>NC_064921.1:673432292-674050070 GCF_023897955.1 Schistocerca gregaria | reverse complement strand
TGAGACCAATATGCTGAGAGGAAGGCATGATAAAGTTCTCGTTCACTATGACAATCGTGAATGACCGATCGCATTCTTACAGCTGGTTCATCCTCCAAGTAGCCAAACATAAATTCTAATCTGTGCTCTAATGACCAGTTGGGAGGAAAACAATGAGAGAATTGATGAAGCCACGCTTGTGGATGAATGTCGTTGCCAGAATTTTTAAATGTTTTTAATTTCCGTGCAGTAATGAACAGCTTATAGTCAATATCATCGTGTCGGCGGGTAGCATATCGGTCATCGTTACGTCGTGTCGGCGGTTCCATCTCAAAATTCGGTGCACCTTGCCAATTTCTTTCATAATTTACGAAATGCCCTGTGTTATTATTTTGTGGCTTTTCCGTATTTCTAAGTCCCTCTTCCCGTGTTGGAGCGCGAGTGTCCTCTGAAATACGTAATTCTTGTATTACCCGTGTCAGCTGATCTTGCACTTCCCGGATTTCTCTTTGGTGTTGTGTATTAATTTGATTCTGATTTTGTTTGAATTTCCTAATTTGTTCGCACTCTTCTGTATCATTCAGATCATCATCTACCTTTTTAGATAAGTTAGTGAACTGATCTGAAAGTTCGGCTACTTTCTCCGATAGTGAACACATTGCCTCAGTGTGTTTTTCTGAACCAAGTTTCAGAGTATCCATTTGTGTTGAAATCGAATCTACTGTGTCCTTTAAGTTTTCATGAGTTCTTGCAAGTTGCGTAACCGAATCGGTGGATGCAACTGTGTCCATTTTAGCTTGCAAAGTGTCGTGATTTTCACGAACAATAGTTTGCAATTATTTTATGGCTGCTTCATGATTCTGTAATGCATTTTCATGCCGGAAAAAAGTAGCTTGAAAATGCTCACAAATTTGTGTTTTTAACTCATTACAGATTTTTTGGCATTTCGATTCAATGTTATGTAACTCAGTAGTTAAATCTTCACGTGTTTGTTCAAGTGTGGTGAAGCTTTTGCTGTGTTTGTCCCTGATTTTGTTCCATTGTGTCTAACTGTTGCTGTGTTTGTCTCTGGTATTGTTCCATTGTATCTAACTTTTGAAGATTTTGTTCCATTGTGTCTAACTTTTGATGCTTTTGTCCCATTTGTTGCATTAATTGTAATAACAATGCACTGGTGTCTGAAACATGTTCCTTAGTGCTATCCGGAAATGCATTTGTACTGGCAATATTCGCAGTTCCAAAAACAGAAAATGTGTCTTGACTTATTTGAGAAAACGGTGAGGACGCAAAACCTGAATCTACACTATTTGCAAGATTGTGTCCTGTCATTTCGGAATCCTGAGGCGAGCTGTTGCAGACCGATCGATCGATAGTGCTTCCCTATTCACTAATTGTTTCACTGCCTACACCATTATTTGCAACCCGCTCCATTTCCCTATGCACAATTACTAAATTACTACTTTCAACATTAGTTAATTCATTACATGGTGGCGCCAACACACTGCTTTCGTCTTCACTGTCATTTATCAGTTTACTTTGGAGCCTAGTATTACGTTTTTCACACGCCATTATTGTCACAATATTTCACACGACAACACATAAAAGCACAATTTGAAGAGCAAAATAAGAGAACACACTTACAACATCTAGGCCTGCTCCACCCTGCTTTTGCATACAGGTGTGGCTCACACGCACGCTCTTGGCTAGCTTCTCTGACACTCTACAAGATTTGAACACAATATATTGTTTTACATGAATGGCCCGATGAAATACTCACTCATGAATTTCTGCAGCGCAGTAGATAACGACTTTACGATTTCACTGTGCATACGATGGGCATGTAGGTTCAAGAGGCATATAACGTCTTCAGCAGTGCAAATAATACACTCCTGGAAATTGAAATAAGAACACCGTGAATTCATTGTCCCAGGAAGGGGAAACTTTATTGACACATTCCTGGGGTCAGATACATCACATGATCACACTGACAGAACCACAGGCACATAGACACAGGCAACAGAGCATGCACAATGTCGCCACTAGTACAGTGTATATCCACCTTTCGCAGCAATGCAGGCTGCTATTCTCCCATGGAGACGATCGTAGAGATGCTGGATATAGTCCTGTGGAACGGCTTGCCATGCCATTTCCACCTGGCGCCTCAGTTGGACCAGCGCTCGTGCTGGACGTGCAGACCGCGTGAGACGACGCTTCATCCAGTCCCAAACATGCTCAATGGGGACAGATCCGGAGATCTTGCTGGCCAGGGTAGTTGACTTACACCTTCTAGAGCACGTTGGGTGGCACGGGATACATGCGGACGTGCATTGTCCTGTTGGAACAGCAAGTTCCCTTGCCGGTCTAGGAATGGTAGAACGATGGGTTCGATGACGGTTTGGATGTACCGTGCACTATTCAGTGTCCCCTCGACGATCACCAGTGGTGTACGGCCAGTGTAGGAGATCGCTCCCCACTCCATGATGCCGGGTGTTGGCCCTGTGTGCCTCGGTCGTATGCAGTCCTGATTGTGGCGCTCACCTGCACGGCGCCAAACACGCATACGACCATCATTGGCACCAAGGCAGAAGCGACTCTCATCGCTGAAGACGACACATCTCCATTCGTCCCTCCATTCACGCCTGTCGCGACACCACTGGAGGCGAGCTGCACGATGTTGGGGCGTGAGCGGAAGACGGCCTAACGGTGTGCGGGACCGTAGCCCAGCTTCATGGAGACGGTTGCGAATGGTCCTCGCCAATACCCCAGGAGCAACAGTGTCCCTAATTTGCTGGGAAGTGGCGGTGCGGTCCCCTACGGCACTGCGTAGGATCCTACGGCCTTGGCGTGCATCCGTGCGTCGCTTCGGTCCGGTCCCAGGTCGACGGGCACGTGCTCCTTCCGCCGACCACTGGCGACAACATCGATGTACTGTGAAGACTTCACGCACCACGTGTTGAGCAATTCGGCGGTACGTCCACCCGGCCTCCCGCATGCCCACTATACGCCCTCGCTCAAAGTCCGTCAACTGCACATACGGTTCACGTCCACGCTGTCGCGTCATGCTACAAGTGTTAAAGACTGCGATGGCGCTCCGTATGCCACGGCAAACTGGCTGACACTGACGGCGGCGGTGCACAAATGCTGCGCAGCTAGCGCCATTCGACGGCCAACACCGCGGTTCCTGGTGTGTCCGCTGTGCCGTGCGTGTGATCATTGCTTGTACAGCCCTCTCGCAGTGTCCGGAGCAAGTATAGTGGGTCTGACACACCGGTGTCAATGTGTTCTTTTTTCCATTTCCAGGAGTGTAGTTTGGATATGATGGCATAGTCTTTCTTTTCTTATCAATACATTTGGAGCTCATCATTATTTTTATCAGTATGTTTTGGTAATCTAGAAAGAAATGACAGGGACAAAGAAATGGCTGTGAAGTGAAGGGTGCGTTTAGTCGTTTCCAAGTTACTTCATTATACTTCTGATAAAAAAATTCCGTATGAATCTGACATATAGTTAACATCTCTCAGTACATGTCAGTGAAACACCTGGGTTCTCATTTAAACAGGTGCAGCCACATTTATGAGGGATTGGAGATTGAAATAGGCACCAGAGTCAGGTTAATGTAGAGACATACACAAAGCATACATGCAGCAATTCATTTACAGTGATCTGACTAAACTGAACGTTCAATAGGAGCTAGAGAACATTATGGATACCATGTAGATGCGTCGGTATGTACCACGAATTCGTCACTACCGCGTACAAAGGTACCAAAATATAAAAGGGATTGATGCCAGAGACCTGCTATATATGTATGTAACCATATTTCTCATTGGGTCTCCCTTGTTGTACGCTCCGATTAGGATTACGGGACCGTGCACATGCGCGACAGCTGCTCAAACTCAGATTCGTGAGAATTCAATCACTTCGAAATTTTTCTAGTTGGGCAGGCGCACGATGAGTCAGTTAAGTCAGAAAGAGGAGATCGCTGGAATAATCGTCGTTAAAATGAACTACCTTCTAGTTGGCGTATATGTGGTGTATGACGGCCAAATTCTATCATTATACAATGCGAACACCATCAAAATTTACACCAGAGGATAAATAAAAAGCAATTTGCAGATACCAGAAAAGTGGAATCCCTTCACCAGTCTTCATAGTGCAGATTTTAGCACAGATCACAAGGCCTAACTGTTTCTGATGTATACAGACCCACTCTCCGTTGCAGTTGTTCAGGTGTTCTGAACTTGTAGGGCTTCCTTGTCAGCGGTTTGGGTGTAGTTAGAAACATTGACTCAGCTCGCTGTTTTGGGTACGAATTAAATTCGGACCAAGGCACGAAGGTGAGGTACGCAAGACCAGAGAAAGCGGTGAGGAAACGGCGGCCAATGGTACACGGAATGGGACCGCGCCGCGGCAGGAGCGCCCCCTACAAGACGGGAGTAAAAGCGACGCTCCTGCCAGCCTCCGCCGGTCGGATCGAGCCGAGTCTGCAACGTGACTGGTGTACGCTGTCACACTGTCGTGATCCATATCAAGTGTTTCCTTGACTCTGTGTATAGCAAGAACTGTACTGTTTTCATGTCGCCTCTCTCTACCGAAATTTGCTACAGTCAAGTTAAGTATCGTCAATTTTCTTTCTGGAAATAAAACTACTTATGCTACTTGTTTGAATTGTTGTATAGCATTCCGAGAATGCAACATCCTCCAGACACAATATTAGCGATGAGTGGGCAAGACCCCACAACTGCCGACGAGTCCTACAACCAAACTGCGTGCCTGCCAGCCACAGATTTCTGTTTTTTGTGTATATTGTGTCGGCGCCTTCATTCTCTCTTGTCTTCACTTAGCAGGGGCGCTCGATTTGCTTTACCAGTTTCTTATCGTTTTTGCTAATCAGTGTTTTCAGGTGGGCGTTGCAGAACATTTGCTTCTATCATAATTTTTGCCTTGTGTGTTTTTTGCATTTGTGTCTTCCAATGTGGCCACCTGTTTCGCTCCTTGCTCAAGCGCCGCAGCTGCAAGCGTTAGATGCCACGCAGCTAATGCAGTTGTTTCAGTTTCAGGCGACCCAGATGTCTACTCTTCTCAACACGGTGCAGCGGCTACTGGCAAACGCTGCGCTCCCGACAGAACAAGCACCGCCGACTACAGCTGCTGTACTACTTTTTCGACAGTTTAGTGAACAAGAAGAGGAATGGCTTGAGGGGTTCGCCCAATTTGAGGCGCACATTATCGCCCTCAACGTACCAGGTGCTGTGAAACTTCCCTGTCTATCGTCAACGGTAGGAAGTGCAGTGTTCCGTCGCATTCAAAAACACTTTCCTAACGTCACTCCGAGTGAACTGTCGTACGACACAGTGATAGACTCACTAACAAACTATTATGACCAACAAGTGAATGTGGTGGCAGCCAGCTATCAATTCTTTATTTGCAAAAGACGTTGAAAGCAAACATATGGCGAGTGGGTAACAGATTTGCAGGGTATGGCAATAAAAGGCAAATTCAAACGCTTTGCTGTGCTGTATACTCAGACATTATGCTGCGTGATGCGATCATGTACAGTGAGTCTGATGTGAAAGTTAGAGAACAAATTTTGAAACAGTCTGATCCATCATTTCAGCAGATAGTGCAAATATTAGATCAGTAAGATTCCGGTGCCTTGTCGGTTCATACATTTGAGCAGCCAGCTGCTTGTCGGGTTGAGTTCGTTGGTAGTAATCGCCCCATTCCGAACCGGCGGTGTACGCTGGGTAAACGACTTTCCACGCCGAGTACACAGTTCGCTAAACAGGCGGCTACACAAGCGAACAGAATAAAGTTTTTCCCTCGCTGTTATACACGGCACAAACGCCAAGACTGTTCCTCCCGACAAGCCCAGTGTTACACCACTGGTAGGAAAGCACATGTGTAATTCATATGATTGCAACGGAACAAACATAAGCATTCAGCCCAATCACAAAATGCTCGTCACAAGGCCCATGTCATTAATGCAGTATATTCCAAGTCTGCAATTAGCAAGCATACAATTTCGTCAGTGATACGTCAGTCATACATACTTTACGTTCGTATTGTTATTTGTAGAAAACATTTGAAATTTCAGTTGGACACGGGTGCCTCTGTCACATTTCTAAACGCCACACATATGAACTGTTAGTTTCTCCACGCCTGTCTAAAACTAGCACCCTCCTGATGGCTTATAATGGACAATGCCTTCCTGCCTTGTATCGCTCGCATACATGAACAGTGACATTTACAGTGCTATAATCATGCGAGTGTGAGAACATATTTGCACTTGAGTCTTTTGATTTGTTTGGCTTCCACATTCAGGACAATGTCAGTGTCTGCATTCAATGCAAAAGACAATGTAGCTAGCTTCGTCAAAGAATTCCCGGAACTCTTTTCTGAAGGTTTACGCAAAGCTCAAAATGTTGTTGCACGTATTACCCTGAAAGACAATGCTCAGCCGAAATTTTACTGGGCCAGAACTGTTCCCATTGCATTACGGGATAAAATCGCCGCTGAACTTAAAGAACTGCAAGATACCGGAGCTATTGCTCTTATATCAGCTAGTCAATGGGCAAGTCCACTGGTTTTGCTCCCCAGACCTTCAGGTCACATTCACCTCTGCGTTGACTTTGTCTAGTCAGCCCACAAACAGTCACTGAGACTTATCCATTTCCACGCCCAGAAGATCTTATGGACAAATTAGGCGCTATACGCAACTTTTCTAAAACTGAGTTGATGAAGACTCTCGAAGTATGTAATGAATACTCACTTGGGCTTGTTTAAATATTTGCGTTTGCCTTTTGGCAGTGCTTTCGCACCCGCCATTTTTCAATGGTATTTGGAACAGCTGACTGCACAACTGCCAAACTGTTCAAACTATTTGGACGATACTGTGGTATCAGGTCATACACCTGAAGAACATATTCCAAATTTACTTGCTTTGTTTCGTGTAGAAGATGCAGGACTAAAGCGTAGACCCGAGAACTGTGATTTTTTAAACCTGAGTTGCAGTATCTTAGTCATGTCATAAACAGTCAAAGTGTACGTCCTCTGCACTCGCATTTGTTAGCCATGCGCGACTTGCTAGTTTCTAGCAAGATCACAGATTTCGGTCAGTTTTAGGGAAAATGAACTATTATATTCGGTTCACACTGAATGTTGCACAAATCACGTCACTATTGCATCGTTTGCGTCGCAAGAATGTCCCCTTTGTTCGGACAGATGAGTATTAAGTAGCTTTTCAAAAACTTAGATGCATTGCTCACTTAGATCCTGAAAAACTAGTTGTATTGAAAGTTGACGCTTCCTCATAAGGAATCGGTGCTATGCTTTCGCACAGGATTGGTGATAAAGACAGACCTACTGCTTTCGCATCGAAAGTTCAGTGCAGCTATTCACAAACTGAAATCGAAGCATTTTGTATGGCAGAAAATTCTACTTGGTAACAGATCACAAGACTATGCAGTCCTTGTTTCATCCGAAGACACAGGTTCCTGTACTAACTGCCCAAACACTGCAAAGATGGGCTTTGTTGTTGTCTCAATACGAGTACCAGATTGTGTATCGTTCAACGGCTCTACATGGTAATGCGGACGCACTTTCCCGCCTTCCGGTTGGCCCTGATACAGACTTTGACGCCTCTGCTGCATCTTGTTGTCACATCGATGCTCAAGATTCTGAATTTCTTCAGTGTTTTCCGTTGAACTATAAGAAAATTGAACAGCCCGCGGAAGCTGATTCAGATTTGAACACTTTGCTCAATTATATTCGCACGTCTTGGCGTCACTCCTTGAATAGCATAAAGAATCCTGTAGTGCGCCGATACTTTGCACGTCAACATAGACCCGCTGTACAGAAAGGTATGATTCTTGTTCAAAATGACACGTGTATTGATCCCTAAAGTTGTGCAAAAGGAAGTGTTGCAGTTACTTCACCAAGGACACTGGGAGATTGTTCGTACTAAACAGTCAGCGCGCCGCCATTTTACTTGGGAGGGAATGGACGCCCAAACAGAACAAATGAAGTCAGTTTCACGCACATGCAGAAAATCAGTCCGCTCCACCATAAAAGTTCTTTGTTTGGCCTAAGTCGCAATCGCCATGGTAACGTGTGCACATAGACTTTGCGGGGCCTTTCTGCAACCCTTGCTGGTTAATTGTGGTTGACTCGTGTAGCAAGTTTCCGTTTGCTGTGCCAATGAAGTAGACAAAGTCACTTAGCAGAATTAAGGTTTGTCTTCGATTTTTGTCTAGAAAGTTTACCTGACATAAGTGTCAGACAATGGACCTCGGGTCACGTCAAATGAGTTTGAAACATTTTGTGAACGCAATGGCATACTGCACCTATCTAGTGCACCGTTCCATCCAGTCAAACGGCGAAGCGGAACGTTTTGTCAGAACATTCAAGCAGCAGATAGCCAAACTTCGCTCCACACACACCAGGGATCAAGCATTCCAACTGTTTCTCACGCCGCAAGTATCGCTTCACTCTGCATGATATTATCTTTTACACAGTTTTTAGCGGCAGCAGACTGTGGGCGCGAGACGAGGTCGTCCGTCGACTTGGCTCTTGCATGTGTCTTGTTTTAGGTCCAGATGGTTTTCAGCTCCGCCATTAAAATCAACTTCGCCTCTGTTACATACAGCCAGTCGTTGTGGCCAAGCGGTTCTAGGCGCTTTAGTCCTGAACCGCACCGCTGCTGCGGTCGCAGGTTCGAATCCTGCTTCGGGCATGGATGTGCATGATGTTAAATGGTTCAAATGGCTCTGAGCACTTTGGGACTTAACATCTGTGGTCATGAGTCCCCTAGAACTTAGAACTACCTAAACCTAACTAACCTAAGGACATCACACACATCCATCCCCTAGGCAAGGTTCTAACCTGCGACCGTAGTGGTCGCGCGGTTACAGACTGTAGTGCGTAGAACCGCTCGGTCACTCCGACCGGCGATCTTTCAGTCACTCTTCTCCCTAGATTCACGGGTCCAGAGGACATCACGGTCGCAGCAAACCGCCAGAGGTTGTCATCTTGAAACCGCGGAACGACACGATAAAGACGGAGCTCCTCAGCCTCTTCTCGTCCTACCCACGGAGGCGGACCCGCCCGCACCGTATCTTTCACCGCCTTCCTCTGGTTCATGTCTAAACATTCATGGTGGTGTCTGATTGTTCTATATCGTGTCTCCCTACCACTTTCGCGCAATGACGCTCTGAGCGTGTTTTTTAGGGAATTAACTAGTTTGAACCTGGGACCTGTTGCTGGTAAGGAGACGCCAGACCACACATGACATGTAGAATTCAGAAGAGTTCAGTGAGATTACCGATGATATAACCAAATACTAAATGATCTCAGCGTCAGCTCCACTGCACTCCCTGTAGAAGAATCTTATACTAACTAAATTTAGTGGAAGGGGTTCAAGGCTTTCCTATTTTTAGTTAGCTGGTAAAATAACGTCGAAAAAGCAGTTACGTTTACCATTGGAAATTTATTCTACTCACAAAACATCGTTTATAAATTGCACTATTGATAAAAGGAAATGTTCTAATACAGGATGATAAAAACCAACTGCGTTCAACAAAAATGTGAACGAATATTCCCTGAGTGGGTTTCCAAGTTCTACAATGGATCGAAGGATGACCTATGCCATATCACATCTATAATCTAGGTTTAAATTAAGTTTCACAAAAGAGAAAACTATCAAAATGGTCTACAGTGACCCTCAATTATCTTTAATTACTTATTTAACTTGTCATAAATTACAGTGGCTGATGTGGCTTCTCAATAACTATATAAAAGAAAAATCATCACGTTTCAGATCTTTTCTTCAAGTGGCAAATGTGAACACCATGAGTTTTAATTAACGATCGACACTAGTATTACGCAAAAAGGGGGTGTAACAGATGAGACTTCTGCAGTTCTGAGTGCAGCCTTACGCGCTCAAAAATGCGGCATCGCGTGCGTTCATTACCTTGTCGGTGTTTAGGCAGCGTCAGGGCGATAGCGGCCGGCGCACCAGCCATCCAGCTCGCCGTCTCGGAAGTAACTCTTTCCTAACTTCTCCTTACTACAATTTACCGAAGTTGGTTTTAAAAAAACTATCTGGCTGTGTTTTCATCTGACCAATCAGGGTCTCAATATTAACCTTAAGCTCCGCCTACAAAGATTCTGTCTATCCAATGAGAAACGTGATACTTTTTGTGGTGGGGCAATGTTTTTGAAGTTTGCAACGTAACAGAGACGCTAAAAAGTCTCACGCTAAAACCTGCAGCTGTTGTGGTCCTTTTAGCGTTATCGTAAGATCTATACTGTTCTTCTGGAGGGCTCTATCTTTTAACATGGGCTGGGGGGTGGTCCTTGACGTAACAGGGACGCGGAAAAGAGTCACGCTAAAACGTGCGGGTGGTAGAGTTAGAGGTAGGCTGCCGACGTGGGTGTCCATTTAGTCCGTTATCGTAGGGCCTTCTAGCATAACACGGTTCTGCTCTTGGCTTCTGTCCTCGTTTCTCCCCTCGGAACTGCGTCTGCCTCACGGTGGGAAGGTACGACATGCATTTAGGCATTCTTGTGTTAGTCTGTGGCATTCCATTTGCTCACTCGTTACTTGTATTACTTTGGTTAATTTAATGTCACGATTTATTCGGAGCTATGTGACATACCAGTAGATTTGCTTATTATGTCAGGGTTTTCATGGAAGGTGTTGGATTTACCTGACACCTTACACATGGCAGCAGGAGGTGGGCGCGTACCCTTCTGGTCGTTTTCCAGTGGACGTTTCCGCAAGAACGCAGGCCGGATTGCGGGGTACGGCCGGAAGCTGGTAGCCCCTGCAGCCACAGCTTCCGGCCCATCAGAGCGTGCATCGTTCTCCATCCCCCGCCGTTGTCGCACTCCATACACGACGATGGTCCATCGCTTTGGGGGAGAAGAATGTTGTAGCGTATCCACAAACGCCGGAACGAAGATGCGGAACGCAAGACCAGAGAATGCGTTGTAGAAACGGCGGCCAATGGTGCGCGGAATGGCACCGCGCCGCGCCAGGCGTGTCCCCTGCAAGACGGGAATAAAAGCGACGCTCCTGCAAGCCTCGCACGCTCAGATCGGCCTGAGTGTGCAACGTGACTGGTGCTACGCTGCCAGATTGTCTTGATCCGTAACAAGTGTTTCCTTGGACTCTTTGTATAGCAAGAACTGCACTGTGTTCACGTCGCCTCCCGCAAGCGACATCTGCTATAGGCACGTATTGTCAGTTCGCTTTCTGGAAATAAAACTACTAATGTTATTTGTTTTGTTGTATATTATTCAGAGAGTGCGACATCCTCCAGGTTTAGTTTTGGTAACTGCGCAAGAGCTGAAAATCTGAACTGTCGAATGTGTGTTTGTAATTACCTTTTTTGGCATTAGTCACCATTTGTGGCAGGCTTCGGAAAAATGTCTCAAGTTTAGTCGTCAAGACATGTTGAAATTGTTCTAAGGAAAAAATAGCACCAATCTGGGTACAGGCGTTGAATTGTGACTGTGTGACATGTATTTTGCAATTGGTACGTGATGTTGCGAAATTCTAATGACTAATATAATTCATGCTTTCCCGGTCAGGCACTGTCATGTTAATTAATCGGTTTTCTGCCGGCTATTCGCATCTTTCCTGCACGATATTTCAACTGCGTCACTCGCATTCCTCGGATGCCGCATCAGACGGCAGTTTGGAAGACTGCCAGTCACGCAGTCGTGCAGGAAAGAGGCGAATAAGTGGCAGAAACCCGATTAATCAACATGACAAGTGACTAATATTTCATTGTTGTCCTGAACGTAGGTGAGTTGTGTGCCGGCAACTAATGGCTAACACAAGTTCGGCAATTGTCACCGACTCTGAGCATAGCAGCAATACCAGGAAGAGACACTGATGCTGGTTCCTGGGTTACGAACAATTATTAACTTGGCTGCGGCCGGTTGCAAACATTCTACATCTTCATACATATATACTCCTCTAGCCACCAAGCGGTGTAAGGCGGAGGGCACTATTCGCGCCAAAATCATATTCCCCGCCCCCCCCCCCCCCCCCCCCCCGCCCCCCTCTGTTCCACTCGCGGATCGCGTGAGGGAAAATGAATGTCTGAACGCCTCAGTACGAGCTCTAATTTCTCTTATCTTTAAATGGTGATCATTGCACGATTTGGAAGTTGGTGGTAGTAACATGTGCTCTACATCCTCGGCGAAGATCACATTTTGGAATTTAGTGACCAGCCGCTTCCGTTTAGCGCGTCGTCTGTCTGCTACTGTGTCGCACTTCAAACTTTCTATGATGTGTGTAACGCTCTCGCGATGGCTACATGTACCAATCTTGCCACTCTTCTTTGGATCTTCTCAATCTCTTGAATCAGATCCAACTCGTAAGGGTCCCATACAGACGAACAATGCTCAAAGATTGGACAAACTAAAGTATTGGAAGCAGTTTCCTTTGTTGAAGGACTGCATCCCTTCAGGATTATACCAATAAACCGCAATCTATAGTTCACCTTACCCGTTACTTGTGTAATCTGATCGTTCCATTTGAGATCGTTTCGAATAGTCACACCCAGATACTTGAGGGACGTTACCGCTTCCAAGGACTCAGCATTTATTTCGTACTAGTACATTAATGGCGATTTTAGCTTTGTTATACGCAGTAGGTTACACATACTAATATTGAGAGTTAACTGCCAATCATTACACCACGCATTTATTTTCTGCAAATACTCGTTGATTTGTTCACAAGTTTCGTGGGATACTACTTTCCTGTAGACTACAGCATCATCGGCAAACAGTCTAATGCCGCTGTCAATACCATCAACCAGATCGTTTTTGTTTGTCCGTAAGGGGCGCGTAACGAGGATAGGAGCGTGTTGTGTGCTGCATCAGCGACCGACCGGACCAGGAGGCAGAACGCCGCAGTGTTGCAGTGTGTCGGCTCCACGCTGTCGTTCCCGGCCCTTGTACGGATACGTCTGTGACTTCCGATTTGGTTTACCGGATGCGAGTGAGCCGAGCACCGGTAGTAACCATAGCTGTGACTGCCATTTCCTGTACCAGTACTGTGACTGTTTAGTTCGGCGGTTTTCTGGTTGTTTGTTAGAGATTCACGTCCGGTTCCATTATCAGACTTCTGGTTATTGATTCAGCTTTTGTCGGCTGAAGGCAGATAAATTCTGGGTGCCTTCCTATAAAATTATTTAATTTGTTTCTTTACTCAGTGCTCCAATCTGAGAGTTAATTACGAAGTTCGGTCTCAGCTTCCTAGTTGACTACTGTTAGGAGTCGCATTTGCGCAGATACATATTTATATACTAAGTGGGCTCATTTCATGTTCCATGTCCTATATGTACTATTGTTGAGGTGCAGTTACTTTTATTGTCTTATTGGGTGCTTGTACTATCAGGTTTGACTCTGCCTTTTCTGTTTGTAAGAGTGGGGCCTCTTTATCTTAATAAGTAAGTCTCCCTCAGTGAGGACTTCGTTTTCCGTTTATTACTACCACCTTATACGTGGCTGTAATGTTATTCAAAAGGTTACGTTCTATCTGCCGTTAGTCAGGGATTCGTTAGCCACCCGAACGCGTTAGCTTGGGGTTTAGTGCTCCGCCCAGAGAGGCGATTATTTGTTTACTCCTCGGCCACGTGCGGCGATCTTTGTACAGTTTGCGTTCAGCAGTCGAATTTCCTGCTCGGTGCCAGTATTTGGAACAGTGTTTACGTTTTGACCACCTTACAAGAGTCATTGATTTGACTCCCTTAACTCACTGAAAAATTATTTACTTGTTTTTCTTGTTTCTGAATTCTGACTGTCGTGTGACGGCGTTCGGTCTGCAGTAAACTCCCGGCCCAATTCCTGTATTAAATTCTGTATTTCTCTGTTAATCAGGCGCAACTGCTACGGTCGCAGGTTCGAATCCTGCCTCGGGCATGGATGTGTGTGATGTCCTTAGTTAGTTAGGTTTAAGTAGCTCTAAGCTATAGGGGACTGTTAGCCTCAGACGTTGAGTCATACAGTGCTCAGAGCTATTTGAACCATTTTTGAGTAATTTCTAGATTTATTTGTTTAAATGTGTTTATGCAGGTGTGGCTCAGCCAACGAATGATTATTAATCTCACTCCTTGTATGCACTGTTGGTTTTTGAACTGGCCAAACACCAGGAGATTTAAGATCTGTTAATTTTATGAAGGCTCTCACTGTCTACTTGTACCATTCAGAACGCAATATTTAATATTGATTTTGTCTCGATATTTCTCCTGTGTGCCTTGCGCACCTCCGCTTTCCGGCGGTATAGCAATTTTCCTGTATGACACTTATGTGCGGAGTACATTTCTATTTTGAATTTTAAATTTTAGTTTCTTCCGAGAAAGAATTTTTAGCTCTTTTATTATACTGCTACAGTGTTTCCTATTAATCAGTCTGGTACAGTTTTATGATAGTAAATTATTCTGTTTCTTAGTAATCAGTCCAACTGGAGGTGCTCTTCCAATAGATGTTTAGTAAGTCTTACTTCTGTTAAAATAAAGAGAAAGTTCACAAGTCGAATGATTTTCATTCTCTTTGGCCCTCTTTCCAATCACAGACTACCTGACGAGATTATTGCCTGCCATTTTTCAAATTTGTAAAGTGCACAGATATAACTGTATCATTCCTTCTACAAAACTAAGTATGCTTGTAACTAACGTTTGAGTAAAACCGAATAAAATAAACCAAGACGAAGATTAAGCGAACTTGTGAAACTAATGTCAAGACACTTTACATTACAGCTATGAATGGTAGGTCTTTTGGGATAACAACATTTGTTGGGGCGGATACTTTGATTTTATTTTTTAGGGTACTGTATGGTTCCAGTACTTAGTGACGATGAGAATTTTTTAATATTTCATACGGAATGCCGAGAATTTTACTCAATAGCTACGCATCTTTTCTTTCGAATTCCTCCTGCAGGAGGAGATTTGGAATTTCTTTGTATCATGTTTCTTGGAGGGAAAGTTGCTGAACTATGTGACACTCTTCATTTTACATAGAAAACTCATATACGGTGGATGTGTGAGTCTGTTGCAGTTCCTTTATTGAAATCTGCACTTTCCGCTTGTGACAAATTGTCAATTATAACCCACAACACTTCAAAAAATAAACTGACACTCTTACACCTAACTTTCTATGTCTTCTCAAAAACATTGCAACTCACTTTTTTCCAAACAGATTTTTCTTGAAATCAGCAACAGTGTGACACTTGTGTCAACAATCAAGCGCGACTCTACTTCATTATTTGGAAAATCATAGCTAACAAGAGCCATTACATGGGCACGAATTACATTCCCTTCTAGATATGAAAGTACTGGTCCTCCACCAGGGTTTCGAGGAATCAAAGAGCATTTTTCCGTTTTCATCTTTATCCTTTCATAAATCACATTTCGGTGTGTTCCCTATCTTTCATGTGCCTGTCGAGCTGTGATGCATTTAATCGTCACGTAATCCAAAATCGTACCAGCAGTTCCATCGAGTAATTTTTGTGTGGCTAACTACACACCCTTCTTCCATTCACTACCACAGAAAAGCCATTTCTTTAACAATGAAGACGAAGATATTTCACCCAATTGTCATAGAACTGGGAAAAGCTGTCACATTGTTGGGTACCTAACTTCTAATTCTTCATATAAACTGCCACAGAACCTGAATGAAGAAAAAATTCAAATTGCCGAAGGTCACATTTTGTAGCTGATTACTAGGTTTCTCAGGACACTGGGTATAGTGAAGTCAGTGGACACTATATCAATCATGATAACATACGAACAGTCCGGGTGTTAGAATAGGCCCGAGGTATCCCTGCCTCTTGTAAGAGGCGACTAAAAGGAGTCTCACATATTTCGGTCCTACCAGTTCAGGTCCCATTTTATGGTTTGACCAGCCACTTTCCAAATTCTACAGAAGTTTGGGCCATATGGGGAAGGACGCCTTACGTGGTGCATGAGTTATCCATAGTGCCCCTAGATTCGATCTCCTGAACCCCTTATCAGGGCTCTACATCTCCACCTGCAATTCATCTATTTGGGCGAGGACACTTTCCGGGGTATGTAATCTTCTTTCGTTGTCTCCTGTCCTCTTTCACCTCCATGGCAGTATTGGATTTCTCTGCGCCCAATATCCAGCATGGTAGCCAGTCCATTGTGTTAGGGCCGTCATGTACCCATTTGGTGGTAGCCTCCTGACAACACAGGGATCGCACTGCTGTTGCCTGAGCTCTAAACTCCCCATGTATGCCAAGGAGTAGATGCTTGTCTTCCTGGGGCATCAGGACTCCCGGCAATGGCCATCTAGCCAGGTGGCCTTTACTGTGTCTGGGTGCGCCCATGGGGAGAGCTCTTGATCAGAGTGGGTGGTATCATGGCGGATGACCTGCAATGAAGCGAACTAAGTCATCTCTTGCTGGTCACTGTATAGCACTAGCAGGCTCTAAGATGGGCTAGTTTGAGTACAGTGCTGACAGATGTGACTGTATATCGTTTCCCTCCCTCGCTACACCATGGGAGGAAAGTATGGCTACAGAAAGAAGAGAGTCACATTCGCCTCGGTATTTATCTGTAGAAAAATGGATGGGGATTCCTTTCCGCCTTTGAAGCCTCAATTTTTTGTGGAACATGTTGATGATAAGTTTGGGGAAGTGACAGCGCTGTCCAAGATGAGAAGGGGTGCACTCTTGATTCAGACAGCATCCACAGCCCAATTCCAGGCGTTACTCGCTTGTGACTGGCTGGGTGATATTCCTGTTTCTGTCATTCACCATAAAAGCCTCAACATGGTCCAGGGGACTATTTTCCACCGCGACCTCCTCTTGCAGTCTGACGACGACATCCGCGCCAGTCTAGAATGTGGGGTGTTCATTTCATCCGGCGTGTTTACAGGGACCCAAAGACAACAAGGTTGCTACCACTCCCTTCATCTTGGCCTCTGAAAAGGTCAAGGTGATGTTTTACAGCTGTGACGTTAAACCATACGTCCGTCCGCCTATCCAGTGCTGTAAGTGATGGAAATTTTGGCACGTCTTCCTGCTGCAGTTCCAGCATCACATGTCAAGACTGGAGACGTCCACTGTATCCAGATACTGCCCGTGCACCTCCTCAGCTTTGGAGAGCAGCACTCTCCCTGCTCACTTACCAAGAGGCTCACTTACCAAGAGGCTTAACGTAAATTTGAACTATTACACCCCATTCAGTTGACATCCACATATGATGCAGCTACATTACCACCATTATCACAATTACCAGTCGTACCACACTCTGTGTGACAGTGGAGCTTCTGGGCCTCCAGAATACATCTGTCCCCTTGGTGGTAAGGGGAAAGTCTCCTTCCGTTCCTCCCAAAGTAACCACTTTGGGAGCAAGGCCTACCCCCCCCCCCCAACCCAGAGGACATTAGTCCCCTCCCCCCAGTCAGAGAAGCAACAGCCTCCTCTGGTTCCTCTCATGCAGAAGGGGTCCCTTGGAACCCTCTCTCCGAAGGTCTCCACTAATGCCAGAGCAGACAATCTCCAGTGGCTGAAGGAGCCAAAAGCTGCTGGATGAAGAGCTTCAGTCTTCCTCCATGGCTGAAGCTACTTCAGAGAAGTTTCCCAGCAAGCCCCTAAAGAGAAGCGAGAGGGCAATCAAACAAAGAAGTCTGCTAAGAGAAAGTACCCTCCGGTGGCCCCAACACCACCATCCCCTACCAATTATGCGCCTGCAGATGAGGTGGTCATCTCAGCATCCCCTGAGGACCTGGATTTCACTGATATCTCATCCACAATAGGAGTGGTTACAAATACTCAGTCGCTGGCAGCAAGTGACCTTGAGGTGTAACCTGCCTCCTTGCAAGCTTCATGCCTTCCCAGCCTCACTATAGCGTCATCCTCCAGTGGAATAGCTGTGGGTTTTTTCCAGCACTTGGCTGAGATACAGCAAGTGTTAAGCTTTACATCTGCTTTCTGCATTGCCCTCCAGGAAATCTGGTTTCTGGCAGTGCGGACCCCTGCCCTTTGGAGCTATAGGGGTATTACAAGAACCATAGTGACTATAATAGTGTGTCAGTTGGAGTTTGTGTCTATGTCCTGAACTCAGTGTGCAGTGAACCTGTGCCCCTTCAAACTCCTCTGGAAGCTGTGGCTGTCAGAATGACAACACAAGAAATAACTGCCTGCAACGTATATCTCCCTCCAGACAGTGCAGTATCCCTGAAAGCATTGGCTGCACTGATTCATCAACTCCCTAAACCTTTCCTACTTTGGGAGATTTTAACGCCCATAACTCCTTGTGGGGTGGCACTGTGCTTACTGGCCGAAGTAGAGATGTCGAAACTTTCCTGTCTCAACTCGACCTTTGCCTCTTAAATATTGCGGCCCCCACACATTTCAGTGTGGCTCAAGCTACTTAGTCGGACATTGATTTACCCCTCTGCATCACAGGACTACTCCCATCTGTCCACTGGAGAGCTCATGATGACTTGTGTGGTAGTGACCACTTTCTCATCTTCCTGTCACTCCCCGAGCACCATTCCCCAAGACGTCTACCAAGATGGGCTTTAAGCAAGGCAGACTGGGAAGCTTTCACCTCTGTTGTCACCATTGAATCTCCCCCACATGGTACCATCGATGTGAGAGTTGAGCAGGTCACTAGAACGATCATTTCTGCAGCAGAAAACACGATCCCTTGTTTTCTAGGGTGTCCCGGCGAAAGTCAGTGCCTCGGTAGTCGACGGAAATCGCTGAGGCCATTAAAGAGCGTCGGTGAGCTCTATAGCGACATAAGTGGCATCCTTCCGCAGAGCACATAATAGCTTTCAAATGGCTCCTTTCCCGCTTTCGCAAGCCTATAAAAAAAGAAAAAGGCGTGTTGGGAGATGTACGTCTAGACCATTGGGTGTCACACGTCACCTTCCCAAGTCTGGACGAAGATCAGATGTGTTTGTGGCTACCCGACCCCGATAGGTGTTACTGGCATGAACGTCAATGGCGTGTTAGCTACCGACGCAAACGGAATTGCCGGGCACTTCGCTGAGTACTATGCTTGAGCCCCTGTGTCAGAGAATTATCCTCCAGCACTTCGCACCCTCAAATGGCGGATGGAAAGGAAGCCCTCTCGTTCACTGAATGTCACAGTGAAGCCTATAATGCTCCATTTGCACAGTGGGAGCTCCTCAGCGTCCTTGCACTTTGCCTTGACACAACTCCTGGGCCAGATCGGATCCACAGTCAGATGATCAAACATCTCTTGTCCGAATACAAGCTACGTCTTCTCATCATTTTCAGCCGGGTTTGGTGCGATGGCGTCTTTCCATTGCAGTGGTGGGAGAGCACCATCATTCCAGTGCTCAAACCCAGTAAAAACCCGCTTGATGTGGATAGCTATCGTCCAATTAGCCTCCCCCCAAGGAGGTCCACAACTCTTTTGTGGATACGTGCGTGGCGAGCATGGGGCCCTGAGCTATCGCAGCCTTCCAGGGCTGCATTTCCTTCCCCTTCCCCTCCTTCCCCCTCCTTGCTCCTTTCCCCTCGCCTCTCCCTCTCTCGGTGTCCTTGCTTATGTTGACCCCCGCTATCCTCCTGGTTCTGTTGGTTTAACAATTTGGCTTTGTTGCGTAATCACCCCCTCCTTTTGGCATTCTCTGGTCCCCCTCTTCGGTTTGACCTCCATTCCTAAATTTATTTTCCGTAGTGTGAGCCATTTGGGGAAGAGCACCTTACCTAGTGTCTCCGATGTGTGCCCACCTAGTACATTCCACCTTTTTTTCACGTTGTTGTCTGATGCTAGGGTGCATAGCCAGCACGGTAGCCAGTCCATGTGGTAGGGTCACTATGTGCCCTTTTGGTTGAGCCCCCTGAACACACAGGGATCACACTTCTGATACCTGAGCTGTGACCTCCTCATGCATGCTCGTCATCCTGGAGCATCGGTACTCACGGCAATGGCCGCCGTGCCAGACAGCCCTTGATGTTGCTGGGTGGCGCCCATGAGGAGAGCCTCTGATTGGAGTGGGTGGTATCAGAGCAGACGTTATGTAAATGAAACGCATACTGGTCCAGAACTCTGGCCATTCTTCTGCAGCCGTCTCTCTGCATGGAACTGATTCTTCGAGTGCTGCTTCTCTTGCCCCTTCGGCCTTCCCTTCCATGGCTACCCCCTGGGAAGAGGGTCAGACTCGTCGGCTATGGGTCAAACCTTTCCCCCATTATCTAGTTTGCACCAGGACTGATCGGGATAATTTCACCAATACCAAACATTTATTCTATGTGGAACACAGTGAAGACAAGTTTGGCGAAGTGGACTCCCTGAGCAAGATGTGGTCGGGTACGGTGCTGATCAAAATTGCTTCAGCTGCCCAATCTGCGGCCCTTCGTGCCTGTACCCATCTTGGCACAATTCCTGTGTCCATTACCCCCCACCAGTCTGTAAATATGGTTCAAGGTGTGATTTTTCACAGGGACCTCATCCTTCAAACTGATGAGGAACTTCAGGACAATCTCGGACGGAGGGGTGTTCACTTTGTTCGGCGTGTTCAGAAGGGTCCTGGCCTTTGAAGGGGATACCCTCCCTGAGAAACTTAAGATTATGGTTTATCGATGTGTTGTGAAGCCGTACATCCCATCTCCTATGAGGTGTTTTAAGTGCTTGCGTTTTGGACACATGTCTTCCCACTGTTCACAGGCCCCTCTCTGTGGTGACTGTGGACGTCCACTCCATGAGAGGAGTCCCTGTGTTCCCCCTCCTGTGTGTGTAAATTGTCATGGCAGTCATTCTCCCCATTCACCAAATTGCCCACTATATAAGAAGGAAAACAAAATACAGAAGTCTCTCGATCGTTTAACCTACACAGAGTCCTGTAAGAAGTATACATGTCTTCACCCTGTATCCTTGACATCTAGTTACTCTTTGGTTACATCTTCACCCCTTCCTTCCCCTTCCATACTGCCATCCCGGACCCCTATCCTCCCCCTCCCCTGCAGCTCCCACACCTTCTCTTCTGGGCACTGCTCCCCCTCCCCAGCTGGAGAAGTGTCCCACTCCTTCGGCTTGTGCTGGTCAAGGTCGCCTCTCCCGGGATGACCCTTCCCGGCACCTTCCAGGCCAAAGGTCTGCTGCCACAAGACGACCGCGATAGCCGTGGTCTGTCGGCCCCCAAGTCACACGGTCTCTTTCTGTTCCCAGTCTTGCTGCAGCTGGCTCCTTTATGCCACACAGCCCTCCTCGATCTCAGCCTGAAAAGAAGAAGAAACGTAAGTCCCAGGCACGGATGTCCCATCCCCGACTTCTCAACCGGATTCTGACCTGTCGTTCATGGATGTCGCCCCCTCCTTGTCGGTGACAGGTGGGGACCCGGTTGTATGACTGGCTTTAGCTTGTTCAGCCCCCTTTTAAATCATCGTTCTGTGGTTCTCCAATGGAATTGTAATGGATACTATAGTCACCTTTCGGAATTGAAATCCCTTCTTTCGTCTTACTCTGCAGCTTGTGTGGTTCTACAGGAATCTCATTTTACTGATACTCACTCACTTACCCTCTGTGGGTTCCGTGTTTTCTGTCGAAATTGGGTCGGACCCCTGAGGGCTTCTGGTGGTGTATGTACGTTGGTCCGTACAGACATTGCTAGCACGTGGATTCCTTTTCAAACTACATTGGAAGCGGTTGCTGTTAGGGTTCACCTGGACTCTGAGGTCAAGGTTTGCAATCTTTATCTCCCTCCTGACAGGACTCTTACATCTGCTGCCTTAACTGCCCTTCTTCAGCAAGTTCCTCCTCCCTTCCTCCTCCTTGGGGATTTAAATGCTCATCATCCCTCTCTCCTCCCTTCATTATACTGGTCGCCACACGACGACCTTTGTGATAGTGACCATTTCCCGTTGATTCTCTCTCTCTCTTACCGCTCCCCCATGGACAGGTTAACTCGTTGGTCTTTCCAACGCGCCGATTGGCTTCTATAAACTGCACAGGTCATGTTTTCTCCCTCTTTGTCGGGTTGTATTGATGACATCTTACATGACGTGTCTGACGCGATTGTTCGCACTGATAGCCTTGCTGTCCCGCACTCTTCGGGACCATTTCGTCGCCAGCAAGTCCCGTGGTGGAGTACAGCCATTGCCATTGCCACCCGTGATCGCCGTCGAGCTTTGCAACACTTCAAGAGGCACCCATCTGTAGCCAGGCTTACTACCTTTAAACGCCTCCGAGCTAAAGCCCATTATTTAATCAAACAGAGCAGCGGATATGTTGGGAACGATTTGTTTCTTCCCTCGGTTCTACTGTCCCTCTGTCGTGGGTATGGCCTACACTTCGCTCTGTCCAAGGTTGCCACCGGCAGTCCACCCTCCCAGGTCTTCAGCTCCCAGATGGCCTTTGTACGGACCCATTAGTTCTTGCAGAACATCTTGCGACACGTTTTGCAGTGGCATCAGCATCAGCCTCCTATCCAGTTGCTTTCCTTCACCGGAAACAGTGGGCTGAAGCTTCTGCCTTATGTTTTTCACTTGTGAGTCACAATCTTAATACAAACCTTTTACTGAATGGGAATTTCTTTCTGCTCTATCTTCTTCTCATGATACGGCCCCTAGCCCAGATTCCATTCATAACCAACTGCTTCAACATCTCAGTGCTCCACAACGGCAACATCTTCTTTGGGTGTTTAACCGTATCTGGCTCCAGGATGACTTCCCTTCTCAGTGGAGAGATAGCATCGTGGTTCCTGTCCTTAAGCCTGGTAAGAACCCCCTGTCTGTTGACAGCTATCAGCCAATTACCTGAACAATGTTGTTTGTAAGTTACTTGAACGGATGGTAGCCCGTTGGCTCAATTGGGTCCTCGAATTTCGGGATCTATTGTCCCCTTACCAGTGTGGCTTCGGAGAGGGATGGTCTCCAATCGATCATTTACTTCGCCTGGAATCCGCAGTTCGGTAGGCTTTTTCCCCAGCGCCGCCATTTAGTTGCAGTGTTTTTTGACTTTCGCAAGGCCTATGACACGGCCTGGCGCCATCACATCTTACTTACCCTTCATCAGTGGGGTCTTCGGGGCCCATTCCCGATTTTTATCATCCAGTCCCTGTTCCATCCTGTCATTCAGGGTTCGAGTTGGTACTGTTTTTAGTTCTCCACAGACCCAGGAGACGGGTATCCCACAGGGTTCTGTCTTGAGTGTCCTTTTCCTCATTACTATCGATGGACTTGTGGCCTCTGTTGGTCCTTTGGTCCCCACTGCCCTGTATGTGGATGATTTCTGCATTTGGGTTAGTTCCTCTTCGATGGCATCTGCAGAGCGGCAGCTCCAGGGAGCTATACAGCGTGCCTCTGCATGGACCATCTCCCATGAGTTTCAATTCTCTCCTCTAAAATCGCGGGTGGTCCACTTCTGTCGCCATACTACGATCCACCCTGATCCAGAGCTCTATCTCGATGCAAAACGATTGCCTGTGGTCCCACAGTTTCGTTTCCTGGGTCTTCTTTTCAACAACAAGCTCACTAGGCTGCCCCATATCAGATATCTGAAGGTAGGATGTTTCTGTAAACTCAATGTCCTTCCCTTCCTTGCCCACTCCTCTTGGGGTGTCGACTGTTCCCTCCTTCTCCGTCTTTATTGTGTTCTAGTTCTGTCTCGCTTGGACTATGGTTCTCAAGTTTATGATTCAGCTGCTCCTTCCACACTGCACGTGCTGGATCCAGTCCACCATCGTGGTATCCATTTCGCCACCGGTGCCTTCCCTACTAGCCCTGTTGATTCTTGGTTGAAGCTGGGATCCCCTCCCCCTCCCCTTTCTGTTCGGCAGTCCCAGCTTCTGGTGTCTTATGCACTCGCTATCCGTTCCTCTCCCACTCATCCTTCCTATTCTATCCTGTTCCCAGACCATTGACGTCACCCACCCAATTCGGGTTTGTTTACCGGTTAGGCTCTGTTAGTTCCTTGGTCTCGAATTCGGATGGATCTCCGCCGAGGTCCGAAAGATTCCATCGCCCCCATGGTGTTCCGTTCCTTTTTCCGCCAAATTTTATGAGAGTTTCGGGATGCTGTTGTTTTTTACACTGATGGCTCTAAATCTGCTGATCATGTGGGGTATACCTTCACGTCCTCTGTTGGAACGGAAAATCATCTGCTGCCACCTACATGAGGGGTGTTTACTGCAGAATTGATGGTAATTTCCCAGGCCCTTACCTTCATTAAACAGTCTCAACACAACCGCGTTTTGTTATGTACGGACTCGATGAGTGGCCTTCTTGCTATTGACCGCTGTTTTTTGCTCCATCCCTTGGTCTCTGTCATCCATGACTATCTCGGTGCTATTCACCGTGCTGCTTGTTCTATTGACTTGGTTTGGGTCCCTGGCCATGTGGTTATCCCCGGTAATGAGCTTGCTCATCGTTTGGCTGGGGGAGCAGTCACTTACCCCCGTTTTCTGTAACCCCTTCTGCAGCGGATTTACGGCTTCACATCAAATCCCACGTCGCACAGTCATGGGCCAACTCTTGGGAGGCTACTCCCCTGTGTAATAAACTTCGTGCGATTAAGGTGACACCAGGCCCGTGGCGTTCTTCCTTTCGCCTCTCCCGAAAGGACTCGACCACAGTGTAGTCTCCGCATTGGCCATACCAGGCTGACCCATAGTTTTCTTTTGCGTGTTGAGCCACCCCCACTTTGTGGTTGTGGAGCCTTCCAGCCACTAGCCCACATTTTGGCCGGGAATCGAATCCGGGAACCCGACTATGGGAAGCGAGAACGCTACCGCACGACCACGAGCTGCGGACTTTTATTTTTATCATTGACAACATGACTGCCCCTTTACGTTTTCAGCCTTTTCCCTTTTATTGTTCTGACTTTCCTGAGATGTCACACTAGCGGAATGGGCCACATTTGAAAGAAGGGACTGATGACCTTGCTGTTTGGTCCCTTAAACCCCACACAACCAACCAATCCATTAGCTTCACCAACGTTCTTTGAAAGCTGTTAGAACGTATGGTAATTCGGCGTTTATGTTGGGTCATGGAGTCACGTGGCCTACTGGCTCCATGCCAGGGCAGTTTCCACCAGGGTCGCTCTACCATTGATAATCTAGTTTCCCCCGAGTCTGCCATCCAAACAGTCTTTACCGGAAGCCAACACCTGGTTGCCGTCTTTTTTTGATTTACGAAAAGCTTACGACACGACCTGACATCATATCCTTGCCCTCTTATATGAGTGAGGTCTCTGGGACTCGCACCTGACTTTTATCCAAAATTTTCTATCGCTTCGTACTTTCCGAGTCCCAGTTAGTGCCTCCCATAGTTCTCCCCATATTAAGAAGAATGGGGACCCACAGGACTATGTATTGAGTGTATCTCTATTTTTAGTGGCCATTAGCGGTCTAGCAGCAGCTGTCGGGCCGTCGGTCTCACTTTCTCTGCATGAAGAAGACTTCTGCATTTCGTACTGCTCTACCAGTAGTGGTGTTGCCGAGCGGCGCCTACAGGGAGCCATCCACAAGGCGCAGTCATGGGCTCTAGCCCACGGCTTCCAGTTTTCATCCGCGAAGTCGTATGTGATACATTTCTTCCTGCGTCGTACCGTTCATCCGGAACCAGAACTTTACCTTAATGACAATCCACTCACGGTAGTGGAGACATATCTATTCTTAGGACTGGCTTTCGACGCCCGATTGACGTGGCTTCTTCATCTTTGTCAGCTGAAGCGAAAGTTCTGGCTGCACCTCAGTGCCGCTGCCTGATCAACATCAACTGGGATACAGATTGCTCTACGCTGCTGCAGCTCTACAGTGCCCTTGTTCAATCTCACTTTGACAAGGGGAGTGTGGTTTATGGTTCGGCGGCGCCCTCAGCGGTGCGTTTACTCGACACAATGTACCACTGTGGCGTCCGACTGGCAACAGGAGCTTTTCGGACGAGTCCAGAGACCAGCGTCTTGGTGGAGACCAGAGGCCCTCCGTTGCAGGTTAGGCGTGCACAGCTGCTTGCCAGTTAAGTTTCACACATTCATAGTTCTCCTTAGCAGCCGAATTACCGTCTCCTTTTCCCGTCCACTGCGGTTCATCTTCTGCATTCGAGGCCCAGGTCAGGGCTATAGGTTGCAGTTTGCGTCAGATCTCTCTTGTCGAAGTGGTGTCCTTGCCTTTACCATCTATAATCCAGGTCCATTCACGTACACTCCATGGTGTACACCTAGGCCGAAGCTTCGCCTGGACCTTTCACATGCTCCTAAGGACTCAGTTAACCACGCAGCTCTTTGCTGTCCCTTCCTCTCGATTCTTGACATGTGCCGAGACCATGAAGTGGTTTACACTGATGGCCCGATGGCTGATGGTCACGTTGGCTTCGCGTATGTTCATGGAAGACATACTGAACAGCACTCCTTGTCAGATGGGTGCAGTGTTTTCACTGTAGAGCTGACGGCCATTTCTCGTGCTTTTGAGCGCATCCGCTCATGCCCTGGCGAGTCGTTTCTTCTCTGTACTGACTCCTTGAGCAGCCTACAAGCTATCGACCAGTGCTACCCCCGCCATCATTTGGTAGCGACCATCCAGGAGTCCATCTATGCACTGGAATGGTCCAGTCGTTCCATGGTGTTTGTGTGGATCCCACGCCACGTCGGAATCCCAGAAAACGAACTTACCGACAGGCTGGCCAAACAGGCTATACGGAAACCGCTTCTGGAGATCGGCACGTCGTTACTGACCTACGATCATTATGACGCCACAAGGCTTTTAAGCTTTGGGAGACTGAATGGCTTTATCTCAGTAAGCACAACAAACTGCGTGCCCTTAAGGAGACTACGAACGTGTGGAAGACCTCCATGTGGGCATCTCGCAGGGACTCTGCAGTTCTCTGCCGCCTCAGTGTCACTGTGACTCACATGACTGTCGTCCACATTTTGCTGCACTGCCCACTTTTAGCTGCTCTGCGGTGGATTTTTAACCTTCCCAGCACCCTACCTTCGGTGTTGGGCGACAACGCCTCAGCAACAGATTTAGTTTTACGTATTATTCGTGAGGGCTTTTTTTTATTATAGCATCTAAAGGTGGGCATTTAGCCTTCCTTTTGAGGTCGCCACCCTCCATTCATTTTAACTCTGTCACATTTTCTTTGCATTTGGTTGTCTTTGTGGTCGTCTTTTCCCTACATGTGTTCATCTCGGCTGGTCTTTTTAGGGTGGACATTTTAACGTGTTGCAGAGCGGATGGCTGCCGGCCGCGGTGGTCTCGCGGTTCAAGGCGATCAGTCCGGAACCGCGCGACCGCTACGGTCGCAGGTTCGAATCGGGCGTGGATGTGTGTGGTGTCCTTAGGTTAGTTAGGTTTAAGTAGTTCTAAGTTCTAGGGGACTGATGACCACAGCAGTCAAGTCCCATAGTACTCAGAGCGGATGGCTAATCCGCTTTTATTATAGTGACCAGCCAGACCAGACCATATGCTCTATGGTTTTAATATCTTCTTCTACTTTTCCTTGTGGTGTAAGTTTTCCCCGTTTTTTGTTCGTTCCATTTGTTTCCTTTTTAGATCTGGTTTTGGGTGTTTTTGTACCTTAAACCTTGCTTGTGTCAGGAAAAAGGGACTGATGACTCTGTAGTTTGGTTCCTTTACAACCCAAACCAACTAACCAACCAACAAACAATGAATTTTGTAAACATGTAGAAGCTTGTAGTTAAGGCTGACACAACGTGAAATGAACGTTAATGAAAGAAAGATGAGATTACCGTCCCTTGTGATGGAACAAACGCCAGTTTTCACGTATTTTGTTTACGTAACATGATTAATAAGGCATATATAGACTCAAAGACTGGAATAAATTGGAAGGTTTGAAAACGTATGTAAGTGCGTTGTCAACAATCTGGTGCTGCCCACATGTTGTCCAAGTTGTTTCGAGTTCCCTGCAGAAGCTTCGCTGCGGAGCCCTTACACATCTTTCCTAAGCCCCGAGCTCTGCCATGGTTTTTTCATGTTCTTTGAGGCCTGAAGAGGACATTCGTGGCTGTCGATTTGCTTCAGACAAAGAGGTGCACGCCTGGGTATGATATGGCGACTACTTTTGAAATAACAGAGGCGTTTACTTACTTTTACCTGACTGCTCCTTGTGCATGCTCAAAGCTCCAACCGGCCGCGGTGGACAAGCTGTTATAGGCGCTCCAGTCTGGAACCGCTCGACTGTTACAGTCGCAGGTTCGAATCCTCAGATCCATTTGAACCATTTTTTCTTTCAAAGCTTCAGCTTCTTATCTCTTTCGCTGTCGCCTGTGGAATTACGAACAACAGTGATTTTTATGCAAACTACTTATTTATTTTTGATCAAACTTAGTATTTCCTACATCTACATCACCCTACAATATTCTATGAACGAGTTACAAAATTGTAACAATACTTAATTTCTGTGTTAGACAGTTGTGCAACCCTTTATCCGCCACTAGCACACGCTGATGGCACGCTCGGCTTGACCTGGGGGCTGTGTAGGCAGAGTCCCTCTCACCTAGTAACTCGCTACTGTTACTGCTTCCCCGCGTACTGATGCAGTGTCAAGAGCCACATGATGTAGTCGTGGTTACAGGTCACAGCAAACGACGCAGAAGCATGGGCGACGCAGTGACAGCTAGCCATGCCATCCTAATAATGTGTCGCAAGAATCTCAGATGATCTGGCATAAATCACAGTGCAGTGACACCGTAAAGTACCTGGGCACCAACCTGGACAAACGGCTGACGTGACGCCCACGCATTGAGGAGATTCTAAGAAAAGCGCTAGGAAGGCTGAGGATGCTATCCCAGTGGTAAACCCCACCTACTCGTGACCAGAATTCCTGGGAATCATGCTCTTTAAAACCTTCACAGGACCAGTACTCGAGTATGCGGCAATCGTTTCTGCCAACGCCGCGCCTACCAATCTATAGCTCCTGAAAAGGATTACAAAATCAGGTCCTTTAATTGTCCACTCCCAAGCGACGAACTTCACGTCATGATAGACGTCAGTTCCCTGCGACAAACATTTGACGAGGCTGATGTGTCAGCACAGCCTAGAATTCAACTTTTACACAACGGCACAAGCTCAGCACAATAGACTGTGGGGTGGTAGGACAGGAACAAGTGACACATCAGGCAATTACCATCGACAGTTGCACTGACCATTTATTTGGCACGTTTAAACAAGACAAAAACAAAAAAAAAAACATCAACACATTTTTAAAATTACCATTTAAGTGAGAGCAAGTTACTTCAAAATTTAAACATTCATAAACCACGGCACTTATGGCCTATTACACATTTAGTGAAATGAGTTAAAAATTATTTACTCAAAAACTATGATCAACCTGAAGAACAATTTACTAAAATTTAAAGAGGAAATGTAGTCTTCCGTTACTGTAGTGATTGGTATTACCAAAAGTAATTCAGAGTACAGGTAACAACAAATCAGATACCATGGCACACAAACACGTTACTTAAATGGCAGGCACCCTACAATGTAGGTTATAAAATACAAAATTTCATGTGACCAAGCAGCCTCGTGGGATTCAACAAACTACGCCCAGATGCGGACGCCCGCCCACTCAGCTGTTTCCAATACAGGCTCGGCATGGACCCCGAAACGGGAACAGCAACGGTCACGAATAGGCAAGAAAAATACCAGAACTAGTGGGTATCTGCAACAGACAGACATCTGCCTTAAGTAACTATAAACACAATAGTTCATTACAGCACATCATCTGTAGAATTAATCAACCTATTAATGAACGTCAGCTAATCGGTCCAAATCTATTATGTGTATAAGGCTAATTCTACATTAAGCCGCGAGCGAACTAGATATACGGCCAGCCGGCAAGCGCGGGCGAAGGGGGCGGAAAGTACACAACAGCACAAGCAGGACACAGTTCAGGACCCCGCACCCGCTACCAAGACAAACAGCACAAGTCCCGATAAAACGAAATCAAATGCAAGTAACTAGCGTGCAGGTTAACGGTATATCGAGACCACCCCTCGCTCACCCCCTCCCCCCGCCACCGACGCAAAACAGAAGGCAACTTACAGAAAATAGCCACACTTAAATTTGTGATTAATTCAGAATTAATTACCATATCCATCATTGAAGGAATTCTTGTGCTTTCATTAGTAGAATCACTAATTAACGCCGGCCGCAGTGACCGAGCGGTTCTAGGCGCTTCAGTCGGAAACCGCGCTGATGCTACGGTCGCGGGATCGAATCCTGCCTCGGGCATGGATGTGTGTGATGTCCTTAGGTTAGTTAGGTTTAAGCAGTTCTAAGTTCTAGGGGACTGATGACCTCAGAGGTTAAGTCCCATTGTGCTCAGAGCCATTTGAAGCATTTGAAATATTTAAACGCACAATAACAACTGGCCTCTCAGTAACTTATAAGAATTTATGAAACTACTCATTCTGAGTTAGGCACGTGTCTTTCAGGCAGACTATCACTACAGATAGAAACGCAACAGTAATGTTATTACAATTCGCAACAAAATATATACAGAGAAAATTTTATCCATGTATATCTATAGCATTTGGTCAGCTTAACTCCGTCGTGTGGCATAAATACAACAACGAGGCGGCACTTAGACAAGGACCAACCAAACTGTTTTAAAAGGCGGCTAACACTGACAGTAGCTACCTACAAACAGAATGTATCAGCACTCCAGGCCCTAGTAAATGTTAATCATCACATCACATACAGCTCTTACTAGAACACTGCGCACTAAGCAAGCTGAAATTAAACACATTCGAGTACAGACTCAGTAGGAGTAGCAACGGCCGGCCAAGAAAATCAAGTCAACAGCACTGAAGCCAGTACACTGGACTCGCATTCGGGAGGACGACGATTCAATCCCGCGTCCGGCCATACTGATTTAGGTTTTCCGTGATTTCCCTAAATCGCTCCAGGCAAATGTCGGGATGGTTCCTTAGAAAGGGCACGGCCGACTTCCTTCCCCGTCCTTCCCTAATCCGATGAGACCGATGACCTCGCTGTCTGGTCTCCTCCCCCAGAAACAACAACAGCGCCGAACCCAGTAGTCGATTCCGGCCACAATTTACAGCACAATCAAGGCCCTTACCCTCTTGCTTGTTCGACTAAGCCAGCAGCCGCAGATCTCGGTGCCAGGAGACATATAGGAAACGAAATACTCGTACACCAACGGCATCCCAGTAACGCGACTGCTTCCACGCCGGCGATATTTGCTACGGAGCCGTCACCCGGGTAAGCAGCCCCTTTTAGATGTGTTCTTCCTGCTGCCTCGCACGGCGCCTGTTCTGTACGCTAGACTTCCAAAACGACGTTACTGCTAGGCGTCCCAAAGGAAAATCCTCGCTACTTGCTAGAGCTTACTGCTGGCTCCCCGACCGGCCCGGTAGGTGGCGCCACTGCCCGCTTTGCGCACATCGCCGGAAGGACGACCCGGCGGCGGGAACACCGCTGATCGCGCCACACGGCTCAGAGACCACTGAGGCGTTTTGTGAAAAATCCAAGAGATGTTGTAGCGGAAAATTTCACGATTTCGGCCGACGAGAACACGGCGACCGCAACTGCGCCCGCCAGACCAGCTCCGCCAGTAACAGCGAAACCTTATGTGGTTTTGGAAATTTGTTATACTAGCAATATACGGAAAGCCATCCATTAGTTGCATCAAAGCAAAATCATAAAATTTTTTGGAAGGAATAGGAAAATATGATAAAATTTGGAAAACTACCGAAGTCTTCAAGCTCGTTAGTGAGTCCTGCGAGGAAAGAGTCTTGGTGATACAAGGACGCCGTCACTGCACTAGTCTCCGCTGTGCCTCCGACACCGTGATGTGTGTGAACTTGGAAAAGTTTCATCGTGTTAGTTGATGGACTCGAGTTTGGACTTTACATTTTTCTAAGTACGTGAAGCACTGTAAACATTATAAACTGTGCCTTGTGTAATTTCAACTACCGCATGGAGGGCCTATAATATTAAAGAACGTCAACTGAATTGTATGTTTTCAAGAATCCTGTTTGGAGTAACCTGTTAAATGAATTACATATTCATAACTTGCAACTCCATGATCAGTTTAGAAGCACGAGGTAAGTGCAGGCTCTGAATCAGAACACTGAAGAAAGACCTCTGTAGCATTATTGCGTACGTACGTGTTGTAAAGGACTTGATCGTTGAAATATGTTATTGAAAAATTTGTTCCAGAATGTATCATGTGGACTACAGTGTGTGTTTTTCTTCTATGCAGTCACTTGCCACCCCGCTAAATATAATTCATAGCTGCAACGAAAAAGTTGTTTTTCAGAGAACACACCTGAAGGAGGTTGCAGATACGAAGACAGTAATTTTCAGATGATAAAACCAACCGTCCGAGTTTCTCCTGTAAAGTGGGATGGAGAGTTTGCATAGTCATTACTAAGATTTGAGACGATAGAACTGCGCGCATCAGTGCACACTATCAGCTGCTATCAGTATTTAGTCTTGTAATTGTCCATTTTGATAGCACATTATTACACAGGTTAATTTTGTGATAATGTTACAAACTTTTGGGGATGGTGGAGAAGGGTAAATGAGTTAATTTTAGGTAAGATACTGCAGTCTAGAAATGACCAAGCCTTAAGTAATAAGCAAGACTGTTGCCTCTGACAGTGGAATACACGTACTGGTACTGTTGTTGCTAAGATTGTAGGGTAGGCAACTGTCAGAGGTTGTAGCACGGACCAAAACGCAAAAAATGTCCAGTAAACAATTGCATTAAATTGCATACCTTACTTGCTCATCTTCCCTAGGTTGAAACACAACTGTTTAACTGAACAATTGCCGATAGCTCTTAAGGTATTCATTTTGCAGCCAATGTTTACTGGACATTTTTTTTTTGTTTTGTTCAGTACTATCACCTCTGAAAGTTGCCTACCTTAGCAACATCAGTACTGGTACTTGTGTTCCAACGTCAAAGTTATCAGAGCCGTTTTCGCTTCTAAGTTCCGACCCGGTGATTTCCGGACCATGGTCCCCTGTATAGTTCACAATATTACCAGTTTTGGCTTACTGAAATATCAAATCTATTAAAACAAAATGTAAAACCACTAATTTAGTAATAATAGGTTCAACTGATTGAAAATAGTCTACACAGAAAAATAAGGGTACCATGGCTGTGGCCATAATATACTGTTACATGTTAGTTTATGCTCAAACTGTTATGCAACCTTTTATGTTGTAGTATGCAGTTTCCAATAATCATTACAGTCGGTCCTGTGACGCTACATGATAACTGTAGACATTATTCACTACTGCCAATGATTCCACGGCTAATTACATCTTCTTTTCTTTTTATTGTTACTTTCTTCGGCCTTAGGGGCTTTCCTAAGTGGCTCACGACATATAAGTTAACATAGAAGGACCAGATAGTCACAAACCTGTCCAACGTTGAAAGCATGACCCCAAGCTTGTATCGGTAAGATATTTGACTGTGTCTTGCCTTTGCACTCTGGGCACGGTCCACGCCCGTTTGATGAGAGGTCAGCGCGAGAGAATCTACATCTACATCTACATCTACAGCCGGACTCCGCAAGCCACCTGACGGTGTGTGGCGGAGGGTACCCTGAGTACCTCTATCGGTTCTCCCTTCTATTCCAGTCTCGTATTGTACGTGGAAAGAAGGATTGTCGGTATGCTTCTGTGTGGGCTCTAATCTCTCTGATTTTATCCTCATGGTCTCTTCGCGAGATATACGTAGGAGGGAGCAATATACTGCTTGACTCTTCGGTGAAGGTATGTTCTCGAGATTTCAACAAAAGCCCGTACCTAGCTACTGAGCGTCTCTCCTGCAGAGTCTTCCACTGGAGTTTATCTATCATCTCCGTAACGCTTTCGCGATTACTAAATGATCCTGTAACCAAGCGCGCTGCTCTCCGTTGGATCTTCTCTATCTCTTCTATCAACCCTATCTGGTGCGGATCCCACACTGCTGAGCAGTATTCAAGCAGTGGGCGAACAAGCGTATTGTAACCTACTTCTTTTTTTGTCGGATTGCATTTCCTTAAGATTCTTCCAATGAATCTCAATCTGGTATCTGCTTTACCGACGATCAACTTTATATGATCATTCCATTTTAAATCACTCATAATGCGTACTCCCAGATAATTTATGGAATTAACTGCTTCCAGTTGCTGACCTGCTATTTTGTAGCTAATGTCAATCCCAAGGGCCCAGGTTCGATTCCCGGCTGGGTCGGAGATTTTCTCCGCTCAAGGACTGGATGTTGTGTTGTCCTAATCCTCATCATTTCATCCCCATCGACGCGCAAGTCGCCGATGGGGCGTCAAATCGAAAGACTTGCACCCGGCGAACGGTCTGCCCGACGGGAAGCACTAGTCAAGCTGTGGGCACGTTGTCGGCAGCCTGCATTCCATGAAACTGCGTTGTGCAACATGCTACGAGAAATACTTTTTCAAAGATAAACTCTGAAAGCCAGGTGTAGCACTCGGAATGGGAGACTGTGGGATCAGCCATTGCCTGTGGCCATATCACGAAAGTAAGTTCATTTTAAATCCGAATAACAGAGCTTGTGAATGGCTGAGAATAATTATTCCGGTAGGAGGCGCATTTTACCAAACATGTCTACGTGCAAGCTTTCTTGTTAGCTGGTGTCAAAAACCTGTCATATAGTGGATTTTCTGCCTTCCTTCCCATGCCATGCCACCATTGGTTCATCAAAACAAAATCTGCAAAGGAAGGAATTTGTTAAATTTATTTATACATTTGTTATTGGTCAGGTCTCCTGAAAATAACAATCGAGTTTCCTACTCTAATATAACCAGCCAAATTTTGAAAATTATTGTTAGAGGGCACTGGCTGCCAGGGCGTCGACAGATGTCTGCGTCTTGGAGTACTGGTACATGGGTCGAGCTAGACTTCCTCACTCACACTGTCTATGAATGTTAAACATTCAGTCACTGAAATGAACGGATGCAAGACTAGTTATTTTACATCAGAGTTTAATTATGCAGTCTTGACGTTCGCTGTCAGCTAGTTGCTACCAAAATGGCTCTGAGCACTATGGGACTGAACAGCTGAGGTCATAAGTCCCCTAGAACTTAGAACTACTTAAACCTAACTAACCTAAGGACATCACACACATCCATGCCCGAGGCAGGATTCGAAGCTGCGACAGTAGCAGTCGCGCGGTTCCAGACTGAAGCGCCTAGAAGCGCTCGGCCACCGTGGCCGGCAGTTGCTATCATCATGGACTTCGGCGAATTTGCTAGTTTTTGTACTTGCTTTTCCGGGGTGTGTGCCTTACACATATAACCAGTTTCGCAGTCATTGGCCTTATCTGCCATATACACTGTGCAACAATTTTCCGAAGTCTCGTAACTGTTTCCCATTGCGATGCACGGGTTTGAAATTAGGTTCACGGTTGCGTACAAGTCTTCTCTGTAATACATGAAATGTATTCGCAGTTGCGAATGTGAACAGCTGCAGGAACATTGCATCCTAGTTCGGAATAATAAAGACACAGCAAAATCGCAATTCTCTGTAATGGTACAAAAGCACCACATGTTTGATGTCACCCTTGGGCTCGGCGAGATGTCGACAAACGCCAAGAATAGGCCAAATCTCACATCATATGAAGTGTAAGGTGGGTTAATGACGTCATAATAGCAGCAAATGTCACCACAATTCTTCCAAACGTCTTCGTGAACGTGTCACACGAGTGGAAGGTTGTAGCACCCCTCTTACACACATTTCACCCCTTATTTATTTATGTATTTATTTATTGTTCCGTGGGACCAAATTAAGGAGAAGTCTCCATGGTCATGGAACGATTCAATACATGAAATTATAACACGATATTAGGAACAGATAAAATGAAATATAAGAAAACATATTCAGGTGACAAGTCGTAAGTTTAAATAAAGAAAATCAACAATGTAACACTGGGATTTGCTTAATTTTTTAGCTCTTCCAGGACCTCCTCGACAGAATAGAAGGAGTGAGCCATGAGGAAACTCTTCAGTTTAGACTTAAAAGAGTTTGGGAAACTGCTAAGATTTTTGAGTTCTTGTGGTAGCTTATTGAAAATGGATGCTGCAGAATACTGCACTCCTTTCTGCACAAGAGTCAAGGAAGTGCATTCCACATGCAGATTGGATTTCTGCCTAGTATTAACTGAGTGAAAGCTGCTAATTCTTGGGAATAGGCTAATATTGCTAACAACAAACGACATTAAAGGAAATATATACTGTGAGGGCAATGTCAGAATTCGCAGACTATTGAATAGGGGTCGACAAGAGGTTCTCGAACTTACAACACATATAGCTCTAACAGCCCGTTTTTGAGAAGAATTCCCCAAAAAATAATACCATACGACATAAGCGTATGAAAATATGCGAAGTAGACTACTTTTCGTGTTGAAGTGTCACTTATTTCAGATACTGTTCTAATGGTAAATAAAGCAGCATTTAGTTTCTGAATAAGATCCTGGACATGGGCTTTCCGCAACAGCTTACTATCTATCCGAACGCCTAGGAATTTGAACTGTTCCGTCTCGCTTATAATATGCCATTCTGTCCGATCAAAATATCGCATCTTGTTGAATTGTGAGTTAGAAACTGTGAAAAGCTGAGTCTTACTGTAATTTAGCGTCAAATTATTTTCCACAAGCCACGAACTTATTTCATGAACTAGATTATTTGAAACTGTTTCAATATTAATCAAAATATCCACGGGTGTACTGCCGGTCTATAGTGTCCAACGGGCACAATATTTCGGCGATCAAACATGTCACCATCATCAGGTGAACTGACGGACTGAGCTCCTGTGAACGTGCCGGCACGGAGATCCGTACGCTATGGCTGCTCAGGGGGAACTGGGTTCGGTCGCGGCGGCGGCCGATTTAAATACCCTCCGCCCGCGGCGCGCTCCCTCCGCCGTCCGCGCCCCGCGCCACGGTCTCGCGGTGGAACAGATTGCGACGGCGTCTGAGATGACGTCGGTGTGATGGCTCTGTCCGCCGTGGTCGTCACAACTATGCGTTTGCTCGATTTACTCAACATTACACACAAGATCCTTCACTACCAAGCTGGTGTCATCAGCAAACAGAAATATTTTTGAATCACCTGTAATACTAGAAGGCATATCATTTATATAAATAAGAAACAGCAGTGGCCCCAGCACCGACCCTTGTCGAATGCCCCACTTAACAGTGCCCCATTGGGACTGAAATCACTACCACTCTCAATACTGAGGAGAATTACCTTCTGCTTTCTGTTCTTAAAGTAAGAGGCGAACCAATTGTAAGCTACTCCCCTTACTCCATAATGGTCCAACTTCTGCAGTAATATCTTGTGGTCAACACAGTCAAAAGCCTTAGTTAAATCAAAGAAAACACCTAGCTTTCGCAACCTTTTATCCGTCCAAAACCTCACAGAGAAAAGAGAATATAGCATTTTCAGTTGTTAAACCATTTCTAAAACCAAACTGAACATTTGACAGCAAATTATGTGAATTTAAGTGCTCCAGTAACCTTGTATATACAACCTTCTCGATAGCTTCAGCAAACACTGATGGCATAGAAATAGGTCTATAATTGTCATTATTATCCCTGTCTCCCTTTTTATAAAGTGGCTTCACTACCGAGTACTTTAATCGGTCAGGAAACCAACCACTCCTAAAGGAAAAGTTACAGATATGGCTAAGTACTGGGCTAACATACATAGAACAATACTTCAGTATTCTGCTAGATACCCCGTCATATACATGAGAGTTCTTGGTCTTTAGTGATTTAATTATTAACTCAATCTCCCTCTTGTCAGTATCATGGAGGAGCATTTCAGGTAACAGTCTCGGAACACTTTTTTCTAAGAGCCCTATATGATTCCCTGTTGGGACTAGGTTTCCATTTAGAGCTCACCTGCTATATTCAGAAAGTGATTATTAAATACTGAACATATATGCGACTTATCAGTAACACGGAGATTCCCACTACGCACTGATTCTATATCTTCGACCTGTCTCTGCAGACCAGACACTTCCTTTACGACTGACCATATGGTTTTAATTTTATCCTGAGACTTAGCTATTCTATCTTCATACCACATAATTTTTGCCTTCCTAATAACAGTTTTAAGCACCTTACAATACTGTTTGTAATGGGCTGCTGCATTTAGATTCTGACTGTTTCTAACGTTTTGATATAATTGACACTTTGTTCTACAAGATATTCTTATCCCTCTAGTCTGCCACCCAGGCTGTCTGTTTGTGCTAGTACCCTGTTTTCAACGTTCAAACGGAAAGCAACTTTCAAAGAGCACAAGAAAAGTCTTCAGAAAAGCATTATACACTCCTGGAAATGGAAAAAAGAACACATTGACACCGGTGTGTCAGACCCACCATACTTGCTGCGGACACTGCGAGAGGGCTGTACAAGCAATGACCACACGCACGGCACAGCGGACACACCAGGAACCGCAGTGTTGGCCATCGAATGGCGCTAGCTACGCAGCATTTGTGCCCCGTCGCCGTCAGTGTCAGCCAGTTTGCCGTGGCATACGGAGCTCCATCGCAGTCTATAACACTGGTAGCATGCCGCGACAGCGTGGACGTGAACCGTATGTGCAGTTGACGGACTTTGAGCGAGGGCGTATAGTGGGCATGCGGGAGGGCGGGTGGACGTACCGCCGAATTGCTCAACACGTGGGGCGTGAGGTCTCCACAGTACATCGATGTTGTCGCCAGTGGTCGGCGGAAGGTGCACGTGCCCGTCGACCTGGGACCGGACCGCAGCGACGCACGGATGCACGCCAAGACCGTAGGATCCTACGCAGTGCCGTAGGGGACCGCACCGCCACTTCCCAGCAAATTAGGGACACTGTTGCTCCTGGGGTATCGGCGAGGACCATTCGCAACCGTCTCCATGAAGCTGGGCTACGGTCCCGCACACCTTTAGGCCGTATTCCGCTCACGCCCCAACATCGTGCAGCCCGCCTCCAGTGGTGTCGCGACAGGCGTGAATGGAGGGACGAATGGAGACGTGTCGTCTTCAGCGAAGAGAGTTGCTTCTGCCTTGGTGCCAATGATGGTCGTATGCGTGTTTGGCGCCGTGCAGGTGAGCGCCACAATCAGGACTGCATACGACCGAGGCACACAGGGCCAACACCCGGCATCATGGTGTGGGGAGCGATCTCCTACACTGGCCGTACACCTCTGGTGATCGTCGAGGGGACACTGAATAGCGCACGGTACGTCCAAACCGTCATCGAACCCATCGTTCTACCATTCCTAGACCGGCAAGGGAACTTGCTGTTCCAACAGGACAATGCACGTCCGCATGTATCCCGTGCCACCCAACGTGCTCTAGAAGGTGTAAGTCAACTACCCTGGCCAGCAAGATCTCCGGACCTGTCCCCCATTGAGCATGTTTGGGACTGGATGAAGCGTCGTCTCACGCGGTCTGCACGTCCAGCACGAACGCTGGTCCAACTGAGGCGCCAGGTGGAAATGGCATGGCAAGCCGTTCCACAGGACTACATCCAGCATCTCTACGATCGTCTGCATGGGAGAATAGCAGCCTGCATTGCTGCGAAAGGTGGATATACACTGTACTAGTGGCGACATTGTGCATGCTCTGTTGCCTGTGTCTATGTGCCTGTGGTTCTGTCAGTGTGATCATGTGATGTATCTGACCCCAGGAATGTGTCAAGTTTCCCCTTCCTAGGACAATGAATTCACAGTGTTCTTATTTCAATTTCCAGGAGTGTATTTATCGTCTACTGTATCAGCGCTATAAACATCTTGCCACTCTTGTTCCTTGATAAGGTTTACAAAGGTCTCTACAGCAACTGGATCAGCTTTCCTAAACAGCTGATGAGTATATTTAACACATGTTGCAGCACAAAAATCTTTTAGAGTTAAAATTTGTGCATCATGATCTGAAAGGCCATTCACCTTTTTACTAACAGAATGCCCTTCTAGTAATGAGGAATGAACAAAAATATTGTCTACGGTTGTTCTACTGTTCCCTTGCACTCTCGTTGGAAAGAATACGGTTTGCATAAGATTATATGAATTAAGGTGGTCTACCAGCATCCTCTTCCTTGCACAATCACTTATACAATTAATACTGAAGTCACCACATATAACTCACTTTTTGTATTTCCTATAATGTGAACCAAGAACCTCCTCTAGCTTTAGCAAAAATGTTGTGATATCGGAGTCTGGGGATCTATAAATAACAACAGTTAGAAATTTAGCTCCATTAAATTTAGCCACACCTGCACAACATTCAAACACCTTTACAGGGCAGTACTTTGAAACATCAATTGACTCAAATGGGATGCCGTTTTTCACATACATGGGTACTCCACCACACCGCAAAGAGCTCCTCGAAAAGCTGCCAGCCAACCTGTATCCTGGTAAAGGAAGCCTCTGAATTACCTCCTTATTTAAGAAGTGTTCAGATATACCAATAATTTCATTGTCAACATCTATAAGCAATTCGCTAACTTTATCTCTAATACCTTGTATATTTTGATGAAATATACTAATTCCCTCATTACTCGGATACCTAAGCTTTGTCAAAAGTGGTTGCTTTGTGAGAGAGACTTCCCTTAAGCAGGAATAACTATCAGCTGACTTCAATCTAAAAAAGGTGCAGCTCTAACTCCCACTACTGCAGAAATTTTGCCATGAGTGATCCCACCAACCCCACCTATGCTGTCACCTATAAGCTTTGCTAAGTTCCCCTTCCCATACCTGATGAGGTGCAGGCCATGTCTAGTGAAACCCGTCCTGCTGATAGACTCCACCGACACCACTGAAATGTGACTCATGCCTTCTGTCATCAGCGCACCCCCAAGTCTCATGTTATTATGCCTGACGGCTGTATTAAGATGAGGCCGATCGAGACGCTGAAACAGTTCCACGATCTGCACATTTGTGTTTGCCAGTCTGAGTGGCTATCTTTTTCAGGTCACCATCTATGTCATACTCCCCATCCCTATCAGTACTATTACCAGCCCCACCCACTATCACTACCTGATCCTCTTTAGTAAAACCCCTACATAACCCCCCAATGTTAACAGTCACCTGAGCCAATCCTGCATTAGGCTTCACAATGCTGGTGACCTGGTACTCACTCCCCAGCACTTCCTGCAAGTGCTGGCCTACACCTCTGCCATGAGAACTACCTAACAGCAGAAGCTTCTTCTTCCTCTTCGACTTTGCAACTGTTCTAGCCACCGTAACTACTGAGGTCTGCTGCATACTTCCTACATCTACAGGTACTAGATATTCCTCTCCACAACACAGATTCTGTAGTTAAAACAGCGTATCCATAGGCATTATTTAAAATGGTTTCACATCATTAAAATGAGTGTCTATAAGGAAAATTTACAAAACCAGTAATTAGATGAGGCGAGCAGATGATAAGTCACGTGTTTTGTGATACCTCCACCGGTGGCCACTTTCGCCAACTTCCAGCGCCTGCAGCCCGTAATGAAGGGAAAGACAGCCGCCCCCCCTCCCCCGAATTCAGTGGTCGGCGGAGACGCGGATATGGGGGCCTTCTGTAGTCATGCAAGGGATAGGCTGGCGAATATCCTCAAGTCCTTAAGAATGGACACCTTTCGATGTGCCTGGCGGACAATGCAAAACGTTCAGTTAACTGTGGACCCCTGCAGGAACTAAGATAGTGCGTAGACATACAAGCAGCAGGAACGCTCACCTGCAGCCGATTTCGCCTGCCTTAAAAAGCGAGACACGTGCAAATAACTGGTGGGCACCTACGGGCATTTGAATAGAGTGCAGACACAAAGCGCCAATAGTTCTCTCAGGGATACGTGTGAAACCAAAGAACTGGCAAAGAAGTTAGCCCGCTTAATAAAAAGTTTTCTGGGTAGTAGGAGGTTCCTTACAAAACACGAATACCAGCCACCAGATTCTCAGATGAAGCACGAACACGAGACTGTCCAGTCCCCATGAAGAATGTGCAACCAACACTGCGAACAGCCATAACAGTGAAACGTGAGAAAGACGCCTATTCTCGAGTCACACACCAGTTCACGCAAGATAGAAAAGCTTTGTTTAAAAAAAAAATTATTAGCTTTCGGGAAATGGCTATAGAGCTATTACAAAGTTAATTATGACGATACGACCGTAAGGAGAAGACAACACCCGGACCCCGAGTGGACAAACTCTGGCCCACCCAGGATACAAACCAGGGCTTCTTCGGTCAGCAGTCTGGAGCACCGACCGCGCTGCTACCGAGGTGGACAGGATAGGGATGCTGCATGCTGTACTGGGAGGCGCGGTCATAATACGACGATCAGTCACTTGGCGACATTGCAAATATAGTCCACCAATGGCAACTCCGAGAAAAGGAAATCTTCGGGGAGTCAGTGAGCTTAGGGGAGTGACAGACAGTCGGTGAGACAGTGCGGAAGCAAGAGAACATGGGGGCACTTCCACCCATCGCCTACTTTGTCTGTGGCCTGTGCCTGACGACCATACTAATGTTCATAGTCACTTTATGAGTTATTCATTTCCTGTTCCATGTTAAATGGACAAAATTTACCGTCCATTGCTTGGGAGTGAAGCACTCGCCTGAAGTAGGATTTCCATACCTGACAACTTTCTGACAGTGCGATAATGCTCTTCGGCAGCGAAACCCCCACGCCGACCTGTCAACATGGAGAGCGGTTCGGGTTCTCACTGCACAGCCGCAGTACACTGATGAGGGTAGCCGACTCGCGCCACCCAGCTCCGAGGCGACAGGCAGTAACGACCCAGCATCCGCCGACATCACCACGCGATAAATGATCAAGAAGAATGGTAACATGATCCATTTCCCCTTTCTTCCCCTTAATAAGTGAGACATATTCAAGCCCTGTCAGATCAGCCCTGAATGTGTAATTTTATGTAGAAAAGTATTGTAATAAAAGCTAATGTTTCATGTTTTGTGATCTAAACAATCTGTTCCATTCGCCTATTAGTCCATTAATCTCATAATCTATTCCTACTTGATTTCATTTAATGAATAATGTCACTTATTGGATCTCAAAGTGGGGCGATGTGATATTGCAGAGAATTTTAAAGGATTCAGAGGATTTAGATTCTCAATGTGGGGCAATATAATTACTAGCCCACAAGTCGTTTTATGCAGGAGATCAAAGGAATCAGAGTTCACTTCAGTTTAACCATCAGCAGTTAATTTTAATGGTACCAAAGGGAGACATAGAGGCCAAACATTTCTAGGAGCTGGGTGTAGATGTTACGTCATATCACCCAGAATTATCTCTACTAGATTTTCCAAACACATCTAGGAAAACATAATCCTGTCTAGTCAACTCTGTCACACAACCAGTTGAAGTACAGAAATCTTGATATACGGGAGAAATTCTGTGGAGTTGGGAAGGTAGGAGAAGAGATTGAAGCAATACGGGGAAGAAAGGGGGAGGGGGGTGCAATCGACTTATGCTTCAATAGATGAGTGGCTTAAGTACCTGCCTTTGACAGGCAAGGGACGCAGATTCTGGTCGCGAACTCGCAGAACAATATTAATCTGCCAGGAAGTTTAAATCAGCCCATACTGGGGTGCAAAGTAAAAATTCGTTCTGGAGATTATGCCTTAAGCCGTGGTTAAGTCACCCCTCCACATTATAATTTCTTCCACAAAGTGTACAGGAAAACTGAGAAGGTTGGAGGTAGGATAAGAGTTACTGGCGGAAGTAAAGTTGTGAGGACGGGTCCCAAGTCGTAATTGCATAGATCAGTCGGTGGAGCACTTTCCCGCTAAAGGTAATGGCACTAGGTTCGAGTCCCGGTCCAATACAGTTTTGATTTACCAGGAAGTTACAGATCGGTGTGGACACGCCGCAGAGAGAAAATCCATTCTGAGAAATTTACTCTATTCGCTGACAGAATACTAGGATAAATTTTCCACCCATCTTCAGTTACTGGCATGGGCCGATGGGATTTCCACTGCTGTATCGAAATAAAATTACGGAAAATTCAAGGAAAACCGCAAGCCCTGCAGTATCGTGCTACGAAAGATTCTGTCCATTTAGTCAGTACTTAATCTACAAATAGCAAGTCAGTAAATGTTTGGGTGCAACAACGAAGTGCAGTCCATTTACTGCGGCGCTGTTTACGTGCGTTTGGGGACCGGGTCCTCACTGCGGCCGCGTGTCTCGGCTGGTTTCATTGCCCCTAGCTTACAACTGTCTTCTGTGAGCGGTTCGCACGCTAAACCCCGAGTCACTTTACGGCCGCGGCGTCTGCAGAGGCGGCTATTCCGGGTTTACTGCCACCACGTACTGCTTCTCACCAGACTCCACAAATTTCCATGTCCAGGGGATTCCATCTGCACTTACAGGCCCTTAAACGGACAGGTGGCGTCGCACCTCTGTAGCAAGCAAGCGTCAGCTAATTCTGACCTACATCGATGTCAGCTTATCACGGGTGTCAGATTAATTTACGCTATAGAAGAGCTGCCCAGACGTTTTACTTATAGTAATTTAGATCAGGCCTAGTCAAACAGCGTTCGCCAGCAAGGGAGCTCTAGCCTCAACCCTGCCTAGCACTCCGAGCGCGTCGGCCGAAGTGGCCGAGCGGTTCTAGTCTGGAACCGAGCGACCGTTACGGTCGCAGGTTCGAATCCTGCCTCGGGCATGGATGTGTGTGCTGTCCTTAGGTTAATTAGGTTTAAGTAGTTCTAAGTTCTAAGGGACTGATGACCTCTCGAATTTAAGTCCCATAGTGCTCAGAGCCATTTTTTTAACTCCAAGCGCAGCAGCGCGTGGATCTAAGGCGCAAGGAAGAACAGGAAACCAAAGGCCACAAGCCGACTCCGCTATAGCAATACCGTCGTCTTCTCACACACCAATCAGTTTGCCAACTACAAGTTAGATTTAAGCTCTGCATTAGGAATACTATGGCGCTGAACACTTGTTCGAAAAAAATAAAGGAGGAAGCAGTAGTATATCGAGAGGTTGTAACAATGGAATATTGTACTGAAATGCAGGAGGATCTGCAACGAATTGACGCATGATGCAGGGAATGACAATTGAATCTCAGTGTAGATAAGTGTAATCTGCTGCGAATACAAAGAAAGAAAGATCCTTTATCATTTAGCTACAACATAGCAGGTCAGCATCTGGAAGCAGTTAATTCCATAAATTATCTGGGAATAGGCATTAGGAGTGATTTAAAATGGAATGATCATATAAAGTTGATGCCAGACTGAGATTCATAGGAAGAATCCTAAGGAAATGCAATCCGAAAACAAAGGAAGTAGGTTATAGTACACTTGTTCGCTCACTGCTTGAATACTGTTCACCGGTGTGGGGTCCGTACCAGATAGGGTTGATAGAAGAGATAGAGAAGATCCAACGGAGAGCAGCGCGCTTCGTTACAGGATCATTTATTAATCGCGAAGCGTTACGGAGATGATAGATAAACTCCAGTGGAAGACTCTGCAGGAGTCGGTACGGGCTTTTGTTGAAATTTCGAGAACATACCTTCACCTGGGAGTCAAGCAGTATATTGCTCCCACCTACGTATATCTCGTGAATAGACCATGAGGATTAAAATCAGAGAGATCAGAATCAACACAAAGGCATACCGAAAATCTTTCTTTCCACGAACAACACGACACTGGAATAGAAGGGAGAATCGACAGTGGTACACTTAGTACACTCCGCCACACACCGTTAGGTGGCTTGCGGAGTATGGATGTAAATGTAGATGTAGACGTTGTTCAGTACCGAATAGAAATAGCTTTATTTTTCTTATCGTGAAGGTCATGCAAAGTGCTCAAAATAACATCGCACTATTACATGCTGGAGAAACACTTATTGGGACATTGTTGCAACACCAGCCACAAAGGCGATATGATGCACTTGTCCCCTGACGAACGACCGTGAATGCGTGCTAAACTTAAGGCGACCATTAGGGAGTAAAACTGAGTTAAGCTTAACTAGAGTGGTTACCAGAAATTTCATAGACGACAGCACCAATGACTTGGATTTATTAAATATCTTAATGCAAGAGGAGAATTATTTAGAAACGGACATAGCGCACATGATAGATGTTATCAATCAAAAATAATCCTATGAAAAAATCAGCTTCAAGTTGATGCCATGGAACATTTCCTGGAAGTCAAGGCAGTCATTTGCGGATCAGCCATGATAGAATAAGTTAGAGTAATTGAAACCCTTCGTCGTGAGTTCTCAAAGAGATTCCAAGACATTGCCCGACTTAAGACCGATTTCGATGTCTTTGTCAGACTGATCTCGCTTTTGGGTGCTGCTGTATCTCATTACATCGAAACTGAGCTGATAGTCTATAAGTAGGCTGTTTAGGTTTTCTTATTGGTAACGCCACATAGCGCTCTGTATGAAAAATTACTGACTGTGCTGTGCGCAGTCTGTGGCTAGTTTGCATTGTTGTCTGCCATTGTAGTGTTGGGCAGCGGCAGCTGGATGCTTACAGCGCGTAGCGTTGCGCAGTTGGAGGTGAGGTAAATACATTGTTTGTTCTTTATTAAAATCTTTCATTTGCTAACTGTGCCTGTTAGTAGTTAGTGACTTCCGTAGTTTGAATCTTTTAGGTAGCTGGCAGTAGTGGCGCTCGCTGTATTGCAGTAGTTCGAGTAACGAAGACTTTTGTGAGGTAAGTGATTTGTGAAACATATAGGTTAATGTTAGTCAGGGCCATTCTTTTGTAGGGATTATTGAAAGTCAGATTGCTTTGCGCTAAAAACTATTGTGTGTCAGTTTAAGCACAGTCGTGCACAATTTTTCTAAGGGGACGTTTCATATGTCGACCCTTAGCCTAGGATACCTCACTGGAATCTTCTGATTTTTTTCTTATAGTTTATGTAGTTAGTGTTTATTGCTAGCGCGTAATCACAGAGAGAATTTCCTTTGTAGTTGCAGTCTTTCATTGGGTACAGTGATGCATGTAGATTTGCACCAAGTATTACGCAGCTGCGCTTGCAATTAAGTAGGTATTATTTTCAGTGCTATGTTAATGTGTTCTCTTATTTTTGCTCTTCGAATTGTGATTTTATGTGTTATCGTGTGAAATATTGTGACAATAATGGCGTGTGAAAAACGTAACACAGCAAAAGCTTCAGAAGTTAGACACAATGGAACAAAATCTTCAAAAGTTGGACACAATGGAACAACACCAGAGACAAACACACCAACAGTTAGACACAATGGAACAAAATCAGAGACAAACACAGCAAAAGCTTCAAAAGTTAGACACCACAATTGAACAAACACGTGACGATTTAACAACTGAGTTACATAACATTGAATCGAAATGCCAAAAATCTGTAATGAGGTAAAAACACAAATTTGTGAGAATTTTCAACCTATTTTTTCGCGGCATCAAAATGCATTACAGAATCATGAAGCAGCCATAAAAGAACTGCAAACTATTGTTCGTGAAAATCACGACACCTTGCAAGCTAAAACGGACTCAGTTGCATCCACCTATTCGGTTACGCAACTTGCAAGAACTCAGGAAAACTTAAAGGACACAGTAGATTCGATTTCAACACAAATGGACACTCTGAAACTTGGTTCAGAAAAACACACTGAGGAAATGTGTTCACTATCGGAGAAAGTAGGCGAACTTTCAGATCAGTTCACTAACTTATCTAAAAAGGTAGATGATGATCTGAATGATACAGAAGAGTGCGAACAAATTAGGAAATTCAAACAAAATCAAAATCAAATTAATACACAACACCAAAGATAAACCTGGGATGTGCAAGATCAGCTGACACAGGTAATACAAGAATTACATATTTCAGAGTACACTCGCGCTCCAACACGGGAAGGGGGACTTAGAAATACGGAAAAGCCACAAAATAATAACACAGGGCATTTTGGAAATTGTGAAAGAAATTGGCAAGGTGCACCGAATTTTGAGATGGAACCGCCGACACGACGTAACAATGAACGATATGGTACCCGCCGACACGATGATTTTGACTATAAGCTGTTCATTACTGCATGTAAATTCAAACCATTTAAGAATTCTGGCAACGACATTCACCCACAAGCGTGGCTCCATCAATTCTCTCATTGTTTTCCTCCCAACTGATCATTAGAGCACAGATTAGAATTTATGTGTGGCTACTTGGAGAATGAACCAGCTGTAAGAATGCGATCGGTCATTCACGATTGTCACAGTGAAGGAGAATTTTATCATGCCTTCCTCTCAGCATATTGGTCTCAAGCTACACAAGACCGAGTAAAACATAGCATCATAATGATGAAACATTTCGAAAAATCTGAATTTTCCAGTCTTGTGAAATATTTTGAAGACATGTTGCACAAGAATCAATACCTGTCAAACCCATAAAGCCACTCAAAACTCATCCGCATTTGCTTAAACAAATTACCTGAACATTTACGACATGTTATTTTGGCAGAATGTTGCAAAGACGACATTGAAGCTTTTCGGGGCTCTTACAAGAATTAGAAATTGACACTGACAATCGCGGAACGCGAAAACAGGAGCACAACAATTACAGGTCACACCTGTCACAATTCCGCGACAACAGAAATAATACACGACAAGGCTATTCGTACAACGTAAATCGTGACCAAAACAGACACCACCCATATGACAACAACTGGCAGAGTAATACTTACAGAGAAAGATCGCATTTCCGTAGTAATGGTTCAAATGGCTCTGAGCACTATGGGACTCAACTGCTGTGGTTATCAGTCCCCTAGAACTTAGAACTACTTAAACCTAACTAACCTAAGGACATCACACACACCCATGCCCGAGGCAGGATTCGAACCTGCGACCGTAGCAGCCGCACGGTTCCGGACTGCGCGCCTAGAACCGCGAGACCACCGCGGCCGGCCCGTAGTAATGAATATCACAGAGACAATCAGAGAAACAGACAATACGGGAACCAAAACAATTATTATCATGGGAGACGGAATAACTTCAGACGCGACAGTCCGGCTCGCAGTTACGATTCAGGGAGAAATTCTCCACCACGTGACCGACAAGAAATTAATTACAGAAATTACCGACATGACGACAGACGATATGATCGTAACGACAGACCTGAATTGCATCAGAACTGGAGGGATTTAAACAGAGCAGGGCCCTCTCGGCAAGGTGAATTTGTAGAAGTTAGGTCTCCTAATCCCATTAACGACGCGCGCCAACAAAGGAACAGACAATGACTCGCAACGCAGGCAGCCGCGTGCGCCGGCTGGCTCAGAGAAAAATAACATAAGCTAACCTTGAGCAAAATTCCAGTGTTTCTTACCGACGTAACCACATGATAAATGCGCTGAAACTGAAACTCTGCGTAATAGGAAGAGTAAAGGTTTACACCACATTTCACATGTAAAACCGTTTATTGAAAGATAATCTGCTTTTTAACTTTGTCTTTGCCATAAAACTGTTCACTTCACGTTACTAGTATACTTTGTCAGACTTAGAATCTGTTAACATGCTACAATGTTTTGAAGTTAACTATCCAGTCTAGAACTTGGAGAACTTATTTAGACAGTATTTACGGGTGCATTGTTATAGTGAACAGACGTCACAGTGTTATTGTGTGTGTACATTCTTGCTTGTTAGTTGCACGATTACGTAACGACTATAAGGCTTACATACTTAGAACATTTACCAGTACTGCCAATGAGATTTTAATGCAACATTTTGGTTTACTTGAAAATACCTTCTTTATTTGAAGTACATTCGGTGAGATTAAAGATGGCTTAGCATTTAGTTTCTCTGATAGCTACACGATTATATCACGACGCTACTAATATGTGACACGATTTACATTGTTGATTTTGCGGTGTATCTGTTTTATATCTGCACAGTTTTTCTGTATTATTCTGGAAAGTAAAACATGTTTTAGTAGTAACTTTTGTGGTATAGCTACAAGGAGACAGCCTTTATCGTAGCACAACAATACGTTACAGTACAGTACTTACTTCATCACGGCAATAAGCGTAGTAACTGCGATATCTATACGCAAAGCATTTCACTTTTGTTTATCATGAGCTAAGTACATTGACTTCTGCAGAACTTAGCTTTCGGAGAACGATACCTACGACACTTCCACAGAGATTATCTTACAACAAGACACACAGTTTAGCGCTACAGTACACGTATTTGAGTGATTAATTTTGTACTTAAAACATTTATTTTTAAAGATATTTGAAGTAGAATGATACAAGGGTTTTCCGTGATACATTTCATTCCATTGCTGTAATCTGCAACACGTGAGGATATAATTGCATTAATCCTCAGGGGGGTACACGCTTACTTTGTGTACCATGTGTTTAGCAAGCACAAGGAGCCCTAGCTAATATGGTATTTACTTATACAACTTTACACATCAGTACCATATTTCTCTAAAACATAAACTACACACCTATCTGGTCATTTAACTGAGAGAGACAAACATTTATTTTACTACGTCAGTGACAGATGTTTACATAATTAATCGGTTGGATAACTTCACACTTATAAATTGTATTTTGTCTGTACTTTGTGAAATTTTCATATTTTTTCGGAACCATTGTGATACTATGAGAGCTTTGAATGATGTATTTTTACCTTCGAGGCAGATGACACTTTTGACATGAGCAGAGATTTTTTTTTAGGTTTTGAAATTATTGGGAGAAGCTACGACGATATTGAGAGTTGACTGAGGTATTATGATGTTATTGTTACGATGACTATGAGTATTATGCTGTTGCGGTATGTTTATGATCAATAAGCTGATGCTATATGAGATATTTGATTATGCTACGTATCTGTTATGATGAAATATTGACTAAGTGTCGACGAATAAGGTAAGAATAATGAGTAGTGGTTAGGGACTCTGGTTTGTGAAAAAGGTTGTTGGAAACCAAGAATCGTACTTTAAGAGTTATGAAATGTATGTAAATGCGTGAATGTATTACAATGCCGACGAAAATTTTTTGGACACTTTTATATTTATAGAATTTTATTTTCTACACATTTGTAACGCAAATTCTCAACCTGTGAAAATATTTTTATATGAGTCTGTCACTGTAGCGGAAACTGCTGTCGTATATATTTCAGTAAGAAAGGTAAGTGACCACCTGCACGTAATGCGTCGTGGGCACCCAGCAGCGCGACAGGCGCCTGGAAAGAAAAACTATGTGTGCCTTTCAGAGGCACAGGTGGAGAGAAAAAAAATTCCATTATCCTCGCTATTGACATTGCTTTGTCGAAAGCACCGCAAATACGACACTCTCAAACTTGAAAACATATGATTATACTGTGGAGCTCTTAATTTATGATATTTACTAAAATGCCTAATGAAACGATGAGAAACATTTCATGGCTATTGTCCTGCTAGTTGAGAGAAATGCCATATGACTTGCTTTATGTATTTATTTACTCATTTTGTTTAATATCTAGTTTCTAACTGCACTGCAGCATTGGTTAAAATAAATTTTATGGATGTACTAATATAATTATTTTATGCCTACAGATCCAGTAAATAATAATTTTATGATGTACTTAAAAAAAAAACGAAGGAGCACAATAAGACATTTCCCTTCACAGGAATTGCATACAGAATTTTCTTTTCAAGTACATTGTAATATTTTTTACAATAAATTTTTGTGGTGCACCATTTTAATTATATAGGCATTAAGATGTGAATATACATTTCCCTTATCTGCGTTGTTGTCTTTAGTGTACAATTTTTTTCTGCTTGTGGATTTGTCATGTTTAGGTATAAGTTATTACATTTATTTCTGCTTGCTTTGCTTACTTGCATTTTTTGTCATTGCTTGTATTAATTGTTTTGTGCTGCTGCATTGCCTCGTCCGTTAGTTTAGCATCTGAGCTCAGTAGATTTAAGTTAGCTTAAGAGGGGGTAGCCTATATAAGAGAATGAGTTGCGATGAATTTGAAGAAATGCACTGAGAGGTTATATGAGAAAAGCACAGAAAGCAGGTATAGATAGGACTTTTTGGAAATATTGAAGAACGAAGGGAGATCTCCGAGAAGTAAAGAAAGTTGTGTTTGCAAAATACTGCAGTAAAACAAACCCTGCCCTTTCCTTGTGTTATCCCACTATGTGTTTGTGTACCCTTGTGTATTTATGTTCTTCCTGTCTTTATATGTTCATCTGATAAGACTTATGTTGTAGAATTTTCTAATATTCAGCTACATTCACTATGATGGGGAATACTGTTATCCTCAAATATAATTTGCATTAATAATATGTCGTTTTCTTTGTAAATATGTTTAGAGATTATTTATTCTGTTCTGTTTTAATGCTCATGTGTGAAGTTGATTTTTCAAAAGTTATTTTTATCTTTTTTGCATGTATTTATGTCATAATTTTTGTAACACTGATGTATATGTTAGCTCGATTCTTTTGTAAAGCCTGTATTACTGCAAATGTTATCTGTATTGTTATGTTCTTTAATGATGTATTTTGTAGCTTTGTTACTGTATTCTTATGTTATAAAATTGTAATTGACACCAGTTAATCAAATTAAGTAACTTGTAAATTACATTTCACTGCACACGTTTTTGTTGGTCATAGTACATGGACAATATGTGAGAAGTAGGGACTGATAGTGTTTGCACATGTGTTAATAATTCAGTAAGGGACTGGATAACAGCATTGCTGGTTGTAAGGACATTTCAAAAACAATTTTTGTGAGTGCACAAGTGGTGGTTATGGACTTGCTATATTATCCGCAAGACTCTTTAATGGTGATTGTGCGCCTGCACAGTCAAACAGATGGCTGCTGGCCATCTCTACAAGGACTACAGTGGGTCTACACCTTTGATGACCCACCAATACCATTATTTCTACAAGGACTGCAGTGGGTCTGCACCTCTGGTGGCCCACCAATAGTAATCTCTACCAGGACTACAGTCGGTCTGCTCTGTGATGACCTACCTACCGATAGTCTTCAACGTCGACTGACTCTGTTGTGGCCCATTACCTGTCTGCATGTCAAGAGTCAGCACTGCCTTTCGTAGGAACGACAACACTACTTCTTTAAGACTGTTTGGAAATCCACTATTTCCAAGTCCAATTTCTTTTATTGTTCAGACTTTGAAAAAAACACTGCAATTTTACTGTGATGAACGATCAGGACTGTCTTTATGGACTGTGAGAAAATTGTAGCTTCTGACCAACATTGTATCAATAAGTGTATGCATTTGATATCTTTGTTATAGTAATTATGAAAAAATTTATCAATTCATTATTGGCCACTGCCCAAAACAATTTGTAAAAATTTTTTGTGGGGAGCATGGGGGCTATGAAAGTAGGCTGTTTAGGTTTTCTTATTGGTAACGCCACATAGCGCTCTGTATGAAAAATCACTGACTGTGCTGTGCGCAGTCTGTGGCTAGTTTGCATTGTTGTCTGCCATTGTAGTGTTGGGCAGCGGCAGCTGGATGCTTACAGCGCGTAGCGTTGCGCAGTTGGAGGTGAGCTGTCAGCAGTGGTGGACGTGTGGAGAGAGATGGCGGAGTTTTGAAATTTGTAAGAATTGGTGTCATGAACTGATATATATATATATATATATATATATATATATATATATATATATATATATATATATATTATGAGTATAAAGGTGAATACATTGTTTGTTCTCTATTAAAATCTTTCATTTGCTAACTGTGCCTATCAGTAGTTAGTGACTTCCGTAGTTTGAATCTTTTAGTTAGCTGGCAGTAGTGGCGCTCGCTGTATTGCAGTAGTTCGAGTAATGAAGACTTTTGTGAGGTAAGTGATTTGTGAAACATATAGGTTAATGTTAGTCAGGGCCATTCTTTTGTAGGGATTATTGAAAGTCAGATTGCGTTGCGCTAAAAACTATTGTGTGTCAGTTTAAGTACAGTCGTGTATAATTGTTCTAAGAGGACGTTTCATAAGACGTACATTGTAGCACCCAGCTCAAAGACTTGTTTGTCCAGTCCAGGAATATACAAGACTTTTATAGAAAGTTGCCGCAAGAGCAGTACTCTCTACTGCACAAGGAAGCCGCTGAAGTTGATTCACTGTTCAGTTCCAGACAAGTGGCGTTCACTAAGTAATGCAACACATTTTTGTTTTGAAAGCAGGTTGGTTTTATTCAGAATTCCAGTTCACGATACTATTCCCCCGTCATTTGTCTACAAAATTTCCTTTCCATACGATGACCTTACGCCAGCTTACTGTTAGACCTGGTTGCCAGCGCGGTACTACGTTACTGCTCGTCTTGCTGCATCAGTAACATCCCCATCATCCACGTACTGCTTCTTTGTTTTCAAATAGATGGAAGGCGGAAGGTGCGAGGTCTGGCTTGTACGGTGGATGAGGAAGAACAGTCCCAGACATTTTTGAGAGTTCTTCTTGGGTGCACAGTATTGTCATGGAGAAGTAGTTCGTTTGCATTTTTGTGGCCACGAAAACGCTGAAGCTGCTTCTTTAGTTTATTGAAGGCAGCACGATAGACTACAGAGCTGATCGTTGCAGCAGGAGGGAGGACATCAAACAGAGTAATCCCTTCAGAGTCCCAGAAGGATGTCACCACGACTTTACCGGCTGAGGGTGAGGATCTGAACTTTGTCTTCGGAGGAGAAGTGGTGCAGCGCCACTCGATGGATTGCCGTTTTCCTGCGGTTCGAAGTGATGAACCCATGTTTCATCGCCTGTTAGACAAAACGCTATCACGATGAGCCTTGTAACGCGCAAGCAGTTCCGCAGAGATGGTCCTTCGTTGCTCTTTATGGTTTGACATACGGCGAGGAATCCAGCGGGTACTCATCTTTGAGTGTCCTAACTGGTGGACGAGTATGCCAGCCCTACCAACACAGACGTCCAGTTGAGCAGCGAGGTGTTTATGATCCGCCGATAACTTCGAATTAGTGTCCTCACATTCCAACACCGTAGGAGTCACGGCTGTGTGCCGCCGGCCGGCTTGCTGGAGATCGGGCAGATTTACACGATCTATTTGCGATTATGACAGACGACTCGCCGAATAACTCGCGGTGCTCTTATGCAGTGTCAGGTCTCCGTAGACATTCTGCGAGCGCCTATGAATATCTGAGATACTCTGGTTTTCCGCCAAAAGAAACTCAATGACAATTCTCTACTTGCAACACAACTCTGTTACAAACGGCACTATAGCGCCGCCACCTATGGGTATTTCATGAAACTATGAGGGCTGAAGGAGGAGTATTCTACGACGTCTCACATACATTCTCGCCTTTTTTTCAACCGAAATTGGGCGAGAAAAAAGAGTGTTGTTTTACTTATTGAACGCCTTCCGTATGTTCTTTCTGGTTTTGAGACATAAAGTCTCGCCAACTTTTGGATTTAACTGATTTTAATGTGTGTAACTCTAAGTGTTTGACTATATCACAAATCATAGTTCCATATACATTGGAGAGCCAAAGAAACTGGTACACCAGCCTAATATCGTGTAGGGCCCCCGCGAGCACCAGAGGTTCCGCAAAAACACGTGGCATGTACTCGACTAATGTCTGAAGTAGTGCTCGAGGGAACTGACGCCATGAATACTGCAGGGCTGTCCATAAATCCGTAGGAGTTTGGTGGCCAGCGGAAGTGTTTAAACTCAGAAGGGTGTTCCTAGAGCCACTCTATAGCACTTCTGGACGCGCAGGGTGTCGCACTGTCCTGTTAGAACTGACCAAGCCCGTCGGAATGCACAAAGGAGATGAATTTCTGCAGGTGATTAGACAGGACTCTTACTTACGCGTCACCTGCCAGAGTCGTATCTAGACGTATCAGGGGTCCCACATCACGCCAACTGCACACGCCCCACGCCGTTACATGGATTCCACTAGCTTGAAAAGTCCCATGCTGCCATGCAGGGTTCGTGGCATCATGAGGTTGCACACTCGTACACGTCCATGCGCTCGATACAATTTGAAATGAGACTGGTCCAACCAGGGAACATGTTTCCAGTCATTACCAGTCCAATGTCGGTGTTAACGACCCCAGGCGAGGCGTAAAGCTTTGTGTCTTGCAGTCATCAAGTGCACACGAGTAGGCCTTCGGCTACGAAAGTCCATACCGATGTTGTTTCGTTGAGTTGTTGGTACGCTGACATTTGTTGATGGCCCTGGACTGAAATTCGTGGCTATTTATGGAAGGGTTGCATTTCTCTCACGCTGAACAATTCTCTTTAGTCATCGTTGATCCCGTTCTTGTATGATCTTTCTCCGGAGATTTGATGTTTTACCGGGTTCGTGATATTCACGATACACTTGTGAAATGGTCGTACGGGAAAATCCCCACTTCATCGCTACCTCGGAGATGCTGTGTCTCACGCTCATGCGCCGACTATAACACCACGTTCAACTCACTTAAATCTTGGTAACCTGCCATTGTAGCAGCAGTAACCGATCTAACATCTGCATCAGACACCTTTTGGTCTTATATAAGCGTTGCCGGCCGCCGCACCGTATTCTACCTGTTTACTTATATCTGTGTTTGGATACTCTTGCCTACACCAGTTTCTTTGGCGCTTCAGTGTATATTACCCATTCTGAAATCACAATGTGAATAAATTTATAAATACATCTAAATGTTAAATACCTGCAAGTAAAGCTTCCTGTAATTTTGCTCACCGTGTTAACACTGTCTCATACATTTATTTAATTAAGTAATAAAAGTTATTGTTTTGGCAGGAAAATAAAAAGTTTACAAAACAACCAGTGACAAAATCTTGCTTTGAAAGCATGCTGCAACATTCTTCTCTTCTAAGTGGTCGTACTGTGTTGCAAACACGTCGTCCTGTGCTCCCCGCCTGTGTGTTGCTCGGCATATAAATGTACCATTCACACATCTCGTGACAGCGCAGTGGTGGGAGAAGCCGCAGCGCTGAGCAGACTCGACTACGCTCGCGGGGTGCGTGCGCATGCGCGGTCAGGGGGCGTAAATTGAGGAAAGGCCTGATGTAAACGGTAGCTTTCTAACGATCTACATGGCGGTTTATCCTTAACTGATTGCTGAGTGAGGGAGTCTCACCCCTGAGGAGCGTAAAGAAGAGATTAGTATGATGATGAACGTTACAACGTAGTTATAATTACTTCTTTCCAGTGACGTCGTAGACAGATAATTGCTTGGAACAGACGTTTTCAGCTCAAGGTAATAATGGCTGTAAGCCAGTATTACTGTGATAGGCTGCGCTTAGCAGAAAAAGAATTATCAAAGGGGAAAACACGAACAATACATAACATTTCAAATGGTTCAAATGGCTCTGAGCACTATGCGACTCAACATCTGTGGTCATCAGTCGCCTAGAACTTAGAACTAATTAAACCTAACTAACCTAAGGACATCACACACATCCATGCCCGAGGCAGGATTCGAACCTGCGACCGTAGCAGTCGCGCGGTTCCTGACTGAGCGCCTAGAACCGCGAGACCACCGCGGCCGGCACATAACATTTGCGTAACAGTTTTTTTACATGCAAAGTTTATGAAGTATTTAGCTTCTAAACCCGTTGTGACATAAAATTCAAAACTCTTTTCAGTGTTGTACAGTGAAACTGGCACGTTTCTTCTCACTTTACAGAGAGCGTATTCGAACAAAAATATTAAACCCAACGTAGACGTGAAGTCGGCCACATCTCATTGTAGTCTTGAAAATTTTTCGAGCTGTACATCGCAACAACACTAACCTTTCCATGCTGCTATAATACCTGTCACTTAGTAATGTCGAGTCCATCGACTACAATTACATTTGGAAACGTACGGTATCAGGCGCAAGAATAATGGAGCATTAAAGACATTTATTGCATTTCGTACATAAGCAGGATGTAAAATATTATCCAGGAATTCTGTTAACGGTGCACGATGTTTTGGTTTCGCGACAAATCAACAAATATATATTTTGAAGTAATTGCAGGGCGAAAGACATTCAAAAAATGTTACGTTTCTTACCCAACTGTCCTTCAAATGGAGAATGTTTATACAGCAGTGCATTAATTTCGTCATAGTTCTTTCTTGCAATTAAATATGTAAGCTATTTAAATTACCCCTTACAATAGTAACGAAGGCTAAATCCACTACCCATTTGTCATAAATGACTCTATCCTCTTTTCATTTCCATAAACAGAGCTAATTCCTCCGCTGTTATGAAAAGGAAATAGGGATCTAATACTTTGCCTCTACAAAGCCGTAGTACCGCGCAGTGGAAATTTTCTCACTACGTCCGGCTCCCATCCGTCCAAAAATCCTTTGGAACTGTGATTTTTGACGCAACTGCGACAGTATCCAAGCGTCCGTGCTCCGTGGAATTGAATTGGACCGCCTAACCTAAGGAATTTCTAATATGAATTTGGTACGTATGAGTCAGCGTCGGCTATACCGCACATCCAGTCATCGTTTAATGCCTATAAATAACACTCCTTCCTTAGGCAGTGGCCACGTCAGGTGAAATACTTCGATTTTTTCAAATGACTTTGGAGTTTATCTATCTGCATATGTTTATAAGTAGCACGGCGGGCCAACGGAAGGACATTTGATGACTAGAGGATCCGTAGACGGGGTAGGGCGGGAGAGGGGGGGAGGGTGGTGGAAGGACAAATAGTTTGGAAATGAACCTAATTATAACATTTCTCTAGGCGTTCATTTTATAATTTCTAAGCTTCAGTAACTGGTGATAGCGTCTAGATGATTCTGAAGTTAATTAGCTATGAAAATGTTGCCAAGGTTGTTTCAGAAGTTGCGCAGGGAGCCCTTATACATGCTCCATGCAGTTCTGATCTCTCCCCTAGTCATTTCCATATTTTTGGAGTGCGAAAGAAAGAAACCGTGGCCGTCAGTTTGCTACGAACTATGTGTTGCACGCGTAACTGCACCTCTTTAGAAATTATTTTATCCCACAGAGTCTCTGTAACACTGGTAGACGATTATGTAAGATTGTAACATAGTGTTATAGTAAATGGCTAATTAAACAACTACATGATGACAGGATATGCAAATTATTGTCGAGATGACGATTGTTTTTGTGCAGGGTATTTCGACTTGTTTACGGTCTCCGGGCACTAGCTTGGTGTGTGCCCTCTGACCGCCCTTCAGTCAGATTGTAGCATTAAACCGTGAGCCGTGCGTTGCCCGTGTACCCGCCATCATGTACTTTACACCCTGTTTCAAACTACTTCCACCTCACTACGTTAATTTAAATTACTACTGTCACTGAGTTGCTACTTTGCCTGACCGTGAGCGGCGTTAACAGCGCATATCGATAAATCCCCTATCGTACTATTTTTGCTCGACTGCTATTACTTTCCTGGTTCGTTGTCTGTTGTAAGCGAGTTCGGGTTGCGAGTTCGGGTCTGCAGTGAGTTGAAAAGCGTCTGGAGCGCAGTCTGGACCTGCCAGTCGGGGAGTTGCAATGCGGCACTAGTGCAGTCGGGTTGGAGCAGCAGTGAGGTCTGCGTCCACATGGCTCGCCCGACCATTGCCGCCACGCATCTCTTGAGCCGGGCCACGGTCTTGGTGGATCGACGGTCGGTCGTCCTACCGGACGACGCGTTTTGGCTCGCCGATCGTTCGTGAGTCGGCTATGTGTTTGTGCATCGACTCCCGATTTGTCTTCGTGCGTGCTTAGTTACTGTTGGGTATTATTCAAGTCTTTGTGCAAGTGTTTGTCAGGCTGTGTGTGTACTTGGTGTTGTTTCCACTGAGGACGATTCTTTTGTTGTCGGCATTCTGAGGCCAGTCGGTCGGTTGTTGCGGACGAGTGAAGTTATCTCCGCGCGGTGCAGTCGGCCGGGTCGGCTGGCAGTCCCTGCACAGTGTCGGAGCGTGTGTGGAGCTGTCTGATCGCTACGAGCTTCGTGGTTCACCGGCCCAGGACGTCAAAGTTGAGTAGTGGTTTCAACTACCCAAGCCACGTCCACTCATGTTGTGATGGTTCGTCTTCGTGGTTTGCTGTTGGAGAGGTTGTTAAAAAAAAGTGCGTAAAATTTTATGGGACTTAACTGCTAAGGTCATCAGTCCCTAAGCTTACACACTACTTAACCTAAATTATCCTAAGGACAAACACACACACACCCGTGCCCGAGGGAGGACTCGAACCTCCGCCGGGACCAGCCGTGTTGGAGAGGTTTTCCTGTGAGCAACACCAAGTGTTTCTACTTCTGAAATTTAGCCCCCATGAGCTGCAATTAACTATTTTGGATGACTACAATTCGAGTGCACCAGTGGAATTTTCTGTCTAGTGGGCGTTAGTGTTCCGGTTACCTGCTCTGGCCACTAACGAAATTTCAGGCAGCGTCCTTTCCTCACCTGTTGTCGCTGTCCAACATGGTGTGTAATTTTGACAGCTAATACATATTGCATTGTGGATTATCACGTTTGTAACCTTTTGTGTTTGAGTTCTCATTTACTCATTGATGGGAAGCAAGCAACCCTGCTTGGGTTCTGACGGATCAAGTGTAGTTGGGCTCACTACCTCTCTCAGCTAAGTGAACTAGGGCAGACCGACCTCCCTGGATTCTTCTGAGTGCCGTTGTCCTTATTGTCTTTCCCACCGGTGTTTAACAATCTGATTTCAGCTATTTAGAATTTATGGCTTATGGTTATTTTTTCTTTTTAAACAATTTTGCAAAATTAATTTTGGGCTTTCAGTCTTGCAATCTTATTCTTAAAATTACCTTTCAAGCTAAAATATTGCGGCCCTCTGCCTTTAAAAGATTATGCTAATACATTTTAAAATTTTTAAACTTAATTGCGGCCTTCAGCCATTGGTATTGCACCTTGGATATGTTTGTTCTCTCTGCTTTGCCTTGAGGCTTTCCACTTAGCAGTGATATATGTTTTTTTAAATTTATTTTATTTGTTTTCTTAATTGCATTTTTATATTGTTGATTTTTAAGATTTCTTGTTTTTAAACATTGTGAATATGGTTGCACAGAAGAACTTGAGTCTGAAAATAAGAAATTTGTCATTGAAGTCAAATTCTTGACGAAGTATGTTGAAGTGAAATGTCGCAGAGTGCAACTTACATTTGATCACGGTTTGAATAAGCAAATTTAGGTTTTAACGTTCGTGGACGACGAGCTGAACTGGAGGATGATGGGCACGAAAATGGTCTGAAATCTGGTAGTCAAGGGAAGGCAGTATTCGGTTACGATTGTGGACGGGGCTGTAATCAGTTACTATTGGTTGCCTTTTACAGTTAGACACAATTTATTTTAAACCAGTAATTCCATACTCAACAATAAACAAAAATATCACACGTTAGTAATGAAGGAATAAACAACTGTGTAAATAGTGTCTCCAGTGAGTCACAATTTTGCAAATCACGATTAAATATAGATACAGCAGATACTATTTTAAAAGCAAGCCACTGTGATCTGGGCAGAAGGCCTTACACGCCAGGAATGCAATAAATTAAAAATGGTTTAAAACTCGCTGCAACTTACAAATTACAGGTATTGAAATATTAAAGGCAAGTGACCACAAACACAGCAGAAGGCATCAGACGCCAGGAATGGCAGTAAATAACGTTTTAAGGCTTACTGCTAAAATACAAATACCAAATTAGAATTTTAAGGAAAATGACCACAATCACGGCTAAAGGCCTTACGCACCAGGAAGGGCAATAATATATAAAAAAATTAGAAACCTGCTGTATAACAGCAAATACAGTAGAAAAGGTTAATTAAAAAACAAGCAATTGATCACCAAACAGGTGAAATAAGATGATGGTAAATTTTATAACACAACCCTTAACATCCACTGAACACCAACACTGCTAGATTTATTCCAGAAGGCGACCAGAACTATTAACTAGACGTATGTAACCTTTAATACAGGCATTACAAGGCATTATAATAAATAATACAGTAATAAAACACAAGGACCGGTACCTAAGTTCCTTAAAGGGTGCTGAGGCAGATTATATCCGCAGAAGGCGTGCGCTGAAAGAGTGTTACACTGAACTACTGGCCATCACACCTCCCTTTAGAACACACATGTCTTACAAGAACCAAAGGACCACAGACGTTGCTCCTGGAGTCGACCTCTGAGAAGGTCTGGCAACAAACACTTTGGCAAGTGATGAGATAGGCAGCCATGAGTTGCATTCGCTTCACAAGATGGTAACTCAGACTAGTGGCAGTCTAACGAATAACAATGATAATTTTTCTGAAGCTACCTGACGTCCGATAAACCAAATGCAACGATGGAATAATCCGCCAAAGCCGGAACCGGTGGTTTCCACTACGTCCCCAGAATACTGTGTTTAGAGCGCCCGGAACTAGAAAGGAATCACTACCACCAGAGTAGAATATTCACCATCCAGCCTATAGTCAAGAAAGCTGTCAAAACTACACGGCCTACCGGACAGCAGCGGCAAGGCGAGGAAACGTACACTGCCGTTACATACACCAACCCCCCGGGCAGGTAACTGGAGCGTTAGCGGCCGCCAGGTAAGAAAAATTACCGCTGGTTGAACTTAACAAATTTTAACAAGTTGAACGCAGGAAATAGTAATAACAAGTCCTGGAAAGCTAATCAGATCCGCCTTCCCCAAGCACTCCACTCGCTGCTCCTCGCCTCGGCGACACTACGAACAACACGAACTCAAGCCACTGGAGAATGGCGAGATATCACAATGGTGCAGGTTTCTCTAATTGGATTGAAATGCACTCATCTTAAGCTTGCTGGATCCAGTTTACGACGAAATCGTGCACCCTCGTCACCAAAGCCCTCCATGCGGCCATCCAGGCGTGCCGCCAGCACCCCTGGCGTGTTCTGGCAATGCATGGACCTGGCTCTTCCTGAGTCCCCAAGCGAACTTGCACCACTCACACGACTCGGAAAAGCAACGACGTCGCCCCAAAGATAGGACAACACTTACTACATATCGATAACCGCCGCTCCTGCCACTAGCGGACAGGCAACGCTTACGAAGCCGAGTGGCGCCAGTCAACACGAACCGCAACCATGCCAACTAAAAGATACCGTCTGGCCTCCAACACAGGGCGGAAACCTACATCTACATCTACATGACTACTCTGCAATTCACAATTAAGTGCTTGGCAGAGGGTTCATCGAACCACAATCATACTATCTCTCTACTATTCCACTCCCGAACAGCGAGCGGGAAAAACGAACACCTAAACCTTTCTGTTCGAGCTCTGATTTCTCTTATTTTATTTTGATGATCATTCCTACCTATGTAGGTTGGGCTCAACAAAATATTTTCGCATTCGGAAGAGAAAGTTGGTGACTGAAATTTCGTAAAAAGGTCTCGCCGCGACGAAAAACGTCTATGCTGTAATGACTTCCATCCCAACTCGTGTATCATATCTGCCACACTCTCTCCCCTATAACGCGATAATACAAAACGAGCTGCCCTTTTTTGCACCCTTTCGATGTCCTCCGTCAATCCCACCTCGTAAGGATCCCACACCGCGCAGCAATATTCTAACAGAGGACGAACGAGTGTAGTGTAAGCTGTCTCTTTAGTGGACTTGTTGCATCTTCTAAGTGTCCTGCCAATGAAACGCAACCTTTGGCTCGCCTTCCCGACAATATTGTCTATGTGGTCCTTCCAACTGAAGTTGTTCGTAATTTTAACACCCAGGTACTTAGTTGAATTGACAGCCTTGAGAATTGTACTATTTATCGAGTAATCGAATTCCAACGGATTTCTTTTGGAACTCATGTGGATCATCTCACACTTTTCGTTATTTAGCGTCAACTGCCACCTGACACACCATACAGCAATCTTTTCTAAATCGCTTTGCAGCTGATACTGGTCTTCGGATGACCTTACTAGACGGTAAATTACAGCATCATCTGCGAACAGTCTAAGAGAACTGCTCAGATTGTCACCCAGGTCATTTATATAGATCAGGAACAGTAGAGGTCCCAGGACGCTTCCCTGGGGAACACCTGATATCACTTCAGTTTTACTCGATGATTTGCCGTCTATTACTACGAACTGCGACCTTCCTGACAGGAAATCACGAATCCAGTCGCACAACTGAGACGATACCCCATAGCGCCGCAGCTTGATTAGAAGTCGCTTGTGAGGAACGGTGTCAAAAGCTTTCCGGAAATCTAGAAATACGGAATCAACTTGAGATCCCCTGTCGATAGCGGCCATTACTTCGTGCGAATAAAGAACTAGCTGCGTTGCACAAGAGCGATGTTTTCTGAAGCCATGCTGATTACGTGTCAATAGATCGTTCCCTTCGAGGTGATTCATAATGTTTGAATACAGTATATGCTCCAAAACCCTACTGCAAACCGACGTCAATGATATAGGTCTGTAGTTAAATGGATTACTCCTACTACCCTTCTTGAACACTGGTGCGACCTGCGCAATTTTCCAATCTGTAGGTACAGATCTATCGGTGAGCGAGCGGTTGTATATGAGTGCTAAGTAGGGAGCTTTAGTATCAGCGTAATCTGAAAGGAACCTAATCGGTATACAATCTGGACCTGAAGACTTGCCCGTATCAAGCGATTTGAGTTGCTTCGCAACCCCTAAGGTATCTACTTCTAAGAAACTCCTGCTAGCAGATGTTCGTGTTTCCAATTCTGGAATATTCCATTCGTCTTCCCTGGTGAAGGAATTTCGGAAAACTGCGTTCAATAACTCCGCTTTAGCGGCACAGTCGTCGATAACAGTACCATCGGCACTGCGCAGCGAAGGTATTGACTGCGTCTTGCCGCTTGTGTACTTTACATACGACCAGAATTTCTTCGGATTTTCTACCAAATTTCGAGACAATGTTTCGTTGTGGAACCTATTAAAGGCATCTCGCATCGAAGTACGTGCCAAATTTCGCGCGTCTGTAAATTTTAGCCCATCTTCAGGATTTCGCGTTCTTCTGAACTTCGCATGCTTTTTCCGTTGCCTCTGCAACAGCGTTCGGACCTTTTTTGTGTACCACGGGGGATCCGTTCCATCTCTTACCAATTTATGAGGTATGAATATCTCAATTGCTGTCGCTACTATATCTTTGAATTTGAGCCACATCTCGTCTACATTCGCATAGTCAGTTCGGAAGGAATGGAAATTGTCTTTTAGGAAGGTTTCTAGTGGCACTTTATCCGCTTTCTTAAATAAAATTATTTTGCGTTTGTTTCTGATGGATTTGGAAGAAATGGTATTGAGCCTAGCTACAATGACCTTGTGATCACTAATCCCTGTATCAGTCATGATGCTCTCTATCAGCTCTGGATTGTTTGTGGCCAAGAGGTCAAGTGTGTTTTCGCAACCCTTTACAATTCGCGTGGGTTCGTGGACTAACTGCTCGAAATAATTTTCGGAGAATGCATTTAGGACAATCTCGGAAAACGTTTTCTGCATCAACGTGAGCCGCAGCACGGCTCATTGTCTGTAGCCTGATGAACTGATACTGCTCGAGATTCACCTGACCTATATTAGAGAAACGAGGAAACACTAAATCTGAGTGGCGGGACGGAGAATTCAGCTCAGTTCCTCCTGACAGCGAGCCCTGTGACTTGCCCTTTCTGACTCCTCGACCGATAAACAACTGAGAAGGAGCCGCTCTCCATATATACAATCTCTCTGTCACGTTGCAATGAATTCAGGAAGTGTTTCTTTTAAACCAAAGCATGTTGTCTTCGAGAACTGTTGTGTAAGGACGGACGTAATGCGACGTCAATGTACAAACCGAAGCTTTTTAAGTACTGATAAACATGAATTTCATAAATCCGTATATATATGTGGTCTAGCTATTTTTCGACAAAAATATCAGTTGAAAAAATATAAGTTCCCTTGATATGTTATCTATGTGATACCAAGGAATTAAAGCAATTAAAGTAAATTTTTTAAAAAGTCTAATGTTCTGTGAAATAATTTGCCTAAAAGTAAGAAATTAAACAGGCTACAGAAACATTTGACATTCTTTTAAATGATGCTCCAAATCATGCACAGCAACGAGATTGCGTGAGACAGATATCCTCTACTGCTCATTAAAATTCTAGTACTATGAGCTATAATTTAAGTTTAAATTCCCAACTGGCACGTTTGCTGTACGGGGTTTCAAGCATAATTCAAAGGCGCGTCATATGTTTCTCTTATCTACTTTATTTCCTGTTATCCACAAATCATTTCACAAAAGACTTTACCATTTTCTTTTTCGAAAGTTTTTTATTTCTAATTTTTTATTGAAACTTAAATATCACACCAATGTAACTTTATATGCGCAAAATAAATAGACCTTCAAAAAATGAACTTTTTACACCTCGTTTACGTAGGTAGCAGCCGCTGTCCGTCGAATATTTCTCTTAAATTACTAAGTACTTTCAAGTTAAATATTTCTCTGCAAAACTGGTCAATTTGATACGCTATTTATCCATTTCCCACTCTTCTTTTGGCTATGAAAACCTGAAGAAAAATTAATTGCGTAACTTCTAAGGAGAATTGTTTTCTCTCTGCTCAAGTATTTGACCAACAAGCTGCGTTCAGTACATAGTTGACTCCGATTCCCTAACACCTATATTCGTTTAGGCTATAAAGTTTCCTCGAGTGCAGCACATGCACAGAGGATTGTGAGCTGTGTGTGACTGACGAGCAATCCCTTGAGTGTGAGGCCGCAGGTTCAGTCTTTAGTAAGGATCACTTGAAAGTATTTTGTTAACAGTTATGAGAGGAAAAATACTAGCTGCAAATGACTCCCCATTTGCATCAGGAGGGCGACAGGAACTTATTGGCCGGAAGGGGCGGAGATCAACCTTCTATGGGATGTATGTATTACACTCCACAAAAGGACGCCATAGACATTCAAGAAATATTCAAAACAAACCATTAACTTGCAACAAGGACATAGAAAGAATAATGGCGCCCCAATCAAAGGTTGCACCATCAAGAGCGAAGGCGAATTCCTCCGCAGATACAAACTGTGCATAACGTTCAGCTTAAATAACTCACATAGAACCATATTAGTGTAGCGTGTGGCCGCTAACGCTCCAGTTACCTGCCCTGGAGGTTGGTGTATGTAACGACAGTGTACGTTTCCTCGCCTTGCCGCTGCTGTCCGGTAAGGCGTGTAGTTTTGACAGTTCTCTTGACGGTATGCTGGATGGTGAATATTCTACTCTGGTGGTAGTGATTCCTTTCATGTTTCGAGCGCTCTAAACACAGTATTCTGGGGACGTAGTGTAGACCGCCGGTTCCGGCTTTGGCGTATTGTTCCGTCGTTGCATTTGGTTTATCGGAGGTCAGGCAGCTTCAGCAAGATTATCATTGTCATTCGTTACACTGCCACTAGTCTGAGTTACCATCTTGTGAAGCGCATGCAATTTTTGGTTGCCTATTTCATCACTCGCGAAAGTGTTTGTTGCTAGACCTGACAGAATGTGATGGTATGCAACCGAATGCGAAACAGTGTGTCGTCAAGCTTATCGTGAAACGCGCTCTCCGCTAAGGGGTATCTTTTATAGACACGGGAAAAACAAACATCCAGGGGCTGAATTTGTCGAAAGGATCCAGTAGGTCTTCAGGAGGGATAGTTTGCACTAAAGGAGTATGATTTTTATACGCAGACCGGGAATCAAGCAAAAGCGAGTAATTCTGTCCATCGATTGGCCAAGAGCAGTGTTCATTTCATAGCTGTAGCTCACCTACGTCCATTTACCCACTCTTGCTTGCTGTGACGTAAATATCGGCTACTCTCATTGCAAGATCACGCATACAAGAAATAATCGTAAGGGTAGAGCACCTATAACTTGTCGTAGCACAATAAATAGCCTACCAGCCAGATTAACAATCGGCATAACTGTATACGAATGTGTTAAGGCATTGATGTTAGTTAATTTTTATACAACTCTCTTGGAGTCTCTAATTTCGAGGATTTCTTTCATAAGCGTATGAGTTAACGAGCATTGCGCTCTCAGTCAACTATACGCCAAAAAGAGTCAGCCTAAAGAAATTTTGAAACAAATCCTGTAGTCGGGGACCATGTGCCACAAAGGGTGCAGATTCAACATGAGATGGGGAAGTTCGCAGAGGTGTATTGCCTATTGAGGCCTAAGCACTGTAGCGTGCGAGTGAGACAGACGAGAACTTACATGATAGGGAAACCCATTAGAAGCCGTTTCTGGCCGAGGAGACGTAGCAGTGTTAAACCTAAGATCGACTATAAAGGGAAACACTTATGGAAATTATTTAATTCTGTAGTAATGCACGTTATGAAGCCACAGTAATTTTAATCTACCATCCTTCATAAAATTTCATGGTGATCCCAATAAAACTTGAATGTTGATCATATCTATAATAGTTTAGGATTTACTGTTAAAGTGAAACTAACAAGTTTTATAACAAAGAGTTGAATGCTACAATCGGAACGCTTTAGTCGATCTTAACGATCAACACTTCATATAAAAGACCATCTTTAAAATGAGAAACGTTGTAAATATCAACTCTGTAACTTCATTTGTTTAAAAGATATAGTAAATTTAAATTACCAATATTTTCAGATCACCGTCAGATCATCATTTCCTCCATACAGAACACATTGAACGATGATAGCATGACACCTTATTGAAACATTAGGCAACAGAATACATGTTGTTAAGTTTAGTGCATAATAATGACTTTTGTTCTTTATTTATTTATCAGAAAGTACATTGGTGCAAGGCTACTGGCCGTGACATTCAAAGTTAAGAAGGAAATTGTTGTGGTTGGCAGGAGAGCCAACACCTTGGTACTAAAGGGGGCCGAAATGCACGCGGTTTAGCTCACGCCGGCTGGCGTGAGGTCTGGAACATGGCAAGGGAATTAGGATTGAGAAAAACGGACGTAGCTGGTGGAATACATAACTTTAATCCATTAATGACGAACGTCGCTCTTGATGGTACATGATTTACAATATCAATAGAAACTGAGCATGGCGCCTTGCTAGGTCGTAGCAAATAAGGTAGCTGAAGGCTATGCTAACTATCGTCTCGGCAAATGAGAGCGTATAAGTCAGTGAACCATCGCTAGCAAAGTCGGTTGTACAACTGGGGAGAGTGATAGGAAGTCTCTCTAGACCTGCCGTGTGGCGGCGCTCGGTCTGCAATCACTGATAGTGGCGACACGCGGGTCCGACGTATACTACCGGACCGCGGCCGATTTAAAGGCTACCACCTAGCAAGTGTGGTGTCTGGCGGTGACACCACAGAAATTGTATTGGTTTTATGTACGAGAATTTAACGTTTATTATGTAATAGAAATTATTCTTACTTTATTTAGAGGTCAAGCTTTGGTTGTTTGAATATGTTTAAATGTAAAATAATGTATAATAAGCTTTAGGCAATCAGATGGATGGCTTCAGCAAAGGGAACTGCCCTAGTCAGTTGAGGGGGGATGTTGTGCGCGCGGGAAAATCATCCGGGGACGGGCAGAAGGGCAGTGTTGGTGCAGACACCAAAGCGGACCGTTCGGCACGAGACGCCAAAGGGTAGAGTTCCGACTGAGACGCGAAAGCGGACAGTCGGTCTTTAGGCAGCTAGGAAGTGAAACGACTTACAAAACTGCGCGTCGTGTGGTACCGCGGGACTTAGTCTCTTAGCGGTGAGCAGCCGCGCGCCTTGTGTGAACTCTAAATTTTCGCGTGGATAACTTGTATTTCGAGATGAGATTGTGAATGATCGAACTGTGTCAAATGGATGTGCGCTCGAGTATAACAGTAACTCTAAATACGACCACTTTCGCTATTAGTTTAATTTCTGAATAAACATCATTCTAACCAGATCGCAAATATGTGGCCTACATCATTTATGGGTCGTTAATTTAGTTCCCGATATTATTATTACTGTTTTTATATCTTATGTTAACTTCCTATTTCGCAAATTTGCCATCAGACAGACAATTTAACCAAAGGGTCACAAGTGTCTAATTTATGGCGTGTAATGCGACACGTGCGGTTCAGCCCCTAGACGAGTTCGAGCCAAGACATTTCGACGAAGAGGAACCGCATGTGAGCCCGAACATCTTTGGGGATATTAACTCGCAGCGTTTTGTCTTCAAATCCCAACTGGTCGAAGTAAATTCCTTACTGATCTGTGGGATAAGTTCGTTTATCGCATCTACAAATTTTCAGGGCTATTCCGCAGTTTGCTGCACATCGTCAAGTTGACCCTTTGTTTGAAATTTCGTTGTCTTACGTCTTCCAGTTCTGTAACACGGAAGTTATGCAACCATCCACTGCTTCCCCTTGAAATCTCTGTAACCTATGTCGCCCGGAGTTTGATGTGCCTAACGCAGTAGGTCACTGGCACGCACATCCTGTAAATTTTATAGAGCATCCATGAAGCGCGCCAACTCCAAATTTTGTAACAAGTGCGCCTTGTCTTCCCTTGAGTATCTGTAGTTTTTCTTATGCACGACACGGTGATATTGCTGCAGATTTATTTGAAATCTATTCATAATTGTTTATTTAGTGTGCTGCAGCGGGTGGTAAACTATACAGGTAATTTAGCAGCCGCTCCTTGGACAACGAGTGTCCCTTACAACGTTTCGCTGGACACAGATATTTGTGGCACCCTGTCCGACAAAGATGATGAACTACATTGCTCGAAGCCTGCTTCGAGATCACTTTCACTTGGTAACACGTATAGTCATCACTGTACTCCTCAAGTACTCTACGCACTCTGCAGTATGCGATACCACACACTCCATTGACTCACCTTGTAGAAACGCTATTATTTCATTTGCCACTTCTTTAGCACTCTGCGAAATTCCTTGGGTTCCTTTCTAACGAAATGTCAACTTCGGCAACGGTTGTTGTAGATATAATACAATGTTTGCTCTGTTTGTCCTTGCCATTGTTCTATTTTTATTAACACCACTAGCACGTAGTGGTGTTGAGTCACTCTTCGACTTCAACTACGCTCCATACCCTCATCCTGTGTACACCACTGGACACCTCCAGCCCTGCCGCCTGTTGCCATTAGTAGCCAAATCTGAAGTTGCGTGGTAAACAATATGTCGAGCGTTGAATGCCGTAACGACCATTGGTCTCTTGGGACTTCCCACTTGTGAGCTGGCCATCCTTTTCCTATACCCCCTCCCCAAGCGCCCAACCATCCACCCACAATGCAACTCAGTCTCGAAGTAGGTGCTTACATGCACGACGCATTCGTCAAGAGAAGACTTGTCCACATAATTTTTGTGTTTTTTCAAAGCAGCTCTGTGTGTGGTGTTAACTTGACCCGTGTTCTTAAAGCAGATATAGCGGACACGTGAGTAAAGTGATCAAAACTTGCATTGTAGGCTGCACAGCTAAGGAGAAAACTTCATTATTCAGCAGCTTTCAGCACCAACTTACCACATGTCCCTAACGGAATCCATAGAAAATGATGCAGTTAACTCCTTTGTATAAACTGTGTAAGGTAAATAATTCTGAATTACGACAAAATTGTCAATTTTGTTACTTTTCCCAGCCTTTAAACTTGTCATCACGAACATGGTGGGTATAAAAATTGATGTGGACACTTCCTTCGTCAGTTTTTGCCGTACATAGAGCAATTAAAAGCACTCAAGTGTGAACATTAAAGAAGTCCCATAAATAAAGTTCCTCAATACAGCAGCGTGTTGTGCACCCTCCGCCATAGTGCACCGCTTATAGTCACTGCCGCCAAACCGGACCATGTCATGTAGCGTCCAGAATAAAGTACAGTGCCAGCCACGAGAGTAGCCTACGCGAAGACAAGTAAATGTTGCACTAGCGTTTGCGGAAGGCATTATTTAACCCTTTAAGCAACATTGGTAAATATATGTACCACTAGACTTAAGTACTACTTATTACTTTATTTGCACAAACAACCAATTTTACTGGCGCTAATAACAATAATTCTCTGACGTGTACAAAAGCAATTTTTATGTTTCTAAGTAGGTACGCTTGACATATCAGAGAACACATAAGTAATAGTATGAATACTTGTCGATGGTCTTGCATGTACTCGTCTTCAGAACTGGTTTTGTGTTCCGCTAGCATTTGTCACCTGTAGATTTATTCTTCTGACATTTTCTAATGTACACAACAATAAATTCAATTCACAGTAACATTTCCTACACTATATTTTTTAAAATACCAACTCGTTTGTAATCACATTTACTGTTTGTTTTCCTGTATGCTGTATATGTAAGAAAACAGTTTTGAATTCAGTTCCTGATTGCATCAAATTTTATCAATTTTATGCTGTGAAATGGTTCTCTTTATGAAGAATAAATATTGCAGTTATTATTGTTTCACAAATTATCTCGAAAACGTTATCCGCTGGGATAATGTACATTATTTTCGATGACGATCCACGTGTGGAATAACTTCTGAAAATTTGCAGCACGACGAAAACAGTTTCTGTACTCATTTCGATGTAATAGGGATTTTATTTACTGATTGTTATTGGTTTCCATAATTTGAGGGATCATACTGGCATTATTGAGTATTCGTTTAAAGCCTAGTTTACACGGCGACATAGGGTTGCGCGACTCGTTGCGTGGAATGAGTTGCACACAAATGGTTTCATATTTTACTGTGGAAATCAGTATAACTTCAGTTTCGTCGTTTTGTGGGTTGCTGAGTCCTGTCTGAATTGAAAGTTTTGGCAGCTGCACGTCGCACCAGTTGTGGTGGAGTTAAAGCTTGTTACGTGGAATCGCTGCATAAGAAAAAAATGAGAAACGTGTTTCGATTAGTAACTGGATGAAGAAAAGACGCCAGCTCAGTTTTTCAGCATCCTTGCTGAAATAATTTATAATGGAAGACCCAATAAGGTCTTTTAGTTATCTTAGAATGTCACCAGAACTGTTCACTTTTCTTCTAAATGGAGTGAATTATGTGATAAGGAATAAAGATACTGCAATGCATGAAGCACTGTCGCCAGAAATGAAATTACATGTCACATTGCGTCCATTACAATCGAGAACACTCGACATGCTATAAGATGCTGTTTTAGTGGTGATGACGCATTTTCATTAACACCAACAATTATTAACATTAACAGTAATAATTACTAACATTAACAGCAGTAATTATTCGAAGCATCCCGCATTAAGGAGATAATGGTTTGCAAACTACTCGCATGAAGATAGATCTGTACAGTGGCAATATTTCAAAATTCAAACAAATGTGAATGGGGAGCATTGCTGCGACGTTTTAAATAGATGAATATTGAATAAAGAAAGCAGCTTCTTGATTTGTGTAGCCTTCCCTTCTGTCAACAAAATTCCTTTAAAAAAAAAAAAAGAGTCGGCCAACTCGAACGATGGAATTTTAGTCTTGTAGACGAGAGCATTTCCACAGCTAGAATTACATTTGTTTGTATTTTTCTTAATTCAGTTGTATATGTGCTCCTAATTAAATAAATTTTGCCCATAGCTCAAATATTGTCGAACTATCTATGTTCTGCTCGCACGTGAAGGTCACAGGAGCAGCAATATGTTGCTTATTTCTGTAATCAGCGTCACTGAAATTCCACAAACACCTATAAAAACCACAACATCCAAAAAGCAAACATTATTCTCCGTTCCCCACGTCATATTTCAGTTTTTCTACACTCTACGAACACAAATAACCTCAAAACTCATGCAACTAGTGTCGCCAAAGTTGTAACAAGCCGAAAGTGTATAGTTTCACGGACGAGTTTCGCAAACGCGCGGCGCACATGCGCAGTAGCCGGTAGCGCAGTTGCCTGCAACCTAGTGTCGTCGTGTAAACTAGGCTTTAGATATGTAAAAATGAGTTCATCTATCTGGAATATTTCCATGAGAGATGAAGTAGCGGTTCATGAACTGCTGGGAACAAGTTGAAGTAGAGCACGCAGATCATTCACAATTTGGGGGAGATTGTGGTGCAGTGGTTGTAACTACACTCCTGGAAATGGAAAAAAGAACACATTGACACCGGTTGTCAGACCCACCATACTTGCTCCGGACACTGCGAGAGGGCTGTACAAGCAATGATCACACGCACGGCACAGCGGACACACCAGGAACCGCGGTGTTGGCCGTCGAATGGCGCTAGCTGCGCAGCATTTATGCACCGCCGCCGTCAGTGTCAGCCAGTTTGCCGTGGCATACGGAGCTCCATCGCAGTCTTTAACACTGGTAGCATGCCGCGACAGCGTGGACGTGAACCGTATGTGCAGTTGACGGACTTTGAGCGAGGGCGTATAGTGGGCATGCGGGAGGTCGGGTGGACGTACTGCCGAATTGCTCAACACGTGGGGCGTGAGGTCTCCACAGTACATCGATGTTGTCGCCAGTGGTCGGCGGAAGGTGCACGTGCCCGTCGATGTGGGACCGGACCGCAGCGACGCACGGATGCACGCCAAGACCGTAGGGTCCTACGCAGTGCCGTAGGGGACCGCACCGCCACTTCCCAGTAAATTAGGGACACTGTTGCTCCTGGGGTATCGGCGAGGACCATTCGCAACGGTCTCCATGAAGCTGCGATACGGTCCCGCACACTGTTAGGCCGTCTTCCGCTCACGCCCCAACATCGTCCAGCCCGCCTCCAGTGGTGTCGCCACAGGCGTGAATGGAGGGACGAATGGAGACGTGTCGTCTTCAGCGATGAGAGTCGCTCCTGCCTTGGTGCCAATGATGGTCGCATGCGTGTTTGGCGCCGTGCAGGTGAGCGCCACAATCAGGACTGCATATGACCGAGGCACACAGGGCCAACACCCGGCATCATGGTGTGGGGAGCGATCTCCTACACTGGCCGTACACCTCTGGTGATCGTCGAGGGGACACTGAATAGTGCATGGTACATCCAATCCGTCATCGAACCCATCGTTCTACCATTCCTAGACCGGCAAGGGAACTTGCTGTTCCAACAGGACAATGCAAGTCCGCATGTATCCCGTGCCACCCAACGTGCTCTAGAAGGTGTAAGTCAACTACCCTGGCCAGCAAGATCTCCGGATCTGTCCCCCATTGAGCATGTTTGGGACTGGATGAAGCGTCGTCTCACGCGGTCTGCACGTCCAGCACGAACGCTGGTCCAACTGAGGCGCCAGGTGGAAATGACATGGCAAGCCATTCCACAGGACTTCATCCAGCATCTCTACGATCGTCTCCATGGGAGAATAGCAGCCTGCATTGCTGCGAAAGGTGGATATACACTGTACTAGTGCCGCCATTGTGCATGCTCTGTTGCCTGTGTCTATGTGCCTGTGGTTCTGTCAGTGTGATCATGTGATGTATCTGACCCCAGGAATGTGTCAATAAAGTTTCCCCGTCCTGGGACAATGAATTCACGGTGTTCTTATTTCAATTTCGAGGAGTGTAGTATTTCTACGGTATGAAAGACCGCTACATTAAATGATGGTAATGTTGGTAACACAGTGTTACGTGGGTCAGAGGACGAAACGTCTAGTACAGATGCAGAAGATACCCTGACTGTGACTGAGTTTGAAGAAGGATTCCATGAAAGTCGTGAAACTGACTCTCTTACTCAAGTGGCTGCAAATGGTCTAATGTTGGTTGTGAACTCCAGTGCTTTGGAAATTGTCTTCTTCCTGCGCTGCAGACAATGGAAAGCTGGTGCTTCCATCTACTGAGGGATCTCTCAAACTTCACGGCAGCAGGTGAGTGCCCTTCTTAGCACGAAGACTTACTTGTGTGTTTGCATATGCTGAGTAAATTTTTTTACTCAAATACCGAAGTTCCCATGGAGTGTAGATAAATCTATTTTGTTTGTAGGACATTATTTTAGCTTACAAGGTATATTTGTATAATGTTACTACTACAGTAATTTTGAAACTAATTCGAACGTGGCAATGGGGCGATATTAAGCAGTTCTGTTGGGGCATGTTTAAGTGCTATTTTCCATTGCCATCCTCACTAATAAACCAGTCAAGCAAACCTTAAGGCGAAAACAGTTGAAAACGCATCTGAAAACTGAACGCACAGGAGGTTAAAAGGCAGAAATTGTTGAAAAAGAACTGTTTCAACCTAATGAATCGCAAACAGAAAGAGTTAATTCTGTGGGAGCAAGAACTGATAAGGGGAAGAAACTTCTTAAAGCAAGAACAAGACGAAACGTGGAGAGGCCTACGTTTGATGTCATCATAGTGTACTGTCCGAGGTCAGGATTTAACAAGTAGCTCTCCATGCTTTGATGTCTTCTGCAATCCTCTTCAGGTCCACGCAATATCCGCTCAGTTGATTGGCTATTTTGCAGGGAATCAATCGCAATGTACAGAACATTGTTTACACAGTTTATGGCATAAAAGGCAATGTTTGGAATATAGTTTATTTATTTATTTATTTAAAGAACTTGTTGGGAAATTGACTGCAGTGGTTGCAATACTGTTTGTTTAAACAATTTGTGGGTGACCATGCAGTATGTAATATTTTAACAACTGCACCGTCTTTTTATTCTAATCGTGCAAGGAATACAGTCAACATAACTCACCACATGTAATTACATGTTAAAGATCTGTCGATGGGAAGGACACACCATGAACCGGGCCTCACCATACGCCAGCCAATATATGTATTCCCACACTCACAGCCGCACTATGCCCACTCAGACCCCACGACTTTCAGACCGGATGTCGCGCTAATCCCCAAACAAAAGCTTCATGTGACAGCAATCCTTTGATATTGATACCAGAGAAATTCCAGTCGGTAACAGTCGCTTTACAGTGACAGTCACTTTGTATCTAACTTGAAACCTGGAAGAAATTCCGTGTACTGCTCTGATCCACCAGAGAGCCAGTCAACAGACTCGTGTAGTGCTGCACTTGATGGAAACTAAGTGTAGAAGCAGTTCTACATGTTCATTTGACTACCACCATCATGTAGGGGTCTGCAACAGAGATTTGACATATGATTTCTGTTGCAGCATAAATTTCTTTTGCATAAGTATAGGCTCTTACTGCTTACAAGACGTGTTTCGTTATTTCTTCAAAAAAACTTAGAACTAATTAAACCTAACTAACCTAAGGACATCACACACATCCATGCCCGAGGCAGGATTCGAACCTGCGACCGTAGCGGTCGTTCGGTCCCAGATTGTAGCGCCTAGAACCGCACGGCCACTCGGGCGGCGTTATTTCTGTTTATACCTTCTGTAAGTAGGATGTTTAGGTTTTTATATTGGTAACGCCACGTAGCGCTCTGTATGAAAATCACTGGCTGTGCTGTGTGCAGTCTGTGGCTGGTTTGCTTTGTTGTCTGCCATTGTAGTGTTGGGCAGCGGCAGCTGGATGTGAACAGCGCATAGCGTTGCGCAGTTGCAGGTGAGCCGCCCACAGTGGCGGATGTGGGGAGAGAAATGGCGGCGTTTTGAGAGCGGATGATCTGGACGTGTGTCCATCAGAAACAGTACATTTGTAAGAATGGATGTCATGAACCGCTATATATATTATGACTTTTGAACGATATTAAGGTAAATACATTGTTTGTTCTCTATCAAAAACTTTCATTTGCTAACTATGCCTATCAGTTGTTAGTGCCTTCAGTAGCTTGAATCTTTTATTTAGCTAACAGTAGTGGCGCTCGCTGTATTGCAGTAATTCGAGTAACGAAGATTTTTGTGAGGTAAGTGATTTGTCAAACGTATAGGTTAATGTTAGTCAGGGCCATTCTTTTGTAGAGATTTTTGAAAGTCAGATTGCGTTGCGCTAAACGTATTGTGTGTCAGATTAAGCACAATTATGTACAATTTTTCTAAGGGGACGTTTCATAAGTCGACCCTTAGCCGAGGATACCTCACTGGAATCTTCTGATTTTTTCTAGTTTTTTGTGTAATTAGTGTAGCTTTTCTTTATTGCTAGCGAGTAATTGTAGAGAAAATCTCCTTTGTAGTTGCAGTCTTTCATTGTTGTACAGTAAAACAGTTGTGGCATGCATGTAGATTTGCACCAAGTATTGCGCAGCTGCACTGCCAATTAACTAGATATTATTTTCAGTGCTACGTTAATGTGCTTTTATGTGTTGTCGTGTGAAATATTGTGACAATAATGGGGTGTGAGAAACGTAATACTAGGCTCCAAAGTAAACTGATCAATGACAGTGAAGACGAAAGCAGTGTGTTAGCGCTACCGCGTAATGAATTAACTGATGTGCAAGCTAGTAATTTGGTAATTATGCATAGGGAAATGGAGCGGGCTGCAAACAATGGTGTAGACAGTGGAACAATTGGTGAACAGGGAAGCATTATCGATCGATCGGTCGGCAACTATTCGCCTCAGGAATCTGAAATGACAGGACACAATCTTGCAAATACTGTGGATTCAGGTTTTGCGTCTTCATCGTTTTCTCAAATAAGTCAAGACACATTTTCTGTTCGTAAAAATGTGAATGTTGCCGGTGCAAATGCACTGCCGAAAAGCATAGAGGAATAGATTCCAGACACTAATACATTATTATTGCAATTAATGCAACAAATGAAACAAAATCAGAGAAAAACACAGCAACAGTTAGACACAATGGAAGAAAATCTTCAAAAGTTAGACACAATGGAACAAAATCAGAGACAAACACAGCAAAAGCTTCAAAAGTTAGACACAGTGGAACAAAATCTTCGGCAGTTAGACACCAAGCTTGAACAAACACATGAAGAATTAACTACTGAGTTACATAACATTGGATCGAAATGTCAAAAAGTCTGTAATGACGTAAATACACCAACCTATTTTTTCCCGGCATGAAAATGCATTACAGAATCACGAAGCAGCCGTAAAGCAACTGCAAACTATTGTTCATGAAAATCACGACACCTTGCAAGCTACAATTGACTCAGTTGCATCTACCGATTCGGTTACGCAACTTGCAAAAACTTAGGAAAACTTAAAGGACACAGTAAATACTCTGAAAATTGGTTCAGAAAGACACATGGAGGAAATTAGTTCATTATCAGTGAAAGTAGTTGAACTTTTGGATCAGCTAAATAATTTATCTACGAAGGTAGATGATAATCTGAATGACACAAAACCGGTAGTCTTTAATGACACAGAAGAAAGCAAACGAATTAGGAAATTCAAACAAAATCAGAATCAAATTAACACGCAACAACAACGAGCAATCCGGGAAGTACAAGATCAATTGACACAGGTAATACAAGAATTACATATTTTAGAGGACACTCGCGCTCCAATACAGGAAGAGGGACATACAAATATGGAACAGCCACAAAATAATAACACGGGTTACATCGGAAATTATGAAATAAATTGGCAAGGTACACCGAATTTTGAGATGGAATCACCGAAACGAAGTAACAATGAATTCATCCACAAGCGTGGTTTCATCAATTTTCTCATTGTTTTCCTCCCAACTGGTCATTAGAGCACAGATTAGAATTTATGTGTGGCTATTTAGAGAATGAACCAGCTGTAAGAATGCGATCGATCATTTTCGATTGTCACAGTGAAGGAGAATTTTATCATGCCTTCCTCTCAGCATATTGGTCTCAAGCTACACAAGACCGAGTAAAACATAGCATCATAATGATGAAACATTTCGAACAATCTGAATTTTCCAGTCTTGTGAAATATTTTGAAGACATGTTGCACAAGAATCAATACCTGTCAAACCCATACAGCCACTCAAAACTCATCCGCATTTGCTTAATCAAATTACCTGAACATTTACGACATGTTATTTTGGCAGAACGTTGCAAAGACGACATTGAAGCTTTTCGGGGCTCTTACAAGAATTAGAAATTGACACTGACAATCGCGGAACGCGAAAACAGGAACACAACAATTAAAGGTCACATCCATCGCAATTCCGCGATGAAAGAAATAATAACTGGACATGACAAGGCTATTCTCACAACACAAATAGTGACCAAAACAGACAACCGTTGGCTGAGTAGTAATAATTACAGGGAAAGATCACCTCTCCGCAGTAGTGACTATTACAGAGACAATCAGAGGAACAGACAATATGGGAACCAAAATAATTATTATCAAAGGAGTCTTTAGATGCAATGGCGCAGCGTGCACTTACGATTCAGAGAGAAATTCTCCACCATGTGACCGACAAGAAAGAAACTATGGAATCTACCGACATGGCGACAGACGATATGATCGTAACGACAGACCTGAATTGCATCAGAACTGGCGGGATTCAAACAGGTCAGGGCCTTCTCGTCAAGTTGAATTCGTAGAAGTTAGGTCTCCAAATCCCAATAACGACGCGCGCCTACAAAGAGACAATAGGCAATGACTCACACTGCTGGCAGCCACAAAACATACTTATGAAACTGACGACGCAGCTGCCGTAGCTAGTAATTACGTAAAAATGGAAGACATTAGGGACATCTTACTCTAGGAACAAAACGTAAAACATAACAACATTGCATATCCTGTGATTCACATTACAGTAAATGACGTAAAATTTACGGCAGTACTTGACTCTGGCAGTCCTATTTCAGTAATTAGTGAAACAGCCTGTAGCAAATGCAACACATCGAACGGTTGCCCCACACTTCCGTTACGTAAGATTAAATTACAAGGTGCAATCTTTGGAAAAAGTGTAGATGTACGCCAACAGACCAACAAGGAATTCTTTTGTCAAAGCCACAGCTTCTCTATGAACTTCCTTATTGTTCCATTATATTGGGAGTAGACTTTTCCAATGAATACAAAGCAATCTTAAACTTTCACGATTCTGAAATAAGTTTGGAGAAAGAAGGTAAGTCAATAGCTTTGAAATTTGAAGATTGGCTCTCAAACCATGACGAAGAAATTAATCGGCTTTACTTCCTGTTAGACAACAGTTCGGAATTTTCGACGGAACTAGACACTAACAATCACTCAGCAAGTACTGACAGGAATGATATCGACGGCGCATTTGATACTTATGAGTTAATTCAGAATAAAATTCAAAACAATTGAGAATTGTAATGACACTGATAGGCAAGACATTTTTGAGATTTTACAAGCACATTCCACAGTTTTTACTCCCAAAACAGGAACAATCAAGGGATTTCTATAGCGATTTCGTATTCGTGAGCATACTAAATTTTGAGTTACATCATACGTAATTCCGGCACATTATAGGGACCGTGTTACAACAGAAATACAATCTATGCTTGACGAGGGCATTATTGAGCTTGCAGTAAGCTCATACAACAATCTATTACATGTTGTTGAGAAGAAAGATGGATCGATCAGGCTTGTCTTAGACTCGAGAAAAGGCAATACTATCGTCATTCCTGAAACAGAGACAGGCTGCAAACGTTGGAAGAACTTGTTCAAAATTTTAATGGTATAAAAGTGTTGTCTTCTATTGATCTCAGATCCAGCTTTTATCAGATCGAACTTCATCCAGAATGTAGAAAATACACAGCTTTCCTTTGTTTCGGCGTTTGTTATCAGGTTCGGAAACTTCCTTTTGGTTTGAACATTTCTTCGGCAGCGTTCATTTGCGGGCTAAATTCCATATTACCTGAATTCTTAAAACGTCACATCTCCTTATATGTGGATGATATTCTAATAGCAGAAGATTCATGGGAACAACATAATCGCATCCTCAACAGTTTGTTACGTATATTTGGAGCATCTGGAATTACAGTTAACTTGGAAAAGTCTGAATTCGATGGGTCAAAGGTGAGGTTTTCGGGGCATATTATTTCTTCTGGAGGCATTCAGCGGGATCCTGAAAAGTTAGAAGCAATCAGAGCCATTCCAGTTCCATCCACAAAAAAACAAGTCCAAAGTTTTCTAGGTCTCGTAAATTTTTCCATCGTTTTCTAAATATTCAAATTCTAGTTACACCAAAGCTTTGTTCTCTCACTGGAAACAACACTATTTGGAACTGGGACGAACAAGCACAGTTGGACTTCAGTTCTTTGAAAGAAGCGCTACTTAACGCGCCAATTCTAGCTCATCCAGATCTGTCACAAGATTTCTACCTTAGTACGGATTCTTCTAAAGTCGGTCTTGGTGCCCATTTATTTCAAGAAGCCACAGAAAATGACACTAGTGTTGAGAAAACGATTGCTTTTGCTAGCCGAGTACTAACAAAATCTGAAAAAGAATTATTCCGTCACTGAATTAGAAGCTTTAGCTATCGTTTGGGCATTTAACAAATTCCGTTTCTTTCTTTATGGTAAGTACGTAAAAGTATACAGTGATCATCGTGAATTACAATTTCTTAAGTCTTCAAAATTAAATCATGACAGGTTAAAACGTTGGGCATTGTTTCTGCAAGAATTCCACTTCACAATAGTCTACATTCCCGGCAAGGAGAACATTGTTGCGGACGCACTGTCACGCGCACCGGCTGGGCTTGAGAAAAGTAACACAGAAGGCAACCTCGAAAAAAATTTCAGTATTTTTTACATTCAGAAAGTCGCCTTTGAAAACTTCATCACCACATCTTTAAAGAACATTGCTCATGAAGAAGATAAAAATCCGATTTGGAAAGTAAATGGCATGAAAAGACACACACTCAGATTCGGCATTATTATCTGGGTAGAAACAATATACTCTTCAAACGCTGCACTGTTGATGACAACCTACGGGTACTTTGCATTCCAGATGATTTTGTTAATAAGCTCATTTTGTACATTCATTTCAGCTACGCTCATTTTGGTCCACGAAAATGATATATTCTTCGAACGACTTGTTATTTTAACAAATGGAAAAGAGAATTCGAAGAGTCTTGTCTATTTGTAAACTTTGTCAAAAGGCGAAACCATCTACTATCTCCGTTGTTTCCTATCATTCCTTCTAAATTAAAAGAATTTGCTGCTGTCGATCTCTTGGGACCCCTTGCCACTCCGTTACGTAAAGCCACTGGATGGTCTGTATCCAACACAATGGTTAAAAATTTCTTACGTGAACTTGGACACATTAGTAAAGTCATTTCAGATAACAGACCACAATTCAGGTCTGCTGTTTGGTCACGCATGCTTCGGAACCATAAAATCAAACCTGTTTTTATTTCATTGTACTCACCACATTGTAACCCGTCTGAACGGATTATGAAAGAAATCAATAAGCTTTGCAGACTTTATTGCCACAGAAAGCATCAGCATTGAAACAGATATTTACACTTATTTCGAAATGTGCTGAATGAAATGCCTCATGACTCCACTGCTTTACCACCTGTTCTTGTACTGAAGAATAAAGAACCACCGAACAGAATCAGAGAGCTTGTACCTTTTCCGAATACGCGTAAACTTCGACACAAAGACATAATTGATTTGGCTATTAAAAATATAAATTCTGCTGCAGACAAAAGGGGAAAAGTACACGGTAAAGCAAATGCAAAGAAACTTTATATTGGTCAAAAAGTTCTCATTAAAGCTCATTCATTGTCACCTGAGAAGAAACACTTGAGCCACAAATTCTTTCTGATTTACAATGGACCGTACAGAACCCGACGTATACCACATGATAATTGCGTTGAAGTTGAAACTCTGCGTACTAGGAAGAGTAAAGGATTGCACCACATTTCACATGTAAAACCGTTTATTGAGAGATAATCTGCTTTTTAACTTTGTCTTTGCCATACAACTTATCACTTGACGCTACTAGTACGTTTTGTCACACTTAGAAACTGTTAACTTGCAACAATGTTTGAAGTTAAATATCCAGTCAAGTACCAAGAGAACTTATGTAAACAGAAATTACGAATGCATTGTTATAGTGAACAGACGTCACAGTGTTATTGTGTGTGTACATTCTTGCTTGTTAGTTGCACGATTACGTAACAACCATAATGCTCACATACTTAGAACATGTACCGGTACTGCTAATGAGATTTTAATGCAACATTTTGGTTTACTTGAAAATACATTCTGGATTTGAAGTACTTTCTAAGAGATACCAGATGAGACACAGTGGTTAGTTTATTTGACAGCCACACGACTATATCACGACGCTACTAATGTGTGACACAATTTACATGGTTGCTTTTGCGATGTATCTGTTTTATATCTGCACAGCTTTTCTGAATTCTTCTGGAAAGTAAAACATGTTTTAATAGTAACTTTTGTGGTATAGCTACAATGAGACAGCCTTTTCCGTAGCACAACAGTATGTTACAGTACAGTACTCACTTCATCACGGCAATAAGCGTAACAACTATGATATCTATACGCATAGCAATTCACTTCGTTTATTACGATGTCAGTACATTGACTTCCACAGAACTTTGCTTACAGAGGACGATAACTGCGACAGTTCCACAGAATTATCTTAAAGCAAGATGCACATTTAGTGCTACAGGACACGCATTTCAGCGATTAATTTTGTACTTAAAACATTTATTTTTAAAGGTTTTTGAATTACAAAGAAAGTTTTCCGTGATACATTTCATTCCATCTGTAATCTGTAACACCTGAGGGTATAATTACATTAATCCACTGGGGGTACACGCTTACTTTGTGTACCATGTGTTTGGCAAGCACAAGGAGCCCTAGCTAATATGCTATTTGCTTACACAACTTTACACATCGGTACCATGTTTCTCTAACACAGAATTACACAGCTATCTGATCATTTAACAGAGAAACAAACATTTTTTTTTACTATGTCAGTGACAGATGTTTACGTAATTACACAGTTGGATAACTTCACACCTGTGAAATTGTATTTTGTTTGTACTTGGTGAACTTTTCATATTTTTTTGGAACCATTGTGATACTATGAGAGCTTTGAATGATGTATTTGGTAAGGGATCAGGATTTTTTAAGTACATTTGAGGTACATGACTTTATTGAAGGTCTTGAAATTATTGAAAGAAGCTGCGACGATTCTGAGATGTGATTGACCTGTTATTATGTTATTATTATGATGACGATGTGTATTATGTTGTTGATGTATGTTTATGATCAATAAGCTAAGAATCGTACTTTAAGAGTTATGAAATGTGTGTAAATGCATGAATGTATCGCAATGCGAAAATTTTTTGCACACTGTTATATTCATAGGATTTTTTTTCTACACATTTGCAACGCAAATTCTCGACCAGTGAATTTTTTCTTATATGAAACTGTCACTGTAGTGCAAACCGGTGTTAATATTTCAGTAAGAAAGTCAAGTGACCACCTGCATGTAATGCGTCGTGGGCACCCAGCTGTGCAATAGTCGCCTGGAAAAAAGCCATTAGCGTGTGCCTTTCAGAGGCACAGGTGGAGAAAAAAGGAGGCCATTATCCTCGCTATTGACATTTCTTTGTAGAAAGCATCGCAAATACGACACGCTCAAACTTGAAAACATATGATTATACTGTGGAGCTCTTAATTTATGATATTTACTAAAATGCATCTATTGTCTTTCTAGTTGAGAGTTTGCTCATTTTGTTTAATATCTGGTTTCTAGCTGCACTGCAGTATTGCTTAAAATAAAATTTTATAGATGTACTAATATAGATATCTTATGCCTACAGATCCAGTAAATAATAACTTTATGATCTACTTAAAAAAAACGATGGAGCACAAAAAGACATTTCCCTTCACAGGACTTGCATACATAGTTTCCTTTTCAACTTTTTGGTGATATTTCTTGTAAAATAAGTTGTGGTGCACCACTTTAATTACACAGACATTAAGATGTGAATAGACTTTTCCCTTATCTGCATTGTTGTCTTTAGTGTAATATTTTTTCTACTTGAGCTTTGCCATGTTTAGGTATAAGTTATAGCATTTGCTGCTGCTGTTTGCCATGCATAGTGCTACTGAATGTCACTTTGTATTACTACTGATTTATTTTTCTTGTTGCTGCACATTGGCTCATATTAGTTGTAATGTTGCATTTGCTCTGCTAATTTAGATTAGCTGCTGCTTGCTTTGACAATTTCCATTTTTTTTCATTTCTGTTTGTATTAATTGTTTTGTGCTGCTGCATTGCCTCGTCCCTTAGTTTATGCATCTGAGCTCAGTAGATTTAAGTTAGCTTAAGAGGGGATAGACTATATAAGAGAATGAGTTGTGATTAATTGGAAGAAATGCATTGAGAAGTTATATGAAAAAAGTACAGAAAGCAGGTATAGATAGGACTTTTTGGAAATAATGAAGAACGAACTGAGATCTCCGAGAAGTAAAGAAAGTTTTGTTTGCAAAATACTTCAGTAAAACAAACCCTGTCCTTTCCTTGTGTTATCCCACTGTGTGTTTGTGTACCCTTGGGTAGTTGTGTTCTTCCTGTCCTGATGTGTTTATCTGATGAGAGTTACATTGTAGAATTTTTCTGATAATATCTTATTTACTTTGGAAAAATGTTTAGACATTATTTATTCTGTTTTGTTTTAATGCTCATGTGTGAAGTTGATGTTTCAAAAGTTATTCTGATCTTTTATGTATGTACTTATGTCATAATTCTTGTAACACTGATGTACATGTTTATTTCTATTCTTTTGTAAACCCTGTTGTACTACAAATGTTATATGTATTGTTATGTTCTTTAAGGATGTATTTTGTACCTTTGTTATTGTATTTTTATGTTATAAAATTGTAATTGACACCAGTTCATCAAATTAAGTAACTTGTAAGTCACATTTCACTGCACACATTTCTGTTGGTCATAGTAGTGCACAATATGTGAGAAGTAGGGACTGATAGTGTTTGCACGTGTGTTAATAATGCAGCAAGGGACTGGTTAACAACATTGCTGGTTCTAAGGACGTTTCAAAAAAAAAATTTTGTGAGTGCACAAGGGTGGATCATGAACTTCCTAAATAGTACAAGACTCTTCGATGGTGATTGTGCAGTCGGAACAGATGGCTGCTGGCTGTCTCTACAAGGACTACAGTGGGTCTGCATCTTTGATGGCCCACCAACAGCATTATTCCTACAAGGACTGCACTGGGTCTGCACCTCTGGTGGCCCACCAATACCGTAATCTCTAACAGGACTACAGTGGTCTGCTCTGCGATGACCTACCTACCAATATTCTTCAACTTCGACTGACTCTTCTGTGGGTTTGCTCTGTTGTGGCCCATTACCTGTTTGCATGTCAAGAGTCAGCACTGTCTTTCCGTTGGAAGGACAACACTGCTTCTTCAAGACTGCATGGAAATCCACTACTTCCGTGTGCATTTTCTTTTCCTGCTCAGACTTTGAGAAAAACACTGCAATTTTACTTTGATGAACGATCAGGACTGTCTTTATGGACTGTGAGAAAATTTTAGCTTTTGACCAACATTGTATCGGTAAGTGTGTGCATTTCATTTCTATGTTATTGTAATTATGAAAACTTTTCTCAAATCTGTATTGGCCACTGCCTAAAACAATTTGTAAAATTTTTTGTGGGGAGCATGGGGGCTATGTAAGTAGGCTGTTTAGGTTTTTATATTGGTAACGCCACATAGCGCTCTGTATGAAAATCACTGGCTGTACTGGGTGCAGTCTGTGGCTGGTTTGCATTGTTGTCTGCCATTGTAGTGTTGGGATATGGCAGCTGGATGTGAACAGCACATAGCGTTGCGCAGTTGGAGGTGAGTCGCCCGCAGTGGTGGATGTGGGGGAGAAATGGCGTCGTTTTGATAGTGGATGATCTGGACGTGTGTCCATCAGAAACAGTACATTTGTAAGAGTGGATGTCTTGAAGTGCTATGTACATTATGTCTTTTGAACACTATTAAGGTACATACATTGTTTGTTCTCTATCAAAATCTTTCATTTGCTAACTATGACTATCAGTTGTTAGTGCCTTCAGTAGTTTGAATCTTTTATTTAGCTGGCAGTAGTGGCGCTTGCTGTATTGCAGTAGTTCGAGTAACGAAGATTTTTATTAGGTAAGTGATTTGTGAAAGGTATAGGTTAATGTTAGTCAGGGCCATTCTTTTGTAGGGATCTTTTGAAAGTCAGATTGCGTTGCGCTAAAAAATATTGTGTGTCAGTTTAAGCACAGTCATGTATAATTTTTCTAAGGAGACGTTTCACTTCTAACTCTAATATGTACTAACAAACCAGTCAGGCCATCTACAAACTATAGCTTTTTGGTATTTTCTTTTTACCATAGCAATAAGTTATTAGTTAGTTGACTGTGTGGCAACTGCATGTAACATCTTGGGCCATAAGAGTTTCCCTCCTCTACCTACAGTGTGTCTCTCCACGGCAGGGCCATTTATAGACGACCAGTCAGCAAGTTACACATCTGAACCGCAACCATCCAATCCTGATAACTCTATACAAATTCACATAGAACTCTACACACATCCAATATACCAGTTGTAGGGCCCAAGCAAGCCTAGTGTAGCCTTTGTGTGCAGGAATAAATGAAGCACCTGGATCTCGCATGCTTATCGATCGAAAGATTTTTAACAGTATCATTTTGTGTGGTGAGTTATGTTGACTGTATTCCTTGCATGATTGGGATGAAAAAGCACTTGTTTAAATATTCCATACTGCGTAGTCTCTCTCATAATGCGATAGTCCATGGGATGTGCTCTTGTTCCAGGACAGGCGGTAAACATTACAAAAGTCTGTGGGAGCTACTTCAGTCACTCACCACCCGCTGCAATGAAGAAATACACTTGAACATCACCACACCAGCATTTGTAGGACATCGAAAATTCACGGAAAATTCCAGCCATTTTTCTTGTCTGTAGGACAGTGCTTCGAATTCTGCTTGTGTATGTGTTTTTTTCATGACCTGTTGTGGGTTTCGAAATATGTCATGAACTTTTAGATTCGTAGTTGTTTTGATTTTCCCATCTGGGCTTACACACCAGTGTAATTCGACAATTGACGAAAATAAAAAGTAAGTGCCTTAACATCCCTGACTCTAGCAGAAAATATAAACTAAGCCCTCAGCGTTTGCATGTGTGTTCAGAATAAAAAAGTGCCACAGTTGTTTAAATATTCTATACTGCTTTGTCACCTACAAATTGTTTAAATAAACAGTATTCCGTATGCTGCAGTCAATTCCTTGACAAATTCTTTGAATAAATAAATAAAATATTTCGAAGCACTTCTTTGTATCTCATAAACTATTGAAAAAGACAATATTCCAGAGACTGCCTTGTCTAACAGAAATTGTTTAAACAATGTTTCGTATACTCCAGGTGACTTCCCACCAAATTCTTTAAATAAATAAATGAACTATAGTCCATACACTGCGATGTATACCATAAATTGTTTAAATAAACAAATAGCCATTCTACTGAGTATTTTTTTCACAAATTTCCAGGTGAAGGAGGAGAGGAGATGGCTGAGCTGAGGGTTTCCCTGAGGGGGAAGGATTAATTAAGTGATTGACTGAATTCATTAATTAGTCCATTAATTTCGTGTCAGAAGTGTGCTTGTACCAGCGAGGGGAGTCCTCAGAGGGTGGGGCAGGGGCAGGAGGAAGGGGAAGGGTAGGTGGAGGAGGAGGGGTAGGGGAGAGGTTGGTATTTCTTGGGAGACTAGATTATCCCCAGGAGGTCATAAACCACTTAGCAGAGATCTATCAATCAAAAGAGAACAATAGATTAAGGGGGGTTTATAAATGTGGCAATCTTGCAGAGTGGGGTAGAACATACATTGCTCTACTACTCCCCCCAAAGGTGGATAAACTTGCCTCGTACCTGGAGCACCTTTATGCACACAACTTAACTCTACATTTTGCACTCGTAAATATAATTCTCAGTTAGGAGTATATATACTAAGTTATAATTTACTAGCCATGTTGTAAGACTAAACAGTTTTACACATGTTTAAACGAACCTTTTTTTAATTAAAAAAATTGGCGTAAATGCGGCCTGGTCTCCCCTTTAATAACAGAAATTGACATTAATAAGACCCTGCAGATTTTTCCAAATCAGTGAATCCATTTATTGGTACAAATGTGTACAAACACATAATTCATGATGGGCGCAGAAATACGTAGCAAATCGAGCAATTTTGTTGATTACTGTTCCCAAAGACCACATTCTGACATAGATTTCATTCTTGTGCAAAAAAAAAAAAAAAAAGAAAAAAAGAAAAGAAAACGACTTTGTTCCTTTGAGTCCTAAACTGTTTGTCGGAGCTGAGTATTTGTTATCGCACAAGTTCACAAGTTTGAGCACAGTATTTCTACCGCTAAGAGATAAAAAACTGATTTTTGGAGTGTGTAATAAGCGGTTATTGTAACGTAGAAACATGCTTTCGTCTACGCCGTTCGGTACACGCGTGTTACCTACAACTGTTTGCTATATCTTGTGTTTCTGATAGTGAATTACAGCAAGTGAGGTTATGGGACTTCTGGGTAATTGTACTAACCCCTAGACCTGTGGACGGCAAACCGCGGCTCGCGAGCCACATGCGGCTCTTTGCCATCTCGAATTTAACTCTTCCACAACATGCCATGTGCGGCCGCATTCGTCCATTGCAATTGGAACGTCGTAGTTCATGCACTAAATACACAAGAGCCAAAGAAACTGGTACATGTGCCTAATATCGTGTAAGACCTCCGTAAACACACAGTAGTGCACAACACGACGTGGCAAGGACTCGACTAATGTCTGAAGTAGTGCTGCAGGGAGTTGACACCATGAATCCTGCAGGACTGTCTACAAATCCCTTAAGAGTACGAGGGGGTGCAGATCTTTTCTGAACAGCACGTTGCAGGGCATCCCAGATTTGCTCAATTACGTTCATGTATGGGGAGTTTGGTGGCCAGCCAAGTGTTAAAATCGGAAGATTGCTGTCAGAGTTGTATCGTGATGCATCAGGGGTCCCATATCACTCCAGCTGCATACGTCCCACACTATTACAGAGCCTCCACCAGCTTCAAGAGTCAGCTGTTGATATGCAGGGTCGATGGGTTCACGAGGTTGTCTCCATATCCGTACATGTCTATCTGCTCGATACAATTTGAAACGTGACTCGTCCCACCAGGCAACATGTTTCCAGTCATCAACAATCAAATGTCGATGATGACGGGCCCAGTCGAGGCGTAAAGCTTCGTGTCATGCAGTCGTGCCTTCGGCTCCGAAAGCCGACATCGATGATGTTTCGTTGAATGGTTCAAAAAAATGGTTCAAATGGCTCTGAGCACTATGGGGCTTAACATCTGTGGTCATCAGTCCTCTAGAACTTAGAACTACTTAAACCTAACTAACCTAAGGACATCACAAACATCCATGCCCGAGGCAGGATTCGGACCTGCGACCATAGTGGTCACACGGTTCCATACTGAAGCACTTAGAACTGCACGGTCACACTGGCCGGCTTGAATGGTTCGCACACTGACACATGCTGATAGCCCAGCACTGACATCTGCACCAATTTGCAGAAGGGTTGCACTTCTGTCACGCTGAACAATTATCTTCAGCCGTCGTTGGTCCCTGAGCCGTGGGAAAAAATTGCTGTTTTGAACAGCGCGCCAAAGCGCGTTGTGTGAAGCAGCTGCCCTCCGTTTCTGGCGGTGGCGCCGCTGTGGCAATCGCAGCTTTGGTGTCTCCCTCTGGTGCAAAACGGGAAAGGTTGCCTGTTCACGTGCATTTAAGGAGTGCTATGAGCTCGGCAGTGGGTGAGTCCGAGTCGGTCAGTCTGGCAATCTAGCAGTCTCGGCGAGTCTGGTCAGTTGGTCAGCCGGGTCAATGTGGGGCAGCCGGTGTCTGTCTGTCTTCCGGAGTGCTAGTATGTGTTAGGCCGCCAGTCTGCTTCAGTTTGTTCAGGCAATGGACATTGGCTGTTGGATTGATTGGTAGGTCGGTCTCTTCCCGGGGCAGAAATGTCGGGTAGCCTGAGGGCATGTTTCCTCTGCAGGGGTGGGTCCGACCGAGTGATCGCTTAGTCAATGTCGGTCTGCCGTTTGAAGTGCCAGGACGTCTGTCGTTCGGAGCGACCTTAAGGCCGGTTGGATCGATCGGTTGGTCGGTCGTGCACTGAGACACAAGATGCCTTGTCCGTCTTGAGCGTCGGCCATGCCAGGTCGCCACGTGGCAGCCAGTGGGCCGCGCCTTATAGAGAGGAGTAGTGGCTTCGCGGCCGACACGAGAGCAACAGGAGTCGACCCACGACATCGGTCTGGCCAACGCGAGCTGCGGCGCCGTGAGACGGGACATCGGCGCGCCTTCATGCGTCTGTTGAAGCGGCTGGCAGCGGACGGTTCGGGAGAGGGTTTTGTGCGTGCTGCGCCAGGTCTTCGCCAGACATCGCAGTTATTTTCAAGAAGTTAAGTGATTCGTGATATGTTGTTTTATTTACTGGTTAAATTCTATTTGTTTTCTTGGTCAGTCTCTCGTTCCCAACTTGCTCTTCTGTCTCTCTCCGCATTTGTTCGGCAGTTAGTGTCTGTCTGTCTGTCTGTCTGACGGTCTGCCATACGTTAATAGCTCCCTATGTCATGTTTGTCGGATTCGGTGCTAACGAATTTATAGAATTAAGGTGTAAAGGCCGAATTCCTGAAATATGTTTTTATCTTGCGAGGCGGTATATGTGTAATATAGAGCATGTTGTACATTTTATGTAAGTCTGAATTTCATGGGTTTTATTTAAATAGTCATTTTTATAAAGTTGCCACCCTTCCACAGTAAGAGTCCTCACAAAAACAACTTGCACTTTCGGTGGCAAATAATTTCTTAGTGTGAGTGTTTGTACCATTTCCACCCCTCTTACGAGGTGCATAGTTAATGTGTTTATGTGAGTTGTTAAAATTCTTAGTTTAAAGTGATTGGTGTGTTGCAGATTTGCACCAGTGTAGCCTTTCAGAGGCTGTTGTGAACTGTCGTGACTACGGCCGTGCTGAAAGGGAGCAGCAAGCTTCTCAGCCCGAAGGCTCATACTGTTAATATTGTTCTGTCTGCCTGTAAATAAAATTGTAACTTGATATTTCGAGGGTGCTTTTCTGCTTATAAATTTTAAATCTGTTTTTGAAAAGGCTTTTATCAATAAAATTCCAATTTGTTAAAGGTAATTTCATTTTCATCATTTACTCCCTGGCAACTACTTCCACTCTCACCTAATATGATTAAATGTGTTAATTTTCTTGATGAATCGCTAGTAAATAAAGTAAATCCCTTAAGAAAAGATTTTGAAAGTAAATTCACGGTTCAGTCCCTTTCGTGCAGGATCTTTTTCCGGCCGCAGCGACGTCGAAGATCTGATGTTTTACCGGGTTCCCGATACTCACAGTACACTAGTGAAATTGTCGTACGGGAAATCCCCACTTCATCGTTACCTCGGAGATGCTGTGCACCATCGCTCCTGCGCAGACTATAACACCACGTTCAAACTCACTTAAATCCTGATAACCCGTCATTGTAGCAGCAGTTACCGAACTAACAGATGTGCCAAACAGTGTTGTCTTATATAGGCGTCGCCCATCGCAGCGCCGTATTCTACCTGTTTATATGGGTCTGTATTTGATTACGCATGCCTACATAAGTTTCTTTGGTGCTTCTAGAATTGTAGTTAAAATCCACACGCCTGCGGCTGAGAATTCCTCCTGGTTCTGTCCGGTTCGCTTTGCCTCCCCTCCAACATTCCCCCACCAAAGAAACTTTCTCCTCCACTCTCTGGTATTCTGACTACTTACGGCCCACGGAGTGCCACTTGGCCTGTACTTACGGGGAGGCTTGTTAGATTCATTCACGATCTGAGTGAGCCTGTCAGTCGGCTGTCTCATAATACAGAGGTTAGTGCTAGTCGCGTCCGCAGATCGTGCGCGGACGAAAGAAGTATCTTCCCAGGGCATAAATTTACTTGCATTTTCCCAACCAGCTGCAAATCGGACAGATGTTTTTGCACCCAGCTTCAGAATTTCGATTATTTGGTGTTGGTGGCTTCACTACTATGAGACAGTTTTATGTGTTCTCTTTGGCATGGCTACAAAGAAAAACCAAAGAAAAACGAGAACCATGAATGTTATGTTCGTCTAGATTTTTCGCTTTAATTCAAAACTTAAATGGCCTTCCGACATGCCTTATTTGTCTGGAAATATTGGCTCCTAAAAAGAAACCAAGTTTAGAGAGACATTTCACCACTAAACACGAGTCACTTAGAATTATATATGCTGTCGGTGATGCATGGAAGCAAGTGGTTGAGGAAGTCAAGAAATAGAGTTCTGTATTTAATTACTGGCTGCTATCTTCCAGCAATGCTTATACTGTAAGTCTTGCTAGAATTTGCTAAGAGAGGAATCCACACACAGACCGTGGACATATAAAATTTAAGATTTTAAGAACAAATCAGATATTCTACAAAAATTAAATAGCCACCATTATCTGGCAAAACAGTGAAATATAGAAAAGTCAAAATGTCGACGAATACACCAAGCAAGTTAAGTCGAAGATCTTAAATTGATTTCTGCTTTATAAGCAGCATTTCGCGACTCCTGACATAAGTGACATACCCGAAGTTTTATGTTCTGTTCCACTAATTTGATTTACAGGTCATAAAAGAAGAACTTTGAAGATTATTGTCACTCAAACGTCAATCATATGGATAGCAAATAGCAAATGTTGTAACTGAGTGCGCTGAAAATATTATATACCACCCAATAAAATTATCTCAGTTCCAACAGATGGGCGAAAATAATCTGGTAAGACAGGTTCATTGCTATTCTGTACGACAAAATTAATCGCGAAATACTTACTTACCGTTGGATCATTCATCAATAATCGCGTTTCCGCAGACATTTCCAGAAGAAATTTTCGAAGTTATCAACTCTATTACAGCTAAAACTCTTAACCATTGCCAGTTTACAGAAATTTGTTGACACAGAGAGTCAGTAAGCAAACCTACTGCACAACAAGAGACATTAGATATCTAGAGAAAACGTTTTGAGACGTTTCGCTTCCTTATTAACACAAATTAAAGCATTTCTCATCTAGAAGTGTGTTCACCATCCAGAACCAACGAAAGATTAGTGGATCAAAAAATTTTATTTCATAATAGACGCTACATCTCATCTAAGTCAATAGCGAACTACAGGAGAAACGGAACACTTTTTTTTTATTTGCAAGTAGTTATTACATTTGAAAATGCTTTGTCTCTTTTTGCTCAAGTTTTTCAAAGAGTAACTTAAATTCACATTTCAACTTGTTGAAGAATCATCAAGAAAATCATTCTAATAAATCATTCTAAAGTTGATATTTGTAGTTCTAAACAAATGTTCCAAATATATGGAAACTTTTCTCAACAGATTGCAGGAATTCAAATGCAGCAAAGCGACTTTGTACCTAATGCTACTGTAACGGAATTAACTTGTCTCCCTTTAATACCGACAGCGGCAACTTCGAAATGCAGTTACATTATTTAAAAAACAAAGTATTGTGGAGATCAATATCTGAACTCCTTCGTGTGGATGCAGAAATAGAGGAGAAAAACAAGTGTGAAAGTAGTTCACAGCACAAGTGATCTCGTTTGAAAGGACTGAAGAAGGAACATAAATTAATTTTTAACACCTGGAATAATTCTGCTGTCTCATACGTGGCTGAAAAAAACTAGATTTACTGTTATTTCCTTATTAAGGTGTACACATTCACGTGAAAAATCTTTTCCAAGCGAGAACCTTATAGAGATTAAATTGAGAAAGTATCATATTGATGAAAACCTAGAATCTTGCCTAAATTAAAAAGGCAACATCCGAACTTGACGTGAGCCAATTTACAGGGAGATCCGAACCTTTTACAGAAATAACTGTTTGTCAGTCATTTTCACAGTTTTATGGATACCTTACAATCTAAGTTTACCAGCCGGCGGCGGTGGCCGTGTGGTTCTAGGCGCTGCAGTCCGGAACCGCGGGACTGCTACGGTCGCAGGTTCGAATCCTGCCTCGGGCATGGATGTGTGTGATGTCCTTAGGTTAGTTAGGTTTAAGTAGTTCTAAGTTCTAGGGGACTGATGACCTAAGATGTTAAGCTGCATAGTGCTTAGAGCCATTTGAACCATTTTTTAAGTTTAACAATAAATAATTCGTTATTAACTATGACATTACGTTTTTTTTAACGTATTTACGGGTTAAACAAGACTTACAGTTTCGAACAACTTTTTTTAAAGTTAATTTGAGAGAGTATTGTGGAGTGAAAAATGTATTGAGAAAGACCATATCTGACACCTCCTGACTAATGTGCGTGGGGCTACTACGAAAATTACGATGTGTGTCGAAGCTTCTTTGGATTATGGTTGATATCCTATTTTGTTATGCAACCAATCAGCCAACAGATTAAATCGAACGTGCGGACTGCGGCAGAGAAATACTTAATATGTTGATACAGCAGTTTACGTAGGCGATGAAGACGCTGACGCATGTGGTGAAATACTTGTGTCTGGGCGTTCAGAATTCCATTCGCAGATTGGGTTCTTGAAATAAGATACTGTTGTGATGTTACAGTAGTAGCACGCATCGTAATTTTCATAGTAACCCCACAGAAAGTAGTCAAGAGGTGTAAGATATGGTCGTCGTTATGGCCATGGGGAAGGGCCCTCTCTACCAGGCCATCGCAGGTGTACGTGGAGTAGAGAAGGCTTTCATTTCCATCACAGCGAGCTGGAGCTCCACCGCCTTTCAGCCACATTATCTGCTACATCTGTAGCGGTACTTTACCCAATATGGCGGGGAGACTTTCATGAGAAAATCTATGATGTACTAAAGGACGTGGATTGGCAAAAAGCAAAGTAGATTGTACGGCATATCTGCACTATAAAGTAAGAAGGGCGACTGGGAGGTCCCTTGGCGGGCTTACTAGAATTCTCTTTGTTTTGTGTCTTCAGGCTTCTCACTTGTCTGATGCACTCCGCCCCGACCTCCTAACTTGTGACAACCGCTGGGCGCTGTGGACGAGCGGTCCTAGGCGCTTCAGTCCGGAACCGCGCTGCTGCTACGGTCGCAGGTTCGAATCCTGCCTCGGGCATGGATGTGTGTGATGCCCTTACGTTAGTTAGGTTTAAGTAGTTCTAAGCCTAGGGGACTGATGACCTCATGTCCCATAATGCTTAGAGCCATTTGTGACAACCTCTCTGCCTCTGAACAGCATTCATTTCCAACATTATCAATTATTTGTTGGATATGGTTCAAATGGCTCTGAGCACTATGGGAGCTAACATCTGAGGTCATCACTCACCTAGAACTTAGAACTACTTAAACCTAACTAACCTAAGGACATCACACACATCTATGCCCGAGGCAGGATTCGAAATTACGACCGAAGCTGTCGCGCGGTTCCAGACTGAAACGCCTAGAACCGCTCCGCCACACCGGCCCTCCCTGTTGGTTATGTACCAATCTCTGTCTTCCCCCAAAGGGTTATATCGCTTACATGTCCCTTTACGACATGGAAGTTTTCCCTTTTTCCTAACAGGTGTCACACGATTCTGAACGTTCTAATTCTTACCGATCTGCGAAGAACATCAATCATTCCTTGTCCCCCCATCTAATTTTTCACATCCTTTAAGGGGAGTTATAACGGAATTTGTTTCATATTTTCGGATTTTTATCTCATTATAAAATTAGTAATTATCCTAATAAAATTATATATATCACTTATATTTAATTTTTTTAATATAATCTACACCTGTTGAAAATGTTAAAATGCTTATGTGAATTACTTCAAGAGCTACACGGCTGTAGGTTGCTGCGTTATAAAGATCGTGCTCATAAGAGGATGGGTACCAGGTTGAGGAAGTTTAAACAAAGTTTTAGAGACAAGAAGCTTTCTGATGGTAAAACCATAAGAGGCAGGCTGACAGACAAAATGGTTGATGAATTACAGCAGTATTATGAGATCGTAATTAGACATAATACTGAGGATTTATTGAAAATGAAACAGGCAGTATGGGCTACCTTCTTTCACAGACTGTCAGCTGATGAAAAACCAGTACATCATACAGCAATAAACATTCCATCCTAGCTGCAGTCATGGATATCATAAAACCTATTTACGGAGACCTGGCAAATCCCGACTTACTGAAGAAGTGTCTGCATGGTCAGACTCAAAATCCCATTGAGTCATTCAGTAATCTTACATGTACTCGCTTACCAAAAAATGTTTTTGATCGAATGAAGACACTAAAGTGGGGAGTTAGTGTTGGTGTTATTGCTTTTAATGATGGCAACATTGGTAGGGTGAAAGTGCTACAGCATATGGGAATTAATCCTGGAGCAAACTGCATCAGAGAACTTGAACCGTTGGACAAGGTTCGCATTGGTAAAGCAGGGTACGCAGCACAGTTGGCCACTAAGGAGTCCAGAAAGAAGAAAAGAAGAAGAAACTTGGAAAAAGATCAAGAGGATTAAGTACAGTATGGTACACGGTGCTTCTGAGTTACTAAAAATAAAAAAATATGCATATATTTAGTCACACTCTTTTGAAACTTTAGAAGCTGTTCCTGAAAATTTACATTTTCTGTTGCATTTTTCCCTAAATCTCAGAAACCAGTTCGAGTAGAGTATTCAAATTTTCAGCGAGTAATAACATACACGTCCTCAGTTTACTGAAATAAAAGAACATAATGTCATGTATAATTAAAATTATTTAGGATAACGTACAAAAAAGTACACACAATTTTAACCGTCTAATTAAAAAATTGTATTTCCGAAAGCAGTGGTTGAAATGCAATTATTGTAGTTCAGTAGACTCAGAACATACAGTTTAATGTCCTGTAAAAGTTTCATATCAATGGCTACATTGGTCCTGAAATATAGGGAAGCCAAGTCACTAAATTTAACATTGTCGGCATAGGGCGTTCCAACACCTCTTAATAGCACCACATCTCAATCGCTTCAGTTCACTTCTTTTTCTGTTTTCTCGCAGTCTACGATCCACTTCCATATAATGCAGTGCTCGAAACGCAAATTCTCAGAAATTTCTTCTTAAAATCAGCTCTCATGTTTAATTCTAGTCGATTTAATTTTCGAGGAGACTGATAGAATACGACATACAGTTCCTGGCAAAAGAAGTGAAACACCCAAAAAACATGACAGGATATCAGTCTAACTACATATATGTACACACAATTTATGGGAACTGAAATGATTACATTTTTAAAATATCTATTACATCAGACTCAGCTGCAAAGAGTCGATAGATGATGGCCCCCAGAGTGCGTTAGGGTTGTTGTGAGGCCTGGTAGAGTATATAAGGGGTATGAACATCGTAAGGTGCTGAGTGAACACTGTGCTGGACATGGAAATATTGCATACTTCTTTGAGACAACATTATCAACACACGAAAAGTGTTCAAAGGGTGCATCAATACGGTCTCGAAAGACTGCCGGATGAAATCATGCAGTATCCAGCTTTATGAGGCATTTGGAAGTAACAGTAGTCCATTGTTGGACAGTATATTAATATGAGAAAGGGAGCTAGCAAGGTTCATCCACCTACATGTTGTAGGAATCCATCACGATTTATGACCCCCTCCTTTCCCTTCTCTTCCTCTCCTTCCAGGCTAGTTACCTAGCGCCTTAATGACGGGATGTTGTCTTATTTATTAGTCAGCATGTAAGGGTATTTGTATAAGATCTTTAGCATTATAATTTTTTACGCAGTTGGGGAAGGCTGTTATAATAGTGCTTGGGGCCTGATAAGGCTGTTTATTTAGGATTATTGTCACTATAGCTTATGAGTCAAATAGTATCATTTATCACCCTTACCACTATAATCTGATAACCTATATTTCAACTCAGTGTGTCCTCCACTACGATAAAACACAATCAGACGTAGTAGTCTAAGATGGCATAATGTCAAAGGGTCACCAAGCTGGCAGATATGTAAAATGTCGTGTGAGTCTCCCAAGGTCACTACAATGACTTCACGGTACACATAGTCCAATGAACAATTGTGGCAGCATCAAGTACGATAGTTTGTACGACACGAAATAACTCGATATTGCATGGTATATTTATTAAAATTTTAGGAACCTTCCTGGGTCCCTCCAGATACGTATTTAGAAGTATTTAATTACCGTGATATTACACCACGCTGCAGGTCACACAAGACATTGCTGTTCCTGTGGTAAGAGTGAAATAAAAAAATATCCGAGTGGTATAATTTGTTTGGTAGTTGTATACTAATTATCTATTTATTTAACATTTTCTAATGTTTTGGTAGCGATTAACACACTGTACCTAATAAAGGCATATGTGTAACGGTCTTTTTCTAAAGAAAATACCACCTTGATACAAACACATGCACAGTGGGGGTTGGGGTTCATTTATTTAAAGAAAGTGTACTCAGGGTACATAATAATAATCACACTGCGGAGGTGTTTGGATTAATCTTTTTAAATACGTACACTCTTGCTACATCATAATTACACTCTTTAACGTCATGGTCATTATTAAAAACAAAATACATGATTGCCCCTAATTCTGTATTTAACAATTAATACACAACTGGGCATTGAAATTGCTACACCAAGAAGAAACGTAGATGATAAACGGGTACTCATTCGACAAATATATTATACTAGAACTGACATTTTATTACATTTTCACGCAATTTGGGTGCATAGATACTGAGAAATCAGTCCCATAACAACTACCTCTGGCTGTAATAACGGCCTTGATACGCCTGGGTATTGAGTCAAACAGAGCTTGGATGGCGTGTACAGGTACAGCTGCCCCTGAAGCTTCAACACAATACCACATTTCATCAAGAGTAGTGACTGGTGTATTGTGACGAGCCAGTTGCTCGGCCACTATTGACCAGAAGTTTTCAATTGGTGAGAGATCTGGAGAATGTGCTGGCCAGGGCAGCAGTCGAACATTTTCTGTATCCAAAAAGGCCCGTACAGGACCTGCAACATGCGGTCGTGCATTATCCTGCTGAAATGTAGGGTTTCGCAGGGATTGAATGAAGGGTAGAGCCACGGGTCGTAACACATGTGAAATGTAACGTCCACTGTTAAAAGTGCCGTCAATGCGAACAAGAGGAGACTGAGACGTGTAACCAATGGCACCCCATACCATCACGCCGGGTGATACGCCAGTTCGGCGATGACGAATACACGCTTCCAATGTGCGTTCAGCGCGATGTCGCCACACACGGATGTCGATCATGATACTGTAAACAGAACCTGGACTCATCCGAAAAAATGACGTTTTGCCATTCGTGCACCCGGGTTCGTCGTTGAGTACATCGTCACAGGCGCTCCTGTCTGTGATGCAGCGTCAAGGGTAACCGCAGCCATGGTCTCCGAGCTGATAGTCTATGCTGCTGCAGACGTCGTCCAACTGTTCGTGCAGATGGTTGTTGTCTTGCAAACGTCCCCATCTGTTGACGCAGGGATCGAGACGTGGCTGCAAGATCCGTTACAGCCATGCGGATCAGATGCCTGTCATCTTGACTGCTAGTGATACGAGGCCGTTGGGATCCAGCACGGCGTTCCGTATCACCCTCCTGAACCCAGCGATTCCATATTCTGCTAACAGTCATTGGATCTCAACCAACGCGAGCAGCAATGTCACGATACGATAAACCGCAATCGCGATAGGCTATAATCCGACCTTTATCAAAGTTGGAAACGTGATGGTACACATTTCTCATCCTTACACAAGGCATCACAACAACGTTCCACCAGGCAACGCCAGTCAACTGCTGTTTGTGTGTGAGAAATCGGTTGGAAACTTTCCTCATGTCAGCACGTTGTAGGTGTCGCCACCGGCGCCAACCTTATGTGAATGCTGTGAAAAGCTAATCATTTACATATCACAGCATCTTCTTCCTGATGGTTAAATTTCGCGTCTGTAGCACGTCATCTTCGTGGTGTAGCAATTTTAATGGCCAGTAGTGTACATTTTTATGTGGATGCACTATAGCACTCAGCGTAGTATGAGTGAGGGAAAACAATTACGGTTTCACAAGCTGCGACATCGTCGCGAATAAAACAGTGACCCGAATATAGAATAAATTTCCTCTACTTTTCGTCTATGGTCACAACTTTCTTGCCATCAGACTACCGATTTCGGTCTATAATAACCATTTTCAGATCTGCAGGAAAATATGGGAAAAGAACATAAATATACTAGCAGATTGTCTACAGTTCGAAACAATAAAACTGACCATAATGAAACGTACTACAGACATAAATGTGCATTTGTCCGCTTTAATTATGAAGAGATATACCTGTCTTTATATACTGGAGCCATAGTGTCATCGTCAAATATTTAACATAAAATCACCACAAGCATAGTGAGATATGTATAAATAACTGTTTATGCAAGAGTCATCTTGTCAGCAGCACTACGTTCAAAACAAACTGCCGTGCAGTAGCCACAAAATGTTCGTGTTGCAAAGCCGCCAGATGTCGCCACTGTAGGCATACTGATATTCCTTAATGATTATCTGAACAACGTAAAGTAAAGAGGGGAGCTGTCGGTAAAGTCCGTAATGGTCTTGTAAGGTGTAAAAGACATTACAGTAATAAACATCGGTGGAATAAAACACGACAAAATTTAGATTGTAAAAAAGGGGAAGAGTAAAGAGACAGTAAGTAACATACGCTCAGGTGCCAATATTATAGATAATAACATAAATAATAAACAGCTTTCAGAGTGTACATAATAATATAAAAACTATAAATCAAGTAGCTAAATAAGCACAATGATAGAAAACAGACTGACGCACATAATCAGCGCTCTCTTTCTGCGCTAACGCCAGAATCCCGCATAGGCGATAAGTGGTTAGAGGAACGTGACCGCCATAGAGCCCCTCGTACTCTGCGGCACCAGTACTATTCATTATGGAATATTTTACTGTTTCGTGCTGTAGACAATCTGCTGGTGTATTTGTTTTTCCCCATATTTTGCTGCAGATCTGAAGATGGTCATTACAGACCGAAACTGGTAGTCTGATGAAAAACATTTGTGGTTATAGATGTAAAATAAAGAAAACTGATTAATTACAACGCTTTTAATATAGAATCATTAACTGGGTCCTGCCTGCCAGTAGAGATCAGCCTTTCTCTGGTCGCTACGAACAATGCTATATGTGTACTGTGCGAAATAAGAATTCCAGACTGCACCACCACTGGGCCCCGTTTCCGCACCCACCATAATATTTGGGTGGCAGAGCGTGACCCCCTTCCCACTCTCTGCCAGGGCTGCATTCTTTACGTCCATCATACTGTAGATGGTGAATCTGCAATCTTCCCACGATATGGTAGTACAACGCAGAGCTACTTTAACAGTGCGGAAAGATTTAGGTTTTTAGGACACAAAGTGGCCATATTTCTCTCATGCTACTGAAGAGTGAAGTTTGATACTAGTTTGCGGCTAGGGCAGTATATGCCTCTTGTCTCTTTCACAGTGTACAACTTACTCCCTCTTAGTTGCTTGTGTTATGTTGTGTGATCCACATTTTACATACACTATATGGTTAAAGTATCTGGACATCTATTAGTAGACCTTAAGAGCGATTGGGTCTACTGGCCGAAATGCACTACCGGTCTTAAACAATTATTCGTAACTGGCTGTAAAAGAAAGTTATTTTTTTCCAAGGAAGGAACGACGTCTCATTGGTTAAAGGATTGCAGCTTAGAACCTCTAGTATGCTGGTTAAACAATCGTGTGGTAACTTGCTGAGAAGAGGTATTACATCTACATCTACATCTACGTCTACATACATAGTCCACAAGCCACAGTACGGCACATGGCGGTGTGCACCCTGTGTCATTACTAGTCATTTTCTTTCCTGTTCCACTCGCAGACTGAGCGAGGAAATAACGACTTACTACAAGCTTCCGTACTAATCTCCCTAACCGTATCTTCATGGGCCTTAAGTGAAATGATTACCTCTATAGACAAGCAACTAGCTTCCCGTTCAGTTTTCGCTCTCATTACAACATTGATATACTTTAAAAACAATGAATGCTATGTGTGAATTAAGTGTAGTTGGCACTACTGTAATAATAATAAGCACACAACCACTGGCGAATCTTTATAGCACACACTTTGCAATAATTAGGAATTCGACAAATGTGTAGGGAGACTAGTAAAAGAATTTGATTTCACTGCCATTCATATATGTCTCTTCAATACAGGAATCGTTGACTGACAAGGGAAGTGCCTCCAGATGGTGCCCTAGTTACAAACCGTCTGCTGGGTGGAGTTTTGGGTCATCAGATACGTACTCTATTCTATGTAGCATGTGCTGAAGAATGCTTTCCATTCTTACTTTATTATTTCTGGAGAATTGCCAACTTGCCACAAACTCCTGCTTATAAAAACGTCAATGACTCAATATCTTCTAAAAAACGAAAGAGGGCGATGGCGATGTATCTTTTTAAGAAAATTGTGCATTTGCTATTGTTATGTAGTTTGTATTTAAAAACAAAATCGTGAATGGCGAAAAAAGTTATTTTGTAAACAAAGCCAAACTTCTGCTGCCTCTATCGTTTAACCTTCATCCCAGTTCCACTAGCACATGGCACACGAAAAAAAGTGACTGTCGATGAACCTCCATATTAGCTCTAATTCTTGCGACTTTCTCGGTGTGTTACTTTCACAAGACATATGTGGGAGTAAGTATTACATTCCCCAACTCTTTGAGGAAGATACTCTTTCGGTTTTTAAAACTATGCCCGCCCATGACGCACAACGCCTCAGTTGTAGCGTCTACACTGAAGTTTGTTTAGCATGTGCGTAATTCTCACACTGACTCAACAATGACATGCATACCACTCCACGTTAGATCTTATCTACCTCTTCTGTTAATGTGGCTGGTACGCGTCTGAAACTGACGAGCGATACTCATAATTGGTCGAACATGTGTTTGTTAAGCCACTTCGTTTGTGGATGAATTACACTGGCACTTGCCTTTCAAACATTTTGTTTTATGCACTTATTTCCCTTAAGGTTGATCGAGATCGTTACTTTCAGGTATTGTATGACTGTCATTGTTTCTAGTGATTCGTCAGTTGTTTAATCGTATAGTACTGGATTTTATGGCTTATTTATATACACTACTTTACACTTACTTACATTCAGACTCAACTTCCCGCCACTCTGCCAGTCATTAATCGTCTGCTATCTTCCAGCAATTCGCTACAGTGTTCTGGTGTTGCTGTCTCCTTATAGACAGTCACATCATCTGTGACCAGCCTCCTGAAGCTTCTGATGTTATCTTGTGGATAATTTATATTGGTGCAGCTGCTTCATGGGTCTGCCACATACAATCAATCACATACTGCGTTTTTATCAGTAGCGCCAATATGTGATATATGTAAATTTTTTACTGCTGTGGAACATGGAAGCTACAATGTTAGTGTTAAACAGATAAGTTTATGTTGAAACATGATTGCATTTTTCATTTGTGATCAGAGACCGGCAATCATATTAGCATATTCCGAAAAGAAGCCTGCAAATGTTTTGTGCGCATACTTTTACTCCACCTACCTAGAAAGAAAATTTAGCGAAGTATATTGATTTAAGTGACAGACACAACCCTTCCCACTTAAACTGTTTTGCTTAGAGAGGAATTTTAATTGCGTATCAGCATCGGCGTCCGTTTGATGCAATATGCAACCCCCAATTCAACATTACTTCCCGCCCAAACAATTGTATAGAAAAGGTGAAGTAAAAAGAAGGATATACCACTGAACTGTCGGAAGTTACCCTAGCATGGGGCCACTATAATGTATGGATGACATTAATATCGGGGTTAACAGGACACAAGTTTCTTGACAATAATTACAGAAGGGCAGCTCCATAAAGTTAAAGTTTGGAATTTGTATTGCATTTACCAATTATCTCTGTGGTAAATTTTCCAACTTCATCTCTGTGAGACACAGTGTAAAGACAAAATTACCATTTCCATTACACAGGAATAATAATGCGACAGAAACATATATATCAGAAAAATTGTCAAGGAGGCACAGGAAACCAATTTGAGGAAACAAAAATCCTGTAGCGATACTATATAAAGCGAAATCGTCAGCCGTTAAAATAGATATTCTAACCTGGAAAATTACAACAAAATTGAATTGATAACTGCTACCTTATGGACCTGGAAATAACGGAAGATTTTACTGTAATTTTACACAAAACCGTGAAGTGTGATTACCTAACATCAGACAACGATTTCTTAACACAAGAGGACCAATCCAACAGCAGTGTGATTGAAAACCATGATAAGACATTTCGAACAGACTAAAGTGGATGAGCTCCAATTGCAGTATAATTATGTATATAAAAATTATGTCACATCAGAAACTCAGAAGTGAACAAAATTATTGATAACTAACTTACTGAATTTATAAAGTGCAGTGATATGTGTCTACGAGAAATTTTTACCTCTTCCTTTGCAAAGGAACGTGGTATTACCTGACTAGAACCTACGATATGTAACTGCAAATGAATGGTGCGTTTGATCCAGTAGAATAGTGTCTAAGTTTATCTAACGCCAACAAACTCTCCTGCACTTTGTGCCAATCACTTCTATGTGCTGTAAATTGTTAGATATCTTACAATACAGTTGCTTTTTTGTATTTAACAGTGTTCTGCAATTTGTCTACTGGGTCAATAAGAACACAGGAAAGTTGTCCGATGTGTGGTGTTCTAGTAAAACTTCCTGATAATTAAGAATGAGAAAAGCTTATAAACTATTTTCTCTATGCCAAGAGTTTTAATTATTTACATGCAAACTATGTGGATACTGCTAACAGACTCAAACAAAGTGACCAAAGTATTACACATGAGTGTTATATTGAAGCTGAAGAAATATACTTCTCTCAATCTAGGATATTGTCCACCACCATAGCATCCAACATAAAAATGGATGAATCAAGAATGGTACCCAGGAGTAATGTTAGTCCACAGGTCATAAGAAAAAGGGCCCGTCCTTGGTAGCTGAGTGGTCAGCGCGATGGAATGTCATACCTAACGGCCCGGTTTCGATTCCCGGCTGGGTTGGGGATTTTCTCCGCTCAGGGACTGGTTGTTGTGATGTCCTTATCATCATCATTTCATCCCCATCGTCACGCAAGTCGCCGAAGTGGCGTCAACTCGAAAGACTTGCACCAGGAGAACGGTCTACCCGACGGGAGGCCCTAGCCACACGGCATTTCCATTTCCATAAGAAAAAGAACCAATGTATCGAACAGACTTATACCTATCCCTCTTAAAGAGGGATATTGTGTGTATAAAAAAGAACACTGGATGGAAGAGTTCGAAATCAAAAAACGAAAGCAGGACCATTTGGTGGAAACAGCTTCCATAAAGGAAGAGTGTAAACTGATACTGGAAAATGAGTAGTCCATTGCAGATGTGCAAGGAAGGCCTATGGATTACTGCAAACACGCTATGTTTTGTAATTTCCGTGTAGAACTGTAACTTCACAATATTTGCAGGTTACTTACTACTAAGCGTAGTTGTTCTGTCAGTTTTAAACTCTGTAAAAACTTTCTCTTGCTAGATGACTAATATTCAATTACAATATTAAGATACAAATTAAGCAACCTTTTTAAGAAAATGAGAATGGGGGTGTATAAACAGAATTTTTTGTTACCCTTAACGAATAAATGTCCTCAATCAATTATTCTCAGCAAACACTCCCATATATGACCACTTTCCATTGTCATTTATGAGAAATTCCGATATCTTGGGCTCTATCTGCATCTACATCTACATGATTATTCTGCTACTCACAATAAAGTGCCTGTCAGAGGGTTCAATGAACCACCTCCAAGCTGTCTCTCTAGCGTTCCACTCTCGAACGGCGCGAGGGGAAAAACGAGCACTTAAATATTTCTGTGCGAGTCCTTATTTCTCTTATTTTATCGTGATGATCATTTCTTCGTATGTAGTTTGGTGCTAATACAATGTTTTCGCAGACAGAAGAGAAAACTGGTGATTGAAATTTCATAAGAAGATCCCGTCACAACGAAAAAGTACTTTGTTGTAATGAATGTCACACCAATTCACGTATCATGTCTGTGACATTATCTCCCCTATTTCGCGATAAAACAAAGTGAGGCGCCCTTCTTTGTGCTTTTTCGATGTCATCCGTCAGTCCCACATGATGCGGATCCCACACCGCACACCAAAACTCCAGAATAGGGCAGACATGCGTGGTGTAAGCAGTATCTGTAGTAGACCTGTTGCATCTTCTAAGTGTTCTGCCGAAGTCTTTCGTTTGCTCTACCCACAACATTATCTATGTGATCGTTCCAATTTAGGTTTGTTGTAATTGTAATCCCTAAATATTTAATTAACTTTACTGCCTTCAGATTTGTGTGACTTATCGCTTAATCGAAATTTAGTGGGTTTCTATTAGTACTCATGTGAATAACTTGACACTTTTCTTTAGTCAGGGTCAATTGCTACTTTTAGCACCATACAAATGTCTTATCTAAATAATTTTACAATTCATTTTGGTCAGCTGATGACTTTACAAGACGGTAAATGACAGCATCATCTGCAAGCAATCTAAGACGGCTACTAAGATTGTCTCCTATATCGTTAATATAGATCAGGAACAATTGAGTGCCTCTACGTCCTTTGGGAACGCCGTATATTACTTCTGTTTTAGACGATGACTTTTCGCCTATTTCTACGAACTGTGACTTTTCTGACAGGAAATCACGAATACAGTCGCACAACTGAGGCGATATTCCATAGGCACGCAGTTTCGTTAGAAGATGCCTTTGATGAACGGTGTCGAAAGCCTTCTGGAAATCTAAAAATATGGAATCTATTTGACATCGCATGTCGATAGCACTCATTACTTCATGAGTTTAAAGAGCTAGTTGCGTTTCACAAGAACGATATTTTCTGAATCCGTGCTGACTATGTATCAATAAATCGTTCTCTCCGAGGTACTTCATAATGTTCGAATACAGTATATGTTCCAAAACCCTACTGCAGATCGACGTTACTGGTGTGGTCCTGTAATTCAACGTATTACTTCTACTTCCCTTTTTGTGTATTGGTGTGACTTGAGCATTTTTCCAGTCTTTAGATACGGATTTTTCTGTGAGCGATCGATTCTATATAAATGGTAAATATGGAGCTATTGTATCAGCATACTCTGAGAGGAACCTGACTGGTATATAAACTGGACCAGAAGCTTTGCTTTTATTAAGTGATTTAAGCTACTTTGTAACACCGAGGATACCTCCCCAATTGTATCCAGATTTTTCTATGCCCTGTATTTAAAATAATTCATAAGTCTGCTGGATGTATTGGTTCTTTTCTTAAGACTTGTGGAATAACATAATTGCTGGCACCAATCGTAATTGAGCAATATTTATATTTCATAGTATTGCGGAGAAAAATGTCCTAAACTCAGAAAAATATGTTTCTTCAACTTTGATGTAATATTTACATATAATGCTTCTAGTCTGTGTTAATAGTCACTGCGTAGTTTTCAGTAAATAATGAAAGGTATTGGCAGACAACTCTATATGAACAGGCCTTGGAAGGCCCAAAGGTACCGACCGGCCGCCGCGTCATCCTCAGCCCACAGACATCACTGGATGCGGATACGGAGGGGCATGCTGTCAGCACACCGCTCTCCTGGCCGTATGTCAGTTTACGAGACCGGACACGCTACTTCTCAATCAAGTAGCTCTACAGTTTGCCTCACAAGGGCTGAGTGCACCCCGCTTGCCAACAGCGCTTAGTAGACTGGATGGTCATCCATCCAAGTACTATCCCAGCCCGACAGCACTTAACATCGGTGATCTGACGCAAACCGGTGTTACCACTGCGTCAAGGCAGTTGGCTATTGGCAGACAGAACATAGTTTATAATCTTTTCTCATCCTTGATCGTCAGGAGGAGGGTCAAAAACTCTTTTCATTCCATAGCTACAAACCATAGCTTCTGGTATGGTAATATTATGTTCTTCTGTCCTTCCGTAATTTTTGAAAAAATCTTATCTTTATTCTACTACAACTGATATAGAAGTCAACCAAATATTATAACAGCCACCATGCTGGGATAACATCCTCTGTCAACAGTTTTTTCTTAGTGCAGTCCTTTCTATACCGCTGTTTGGGTGGAACATAATGATTACCTTGGAGTGACATCCTGCGTTAAAAGGACTCCGATGCTGATACTTTAATAAATATACAGCACTAAATTTCCTCCCTATGGAGGTGTTTTGGTCTATAGAGTAACACTTTGAGCACAAAAACACACACACATTTTACTTGTCATATCTGACTACAGATCTCTGATCGCGGATTAGAATCGATCTGTAAATTTGTAGTAAGGTCTTATGGGACCAAACTGCTGAGGTCATCGGTCCCTAAGCTTACGCACTACTTAATCTAACTTAAACTAACTTACGCTAAGGACAACACACACATCCGTGCTAGAAGGAGGACTGGAACCTCCGACGGGAGAGCGCCGCTCGGACCGTGACAAGGCGCCCTGGACCGTGACAATGCGCCCGAGACCGCGCGGCTGTGTAACAAACAGACTGAAGCTCTGCAGTATGTATTACTTCACTGGGCAAGGATGCAGTATAGATGTCGAGCCTGTGCTGCCACCAAGTAACACAGTTAAGGCATTTTACAGTTGATACTGACGTGTTTTAGTTGGGGTGGCATATGATGTTGCCACAATAGACACGAATCACAAATATCAAAAACGTCCCAAATACGGAAAACTTTGCAGTAGATATAATTTTAGTGCGAAATGGTGCTATGTAGCTGCCAAGTTGTAGGGGAGGGGGGGGGGGGAGGGATTGATTGGGTGATGTAACTTTAATAAATATAGACCGCTAAATTTGCTCCCTAAGTAGGTAAACACCTATCGGTGAGTAACAGTACGTGCACAAAACACATGCAGCTTGCTTATAGTAATATGTAATTACGATTAGGGGTCTCCGACTGCAAATAAAAAATTCGATCTTGTGTCAACATAAAATTGTCTGTATTATTACGTATCAAATTACATAACGTTTCAACTACAAATCACACATGGCACTACTATTGTAGCTTGATTATTCTATAACAATAAAAAAGTACACATGGACCCACATGAATCACATATTAACACCACTGACAAAAACATCTTACATGATTGATTGGTTGTGACAGATTCGTAAAGCAACTGCACCAATATAAGTGATACAGTGGATAATATCGGAAGCTCCATGATGTTCGTCACAGATTATGTGGGATGATGTGGTTTTTTACCCCTTTCAGACCCACTGGCTACAATTCCCTATATTAATAATTAGCGTGTATTAACTGCAACAGAAATATTCTTCTTCAGTAGAAACCTCACGTACACGTCTGTCAATGTTCAATTTGTTCATCATGCGCGATTGCTCCCACCTTTTGGGCATCGCCGTAAAAATATCAACAAGTGAATGTAGCAGTGCGCAGCATCTTGTGACTGCCGGAATTCACGAAAGTTGTAGGTTGGTTATGTTCCACTAAATAATTGAATATTATTGCTGTTATTTTTCATAGTAATTATTGAACTATCGGTTTATTGATTACAACAATAAATATTTAAAAATTATTTATTTTAGTCCATAAAAAGTCAAATATTCAAAGTACATACTGAAAACAAGTAAATACATTTGCAGAAATCATGTATCAAAAATCGTTAAAAATTTTCTAAGAGCATTAGAGCATAAAGAAAAATTTTGCTTCCTCCAAAAAACAAATTCAGGCCTGAAAGGGTTATAAGAAGATAGCTACGCCAGGACATTTTAGGGAACTGCAGGAAGAGCTGCAGGAGGTTGATGACTGGCACAGGGACTGAGAGTTGACACTGAGTGTAAGTAAATGTAATGCAGTGCACGTGAGTAGGCCAAGAAATACAGTATGACTACACTACTAGTGAAACATAACTATGAACACTAACGATCATGAAATACCACGAAATAACCATCTGGACCGAGGTTAAGTGAAATGACTACTTAAACCGAATGTGGAATATATGGAATAGATGGCAGGTCAGATTCGTTAAAAGAATTTTCGGCGTATGTAACACATCCATGAAAGAATTGGCTTACAAAACAGTTATTCGACCGACTCTGAGTATTGTTCGTCAGCTTCGGACCCCTTCCACATCACATTAATAGAACAGGTAGACGAGATACAATGCCGAGCTGCAGAGTAGGTCCACGAAGAGTTGGGGAACGTATTACTTCCTGCCACGAGTGTATTGTGAAATGATCACAACACAGAAGACTGGAAGAATTAGACGTTCACTGACAATCTACATCATCTCCATCTACATCCATACTCCGCAAGCCACCTGACGGTGTGTGGCGGATGGTACCTTGAGTAGCTCTATCGGTTCTCCCTTCTATTCCAGTCTCGTATTGTTCGTGGAAAGAAGGATTGTCGGTATGCCTTTGTCAGGGCTCTAATCTCTCTGATTTTATACTCATGGTCTCTTCGCGAGATATACGTAGGAGGGAGCAATATACTGCTCGACTCCTCGGTGAAGGTACTTTCTCGAAGCTTCAACAAAAGCTCGTACCGAGCTACTGAGCGTCTCTCCTGCAGAGTCTTCCACTGGAATTTATCTATCATCTCCGTAACGCTTTCGCAATTGCTAAATGATCCTGTAACGAAGCGAGCTGCTCTCCGTTGGATCTACTCTATTTCTTCTATCAACGCTGTCTGGTATGGACACCATACCGGTGAGCAGTATTCAAGCTGTGGGCGAACAAGTGTACTGTAACCTACTTCCTTTGTTTTCGGATTGCATTTCCTTAGGATTCTTCCTATGAATCTCAGTCTGGCATCTGCTTTGCCGACGATCAACTTTATATGCTCATTCCATTTTAAATCACTCATAATGCGTACGCCCAGATAATTTATGGAATTAAGTGCTTCCAGTTGCTGTCCTGCTATATTGTAGCTAAATGATAAGGAATCTTTCTTTCTATGTATTCACAGCACATTACACTTGTCTACATTGTGATTCAATTGCCATTCCCTGCACCATGCGTCAATTCGCTGCAGATCCTCTTAAATTTCAGTACAATTTTCCATTGTTACAACCTCTAGATATACCACAGCATCATCAGATAAAAGCCTCAGTGAACTTCTTTTGTCATCCACAAGGTCATTTATGTATATTGTGAATAGAAACGGTCCTACGACACTCCCCTGCGGCACACCTGAAATCACTCTTACTTCGGAAGACTTCTCTCCATTGAGAATGACATGCTGCGTTCTGTTATCTAGGAACTCTTCAATCCACTCACACAATTGGTCTGATAGTACATATGCTCTTACTTTGTTCATTAAACGACTGTGGGGAACTGTATCGAACGCCTTGCGGAAGTCAAGAAACACGGCATCTACCTGGGAACCGGTGTCTATGGCCTTCTGAGTCTCGTGGACGAATAGCGCGAGCTGGGTTTCACACGATCGTCTTTTTCGAAACCCATGCTGATTCCTACAGATTTCTAGTCTCCAGAAAAGTCATTATACTCTAACATAATACGAGTTCCAAAATTCTAGAACTGATCGACGTTAGAGATATAGGTCTATAGTTCTGACGTCCTTTCTTGAAAACTGGGATGACCTGTGCCCTTTTCCAATTCTTTGGAACGCTACGCTCTTCTAGAGACCTACGGTACACCGCTGCAAGAAGGGGGGCAAGTTCCTTCGCGTACTCTGTGTAAAATTGAACTGGTATCCCATCAGGTCCCGCGGCCTTTCCTCTTTTGAGCGATTTTAATTGTTTCTCCATCCCTCGGTCGTCTATTTCGATATCTACCATTTTGTCATCTGTGCGACAATCTAGAGAAGAAACTATAGTGCAGTCTTCCTCTGTGAAACAGCTTTTGAAAAAGACATTTAGTATTTCGGCCTTTAGTCTGTCATCCTCTGCTTCACTACCATTTTGGTCACAGAGTGTCTGGACATTTTGTTTTGATCCACCTATCGCTTTGACATGAGACCAAAATTTCTTACGATTTTCTGCCAAGTCAGTACATAGAACTTTACTTTCGAATTCATTGAACGCCTCTCGCAAAGCCCTCCTCACACTACATTTCGCTTCGCGTAATATCTGTTTGTCTGCAAGGCTTTGACTATGATTATGTTTGCTATGAAGTTCCCTTTGCTTCCGCAGCAATTTTCTAACTCGGTTGTTGTTCCATCTCTTACGATCTTCCTTGGCACATACTCATCTAACGCATATTGCACGATGGTTTTGAACTTTGTCCACTGATCCTCAACACTATATGTACTTGAGACAAAACTTTTATGTTGAGCCGTCAGGTACTCTGAAATCTGCTTTTTGTCAGTTTTGATAAACAGAAAAGTCTTCCTACTTTTTTTAATATTTCTATTTACGGCTGAAATCATCGATGCAGTAACCGCTTTATGATCGTTGATTCCCTGTTCTGCGTTAACTGTTTCAAATAGTTCGGGTCTGTTTGTCACCAGAAGGTCTAATATGTTATCGCCACGAGTCGGTTCTCTTTTTAACTGCTCAAGGTAGTTTTCAGATAACGCACTTTTAAAAAATTTCACTAGACTCTTTGTCCGTTCCACCCGTTACGAACGTTTGAGTCTCCCAGACTATGTCAGGCAAATTAAAATCTCCACCCAGAACTATAACATGGTGGTGAAATCTACTCGAAATATTTTCCAAATTATCCTTCAGGTGCTCAACCCCAACAGCTGCTGAGCCAGGGGGCCTATAGAGACATCCAATTACCATGTCTGAGCCTGCTTTAACCGCGACCTTCACCCACATTGTTTCCATGTGTCTTTCGCGAAAAGAACTGGAATCGAGATTAAATGATGGAGGTACCCGAAGTTCCACGTTCAGAACAAAATGTAAGTAATAGGTTTGTTTAGAAAAAACTTTTTTATAGGTCCGTTCAGAATTTTCTTTTTATATGGAGGCTGCATAGTAATAGTATTTGCATGATTTTCGTAAAAAATACGTCGCCATCTCCTTCTTTTCCAAAAATAAATTGAGTCATTACCGCTTTTAAAAGCAGAGGAGTTTGTGGAAAGATGTTAAATTTCCGTAAATAACAACGTAGGAATTGCTTATTTCGGTTATTGTAAGGACAGTGCATTCCACAGTGCGCGTTTTTAAACGTGACACACAGTCCAGAGTACAGATCTGTGACTCCACACAGCACACAGTTTGTATCGAGGGCACCATCTGCGGGCCCTTCGTTAGTCAGTCAGCGATTCCTGTCTTGGAGGGACACTTTTGAGTGACAGTGGAATACAATGCATGCACTACTACTCCAACAAATGTGTTTAATTCTTAATTATTGCAAAGTATATGTTACAGAAATTATTGCCTGGTTGTGTGGTTATTATTATTATACAGTAGAATCAATCACACTTACGTCGTACAGACCATCACCGTGCTACGCATGTTTTTGGGCATAACAAATGTACAACTTCTGTGATTATGCTTTATTTCGTTAAGCATTATCCGTTATTCTCGAAATATCAGCGTTCAATTAGCCTCTACTTTCTTTTTAATTTCCTGCGAGTGTGTGTTGTGATAATGGAGCTGCGATGGGAAACCTCATATGGCTGCTAACTTTGTATGTACTTTCAACAAAAAATCAAATGTATCTAAGCACTATGGGACTTCGCATCTGAGGTCATCAGTCTCCTAGACTTAGAACTACTTAAACCTAACTAACCATAGGACATCACACACATCCATGCCCGAGGCAGGATTCGAACCTGCGAGCATAGCAGCAGCGCGGTTCCGGATTGAAGCGCCTAGAACCGCTCTGTCACAGAGGGTGGCTTACTTTTAACAGTTTATTTTCTTATTCTGATAGCGCTCTGCATAGTGAGAGATAGGAGGCCAAGTTGTTATGTAGCAGAGGTGTATTTTGTTTAAAAAACGAGCCCAATACCTCCACAGTGTAACTGTTTTGTAGCGAGCATGTACTTTGATTAAAACTGATGGGGAAACACATACACACTGGAAAGGTATGACGTGTTATATTGCACCAAAACTTTCAAATACGTTTAAATTAATGAATCATGCAATATAGACTGTCAGACAACTATCTCACTTTGATTTTTTCATAATTTTACAGTTAGACAGTGCTGGCGATTAACATGTAAACAGTTACATGTTACTTTTCTTTCCACTGGGCTATGTGCGGTGTGACGTCATTGGCATGACATTGATTGGACTCATAGAACACTTTATATATCCGCAATATTGTTGGTCCTTTGACCTTCAGCCATCTTGGACCACCATGTTTGAGTGTGTGATGTCATTGTGGCAGCCATGTTGGGAATAAACTATGGAGACAAGCGTGATAACTTACGTTAATTAGGTAATAAATGATAGTGATAAGGGCCCTAAATAAACACCGTCGTCTGGCCCCAAACAACAGAATAAATCCCGACCTAACTGCCTAATAAATTACAGCCATATGAATCCTAAATAAACAACCTTTGGCAACAAAGCTGTAGGATAACAGCCCGCCATTGGTACATTAGGCAACTGGCCTGGAGGGAGAAGGAGAGGATGAGGCCAAGGAGAGGAGAAATGGTAGGGATCCATTAACTGTCTTGGACTCTAGTGACGCAGGCATAGACAGAGTGAAAACTGGTCCAGGACCCGCTTGGCACCCATACTAACGTGAGGGAAAATATGTTTGTCGTCAAGTCTCGTGCCTAACCACAAGAGATGATTGTAGTATTGCTCACCAGACATATCATAACCCCTTCATATCTGCACCTACCATTCAAGAGTAAGTAATGGACTCCCTGCAACACTCTGTGACATTCTGTGCCATTGGTCAGAAACTAGCAACAGGTGTTCCAGGAAATTACCATCCCGGCCATAAGCTGCCGTTAACACCAAAACACAAACGGCTGTGTTTGGAGTGGTGCCGTGATTTGGAAGTTTGGATTGCTGATGAACATCGCCGCGAAATCAGATGACTGTTGACAGTACAGGGGCTGCCTGAGAAGAGGTCTCGTTCGTCCAATGTTTTGGAGAGGCACATCGGTATCACTCCTGGCGACATTGCGTGGGCAGCCATGACATATGACTTCAGGTCACGCATAGCAGTGACAGGGAGCCGAGGCGACACAATTATGCGTCATGGACTTCTTGCGTCCTCATGTGTGTCGTAGTGTCATTTTTCAACGGGACAATGCACTCAACACTTGGCACCTCACTCTACGAGGTGTCTGAGTGATGTTGCAGTACTCCCTGTCCCTAGCATAGCATGTGTGGAGTCAGCTTGATGTTAACTCTGTATCAATGCCAGCATTTAGGATATCAAGGACCAGTTGCAACATTGTGGACCAACTTCCCTCAGGAGAGTATACAGTGCCGAATCAGTCTTGCGTCAGTGCCGGAGGGGGTGTTACGTCTTAATGAACAGTGAGCTCATACCTTCAACTTATTTATAAATGTTACTCGATTTTGTGATTACTGGAATAATAGACATGTCCTCCCAACTCATACGTTTAATTTCGTTTCTTCCTCCTCTTACGGGTGCTTCTTTTTTTCTGCCGGACAGTGTTTGAGGATCGGACGTAGAGGAGAGAATTGCTCGTGCTATGTATAAACTGAATGTCAGAATAAGTCTTACTGTGGAATTCGATTCCACTTTCATCGGATGATACCATTCCGTGTCAGTACGAAAATACTTTCGTTAACGAATATAAAAGCAAGCGCCGGTTCCCGCCTGCGGACTTTCGTATTCAAAGGTGAAGCTAATCCGATGGACGTATTACGGACGTTGGTCTGCCGGTAGCTTTAATTAACCTGTCTTTTTTCTCCTCTCTTTGAGCTTCATCAGGATATTTCCTGCGGGTAAACTCGCTAAAAAAGCTCGCACGCTGGCTGGCTGCTGGTAGTTCGCATTTTCAAGCGCTGACTCAGAGGCCATTTCGCTACGTTTTACGGACACAGCGTTCTCTGTTCTCTCCCATAACCCTTTGTTACGGCATTTTAACTAATTACGCCAAATAGTCTCTAATTTCAAAGTGAGCAGAAAATTAGAACGATTGCCCAGCATCCGATTTTCAGCAAATAAAAAAAACTTCAACGAGACAGCTAATACGGTTCCTAATTTGATTAAAGCTTCCATTGCAAATTTGCATTCGTCTTCCAACAGCCAGCGTAGTAAATTGAAATAGTCTTGTTTTTCACGTTATTAAATGCTGTCGGTGAGTTTTTTTGCTCGTGTTGCGTTGAACGTACAGCGATCGTGATACTTGGAACTATGATATTTCTCCAAATCTTTTTGTGGAAGAATTTACTTTAGATATAATATTCTTATTTTCCGTCTGCCTGTAGCTTTGCTACCATCTCTTGATTACCGGTTCAAACACTGTCGCCCAACTTCAGATTGTAACGTCTCCTTAAAAAAATTAATGAATTACTGTGCTGATAAACCCCTACGTTATTTGATTTCCAAACAGCTGAGCAAAACTGAACGTACTCAGACATTCACTAAAGTGACACACAATATTTTTGGCGCAACGCAATCTGACTCTCAGTAATCCCTACAAAAGAATGGCCCCGACTAACAATAACCTATGCCTTTCATGAATTCTTACCTCACAAAAACCTTCGTTACTCGAAGTACTGCAATACAGCGAGCGCCAACACTTCCAGCTAAATAAAAGATTCAGACTACTGAAGGCACTAAATACTGATAGGCATAGTTAGCAAATGAAAGATTTTGATAGAGAACAAACAAAGTATTTACCTTAACAGTGTTCAAAAGCCATAACATATATGTATCAGTTCATGAGATTCAGTCTTACAAATTTACTGTCTCTGTCCAGGTCATTCGCTCTCAAAACTCCGCCATCTCACTCCCCACATCTACCACTGCTGGCGGCTCACCTCCAACTGCGCAACGCTACGCGCTGTTAACATCCAGATGCCCAACACTGCAATAGCAAACAACAACGCAAGCCAGCCACAGACTGCACACAGCACAGCCAGTGATTTTCATACAGAGCGCTACGTGGCGTTACCAATAAAAAAAACCTAAACAGCCTACTTACAAGATGTATTAAAAATACTCAAGGAAATAACAACTGGGATGTACTTTCAAGTATCACAATGCTGAAGCTGGTAGTGTCGTAATGGTGATAGTTCAGGCCGATATCTTACGTAAATCTGACTGAAAATACCTCCCGTCTAGCCGGCCGGGGTGGCCGAGCCGTTCTAGGCGCTACAGTCTGGAACCGCGCGACTGCTATGGTCGCAGGTTCGAATCCTGCCTCGGGCATCGATGTGTGTGATGTCCTTAGGTTAGTTAGGTTTAAGTAGTTCTAAGTTCTAAGGGACTGATGACCTTAGAAGTTAAGTCCCATTGTGCTCAGAGCCATTTTTGAACCTCCCGTCTATAACTGACACACTAAAGTGTCCACGTAATCACTCGTCTTACAAAAACACAGCAGTTTTTGTGTAATGTATACTGGATATCAAACTTTCATCAACAGACTGAAAACGTGTGTTCTCTTGAAATGATGGAACATTCTTTACTAACCAGTATTTCCAGTCTGAAAACCTGTTGTACGAGGGAGTGCTGAAAAGTAGTACCTCAGGTTTCCTTACGTGAAAACTATTAAAACATTTAAATGAAGCTAACGTTATTAACGCCTTTCATCTTTATTTTTCATGTCTACATATTTTCGGTGTCTTCTGCCTAAGAGCTCCGAACTGTAGGTCTAACATGGCAGTGTGTAACGGAACTAAATCGGTGCGTGAAAAGCAGCGTGCTGTAATCCAGTTTCGAGTTCGAATAGTTCGTACCTCTCCTTCAGAATAACAGTGACAGACCACACAATATTCCTGCGACACCTCCAACAGACCGACGCCACTGTCATCGATCTTTCGCCATACAGTCCTCACTTGTCCCCACTCGATATTCATCCGTTCCGGAAACTTAAGGGGACCCTTCGACAACTTTACCTGGATAATGGAGAAGCGGTGCAAGCAGGGGTGAGGTCGTGACTCTGTCAACAAAGTCTAACATCCTACAGATCCCTTATTGGGAGAAATGTGTTCGTCGTCAGAATGACTATGTTGTGAAATAAATATGTAGACATAACTAAAACTAAAACTAACTCATGCCGTCTACAAGTGTCCCATCGGTACCAGCCGACCGCCGTGTCATCCTCAGATGAGGATGCGGAAAGAAGGGGTTTTGGCTCAGCACAGCTCTCTCCCGTCCGTTATGATGGTTTTCGTTGACCGGAGTAGCTACTATTCGATCGAGTTGCTCCTCAATTGGCTTCACGTGGTTGAGTGCACCCCGGAAAATGGCAACAGCGCACGGCGGCCCGGATGGTCACCCATCCAAGTGCCGATCACGCCGAGAGCGCTTAACTTCGGTGATCTGACGGGAAGCAGTGTATTCACTGCAGCAAGGCCGTTGCCCAAATATGTAGAGATGAACAACAAAAATTTACAATGTTAATAAAATTTGTTTTATTTAAAACGACCTCAGAATTTTCACAAAAAAACTAGCACGTTAGTTTTTAGCATGCCCTAGTACATATGATAATCAGTTTATATTACTAATGATCATCTTTAGACTAGTTTTGCAAATATAAAAAAGCTGTGCATGTAATTTCAAGTGTAATGTACGGATGTCAGTCCAAAAAAGTTTCCAGGCTGTATTAATAAAAACAGAGAAATGCTAAGTTGGTGGTTTTAATGCTTTAGGTATTCTTTTTATTATCCTTCCCCTCTCCCCCTCTCACGCCCATCATAGAGTAAAAAACATAGAACGTTCATACCACCCCGCGAAACTGCGAAAAAACTCTTTCCTTGGGATATGATTGAACTTGCGCGTCACATTGGCTTCAGTGTCGGCTAAGTCGTGAAAACGTTGACACTTTATATGAATTTTTGCATTTTGTTTTTTTTTGGTAGGTTCGTATTGATAACACCAAGTCTAAACAACCCTGATGTTTATTTGTTTATTTATTTTCAGAGAATAATTGTCCATCTATTGCATTTCAATCAAGGCGCGGGAGACATCGATTTAGCGTTGTTTTTGTTCCGGAATGGGCGGCATGAACTCTGTACACACTTTTCTCTTCTTCAAAACGTTCTAGAGAATGTCTTGAACACTTGATTTAGCGATGTTGCTCCATTGTGATTTGTGACACAACACAGTTGAAGCACTAAACCTGCACGTCCGATAATTAGCACTGTCCTCTGCCAACTGAATGGCCGAAAGCACTTCTGTTGTCTACAGCTGTTAGTGATAGCCGGCAACGTTCTTACGTCGCTTATACGGCAGGAATAAAATCAATCTGGACATTTGTCATTTGTTGGACGGACGGTGTACGTACAACATAAAAAGACGTCGACATGCGAAACAGGGTATTTTAGCAGGCAATCGATCTGTGGTAGCCGAATGGCGTAAAAAAGTCGTATAATGTGAGCGATGATTGACAGTCTCAGAAAATAAAATACGTGATAAAACTCAAGATCATATGTTGTGTATGATTCGTATGGTGAAGCTAGCGTCTGCATACTATGCTTCTAACTATGGTACAAGCAACTGAAGGAGCTTGGTCCCTAATTGTCGCTAGTTGGATACACAGTTTTCAGATACATGAACTCCGTGTATTCAGGGTTTTTTAATTCGGTGTCTGAGAAAGTGGGGAGAGAGTGGTGGAGGGACTGGGAGAGGGGAGGGTCTGTCTAAACTATAAGGGCCCAATTTTTAATATTTATTTCTGGCCCAAGAAGAACTGTAGTGTTCACAAGGTGATAAAGCCCAAAAAATTTATGCATATTAAGTAAAGAGTCAAACACTGAATACCAGCACTTACCCTTACCAAGTATTTATCCGTCTTGCCAATTCAATACTTCCTCTAGATCAGTTGGAACGCTGCGATACACAGAGTGAAGAAAAAGATCACCCAGTCTGTTTTGATTTCTGCTCTTACTGAGGTTTGCTTTCAATCGTTTTAAAATCGAAAATTTCGTTCCTGTCGTTGCTGATGAAGTCGAGAGTGAGACTATTATTTGGATCAGAGGTCTGATATTGGGAAAAGAAATTTAATCACGTGTTTCTTACACTGACGAAGCGTTATCTGGTCTCGAACCTGGATCTTCCTAAATCAAGTTTTGTTTTCGGCAGCAAAATTCGCCAACTGCTGACGAAGGTCTTGGTAACACCGAATGAACTGACAGACTTATGTACATATTCGTTACTGTAACTAAAGCAGTTTTTCGGAATTTTGCTCTCAAGGGCTTGAATTAAAGTTTCATGGTTCAAAAACCTGTCTCTGAGGGAAGAGAGAGATTGGAATATATCCAACAAATAATGGAGGCCACAGTGTGCTATTCTTAGATGAAGAAAAAGCCTCATTGACCACTGTTGATTCTGTCTGATGGTCTGCAGCGGTGTTTGATACCCAGAAGTGAAGAACTGTCATTTACTGACCGTTTTTGGTGCTGTACATAATGAAGTACACAATGAATACCTTTCCGATGATACTGTAGTGTTTTCTTCTAAGCAGACAAAATTTAAATGTTTGTTAGTGAAGTATTTTTTGTCTTAGCGACATTCTGATCGATGCGTAGCGTGTGGGAGTAGAACTTGGAAGAATTGTACCAAACCCTTATAATTTTGAAAACACTTGAGGTACTAATTTACATGCTACTTTTATACGATAATGCTTCTTAGACTTTTTAAAGTCAGAAAACACACAAAATTAGTAAATAAACTGTTAAATATGGGAAATTACGAAACAACTGATATGTGTCAGCTGTGTTAGTGTACTATAATAGCAAATACATTTCTTTTAAGAGAATGTGTGGTGTTTCACGTGAAATTTCAGTTCTAAATCGATTTGTCATGTCATCTGTTTTCTTGCATTTTTCATGCTATTTTATTTATTTAGTTTGGTCGGTGAAGGGATTACATTAGCGTTATCTCTTGCAGTAAGTAGGAGCGACGTTCACGATTACTGTGAATACGACACTCTTTGTAGCTTCGCCTTGACTTCCACGTCATACCTCCAGACTTTTTGTTACGTCTTCTTGCTTATCAATATATGCATCTTTAACTATCATTTGCGGTCACTATATTATTTTTCTTGTCTTACATTGTTTGTGGTCAGTTCAATTTGTTATTTTTAGCATCGTGATCCGTTTGGGTTAAGAAGAAACAGATTTTTGTATTTTGATCGTGTTTGTCAATTGCTTGGATCTGTTGGACAGCTAGTTACTTAGTTTCGCGTTCCATGGAACTGTTCTACGAGTAATCCTAATGATGAGGAACGAGTCATTTTACGTTCAGATTACACGTCCATATGTTCGAGGGGAGGTCGAAAAGTTTCTAACCTAACAAATAAAGAATGACAAAAATTTCATAATAACAATTTACTTTTCAATATAATACCCATGTACACTAATACATTTGCGGGCACGTTCAGATAACTTCTGCAAACCATTGAAATAAAAAGTTTTCTGTTTAGAGTCGAACCAAAAGTTTACAGCATCAGTCACTGCATCATTGTCAAATCGTCTTTCTTTGCGGTCTCTTTTTAGGTGTGGGAAAAGAAAAACGTCTGATGGAGCCAAATCTGGAGAGTATGGCGGATGGCGTAACAATTCGAACCCGAAGACAGGCAGAGTTTCCAGTGTTGCGAGGGCATTATGCACCGGTGCTGGGTCCCGATGCAAAAGAACTCCACTCACCAATTTTCCGGCCGGCCGCGGTGGCCGTGCGGTTCTGGCGCTGCACTCCGGAACCGCGGGGCTGCTACGGTCGCAGGTTCGAATCCTGCCTCGGGCATGGGTGTGTGTGATGTCCTTAGGTTAGTTAGGTTTAAGTAGTTCTAAGTTCTAGGGGACTTATGACCTAAGATGTTGAGTCCCACAGTGCTCAGAGCCATTTGCACCATTTTTGAACCAATTTTCCGTGCTTATTTTTCTTTGTCTCTTCTCTCAAACGCGCAGTAGTGTGCAATAGTATGATGCATTGACAGTCCCGCCGTTCTGCAAGTAATCCACCATAATCACCTCTTCTTCATCCCAGAATACCGATGCCATCACGTTAAAGGCTGATTTTTCCACTCGGAATTTTTTTGGTGTAGGGGATGAAGGATGTTTCTATTGTTGTGGCTGTTGTTTTCTCTCAGGATCAAAGTGGTGAAACCACTCTTCGTCCATCGTCACATACCGTGCAAGAAATCCGTCTTCACAACACTGCACACGCTCCCGTCTCTGATCTGCATCCAAGTCTTTCGCGACCGACCCAGATGAAACTTTCCTCATTCCCAAAACATCCACAACAATGTCATGAGCACGCCTGTGGTAGATTCCAAATGTGGTTTCAATAAGTTGCAACGTTGTTCGAAGATCCTGCAAAATCCTATCGTGAATTGCAGTCACTGTTTCATCAGCAGCAATGGTGACAGGACTTCTACTCCTTGTCCCATCTTTTACACTCGTTCTTCCACGTTTGTAGTCAGACACCCAGTTTTTCACTGTTGCGTAAGACGGAGCACTGTCCTTAAGCGTATTCCGCAGGTCCCGGAGGACATTTCCTTGGGAGTCATTCCATTCAAATGAAAATATTCAATAGGAGAACAGTTCTTGATTCTCTCGATATTCGCTATTTTGCTTACACTGCGCTACACAACGCATCCTAGCGGCAAAACTAACAAAGCTGCATACGCAAAATAGGTCACCAAAATGTAGGTGTTGTTGTTTGTGCGGGACATTACGGTAACTACATCGGGATGGAAACTTTTCGACCACCCTACGTAAGTATGACTACATGCTGACCATTTACAAGTTTTTTCTTTAACAATAAAATCCAATTGTGAGTAATTCCTCCCGACCATGCTTTATACATTGAAGCCAAAGAAACTGGTATAGGCAAATTTCAATGCTTGGCCATCAACAAGTGTCAGCGTGCGAACGAAGCAATGGCGATATAGGCTTTCGGAGCCGAATGGCCACTCGTGTACCCTGGATGACAGCACAGCACAAAGGTTTACGCCTCGCCTGGGCCCTCAACATCGACATTGGACTCTTGATGACTGGAAACATGCTGCCTGGTCAGACGAGTGTCGTTTCAAATTGTATCGAGCGGGTGGATGCGTAGGTGTATGGAGACAACCTCATGAATCCATGGACCCAATATGTCAGCACGGGATTGTTCAAGCTGGTGGAGGATCTGTAATGCTGTGTGGCGTGTGCAGTTGGAGTGATGTGGGACCCTTGATACGTCTAGATACCACTCTGACAGTTGTCAGATACGTAAGCATACTGTCTGATCACCTGCATCCATTCATGTCCATTGTGCATTTGACGGGCTTGGGCAATTCCAGCAGGACATTGCGACATCCCAAACGCCTAGAATTGCTAAACGTTGGCTCCAGGAACACCCTTCTGCTTTTAAATACTTCCACTGGCCATCAAACTCGCCAGACATGAATATTATTGGGCACATCTGGAATGTCTTACAACGTGTTGTGCTCCACCCCCTCGTGCTCTTACAGATTTATGGACAGCCCTGCAGGATTAATGTTTTCAGTTCCCTCCAGCACTGCTTCAGACATTAGTCGAATCCATGCCACGTCGTATTGCGGCACTTATGCGTGCTCGCGGGGGCCCTGCGCGGTATTAGGCATTTGTACCAGTTTCTTTGGCTCTTCAGTGTATTCATCCTGGTGTGACATAGGAGTTGTCAAGTAGAAAATTTTTCATTTTGTTTTCAAATTTGAGAACGTTGCCTGTCAGGCATTTTACGCCTTTGGCTAAGTGATCAAAAAATTGCGGCGGCATTGTGCACCACTTTTTTGTGCTAAAGACAACCTTAATGTGAAGTAAAGATCGCAGTTCCTTTTGAACTGCAATGGATTACTTTCGAGAAATTTCAAGCTAATAAAAGTATACTGTGAAGCAATACTCAAATGCCTAACTCCTGTAACAGATGTCTACGAGATGATCATGTGTGAGCACCAGATACTGTTCCTGTAGCACATTTTCATGCTATGAAAGGTATTGAATGAAAATAAGGAAAGTATATAAACTTACTTACCTGTCTCTCCAAATCTGACAATGCTTCGAAGAGCAAATATGGTTGAACTAAGTTGTTTAAGAGTTCCCAAATTATTTATATCATAAATTATTATTGGTTTTGCCGTGTTAAGCTTACTGCAATACGACGAAACCAACAACAATCGATACTAACAGCTCCTGCGGAAAATGGCCATGTAAAGAAACATATGTAGTATCTTTTCCAGTTTAAATTCTAATGGATGCGGACACCTAAAATTTTTGAGGTTTCCGTAATAGATACTATTTCTTCTCTAACCTTTGCTGGAGATGTGCAGAACAGCATATGCTGTGTCTTTTTGGTATTGAAAGCGAGACCATTCTCACGAGACCATTCAAAAATATTTTAAGAACATTATTTACTACGTCATCCTTTGCTGTTTGTATTGATTGCAATGCTAGTGTCATCCGCAAAGAGAACTAATTGTGCTTGCTGTATATTAGACGGAACGTCGTTTACATATATAAGAAACAATAGTGGATTTAAGGTTAACCTTTGTGGAATCCCATTACTGATTTCTACCCGTTCAGAAGAACCTCACCCGGTTACAGTGGTTGGTTCATCAAGTACAACTTTCAGCATTCTGTCGTTTGATATGAGATTATCCATTGATATACTAAGCTATGGATTCCATAAAATCTCAGTTTATCTTGTAGAATATACGCTGTCCCCTTACAGCTTACCTATGGCATCAAAATTACGTCTTTTGGAAGAAGATGTCTTGTTACTTTACTTCTTTTCAATTCGTTTTTCATTCTCCGATACAAACTGTCACTAGTTTGGAAGCTATGCTTTTCTTTGATTTCACGCATCGCCCACACCGAGTCTTTCTGTAGTCTATTACACCTGAGGAATCCTCTAGTTATTCGTTTTAATTAATGAGTTGCAGTATGCCGTCGTCTATACAGGGTGGCCCATTGAAAGTGACCGAGACAAATATCTCACGAAACAAGCATCAAACGAAAAAACTACAGAAAACGAAACTCGTTTAGTTTAAAGGAGGAAACCAGATGGCGACATGGTTGCCCCGCTAGATGGCGATGCCATAGGTCAAACGGATATAAACTGCGTTTTTTTTAACTAGGAACCTCCATTTTTATTACATATTCGTGTAGTACGTGAAGAAATATGAATGTTTTAGCTGGACCACTTGTTTCGTTTTGTGATAGATGGCGCAGTAATAGTCACAAACGTATAAGTACGTGGTATCACGTAACATTCTGCCAGTGCGGACGGTATTTGTAAGTGATACATGTTGTTGTTGTGGTCTTCAGTCCTGAGACTGGTTTGATGCAGCTCTCCATGCTGCCCTATCCTGTGCAAGTTTCTTTATCTCCCAGTACCTACTGCAACCTACCTCCTTCTGAATCTGCTTAGTGTATTCATCACTTGGTCTCCCTCTACGATTTTTACCCTCCACGCTGCCCTCCAATGCTAAATTTGTGATCCCTTGATGCCTCAGAACATGTCCTACCAACTGGTCTCTTCTTTTCGTCAAGTTGTACCACAAACTCCTCTTCTCCCCAATTCTATTCAATACCTCCTCATTAGTTATGTGATCTACCCATCTAATCTTCAGCACTCTTCTGTAGCACCACATTTCGAAAGTTTCTATTCTCTTCCTGTCCAAACTATTTATCGTCCGTGTTTCACTTCCATACATGGCTACACTCCATACAAATAGTTTCAGAAACGACTTCCTGACACTTAAATCTATACTCGATGTTAACAAATTTCTCTTCTTCAGAAACGGTTTTCTTGCCATTGCCAGTCTACATTTTATATCCTCTCTACTTCGACCATCATCAGTTATTTAGCTCCCCAAATAGCAAAACTCCTTTACTACTTTAAGTATCTCATTTCCTGATCTAATTCCCTCAGCATCACCCGACTTATTTCGTCTACACTCCATTATCCTCCACCACTGCTTCCCTTTCATGCCCCTCGACTCTTATAACTGCCATCTGGTTTCTGTACAAATTGTAAATAGCCTTTCGCTCCCTGTATTTTACGCCTGCCAATTTAGAATTTGAAAGAGAGTTTTCCAGTCAACATTGTCAAAAGCTTTCTCTAAGTCTACAAATGCTAGAATCGTAGGTTTGCCTTTCCTTAATATTTCTTCTAAGATAAGTCGTAAGGTCAGTATTGCCTCACGTGTTCCAGTATTTCTACGGAATCCAAACTGATCTTCCACGATGTCGGCTTCTACCAGTTTTTCCATTCGTCTGTAAAGAATTCGCGTTAGTATTTTGCAGCTGTGACTTATTAAACTGATAATTCGGTAATTTTCACATCTGTCAACACCTGCTTCCTTTGGGATTGGAATTATTATATTCTTCTTGAAGTCTGAGGGTACTTCGCCTGTCTCATACATCTTGCTCACCAGATGGTAGAGTGATACATTACCCGTGTTAAAATTGACCGTTTACAACGATATCGTGTTGATGCATGGCTATTAGGATCAAAATGCCCAACGGGCGTGTGCTATGTATGCTGCTCGGTATCCTGGACGACATCATCCAAGTGTCCGGACCGTTCGCCGGATAGTTACGTTATTTAAGGAAACAGGAAGTGTTCACCCACATGTGAAACGTCAAACACGACCTGCAACAAATGATGATGCCCAAGTAGGTGTTTTAGCTGCTGTCGTTGTTAATCCGCACATCAGTGACGGACAAATTGCACGAGAATCGGGAATCTCAAAACGTCGGTGCAGAGAATGCTACATCAACATAGATTGCACCCGTACCATAGTTCTATGCACCAGGAGTTGCATGGCGATGACTTTGAAAGTCGTGTACAGTTCTGCCATTGGGCACAAGAGAAATTACGGGACGATGACATTTTTTGCACGCGTTCTATTTAGCGACAAAGCGTCATTCACCAACGGCGGTAAGGTAAACCGGCATAATATGCACTACTGGGCAACAGAAAATCCACTATGGCTGCGACAAGTGGAACATCAGCGACCTTGGCGGGTTAATGGATGGTGCGGCATTATAGGAGGAAGGATAATTGGCTCCCACTTTATCGATGGTGCAATGTATGCTGATTTCCTACGTTATGTTCTACCGATGTTACTACATGATGTTTCACTGCATGACAGAGTGGCGATGTACTTCCAACACGATGGAAGTCCGGCACATAGCTCGCGTGCAATTGAAGCGGTATTGAATAGCATATTTCATGACAGGTGGATTGGTCGTCGTCGAAGCACCATAACATGGCCCGCACGCTCACCGGGTGGTCTGACGTCCCCGGATTTCCTTCTGTGCGGAAAGTTGAAGGATAGTTTCTGTCATGATCCACCGACAACGCCTGACAACATGCGTCATCGCATTGTTAATACATGTGCGAACATTGCGGAAGGCGAACTACTCGCTGTTGAGAGGAATGTCGTTCCAGGTATTGCCAAATGCATTGAGGTTGACGGACATCATTTTTAGCATTTATTGCATTAATGTGGCATTTACAAGTAATCACACAGTAACAGCATGCGTTCTCAGAAATGATAAGTTCACAAAGGTACATGTATCACATTGGAACAACCGAAATAAAATATTCAAACGTACCTACGTTCTGTATTTTAATTTAAAAAACCTATCTGTTACCAATTGTTCGTTTAAAACTGCGAGCCATATGTTTGTGACTATTACAGCGCCATCTAACACAAAGCGGAGAAAGTGGTCCAACTATAAGATTGATATTTCTTTACGTACTATGAAACGTCCCCTTAGAAAAAATATACACGACTGGTCTATGTGAAACGTCCTCTTTGAACAATTATACACGAATGTGCTTAAACTGACACACAATATTTTTAGCGCAGCGCAATCTGACTTTCAAAAATCCCTACGAAAGAATGGCCCTGACTAACAATAACCTATACGTTTCACAAATCACTTACCTCACAAAAATCTTCGTTACTCAAGCTACTGCAATACAGCGAGCGCCACTACTGCCAGCTAAATAAAAGATTCAAACTACTGAAGGCACTAACTACTGATAGGTATAGCTAGCAAATGAAAGATTTTAATACAGAACAAACAATGTATTTACCTTAATAGTCATTATATATATATATATATATATATATATATATATATATATATATATATATATATATATATATATATCAGTTCGTGACACCAATTCTTACAAATTTCAAAACTCCGCCATCTCTTTCCCCACGTCCACCACTGCTGGCGGCTCACCTCCAACTGCGCAACGCTACGCGCTGTTAGCATCTAGCTGCCGCTGCCCAACACTACAATGGCAGACAACAATGCAAACCAGCCACAGACCGCACACGGCACGGCCAGTGATTTTTATACAGAGCGCTACGTGGCGGGGGCGTTACCAATAAAAAAACCTAAACAGCCTACTTACAACTACACGAATATGTAAGAAAATGTGGGTTTCAATTTTTAAATAAAGCAGGTGATATCCGTTTAATCTATGGCAGTGCCATCTAGATGGCCAACCATAGCGCCATCTGATTTCCCCCTTCAAGTTAAGACAAGTTCGTTCTTCGTAGTTTTTTCGTTTGACACTTATTTCGTGAGATATTTGGCCTGGTCACGATCAATGGACGATCCTGTATAATCGAGTTCGTCTGGGAACTGGGAAGCTGCCACCGCCTTGCCCAAGGACCCGCTTTGTAATGATATTGAAATGCTTTGAGGAATGTATGGAAAACTTAAATCAGGCTGAAGCTATCGAGGTATGATTCCCACTCTTCCAAAATACGATTTCATTGTTCTACTATGCACTGTACCACTTACCTTTTATGGTAAGATTTTTTCACATATGTACTTCACGCGAATTGCGTTCCCAAGTAGGGTGTTTCTTGTACTCCATGAAATGCATTTAATTTCTCGAGCACAGAAATGGAATATAATTTAGGTAAAATTTTTAACTTACGTGAGTAAATGGGAAACAGTAATTCAAACGATGTTGCCGAGCGGTTCTAGGCGCTTCAGTCTGGAACGGCGCGACCGCTACGGTCGCAGGTTCAAATCCTGCCTCGGGCATGGATGTGGTGATGTAGTTAGGTTAGTTAGGTTAAGGTAGTTCTAAGTTCTAGGGGACTGATGACCTCAGATGTTAAGTCCCACAGTGCTCAGAGCCATTTGAACCATTTGAATTTGAAGTCGTTCAAATGACTTTTATTTCGTTTGTCATGCCCAAAACGATGAAAAGAGACGAGACTATCGTGATATGTTGGGATTAAGGACGACTCGACAGAGAGAACATGTGTTGTCGACGAGAGTGACGTATGTATGCGAGTGAGAAAACCGAAACAGTGCCAGCGTGTTTTAAAATGAGCAGCATAGATGTAACTATAGACACAATAATTATTGTTAGATACGGCGATGTATTAATTACTTACTCTTGAAATGTTCTCTTGTTTCTTGGACGGAAAAATTAATTATGCTGTCTTTTGTGAGATTATGAACATGGGAAACGGTTTTGTTATAAAATTTTAAGAAGCGGAGGACACTGACCATTGAACAACACTTACGGGAGAAGGTAAATTATGAATGTAAACTAATTAATTGGAATGATTAAACATAATACAAATAAACGTTTGCTACCTTTCATTACTCAGATTATAGGCGTTTTATCTTCTTGTAAGAAACTGATTTAATTCTTCCAATTTTAATAAATGAAAGGGGTAAATATAAGATAGTTTTGCTGATGACACATGTAAGTTATCGGAAGTCGGACGCCCACTGCAATCCTATGGGAACGATTATATTTTAATTTTCAGAGAGATGCGCAACATTATATCTAATTACCGAGTCGCTAACCTGGAAAGTCATTACACAACAGTATTTCACATTACAGCAGTTGGCGTAGTGCTTTTTCTTGTACGATTACGGCAACGAGTGAGTGTATTACCTGGATGATATTAATGAGACCAATCAACCTTTCGTATACAGGTAGCGCTACGGTCGCAGTTTCCAATCCTGCCTCGGGCATGGATGTGTGTGATGTCCTTAGGTTGGTTAGGTTTAAGTAGTTCTATGTTCTAGGGGGCTGTGACCGCAGAAGATAAGTCCCATAGTGCTCAGAGCCATTTGAACCATTTTGAAGTATTAACTTTCTCTGCTCTACTCAACAACAGCAAAACCTTTTTATTTACTTGGATTCGGTTTGTGATCAGTATCTTGGCGATCGAATTTGAATATAAAATACTCAATACATCTCGTTCGCCTCATGGACGATGTCCGATATGCACGTTCATCCTGTGAACTAGCAGCCTCATTGTTGTTGTGGTCTTCAGTCCTGAGACTGGTTTGATGCAGCTCTCCATGCTAATCCAACCTGTGCAAGCTTCTTCATCTCCCAGTACCTACTGCAACCTACATCCTTCTGAATCTGCGTAGTGTAGTCATCTCTTGGTCTCCCTCTACGATTTTTACCCTCCACGCTGCCCTCCAATACTAAACTGGTGATCCCTTGATGCCTCAGAACATGTCCTACCAACCGATCCCTTCTTCTGGTCAAGTTGTGCCACAAACTCCTCTTCTCCCCAATTCTATTCAATACCTAGTCATTAGTTATGTGATCTACCCATCTAATCTTCAGCATTCTTCTGTAGCACCACATTTCGAAAGCTTCTATTCTCTTCTTGTCCAAACTAGTTATCGTCCATGTTTCACTTCCATGCAAGGCTACACTCCATACAAATACTTTCAGAAATGACTTCCTGACACTTAAATCTATACTCGATGTTAACAAATTTCTCTTCTTCAGAAACGCTTTCCTTGCCATTGGGAGGCTACATTTTATATCCTCTCTACTTCGACCATCATCAGTTATTTTACTCCCTAAATATCAAAACTCCTTTACTACTTTAAGTGTCTCATTTCCTAATCTAATTCCCTCGGCGTCACCCGATTTAATTTGACTGCATTCCATTATCCTCGTTTTGCTTTTGTTGATGTTCATCTTATATCTTCCTTTCAAGACACTGTCCATTCCATTCAACTGCTCTTCCAAGTCCTTTGCTGTCTGACAGAATTACAATGTGATCGGCAAACCTCAAAGTTTTTATTTCTTCTCCATGGATTTTAATACCTACTTCGAATTTTTCTTTCGTTTCCTTTACTGCTTGTTCAATATACAGATTGAATAACATCGGGGAGAGGCTACAACCCTGTCTCACTCCCTTCCCAACCACTGCTTCCCTTTCATACCACTCGACTCTTATAACTGCCATCTGGTTTCTGTACAAATTGTAAATAGCCTTTCGCTCCCTGTATTTTACCCCTGCCACCTTCAGAATTCGAAAGAGAGTATTCCAGTTAACATAGTCAAAAGCTTTCTCTAAGTCTACAAATGCTAGAAACGTAGGTTTGCCTTTTCTTAATCTTTCTTCTAAGATAAGTCGTAAGGTTAGTATTGCCTCACGCGGTCCAACATTTCTACGGAATCCAAACTCATCTTCCCCGAGGTCCGCTTCTACCAGTTTTTCCATTCGTCTGTAAAGAATTCGCGTTAGTATTTTGCAGCTGTGACTTCTTAAACTGATAGTTCGGTAATTTTCACATCTGTCAACACCTGCTTTCTTTGGGATTGGAATTATTATATTCTTCCTGAAGTTTGAGGGTATTTCGCCTGTCTCATACATCTTGCTCACCAGATAGTAGAATTTTGTCAGGACTGGCTCTCCCGTCAGTAGTTCCAATGGAATGTTGTCTACTCCGGGGGCCTTGTTTCGACTCAGGTCTTTCAGTGCCCGGTCAAACTCTTCACGCAGTATCTTATCTCCCATTTCATCTTCATCCACATCCTCTTCCATTTCCATAATATTGTCCTCAAGTACATCGCCCATGTATAAACCCTTTATATACTCCTTCCACCGTTCTGCCTTCCCTTCCTTGCTTACAACTGGGTTTCCATCTGAGCTCTCGATATTCATACAAGTGGTTCTCTTCTCTCTAAAGGTCTCTTTAATTTTCCTGTAGGCAGTATCTATCTGACCCTCCCTGCCTCACACAGCCAGCTGTGTCAGCGCCGCTATCGCATTAGTGCTTGGCTAGTGGTCCCGGTCGGTGGGGTTTGCGGCTGCTGAGGGGGGTACGCTTGGAGTTGCGCGCAGTGGAGCAGGAGATGCGGTGACAATGGCCGGGCCTCCGCTGAAAGCCGTGCCACGTGCGGCTGACAAGTCGTGGCGAGGCGCCGGGCCAGTTTTGGCAGCCGTTAGCCCGACTCGTCCTGAATCAGTGTAGCAGGCCGGAGCAGTTGCAGTGGTCGCAGCTGCAGCTGTGGTGGTAAGAGGCGGACTACGTAAAGTCAGTTGACTCACGGCCGAGAACGGGAAGCCTTCAAGCTAGTAGCCTACGCCAAGGAGCTGTCTGCAGGACACCGTTGAAGGTCGGTGCGGGACGTGGTCGCTGTGCGGGTACAAGCAACCCGGTGGGGCAGTTGGTGTCTCTTCCCTGACCAGAGGACAGCGGTTCTAGTGGAGGTGGAGAGAGCGGCTTCTGTATTTCAAGAGGAGCACTACCTACTTGCTTTAGCAGTCGAAAACTGCATCTTGGTTGTCGAGTGATGCGGTATAATACAGAGTACAAGCGGCGCATTGAGTGTATTGTCTAACAAATAATACACTACTAGCCATTAAAATTGCTACACCGCGAAGATGACGTGCTATAGACGCGAAATTTAACCGACAGGAATAAGATGCTGTGATACATAAACGATTAGCTTTTCAGAGCATTCACACAAGTTTGACGCCGGTGGTGACACAACGTGCTGACGTGAGGAAAGTTTCCAACCGATTTCTCATACACAAACAGCAGTTGACCGGCGTTGCCTGGTGAAACGTTGTTGTAATGCCTCGTGTAAGGAGGAGAAATGCGTACCATCACGTTTCCCACTTTGATAAAGGTCGGATTGTAGCCTATCGCGATTGCGGTTTATCGCATCGTATCATTGCTGCTCGCGTTGGTCGAAATCCAATGACTGTTAACAGAATATGGAATCGGTGGGTTCAGGAGGGTGATACGGAACGCTGTGCTGGATCCTAACGGCCTCGTATCGCTAGCAGTCGAGATGACAGGCATGTTATCCGAATGACTGTAACGGATCGTGCAGCCACGTCTCGATCCCTGAGTCAACAGATGGGGACGTTTGCAAGACAACAACCATCTGCACGAACAGTTCGACGACGTTTGCAACAGCATGGACTATCAGCTCGGAGACCATGGCTGCATCACAGACAGGAGCGCCTGTGATGGTGTACTCAGCGACGAACCTGGGTGCATGAATGGCAAAACGTCATTTTTTGGATGAATCCAGGTTCTGTTTACAGCATCGATTCCGTGTTTGGCGACATCGCGGTGAACGCACATTGGGAGCGTGTATTCGTCATCGTCATACTGGCGTATCACACGTGATGGTATGGGGTGCCATTGGTTACACGTCTCGGTCATCTCTTGTTCGCATTGACGGCACTTTGAACAGTGGACGTTACATTTCACATGTGTTACGACCCGTGGCTCTACCCTTCATTCGATCCCTGCGAAACCCTACATTTCAGCAGAATAATGCACTATCGCATGTTGCAGGTCCTATACGAGCCTTTCTGGATACAGAAAATGTTTGACTGCTGCCCTGGCCAGCACATTCTCCAGATCAGTCACCAATTGAAACTGGCTCGTCACAATACGCTAGTCACTACTCTTGATGAACTGTGGTGTCGTGTTGAAGCTGCATGGGCAGCTGTACCTGTACACGCCATCCAAGCTCTGTTTGACTCAATGCTCAGGCGTATCAAGGCCGCTATTACGGCCAGAGATGGTTGTTCTGAGTACTGATTCCTCAGGATCTATGCACCCAAACTGCGTGAAAATGTAATCACATGTCAGTTCTAGTACAATATATTTGTCCAATGAATACCCATTTATTATCGGCATTTCTTCTTGGTGTAGCAATTTTAATGGCCAGTAGTGTTTGTTGGGAGCGTGACTGATGTGGTTTATATCTTTTGCGCAAAGAAAGCTGCCATATTATTTTACTCTGTGAGAGGGTTCCATTCATATGTTTTATGCTACAGAAGATTGTATTGAGATACACGTGTGTGTAATCCTGTAAAAAGTTGATAGCAGCTTGTTGCAGTAGCTACTTGGTAATGGGAGTAGTCCTACACCAACGTTTGCATGCGTGCTGTGTGAGTAATCTTAACTCTAGTGTCCTAAGAAGCTATATTTGTCTTTTCCCATATGTTTCCAAGGTCTACATATAGTAATTCTTACCGTTGTTTCCCAGTTCTGTGCACTGAGTCAAAGTTGATTTTAATTCTGTTTCTCTGAATGCTGTCCCATTGTGCTGAAGCCGTTTTAATTATTATCCTGTTGTTTGACCCCTCGATACAAAACCTATTTTAGACTGAAAACTAAGTTCTCTTTAACTGTTAATCTTCTTTGTCAACAAGAATATTTTACATTGAATAAATTAGTTGTCCTACACAACCCTCAACGGTGAAAACTACCAGCTAAGGGCTGTTTTTTTTCCCTCCTGATGTATATTTTGGAGATGTTCACGCCTCAGAGATCCCTGTCACTGATCCGCTGAATGCATCAAGCGATGTTTTCACCCCATACAATTATTGTGATCGTTATTCAGCATACTGCTGAAATCTTCAACAATTCATTTAGGCCCAGCTCATAACTATAATAAAGGACTTCCACTTAGGATTCGCACTTGTAGGTTACAACTTCAAAGATAAATGTCTGTTGTAAACAGGATCACCCGTTTGCCGCCACGGCACGTGGAATAACGGTACAACTTTCTGTGAGACAAATATCTGAAGTGATGCGGGGCATTAATCCGAAGATTTCCCTCGTAGTATTCTTGAAAGTAATATCACCATCACATGGTGATTCTATGAAATTCGTGTTAAGATGAATAAATTTCATACTAGAATGAAATTTTCACTCTGCAGAGGAGTGTGCGCTTATTTGAAACTTCCTGGCAGATTAAAACTGTGTGCCGGACCGAGACTCGAACTCGGGACGTTTGCCTTTCACGGGCAAGTGCTTTAACACTAGAGCACTTGCCCGCGAAAGGCAAAGGTCCCGAGTTCGAGACTCGGTCTGGCACACAGTTTTAATCTGCCAGGAAGTTTCAACTTTCGTAATGCTTTCAACTTCCGTATTCAGCGACCTTATTGGTGACAGATCATATGTTAGTGCCTCAAGATTGTAGCGAGGAAGCGATAGGGTGATGGCCTTGTTGAAAGATGCTCAAATAAAGAACTTAATATTCATCTGTAGCCTTCAGGGAAACAGCCGGAAGCTTAAGTCAGAACAACCGCACGGGATTTTGAAATCGACTCCTCTCGAAAGAAGTGAAGAAATTACATTTAACATCTCGTCCGCGATAAAGTCAATGGTGACGGGATATGAGCACGGATTTCAGATGGATTGGGATGGATATAGACCGCCCCAGCATTTACTTGATCTGGTTCAGGGAAACCACTGATAAATGTATCTGCCTGGACGGACGAATATATTGTTCCTCCACTTCTATACCTCACCCATGTATTGCAAAACAGGACCACATCATTCAAACAGGGTTGCGAATGAACTACTGTTTGCAGTACTTCTAGAAGAAGATGAGAGTTTATTGAACAATTCGTATCAACAAATGTCGATATATAATCTCGTTCTTCTCGAACACAAAGAAGTATGCCAAAAAACTCAACGTATTTGTTTCAGTGAAAGAAGATCAAGATAAAAACATCTTAATTTCTTCTGCAGAATGTTGTAAAAAAAACACAATTTGACAGAAATGTTCAGAGATTTACACGTGAGATATCTCACATAAAAGGAGCAGAACTGGATATTTTATTCTTATACTGGCTCACGGTGAGTGTACTGGGGTGAAGTCCGGGTGTGGGATTAGGGAGGGTGGGGGGGGGGGGGTGGAGGTGAGGGATGGAGAGAGGCACCAGGCATTGAGTTGGGGTTGACCTTCTAGCGGCTCATAGAACACAGGAGAGTGACCAGTGGGCTAGCAAGGGGCGCAGGTAAAGGGAGCAGATTGAAGACTGATTGGCACAATATTTCGTAGATTAGGGTGTGAGATAACAGCACACAGAAGCTGATGTGGGGAATCAAATTGAGGAGGGGTACAGGGGCAGGGAATAGTGTACTCTCTCTCTCTCTCTCTCTCTCTCTCTCTCTCTCTCTCTCTCTCTCACTCACACACACACACACACACACACACACACACACACACACACACACACACACACACACTATTTTGTGGGGATGGAGGCCCAGTGAGTTATCGTATGTTTAGGCCCAGGGATATTACACAAGCGAAGCATGTGATGGAAGGATAGCTCCCATCTTCAAAGCTCACAATAGCTCGTGGTGGTCAGGAGAATCTAGACGTTATGGGGTGATAGGCAGCCATTGAAATCTCTCACGTTGTGCTCTGCTTTACGTTGTATAACAGTTTGACAGTGGCCATTCATGCTAGTTGACAGCTGGTTGGTTGTCATACCAATGCAAAATGCTGAGCAGTGGCTGTGGCAGAGCTGGTATGTAACATGGCTGCTCTCACAGGTGAGCCAGCATGTGATGGGGTAGGATAAGCCTGTGATGGGACTGGAGTTCAAATGGTTCAAATGGCTATGAGCACTATGGGACTTAACATGTTAGATCACGTCCCCTAGAACTTAGAACTACTTAAACCTAACTAACCTAAGGACATCACACACATCCATGCCCGAGGCAGGATTCGAACCTGCGACCGTAGCAGTCGCACGGTTCCGGACTGCGCGCCTAGAACCGCGAGACCACCGCGGCCGCCTGGGACTGGAGTAGACGGTGCTGGGTGGGAGGACTGGGCAGGTATAGCATCTGGGTACATAGCAAGTAAGATCTGGCGAATTGTGGAAGCCAGAACATCAATTGTAACTCGCCACTGTGTTCCTCGAACCACTCCATAGCAATCCTGGCCTTTCGACATGGCGCATTATCTTGTTGAAAAATGCCACTGCCGTTGGGAAACACGCTTGGCATGATGTCCGCAACCATTTTACGATAGTCTTTGGCTGTAATGATGCCTTGCACAAGCTCCACTGGACCTGTGGATGCCCACGTGCATTTTTCCCAGAGTACAATGGAGCCATCGTCAGCTTGTCACTGCCCCGCAGTACAAGTGTCAAGGAGCTGTGCTCCTGGAATACGACGGATTTACGGTCTCCCATTGGCAAGATGAAGAAGGTATCAGGATTCATCAGACGACGCAACACTCTGCCACTCTACCAACATCCAGTGCCAACGGTCATGTGCTCATTTAAGTTATAGCTGTTGATGTCATGGTGTTAACATTGGCACACGCATGGGTCGTCAGCTGCAGAGGCCACTCATTAGGAGAGTTCGATGTGCTGTGTATTGAGACACACTTGTACTCTTCCCAGCATTAAGGTCGGATTTGTTTCCACCACAGTTCACTGCCTGCCCTGTTTTACCAGTCTGCTCAACTTACGATGTAAGGTGGGCAGAAGGCACAGAGGAGGTTGGCGGAAGCATTTAGTGGTTCATGGGAGTCATCAGTGGGCTAGCTAGGGGTGCAGGTAGAAGGAGCTGGTGGCAGATGGCTGGGCACACAATTTCATAGACAAGGGTGTGAGATAACAGCACACAGATAGCTGATTTGGGGACACAAGTATTATGACGGTACTGGGGCAGGGGATTGTGTACACACACACACACACACACACACACACACACACACATACAGAATTCTCTCTCTCTCTCTCTCTCTCTCTCTCTCTCTCTCTCACTACTGGGTGGGGGAGGGTGGGATGGCCGCTAGTTACCTTAGGTTTAGGCCAGGGGGACTAGGCTGTGTGATAACAGCACAGAACTAGCTGATGTGGGGACACAAATTGGGTGAGAATACTGGGGCAGGTGATAGTGTACACACAAACAAACATATGCAAACACACACAAACACGAACTACTGGATGAGGGATGGGGTGACAGCGAGGTACCTTAGGCTTAGGCCAGGGCGGTTACAGGAGTGAAGGTTGTGCTGTAAGCATATCTTCCATATGTGTAACGCAGAAAAGCTGGAGGCAGTGGTGATGGTTCAGATGGCATGGTTTGGATGGGCAGAAGTACTTTGGGAGGGTTTGGAAGTACTTTGAATCGGATGTCCCTCATCTCAGGGCGTGATAATATGTAAAGCCTTGAAGAAGGAAGTGGTTCAGTTGCTCCAGTTCAGGGTGCTATTGGATGATAAGAGGGTCCCTTATTGGTGGCTGGTTCTTGGGATGGATGTGAGAATCAGATGTGTATGAGGATATGGCACAGGAAATCTGTTCGTGAATTAGGTCTTGAGAGTATTGCCTGTCTTTGAAGGCATTTGTGAGACCTTCAGCATACTGAGTGAGTGAGTTCTCGTCTGTGCAGATGCATGTACTACTGGTGGCCAGGCTGTATAGGAGGGATTTTTCGGCTTGGATGTGGTGGCAGACGTCACAGTGCTTTTACTGTTGGTGATTGGCGCCACTTTCCTTGATGTTGATCTCCTCCTCTCAGATGGCTCCATCCACATCTCAGTCCATATCAAACCCACCAATCACCAACAATACTGGAGCATGTGCGTGTGCGCGAGTGCTCGCGGTTTTGTATATATATATATATATATATATATATATATATATATATATATATATATATACATATATATATATATATATGTGTGTGTGTGTGTGTGTGTGTGTGTGTGTGTGTGTCCTACAACAACAAAAGATCCCTCCCATACAGCTTAGCCACTTGTGGTAAACGCAGCTGTGGCTATGAGAACTCCCTCACCTAATATGCCGAAGATGTCACAAAGGCCACCACCAAGAAGTGCCCCCTTGTCACGCAATACCACCCCAGACTGGAACGACTGAACCACTTCCTTTGTAAGGGCTTTCATTATCTATTATGACGCCCTGAAATGATGGACATCCTACCCAACGTATTGCCAAGTGCCAACCTCTCCAAAAGTGTTGTGCTGCTGCCAACCCAATCTCCACAACATCTTAGTCCATCCTAACGCCACTTCCGCTACCATTCTGCTGCCACAGGTCGAAGACCCAGATGCTTTTTTTTTTTTTTTTTTTTTTTTTTTTTTGTCATCAGTCTGCTGACGAATTCCTTTCCTGTGCTAACCTCTTCATCTCAGAGTAGCACTTGCAACCTACGTCCTCAATTATTTGCTCGACGTATTCCAATCTCTGTCTTTCTCTACAGTTTTTGCCCTCTACAGCTCCCTCTAGTACCATGGAAGTCATTCCCTCATGTCTTAGCAGATGTCCTATCATCCTGTACCTTCTCCTTATCAGTATTTTCCACATATTCCTTTCCTCTCCGATTCTGCGTAGAACCTCCTCATTCCTTACCTTTTCAGTCCACCTAATTTTCAACATTCGTCTATAGCACCACATCACAAATGCTTCGATTCTCTTCTGTTCCGGTTTTCCCACAGTCCATGTTTCACTACCATACAATGCTGTACTCCAGACGTACATCCTCAGAAATTTCTTCCTCAAATTAAGGCCGGTATTTGATATTAGTAGACTTCTCTTGGCCAGAAATGCCTTTTTTGCCATAGCGAGTGTGCTTTTGATGTCCTCCTTGCTCCGTCCGTCATTGGTTATTTTACTGCCTAGGTAGCAGAATTCCTTAACTTCATTGACTTCGTGACCATCAATCCTGATGTTAAGTTTCTCGCTGTTCTCATTTCTACTACTTCTCATTACCTTCGTCTTTCTCCGATTTACTCTCAAACCATACTGTGTCCTCATTAGACTGTTCATTCCATTCAGCAAATCATTTAATTCTTCTTCACTTTCACTCAGGAAAGCAATGTCATCAGCGAATCGTATCATTGATATCCTTTCACCTTGTATTTCAATTCCACTCCTAAACCTTTCTTTTATTTCCATCATTGCTTCCTCGATGTACAGATTGAAGAGTAGGGGCGAAAGGCTACAGCCTTGTCTTACACCCTTCTTAATACGAGCACTTCGTTCTTGATCGTCCACTCTTATTATTCCCTCTTGTTTGTTGTACATATTGTATATGACCCGTCTCTCCCTATAGCTTACCCCAACTTGTTTCAGAATCTTGAATAGCTTGCACCATTTTATATTGTCGAACGCTTTTTCCAGGTCGACAAATCCTATGAACGTGTCTTGATTTTTCTTCAGCCTTGCTTCCATTATTAGCCGTAACGTCAGAATTGCCTCTCTCGTGCCTTTACTTTTCCTAAAGCCAAACTGATCGTCACCTAGCGCATTCTCAATTTTCTTTTCCATTCTTCTGTATATTATTCTTGTAAGCAGCTTCGATGCATGAGCTGTTAAGCTGATTGTACGATAATTCTCGCACTTGTCAGCTCTTGCCGTCTTCAGAATTGTGTAGATGATGCTTTTCCGAAAGTGAGATGGTATGTCGCCAGACTCATATATTCTACCCACCAACGTGAATAGTCGTTTTGTTGCCACTTACCCTAATGATTTTAGAAATTGTGATGGAATGTTATCTATCCCTTCTGCCTTATTTGACCGTAAGTCCTCCAAAGCTCTTTTAAATTCCGATTCTAATACTGGATCCCCTACCTCTTCTAAATCGACTCCTGTTTCTTCTTCTATCACATCAGACAAATCTTCACCCTCAGAGAGGCTTTCAATTTATTCTTTCCACCTATCTGCTCTCTCCTCTGCATTTAACAGTGGAATTCCCGTTGCACTCTTAATGTTACCACCGTTGCTTTTAATGTCACCAAAGGTTGTTTTGACTTTCTAGGTGTTTAGTTTGAAGTTGATACTACATCAGAATATTTTATGATCTGAAGATGGCAGTAGCCAAAACCTGTAATAGTGAAGTGTAAAAGTTTGTGTAATCGAGGCAGACCTGTAAACTAAAGTGCCAAAATATGATCGCGGACTCATCTTCAGACTTTATGTCTTCAATTAACGAACACATATGGGATGTGATTGAACTTGACTTCAGTGCTCATCCTTCCTCTCCCCAGACCCCACGGAAATTAGGTTATTTGTGTACAGATATGGTCACAGCTCCTTCCAGTCACCTAGAAGTCCTCATTGCTTCCATGCATTGCTGCTGTTATCCGTGCCAAAGGTGGACGCATCAGCTATAATGAAGGTGGTCACAATGTTCTGGCTGATCAGTGTATGTGTTAGAGGCTTTTGGTACTCAGGATTTACTGGCGACATACCAGGCGAACTTCAGGTGTTATTGTCAGGAATCTCGTTTGACAGTCATTCAATCTCGACTCTTTTACAGTGTGGGAAGTCTAGACAGCAGTTGTGTGTCTTTTAGATTCCAAAGTACTGCCCCTGTTAGGCGGCTGGGTCGTTTGCGTGTGAAACTGTTTACTGTTTGTCCCACTGCTCGAGAACAGGTTCATCATTACAGCAGCAGAAAGGTCGACTTCGTGCGATGAGATGTGTTATAAACAGGTCTACTGTGGACGAGTGTTTTATTTGCTACTTCGTAACATTTGGACTAAACTGTTCGTAGCACTGTTATCATCAGTCACTGTCTCTGAGTGTGCCAGTGGCTATTACTCGAATACGACAGGTAAGTTAAAAATAGGTAGTAAAGTTCCATTTGAACATATGATAAATGAAAGAGGCCTTAAATTTATCTTTGTTTGAAGAAATAAATTTCGAAAAGATAGAGGTACACAATATGTTGTAACGTGGAGTTTTAGAGTAAAAATATTGAGTCAGATATTTGCTTAAGTGATTCTTAAACTCTTAGTCTTTCGTTTGTTGCTTAACAAAACAACAGTTATCTACAAGAAAGTATTAACTGAAATCGTAAATGTTTAAGATGATATGAAGATTAAGTTTCAACCGTCAATCAGTGTACCTGATTTCGTAGTAACTTTAAGCTAAATAATTGGTGTGGCCATTTTTATCAATAGTAGAGTGTAGGCCTGGTGGAGAGAAATTTAGACGGTATGACTATCTTCCGAATATATTTATAAAATCTCATAAAGGTACGTTGTTAAGCTTGGTGTCTGGTTTGTTTTCTCTCCCTCATACGAGCATTGGGGGTGCTTTATTAAACATTTAATGAACATTAAACCCGAAAGTAAAATGTGCTGTGTTCTGCTGATTATTTAAGAGCGAACGTTATAGATTCAGAATGTGGGTTTCAGCACGAAACTTGGACTTCCAATACTATAATTTCTGAAACAGCAGTCAACGCTTAAGAGGAATTTCATAAGTCTTTCGGCCTTAATTTTCGGAGTGCACATCCACATAAAGGTTCGTTGTAATAAAACTTTCTCTACTTGAGCCAGGTATGCATGGCTATCCACCTTTATTGGAATGATGTTCAGACTGTGCGCTGCAGGATTTGCATTGTTGGTAGTATTAGTGTCATGATTTGCCGTCAGGCGCCGATACTGGTAATGTGACGTAGGGTTGTAACTGAAGCATCAGTGTGAATTACAGTTGCAAACGGCTAGTATTGGTCTGGACAAGGTGAGCAGAGACTTGACTCCTAAAGCTATTCTATCAAACCAACAGCAATAGTGCTGTTGCTCTTCACAAGTGTTGTTGTTGTGGTCTTCAGTCCTGAGACTGGTTTGATGCAGCTCTCCATGCTAATCTAGCCTGTGCAAGCTTCTTCACCTCCCAGTACCTACTGCAACCTACGTCCTTCTGAATCTGCTTGATGTATTCATCTCTTGGTCTCCCTCTACGATTTTTACCCTCCACGCTGCCCTGCAATACTAAATTGGTGATCCCTTGATGCCTCAGAACATGTCCTACCAATCGATCCTTTCTTCTAGTCAAGTTGTGCCACAAACTCAAACTCCTCTTCTCCCTAATCCTATTTAATACCTCCTTATTAGTTATGTGATCTACCCATCTAATCTTCAGCATTCTTCTGTAGCACCACATTTCGAAAGCTTCTATTCTTTTCTTGTCTAAACTATTTATCTTCCATGTTTCACTTCCATACATGACCACACTCCATACAAATACTTTCAGAAACGACTTCCTGACACTTAAATCTATACTCGATGTTAACAAATTTCTCTTCCTCGGAAACGCTTTCCTTGCCATTGCCAGTCTACATTTTATATCCTCTCTACTTCGACCATCATCAGTTATTTTGCTCCCCAAATAGCAAATCTCCTTTACTACTTTAAGTGACTCATTTACTAATCTAATACCCTCAGCATCTCCCGACTTAATTCGACTACATTCCATTATCATTGTTTTGATTTAGTTGATTTTCATCTTATATCCTCATTTCAAGACGCTATCCATTCCGTCACAACTGCTCTTCCAAGTCCTTTGCTGACTCTGAGAGAATTACAATGTCATCAGCGAACCTCAAGGTTTTTATTCCTTCCCCATGGATTTTAATACCTACTCCGAATATTTCTTTTTTTCCTGCACTGCTTGTTCAATATACAGATTTCAATCGTTCTCAGTGCCAGCACAGCAAGGCCGTTTTGGTTAGTGTTAAAAGGCCAGATCAGTCACTCATCCAGACTGTTGCCCCTGCAACTACTGAAAAGGCTGCTGCCCCTCTTCAGGAACCACACATTTGTCTGGCCTCTCAACAGATACCCCTCCGTTGTGATTGCACCTACGGTACGGCTATCTGAATCGCTGAGGCACGCAAGCCTCCCCACGAACGGCACGGTCCATAATTCACAAGTATCGACGCATTAAAGGAATAAGGATAGGTCCTCTTTCCGCATCGAGGTTGAAGAACATGATGCGGAAGTTCGAATTAACTGGCGATTCGCGAATTGCTCCTGCGATAGGCCGAGGGCCAATTGCACCACAAATTGTTGAAGCTACTAATGCCATGGTTGAGAATGCTGGACCCAATATGCGCTGTTCAAACAGTGCATGAGGTGTCAAAAATGGCTCAAATGGCTCTAAGCACTATGGGACTTAACATCTGAGGTCATCAGTTCCTACTTAAACCTAACTAACCTAAGGACATCACACACATCGATGCCCGAGGCATGATTCGAACCTGCGACCGCAGCAGCCGCGTGGTTCCAGACTGAAGCGCCTAAAACCGCTCGGCCACCATGGCCGGCCACGACGTGTCATGGCAGCTGAATATTCCAAGGTCCACCTTTTAAAAACTGCTGCGAACACCTATGAAATGGTATGTCCAGTGTGGTTCCAGGCTGTCGTTAATACACATGAACGTTACAATGAGCAGTGTTTGTAACCTTCAACGTAAACATTGTACGAAATTAACAAATGTTACCAAATCATGTGAAAATTAAACCTTGTTTCTTTCAGTGGTTTATTCGTTATTTCTCTTCCATATGTCCTTAAAAATGCTTCCACAAAGTTTCATTGTCCTATGACCACTCGCTTTTCGTGGGGGCTCTCTCAAGTAGCGGAAGTTTAAGTATAACCACCCTGTGTATACCATTTTGTTGACGCCATCTTTCATGCTCAGACAACCAGATACATTAAAATGCCTCACCGATCTAACAATAAAGATGAAAAACATGTTCGGTACATACAGGAATATATTTTAAAGTACATAAATGGAATTACGAAACGTATGAATTCTTTAAATAACGTTTCTTGTTACTATCGTAATAAATGAAAGTTATTTCGCGTCTTATTAGATACCTTGACCAGTGCCCCATTATGGGAAAGAGCATTTGATGAAGCATTTTTAACCATACCTATGATTTATCTGACTTGGTAGTCGTACAGGGTCCTAGGTCTCTTTAAAGAGGAAGGAAAACGCTGTAGTGGCCACTTAAAGTGTGTTTCCCTCGGCGCTTAGTTGACTCAAAAATTGACCGCCACACGCACCTGACGAATTTCGGAGAGTGGCCGGGTTTGAAGAGCAGGTAAAATTTTGGGTCTGCGCCCACCCAGAATCACCTTTCTTATGGAACTTAAAGCGTCATGTTTGGCAGGAAAAATGTCAAGTAACATGTTATAATGTAAGCAGCTGTCAAAAGAAAGCGACACAGATGGAAAAAAGTAAGTAAACCTTTCATCATTTAAAAAGAAATTGCCGTAACTGTTAATAAATTTATGCCATTGTGAGACAAGTCGGTCAATACCTTCCTGGAAAAATGTTTTGTTGTGTTAACTGTTACGGCCATTACTTTTCAAATAACTGACAGTTTACCTACTTCTTTTCCATCTGTCTCTATTTCATTTGACTGCTCCTTGTAGGTCCCGACCCGACGCTCTGGATGATGTGGTTCCAGTTAAGGCACAACTTATAATCGTGGGCTTTTTCTCAAATTCACAGTTAACGGGCAGGAGCGCTGTACAAGTGTTGTGCTTTACTCTGAAAGTGATGTTCTGTTTAAAGACTGACTGAAAACAGAGGGAGGCCGCCAAGTTCCCAGGAGCTGACACACTTGTGAGAAGAGCGGAGCTTATAGGTTTTTACGTTACAGATTGACCTGCTATTTAAGCTGCAGCCTTCTTGGCGACTCTATGATGTAGAGAGCTGCCATCTGAACATATTCACAATCATTCCCTAACAAAATCCAGCGTGTGGGTCGTTTGGGAATGGACATCTCTAAAAGGGGCAATCACAGAAGTTGGAAAGAAAAACATAGGTACAAAGAAGCTAACTGCGAAGAAACCGTGGTCAACAGAAGAAATACTTCCGTTGATCGATGAAAGAAGGATGTACAAGAATATTCAGGGAGGTTCAGGAATACAGAAATACAAGTCGCTAAGAAATGAAATAAATAGGAAGTGCAGGGAAGCTAAGACAAAATGGGTGCTTGAAAAATGTGAAGGAAGCGAAAAAGAAATTATTGTCGGAACGACTTACTTAGCATTTAAGTCGACTTCGAAGAGATAAGGGATCCAGTATTAGAATCAGAATTTATAAGAGCTTTGGAGGATTTAAGATCAGATAAGGCAGAAGGGACAACAAGCCATCAGAATTTCTAAAATCATTTGAGGAAGTGGCAACAAAACGACTATTCAAGTTGGTGTGTAGAATGTATGAGCCTGGTGACATACCATCTGACTTTCGGAAAATATCATCCACATAGTTCCGAAGACTGCAAGAACTGACAAGTGCAAGAACTATCGCACAATCAGCTTAACAGCTCATGCATCCTAGTTGCTGACAATAGTAAGATACAGAAGAATGGAGAAGAAAAGTGAAGAGGTGTTAGATGACGACCAGTTCGGCTTTAGGAAAAGTAAAGACACCAGAGAGACAATTATGACGAAGCTTACGTGTGAACACGACTGTGCGGGTATGTAGGTTCCCAGTCTTTTAAACACAGTGAGCTTGATGGGTCGGTGGTCGACCAAAACATCAGGTCGAACTTGTACTAAATGCTGCTTGTAGAAGGTGTTCCTTAGATTTTCTGACCCTCTGTGAGCCCAATTACTGAGTCGCGTCTATGTCCAGGCATTTGCCACTGAAAAATTTGTGTTTAAAATTTATACGTTACAAGTATATAATAAAATTAATTATTTTTACACTCTTTACCTGTTTTAATATTTCATTTACCACATTTTGGGACCCAGTCTAGGGCTATTTCATTCTCCTTGCTTATTAATTTATTTGCTACATTCTGGCGCCCAAAGTGCGGCCGTTTGAGTCCATTCGCATACTCCATTATCTGCTACAATGTCCAATCCTTTTTTGAAATATTGCAGGTACCACTGCTTCCGTAGCCTGAAAACTCGCTTATTATGCCGATATGTGAGAGTATCTTGCCAATCGTTTGTTACACTTCTGCAGCCATTAGTCTTGACAAATGTTACTCTTGATTCTTTGTGGCAGTTCGCAATCTTGTCTATGATGTGTCCACCATTGCAAACCTAGAGTATCTCATCCCCTATATTCATTTATTTTATTTATTTATTAATCTTTTTGCTTCTTTCGAGAAATTTTATTTAACAATAACCTGCAATCCACAGTTTAGCAAAAGAGGGCTATCAAATGTAGAATAATACAAAACCAAAAACGGAAGCATTTTCAGTCTTTTAACTAGGTGTTCTGTCACAGTTAGGTCCATTTGTTCGAGCCTACGTTGCATACTGTTGTTTGGAAGAGGTGGCTTGTCGATTTTTCGTTATCTTCTCCAAAAACAATTGTGGTTGCTTTAAGAATGTAAGGTGTGCTTAATGTCTCACCAATAGTATGAGTTTTTTTGTTATGTTTTTTACTATTCAGAGAGAAATTTCGTATGATGCTTCAATAACTTCCTTATTTTCCACCTGGTACAATTTCATGTGATTTAAATAATTTCTTTTTCCCGCAATAACTTCTTTCGGTTCATTTTTCATCGCTGTATGAGCTGTTGTCAAATGACGCACAGGGCACTCAACGTAATGATACAGAACGCACTGCGGCAGTTGGACATGGTCTTCTTCAACAAATGTGAATTCATACATAATACAGTGTTCATTCTACAACCATGTTTTAGCAGATATTTTCCCTCAACGGACAAAACCAATAAAATTACTAATTACCTCTACAGAGCACAGAATGTGTAATGCTGAGTTAAAAATGCAGAACGTGGACTTAATAATACATTGCGTCTGTAACAACATGTTGATGTGCGAGGAAAGGCCGAGGCTGCCAACTTTACAAAAATTGAACTCGCTAACTGAAATAAGAACTGAAAATTTGTGGCTTGTCTGACAGTAAGTTTCTGCCTGTTTTCTTCTGAACGGCTTGCCCCCCTCCCCACCCCCCACCTCCTGTAAATCTCCCACGACGCCCCCACCCCCCAATCCCAAGTTGGGAACCTCGGCATTACGGACTCGTTCCAACAACATATTCAAGCTCTGGTAGCTGCAAATGCGTTCTTCATATCATACTGAATGGAGACCATAAAGCGTTCTTGTCATTTGCGTATCATGATATACCAAATCTGCTGTACACATCATGGAAAAAGACAACGTGATAATAAGGTGAGACTAGCGTGCGGGACATGTAATGGAGCAAAATTTTCCAGACAGCCATTATGGAGCTGCGGCTCTAAAGCTGCAGCTAATGAGCGACGAGTACACTGGAGTTTGTCCAGCAAGTGAACGCAGTTATGTGTATCTAGCAGAGCGGTCTTGTCCGTCTGAGCAACTGTTGTTTCATTAGCGATGTTGCTGCAGAAAATAATGTTTTAGAAAAGAAGAGCATTTAAAATTATGTTTCTGTTTGCTTTTCCACCATTGTCTTAGTGAACACTTAGCGATCTACTGTATTTGTTAGAATAAAAGTTCATCGGTGCTCACTCTACATTAGCAAAAATTAAAGTATATCGCCCTTAAACTTCAGCATTAACACCATTGTACTTATATTATCACACCGTCTTACTGTTTCTGCGGTACAGCTTTTATCTTAAAAATTTTACTTTTCACAGACGTTATTGTAACGTTTTAAAGCTCTTCATTGCAAGAAAGGGCAATGGTAATGAAACTTTGAATCTGGCGACCGTGCGAAGCAGTATTTTCAGTCGAGGTATCACTTTGGAATTATAAGTTTTGTAATATCAGCGCGCGGTTCTTATAGAGCGCGAAGTTTGGCCTGCAGTGAAGCGTCAGAAACGATGGAGACAATATGACGTTCTGGCGGATTCTCTGGGGAAGGAACGGGCGCCGCAGTTTCGCCCCCTACAGCCCGCTGCCGACAGCCCCTTAATCCGGCCGGGCAGCAGAGCGGCGGCTACTTGCTTACACTCTTCCCTTCGTTCCAGGCACCTCCCTGTCCATACGTCTCTCAAGTATTTCACTGGCTCTTCTGGTACAGCAATGACGACTTCAGACAAACATCTCAGTTTTGCAGAAACAAACTTACGATGATATCTATCACCCGATAACGTTCCAAGAAGCCTATAGGTTGCGCTGCAAATTTAAAATATTATTTAACAAGAGCTTTTCATCGTACAATTGGATTTTTATTAAACCCTAATTACTTACTGTTCATATGCAGCCCTAGAAGCTTGCCTTAGTAAATGGTTTTGCCTATACTGCTCCAGAGCTCAAGTAATTCTGAGAGATGCTTTTTTATGTGTATATTCCATCAGAACTGGAACTGTAGTACATGACACAAATACCATACGAAAACAACCTCTCCACAACATTTAGTACGCACAAAGAAAAACAACACTCGACATTTGAAATTCTTCGTAGGGAAGGGGGGGGGGGGGGAGGGGAATAGGTAGCTGTGTGAAGTTCCTAGACTACGTGGAGATCTACACACATTCGACGAATGCAAATACTTTTATTAAGGGAACAAACAGAATTTATAAATAATAAAAAAAGATGACATATACAAAATTTGTCTCAGTACATAAATAGAACAAAAGACACAACTAAATTTCACATTAAATAAAACACGATTTCATCAAAGATAGTGAAGTTTAATTGTAGATAGTACCTCTGACATATAAAATGGACTGAGGATATGATACTCACGCATTGCTTCGCTTGTGTGGACTGTCCCGGCTGCAGAGATTTTTTTGTTTTTATTTAATCGAATTTTTATGTCGTTCACAAAAACACCTTATAAGCTGAATGAGATTTTCACTCTGCAGCGGAGTGTGCGCTGATATGAAACTTCCTGGCAGATTAAAACAGTTTTAATCTGCTAGGAAGTTTCATATCAGCGCACACTCCGCTGCAAAGTGAAAATCTCATTCTGGAAACATCCCCCAGGCTGTGGCTAAGCCATGTCTCCGCAGTATCCTTTCTTTCAGGAGTGCTAGTTCTGCAAGGTTCGCAGGAGAGCTTCTGTAAAGTTTGGAAGGTAGGAGACGAGATACTGGCAGAAGAAAGGCTGTGAGGACCGGCCTTGAGTCGTGCTTCGGTAGCTCACACTCTCGTTTCGCGCGTCGGGCGACTAGGTTGTGCTCTTAGTTCCGCCTCTACCGTAGCGCAGCGTGTTTTCCTCCTGTCTGTTTAGTGCCGTGTTGGTCTCCGTGCGCGTCGCATCGCTGGTTGTCGGCTGGTGTTTGGTGTTCGTACGGCCCTTCCTGTCGCGGCGTCGTCTCTCGCCGTGATGTCCACCATGGTTCCCACGAAAGTTCCGCGTACAGGTACAGTCAGTTTTACCTTTGACAAATCCACGCGTCACGTCCAGCCCGGTTCTTTGGAGATACATGACTGGTTAGTCGATACAGTTAAGGTCATTACTGATCAGGTGCATACCGCATATTTCGACAGCGAATTATATGTGTTTTTTGTTAAGTTTCTTGACCCACTCCAGGTTGATAGGCTACTTTCTCGTCATGGTTCTCAGGTACCCTTTACGCACCGTGATGGTTCCACTAGTATGGTTCTCTTGGCAAATGCAGAAGTGATATATACGAATGTTCGGGTGTTTAACCTTCCGCCCGAGGTTGACGACTGTTTTCTGAAGTCCGTTTTGCTTCCTTATGGGGACGTACGCCATATTCGAAAGGAACGCTGGTCTGCTCAGCACCGCTTACAGGTATATAGTGGTATTCGGTCGGTGGAAATGGTGGTCAAAAAACCTATTCCTTCTCACCTACAGGTATGTGGTTATAGGGTCCATATCACGTACAGTGGCCAGGAAGGAACATGTTATTATTGTAATGAAACTGGTCATTTCCGTACTAATTGTCCGCGGCGTGTGGTGGTATTAAAACCTACATACGAACAGCGTAAAAAATTGACTTTAGCTGATCTTCTCCCATAAGGATCTCGGACTGCATCGCTCACTGTTACCGAGGGACGCAGTGATCCGTTGCCCGACAACGGCCGTGATTTTCCCCCGTTGTCCTTGAGTAGGGATGTTACTGCCCTTAATTCCGATGTGCCCGCGCTGATTTCTCACAACAAGCGTCGGCGAACACAGGATGATGCGGCTGATGAATCTTCCTTATTGGCTCGCCCTTCCGATGGGCCTCCGGTAAAGGACTCTCTTTCTCAGTCGGAAATCGTGGATGAGGACGCCACAGGTGCTATCACACCTTTGCAGAAGCTCCCTGACACCTTATCTGACGTTGTTCCTGCTGCCGCGGCAGCCTCTTCGGAGACGCCCGTGACGGAACCTGCTTCTGGTTGCCACATGTCTTCTCCGGTTCTCTCTGACGCTTCTCCTATTGACTCTGTTTTGCATCCCCCTTCTGGAATTTCTGTCGCCCCCTCTGGGTCACAGCCTCCTCCCATCAAACAACTGATTGATTCTCCAGAGCCAGTGGATCCCGTTGTTATTCACCAACTGTCCCACCGTGAACCCATGTCTGCGGACGAGTGGGATGTAGAGGCCTCTCTCCCGCAATCTGACACGGAATGTCTACATGATGCTCCCACGCAGCCGAACGCTGCAGCGTCGGCACCGCGGAGCCGCAGTCGAATCCGTAAACAGCCACAGAGAGCCGCGTCACGGCCGAAGAAAAAGCAGTGGGAAGATGAGGGTTCTGTTTCGTAGTTTTTCTCTCTGTGGTTCAGCGCTTGTTTCTGGTACGATTACTTGTATGTTGCTCCGTCAGCTGACGGCTCTCTACCGATCTTTGTTCTTCTTTCTGGGTTGAAGTTCCATGCAAGCATATACATTTCTTACTCTGAATATTAACAGAATATGTTCTGAGCTTCGGCTCGCCGCTTTGCGACAGTTTATCTATCAGTCTGGGGCAGATGTTGTTTTTTTACAGGAAGTCCTATTCGACCAGTTTTCCATTCCTGGGTTCTCGACGTTTTTTAATGTCGCTTCCGAACTTTCTACGGGCACTGCCTTGTTTTATAGAGAAGGCATTCCGTTGATGAATTTCGAAGTACTCGACAGTGGAAGGGGGATTGGGTGCACGTTTTATGATCTCAGTTTACTCCTTCTTTATGCCCCTTCTGGTTCGGGTTGTACTACCGCACGTTCGAGTTTCTATAAAGAAGAAGTCATTTACCTGCTTCGTAAATCCCCGACAAAGATAATTTTAGGTGGGGACTTCAATTGTGTTCTACGGCCGGTAGATCAGTCTCCTAATTTTAATTTCAGTAAAGAACTCGACGACCTTGTGCGCTCCTTGCACTTGCGTGACGTGTGGGTTTCTCGCAATCCTACACTTGTGCGACATACCTACTTTACTCCCACGTCTAGCAGTCGCCTCGATCGCTTTTACCTTTCCGATTCCTTGTGTGGGCAACTTCTGGCTGTTGATGTGATACCAGCCTGTTTTACTGATCATTGCGCTGTAGCCGTTACGTTTAATTACGAGCGACAACCGGTAAAATTGTTTCGTCCTCCTTGGATGCTCAATATCGCGTATTTGCAAGATACCTCCCTTGGTATCGTCCTGGAGGACATTTGGACTCGTTGTTCTCGTACTATGGACCGGTACCCGTCTATCGTGGCATGGTGGACACTGTATGCAAAACCACACATCCGTAGGGCTCTCATGCGTTTTGGGGCTGCGAAGGTGGCAGAAGATCGACGAACGCAAGAATTTTACTATTCTGTCTTACGTCAACTGTACGATAGTGCTACGCATGCTCCCCTACGGGTTACTGATATACAGCGCATCAAAGCCAAATTGCTGCAGCTCAAACGCATTCAAATGGAGGGCCTGCGGACGAGGTCTCAACCACGTTCCCTTCTACAAGAGGAACTGACGTCACTCTACCATCTAGTCCGTTTACGGTCGCGCCGGAAATGTGGGTGCCTTGCCTCCCTCACAACCGCTGACGGCCGCGTGTTCACCTCTCACCGTGACATTTCTGACTTCGTTTACACCTATTTTACTGATCTGTGCGATACTCATGTCCCGGCGGAAACCTCTCTTGACGACTTTACCTCCTTGCTGCCTCGCGTCGTCACTCCTCAATTAAACGACGCCTTTCTGCGTCCCTTTCAGAAGGATGACATATATGATGTTGTTGCAGGATCGCAGTCCCGCAAGTCGCCTGGATTAGATGGTATTCCTAAGGAGTTCTATGTTCAATTTTGGCCACTCATTGGTGACACCTTAACGTCAATGGTAAATGAAGTGATGCGGGGAGTCTTACTTCCTGCTCCTTTTCAGGAAGGCAGAATGGTCCTCCTCCCGAAATCCACAGGTCGACCTGCAATTGATTCCCTCCGTCCTATTACTCTCCTTAACTTTGATTATAAACTTGTCGCTCGAGCAATTAATATCCGTCTCTCTAAGCTGCTCGATACCATTATTGCCGCCCACCAAAGCTGTGTGCCTGGACGCACGATACTGACTTCCGTTCTCGAATGTCGCGATGTAATCTCGGTGGCGGCTGCCGCTAATATCCCAGGGGCTTTGCTTTTTCTTGATTTCCAAAAAGCGTTCGATCGCGTCAGCCATGATTTTTTATCGAGAGTGCTCACCGCTGTCGGCTTTAATAATGATGCTCGACAAGTCTTAACTAATCTTTTTACCGGTATCAGTGTCTCGGTGATTGTGAACGGTCACCCTACCCCCCGGATATCGATGAGACGGGGGTTACCCCAGGGAAGCCCCTCATCCATGTCACTTTTTGTTCTATCCTTAGAGACCTTACTTCGCCATCTCACCATGCAATTACGTGGCTGGAATATATTGGGGGAAATTTTTGCAGTCCGTGCATACGCCGATGACGTCATGGTTTTAGTACGACATCCCGAGGACATACCGCGGCTTAAGGATACCTTGGATTCATTTTGTGGTCTTGCTGGTGCTCGCATTCATGATCGCAAATGCACGTTCCTGCCGATGAGAGGCTTTGATCATGTCGTCATTCCTTGGGCGACGGTTGTCGATCGCCATAAGACCTTGGGGATCATAGTGGATCGTAATCCGATCAAAATGGCGGCACTAAATTGGCGTGAGGTTACGAGTCGTGTTCACGGGGCGATCCTTGAACATGACCGCCGTTCCCTTAGCCTCCTTCACAAGGCACGGGTTTTAGAGACCTATGTCTTCAGTAAAATATACTACGTTGCGCAGGTCTTCCCGCTTCCCGCGATGATGGCCCGCAGGCTGAAACAGCTGTCTAGTCGATTTCTGTGGCGCCGCCATGTCTTCCGTGTCCGGTATGAAGTTGTGGCCAGGCCTCGGAAGCTTGGAGGATTGGGTCTTTCAGATATCAAAGTGAAGACGTCCATCTTATTTGCCCGCCGCAATGTTTTAACCTGTACGCGGGCTCCGCATTCAGTCACCTCTCGTTTACTTTCCCGCCTCCGGCCGGCCAGTCTGACCCCTCCTGTTGATGTTGGACGGATTAATCCTAAATTGCGGCACATTCGTGAATACTTTGTACTTGTCGGTATTCTGGGTGCTGATATACTTTCTATGACGCATATTACTACCAACATGCTACAAATCCGTTGGGGTACAGCATGTTTCCCTTCTTCTGTTGAACTTGCTTCCCCGTCAACGTCATGGAAAACGGTCTGGTCTCATCTTAGTCTTCCCATTTTGCCGATGGAGATTGTTTCAACGTGGTATAAGGTCATTTACCGTCTGATACCTACTGGTGATCGTCTTTTTCGTATTGGCCTTCGTCCGACTGATCAGTGTGAGGAATGTCATCAAACTGACACCTTACTTCACAGGCTAGTTGCTTGCGGACGGGATCATTGGCTCTGGGTCCGCCGTCAATTAGCTTTTCTTACTAGAGGGCCTGAAACCGCATTCCCAGACGACATCTTCTTACATCCGGACATCTCTTATTTTCCTCAGACGAAAACGAACACGATTGTCTGGCTCTTGGGTTACTATGTCCACTACGTTATTGAAGGCGGTAATGACCCAGATCCCCGCGTTTTTCACCATTATTTGTCAACTGCGCATTGGAAATTGCAGCGGTTACCACAATACCGAACGCTTTTTGCGAATATGCTTTTTCTTGTGTTTAACCGTCAAGGTGTTGGTTAAGTTCCCCTGTGATTCCTGTTTCTTCCCTGAGCTTGAGTCCCCTCCCTTGTATTTTTTCGTAATTTTTTTTTCTCTTTTGCATGTGTATATATACACCCAAAATACATACGGGTGGGATAAGGGGTTGGTCTTCCCCTTCAGAAGTAATGTTTTATTTGTGTTTCAACTAATTTGTTGATTTTCTTTTTGCAGCTACTATAAATGATGATTTGACTATGGTTGTCTGAATTCTCGTGAAATATACCAAGTCAATCTGATAATAAAAAAAAAGATGGTAGAGCACTTGCCCGCGAAAGGCAAGGTCCCGTGTTCGAGTCTCGGCCGGGCACACAGTTTTATCTGCCAGGAAGTTTCACCTTATAAGCTTTTCACGCTAATTAACGCCCTTTAAGCATGGTCTTTTCCGAATGTACCTCTGACCAAAAAGCGATTCCTTTAGCCGGGGTCCAAAGTTTTTGTTAATCTTGCCGTTTTCGTTATTGTGGCGATATTTCCATTGCGACTTTCATCCCCTAACCAATATTGATTTAGAAGAAGAGAAATGGCAATTTTCATAAATGTAGCTTTAAAATGTTTTAATATAAACAAATAATATATTAAAAACTTTCATCCCTTATTGCACCACCTTCGGGGTTGAATTTCCAGAAACACTGAAACACATAATTTTTGTTTCTAACCGAGAAGTCAAATACCATAACACGACCTGGAGCCGGAAACGGAGCACCTAAACATCAGAGTCCATGAGCGCCGGTCATGGACACACGTGCTGAGCACACAGCCACGATTTGCGTGTCGCGGCCTTCTGCGTGACGGCACAAGGCCAGTTTTTGGGAAGTTACTACAGCCGACCTGCTGCAGATTACACCACACCCTGGCCATTCCCCTGTTCCATATGGTTTCAAGTGGTGCACAGATGTCGTCACTTCCGCGTAATCAGCAGGGACGAGCAGCATTTAAGCCCGGCCGAACCAGCCCGCCATCACCGAGCAGCTGGGCAATTACGTGACGTCGAGCCCGTGCTGCTCAGTGCCGTGGCAATGACGCGCCACACCTACCTGCGCCGGGATACGAATCCCCGCCAACGCCAAAGCATCGAGGCACCTGGGCCCGGTACTAACCCTCGCTCTCGGGAAATACAGTATAACACGTGGAATCAGGCCAAGATATCGACAGAGGACCTCTGTGTTCCGGAAGTGGGAGCGTGGCGCAGCCAGACGTCCCCACAGAAACCGCCATTGCCCACACGATTCCGGCCGAGGTATATGAGAAATTTTGGAATTTTCGGTAAGGCCTTACGGAACCAAACTGCTGAGGTCATCGGTCGCTAAGCTTACACGCTATTTAAGCTATCTTTAACTTACGCGAAGGACGACACAGACACCCATGCTCGTGGGAGGACTCGAACCTCAGATGGGAGGAGCCGCGCCGACCGTGACAAGATGCCTGAAACCGCGCGTGGCCGGAACATGAGAATCCTGTCAGGCAGCAGTAGCAGCAGTGTCAGCAGGGCACAGTCAGTAGCCGGACGCCGACGCACTGGGAAATGGCGCGGTATTCACCTCGCCCGTGACCATTACTTGCACCTCTACACCAGTGATTGTAAAACAAGCCGCAGTAAAGAGGCTATTGAAATTCTGATCGACCTTCTTCGGATACGCCATCCTAGACAGCATATTATAACCTGGAGAATGAGTATATGTGATTAATAATTCGGTTGCCATGGGGATCAACGAGGATTAAACGTACTGCACTGAAAACTAAAAATACAAGAACTTTGCCCTCAAAAAATATTTCATTGCGTTGTAAATCGCAAATTTGCTGCATGTTGTTGCTCCAAATTCATGTTTTTAAAGAACAATAACACTTTCGCATTCTTGGTAGCTACTTTACAATGCCACAGTAGTACAACTCATTAAAGGAGGAGAAGGAGGAGATTAGTGTTTAATATCCCGTCGATATCAAGGTCGTTAGACACGAATAAAAAGTTCGGATTAGGGAAGGATGCAGAAGGAAAGAGGCCGTGCCCTTCTCGAGGGAACTATCCTGGCATTTGCGTTAAGGGACTTACGGAAATCAAGGTAAACCTCAATCTGGATGACCTGGGAGCGGATTTGAGCCGTCGTTCTCCTTATACTTTATTAAAAGAAAGCCGATCGAAAACAGAGGAGAGTCAGTAAACAGCAGTAGCTATCTCTTCTTTCACTTAAAAAGTACCCTTGCATTTATCACTTCGAAGTTTAATGTGAAGCTTTTTGCAGCTATCGAATGTAAATTATTAAGATGCCCGAGAAATGTGTGCAGGGCATCCGTGGTAGTTTTGAACGAAATTTTTCTGTACTAGCGGTGTAATAACACTCAAAATCGTCAGAAGACTTACGGACAAAGTTTACACGACACCACATTCACATAACGTCTGGATGCAATGTACGTTAGCCACAAAAACAATGTTTCGCGCATGTGAATGCCCACGCTATAGATATTCCTAACAATAGGGAGGTAACGAGTATTTTACAACAGTTTCCTTCCGTCTATGTCTGCGTCATGGGGGCCAGGGATTATCTGACGTCATCACTCTTGCCAGTAACTTCATTGGTCTTACCAGTAACGTCATGAAGCCACCACTATCTCCAGCCGAATTATTAAAGTTATACGTAAAAGTAATGACCAGTTACATTACTTCTGCGATATTTACGTAAAATTGCCTACACATACTTACCTCTGGAGTAATATTAAACTCATGTGTAAAAATGACTCCAAAGTGAAAGACAGGCATTATTTACGTAAAGATGTGTACACATACGAGGGGCGTGCACTAAGTAATTCAACACATTTTTCTCGGCCAGTTTCGATTGAAAAAAATTGATTTGCTACTTACTGCCAGCTTTGTTTGTTAACGACCAGATTCAATCTAAATTTTGCTGCGTCAGTAACTGTTCATTCTTGTATTGCGTAATAGAGCCTTAACTAATTTGCAATGTTGAGTATTAACTTCACTTAAAATAACGTAAAGTTTCTCTGGCAAAACTAATTACTAAAGATACAGCACAAATAAACAGTGCGCAGTTTCATTTACTCTGTATTTATCTTAGAGAGTGACTTCTGCTGGCTTGCTATGGGCCTTATTATTATGTTAAAAGTAACACATTAACTTATTTGCTTACAGTAAATTAAAATTCAATCAAGTAAATTGCTTGTCCTTTTCCAAATTATGCTATGCTGAGGTTACTGAAAGTCGTTTTTTACGAAACAAGGTTTCAGTTACAGTTAGTCATTTATTTAACCAGCAACTTCATTGAACTTTCTTCTCAAAATTTAGTATTTCACATAGAATTATTGCGAAATTAGTGCTTCCTGATTTATTTGTTTCTCGTGCACTGTTGTGTTGTGGAAAAGGGTGACAACCTTCAGCTTCCACGCAACTGATCATTTGCTTAATTTTCTTTGACATTACCTTTCTTAATATTCTGGATATTCATTGCCCTAGTGGGCTGGCGACCGTTTAATTATCCCTCTTTTGCTAATCAGTATTTTTTGTATTATCAATATTTATTGTATTAAAATATTACGTGGTAGCGTTTTCCCCCTGCGTGGTTCTTGAGCGATTGCACTAAGTTCCACCCATTTCAAAATTATCGGTATTTAGAATAGGATTGTCCTTGGGAAGGGCCTGTTGTACGGTTTCTTCCTCCCAAGCCGTATTATTTTCCTTCGGTAACGATAGCCGTACTCATTGAAAAGTTTCACTAGGCATACACGATCACGGTCAATTATATCGCAATCCAGTAGGCCGATTAGGATGAGAGCGTTTGCAGCCTGTCTTAATCGCAACGATGTCGCGCAAACCTGTCCGATCTGGCACGTGCCGGTGGGCCACACACAGCTCTGACTTTCGAAGTGCTGTAATATGTGGGCACTTTAATTCTAGGTGATAAACACCTCGCTGTACAACTGGACGTCTCTATTCGTAGGGCTGACACACTCGTCCACCAGTCGATGTACTCAAAGGTGTGTGTTCGCTGGGTTCCTCGCCGCCTGGCACAAGACCATAAAGAGCAACGAAGGACCATCTGTGCGGAATTGCTTGCGCGTTACCAGCCTCATCGTGAAAACTTGATGCAGGAAGACGTTGGCTTCGACATCGAGCAGCAGACTGGTACCAAGCAGGAATACAGGCCGTCGCTTTGCAAGGAAATTGCTTTGAAAAATGGGATCTTGTAGCCAAAAGAATGGAGAATAATATTGTGTATTTGAATCCGGAACAAAACCAACATACTTTCAAAAACAAAATGTGTTGCATTGCTTACTGAACGCCCCTCATACTTCCTTCTGGCGCAACATTAAAATGATGCATAAAAAGGCACCAATTTGCATTACTTCAGTTGAAATTGATTGATATTATCATACTTCTACACTGAATTAGCATAACATTAAAACTAATATTTGCGTAAAACAGAGTTCACACACAGATTCAGAGACTAGATATCAGAGCCTCGAAATTTAATAGATACTCGTAAGATGGGTTGGAGAAATCCGTTTCCGCTTTTCTTAATAATGCGAAAAATCCATCTAAATCACGTAACAATAAATACGGCAAGAAAAAAAACAATGAGAATCTCTTCTGATGCGATAGGCAATGACAGTATCAGTATAACCATGATTAAGAATGTTACCGATATGCTAGTACCTGTCTTAACTGACATATTTAATTTGTTCCTCGTGAATGGCATATACCCTACTGCATGGAAAAGAAGCATAATTCGACCCGTCCCTAAAATCGAAAACCCGCAACTGCCTAGTGATTACAGACCAATTAGCATACTGCCTGCTGTTTCCAAAGCACTTGAACATATTGCTCATGATCAAATCACTGAACATCTGCATGAATTCAACCTATATGACAAATTTCAATCCTGTTTCCATAATCATCACAGCACAAACACTTATCTAATTGAAGTAACTGATGACCTGAAATATGCCATCGACAGCCGAAAGGCAACAATATTGACGCTACTGAGCTTCAGCTAAGCTTTTGACACTGTTAACTTTGACATACTGCTCGGAAAAATGCAACAGCTTAATTTCTCAGATAGTGCAATGAGATGGTTTGAAAGCTACTTAGAAGACAGACAGCAATGTGTTGAGTGCGTAAGTGAAAAATCTTCCTGGAAACATGTCTCTTTGGAAGTGCCACAAGGATCAGTCTTTGGACCATTTTTGTTTTCTTTATATGTCAACGATATTTCGTCGGTTCTGTCCTCCTGTAAATATCATTTCTATGCCGACGACCTCCAGCTCTACCTAAGCGCCGGGCCTGAAGATATAAACACTGCAATCGCTCAGATGAATCATGATCTCTCTTCAGTAGTGACTTGGGCGAAAAACCTGGAGCTTAAACTAAATCCAAAAAAGACACAAGTAATCTTAATAGCCCATCAGATGTTAATAAGTTCGGATTTCCGTGAACGCCTGCCTCGTTGTCTGCTCGATGGTATTCCAATACCATATCAGAACTTGGGTGTAACTTTGCATGAGCATCTCAGCTGGGCTGGGAATACAGTCGCAGTGTGCCGGAAGACGTCCGCTTATCTCTATGCTCTATGCGCTCAAAAAGTTTCGGAACGTATTTCCACAGGACTTGAAGCCTCAGCTCGTACAAGCACTCGTTCGACCGAACCTCCACTATTGTGATGTAATTCAACAAGGCATGAGTAGTAAAAACAAAAGACGGCTAGAACTAACCATGAATGCCTCTGTGCGTTACACCTGCAACATTGGCCGATATTATCATGTTAGTGCTTCATACTCCCAGCTAGGGTGGCTGCGGCCGGACAAATTGCGTGACTACCACACTTCATATCTACTTCACCGACTCCTCGTCACTCAAGCACCCCAGTATCTTGCTTCAAACACCTTTCATGCCATCATAATCGAAACACGAGGTCACTCTTATTCGGTATCCTAACTGTGCCCACTCACAAAACAAAAACTTTTGCAAACTCCTTCTCAGTTGACGCTGTCCGCCTCTGGAACAAACTGCCCCTTACCTTGCGCAAAATTCAATCCCCTGCTGCTTTTAAGAAGAAGCTGAAGCATTTCCTACTATCATCCTTATAACGTTTTCCAAAAAATTAATGTACAAGGCCAATCCTTTCCCCTGTCAAATAGCAAAGCTAGTGTCTCCTATCTTGTTCCTTTCTCTTCTTCCTCTTCATCTATCTCTATTAGCCACGCAATCTTACTTTCCTTTATATTTCCTTAATTATGTTACACCATGTCTCTATTCTTCTCCCTTCACCATCAGTCTCCCTCATACTCGCTGCTGCTAGCTCTCCTATCTAAAATCTGTGTCTTTCATAATATCTAATTATAACAGTACTTATCATCTACGAATATAAACTCTATATTTATTTATTTTTCCAAGTGTGCCTTTGTAATTGTTTGATTCACTTTTTGTACTAGATGCAAACATTTGAATGTAAAATAAGTAGAGTGCTTCGTTAGATGTAAGAGAGGTTCTGATGGACCTAATCTTGCCAGGTTTAATAAATAAATAAATAAAGGCACGCAGGTAGTGTTACACACGTGACTGAGGTCCTTCGAACACACACGAACCAGATACTTGAAATATACCACATTTTCGAAATTTATAAAACACTGTGCAGATGTGCACCACTTAGTTACTCTGTTCAAGAATCACGAGAGGAGGGGATATACCTGGAAAAGACCGGGTGTTACTGGAAGATTTCACTTAGATTACATCATGGTCGGGCAGAGATTCCGAATCAGATACTGGATTGTATGGCGTACCCAGGAGCAGATATAGACGCAGATCACAATGAAGTAATGAGGAAGAGTAGGCTGAAGTTTGAAAGACTAGTCAGGCAGAATCAATGCGGAAAGAAGTGGGGTACAGCAATAGTAAGGGATGAGGAGAAAATCTCAGAAGCCATAAATACTGCGATAAGGAATAGCTCTGTCCGCAGTTCAGTTGAAGCGAAACGGTCATTTCTAAATAGGGCAATCACAGAAGTTGGAAAGAAAACCGTAGGTAAAAAGTAGGTAACTGACAAGAAATGATGGGTAATGAAAGAAATACATCAGTTTATCGATGGAAGAAGGAAGTACAAAAATGTTTAGGAAAATTCGGCAACACAGAAACACGAGTCACTTAGGAGTGAAACAAAAAGAAAATGCAATTGAGCTCAAGCGAAATGGCTGGGTGACAAATGCGGACAATCAGAAAAAGAAATGAACAGACTCATCATACAGAAAAATCAAAACAGCCTTTGGTGAATAAAGAACAAGGGTAGTAACATTAAGAGTGCAATGGAAACACCACTGTTAAACACAGAGGAGAGAGAATAGATGGAAATATTGCCTTGAATGCCTCTAGAAGGAGGAAGACTTGTTGATGATGTGATCTAAGAAGAAACAGGAGTGGATTTAGAAAGATAGGGGATCCAGTATTAGAATCAGACTTTAAGAGAGCTTTGGAGGATTTAAGATCAAATAAGACAAAAGGGATGGATAACGTTCTATCAAAATTTCTAAAATTATTGGGGGAAGTGGGAACAAAATGACTATTCACGTTGGTGTGTAGAACGTATGAGTCTGGCGACATACCGTCTGACTTTCAGAAAAATATCATCCACACAATTCCGAAGACTGCAAGATCTGACAAGTGCGAGAATTATCGCACAATCAGCTTAACGACTCGTGCATAAAAGTTGCTGACAAGAATAATATATATAAGAATCGGAAAGAAAATTGAAGGTGTCTTAGATGACGATAAGTTTGGGTAAGGCATCAGAGAGGCAATTCCTACGTTTAGGTTGAAAATGGAAGACTGCAGAAAAATCATGACACGTTTATAGGATTTGTAGACCTAAAAATAGCATCCGACAATGTACAATGATGCAAGAGGCATTCGAAAGTGAGAAACAATTACGGGATCAGCCGACTGGAATGAATAGCCTAGTGTGTCCAGAATATGGATTGAGAGTAAACGGTGGAAAGACGAAGGTAATGAGAAGTAGCAGAAATGAGTACAGCGAGAAGCTTAACATCAGGGGTGGTCATCACAAAGTAGACGAAGTTAAGAAACTCTGCTTCCAAGGCAGCAAAATAACTCATAATGGACGGAGCAAGGAGGACATCAAAATCAGACTAGCACTGGCAAAAAGAAGATTGGTGGCCGTGAGAATTTTGCAAGTATCAAACATAAGCCTTAATCTGAGGAAGAAATTTCTGAAAATGTACATTTGGAGCTCATCATTGTATAGTAGAGAATCATGCACTGTGGGAAAACCAGAAAATAAGAGATTAGTAGTACCGTTATTTGTGACATGGTGCTACAGAAGAATGTTGAAAATTACGTGGACTGGTGAAGTAAAGTATGAGGAGATTCTCCGAATCATCGACGAGGAAGTATACGTGTAAGTAGGCTGTTTGGGTTTTTTTTATTGATAACGCCACATAGTGCTCCGTACGAAAATCACTGGCTCTGCTGTGTGCAGTCAGTGGCTGGTTGGCATTGTTGTAATACTCGCCATTGTAGTGTTGGGCTGCTGGATGTTAAGAGCGCGTAGCGTTGCGCAGTTGGAGGTGAGCCGCCAGCAGTGGTGGATGTGAGGAGAGAGATGGCAGAGTTTTTAAATTTGTAAGAATGGATGCCTTGAACTGATATATATATAATGACTATTAAGGTAAATATATTGTTTGTTCTCTATTAAAATCTTTCATTCGCTAACTATGTTTATCAGTAGTTAGTGCCTTCCGTAGTTTGAATCTTTTATATAGCTGGCAGTAGTGACGCTCGCTGTATTGCAGTAGTTCGAGTAACGAAGATTTTTGGTGAGGTAAGTGATTTGTGAAAGGTATAGGTTAATGTTAGTCAGGGCCATTCTTTTGTAGGGATTTTTGAAAGTTGCGCTAAAAATATTGTGTGCCAGTTTAAGCACATTCGTGTATAATTGTTCAAAGAGGACGTTTCATACGTCGACACTTAACCGAGGATACCTCACTGGAATCTTCTGATTTTTTTCTTGTAGTTTGTGTAATTAGTGTAGTTTTTGTTTATTGCTAGCGCGTAATTATAGAGAGAATTTCCTTTGTAGTTGTAGTTTTTCATTGTTGTTCAGTAAATCACTTGTGGCATGCATGTAGATTTGCTGCAAGTATTTCGCAGCCACGCTTGCAATTAACGAGATATTATTTTCAGTGCTACATTAATGTGTTTTCTTATTTTGCTCTTCAAATTGTGCTTTTCTATGTTATCGTGTGAAATATTGTGACAATAATAGCGTGTGAAAAACGTAATACTAGGCTCCAAAGTAAACTTAGAAATGACAGTGAAGACGAAAGCAGTGTGTTAGCGCCACCATGTAATGAATTAACTAATGTTCAAAGTAATAATTTGGTAATTGTACATAGAGAAATGGAGCGGGCTGCAAATAATGGTGTAGACAGTGAAACAATTAGTGAACAGGTAAGCATTATCGATTGATCTGTCGGCAACAGCTTGCCTCAGGGTTCCGAAATGACAGGACACAATCTTGCAAACACTGTAGATTCAGGTTTTGCGTCCTCACCGTTTTCTCAAATAAATCAAGACACATTTTCTGCTTTTCAAAATGCGAATATTGCCGGTTCAAATGCACTGCCGAATAGCACTGAGGAACATGTTTCAGACACCAGTGCACTGTTATTACAGTTAATGCAACAAATGGGACAAAGGCTACAAAAATTAGACACAACGCTTGAACAAAATCAGAAACAAATGGGACAAAATCTTCAAAAGTTGGACATAATGGAACAAAATCTTCAAAAGTTAGACACCTTGGAACAAAATCAGAGACAAACACAGCAAAAGCTTCAAACGTTAGACACAATGGAACAAAATCTTCGGAAGTTAGACACCACACTTGAACAAACACGTGAAGATTTAACTACTGAGTTACATAACATTGAATCGAAATGTCAAAAAATCTGTAATGACGTAAAAACACAAATTGGTGAGCACTTTCAACCAATTTTTTCGCGGCATGAAAATGCATTACAGAATCACGAAGCAGCCATAAAAGAACTGCAGACTATTGTTCGTGAAAATCACGACACCTTTGCAAGCTAAAGTGGACTCAGTTGCATCCACGGATTCGGTTACGCAACTTGCAAGAACTAAGGAAAACTTAAAGGACACACTAGATTCGATTTCAACACAAATGGACACTCTGAAACTTGGTTCAGAAAAACACACTGAGGAAATGTGTTCACTATCGGAGAAAGTAGGCGAACTTTCGGATCAGTACACTAATTTATGTGCAAAGGTAGATGATAATCTGAATGACACAAAACCGGTAGTCTTTAATGACACAGAAGAGTTCGAACAAATTAGGAAATTCAAACAAAATCAGAATCAAATTAATACGCAATACAAAAGAGAAATCCGGGAAGTACAAGATCGGTTCACGCAGGTAACACAAAAATTACATATTTCAGAGGACACTCGCGCTCCAACACAGGAAGAGGAACTTAGAAATATGGAAAAACCACAAAATAATAACACAGGGCATTTCGGAAATCATGAAAGAAATTGGCAAGGTGCACCGAATTTTGAGATGGAACCGCCGACACAACGCAACAATGACCGATATGCTACTCGCCGACACGATGATTTTGGCTATAAGCTGTTCATTACTACACTTAAATTCAAAACATTTAAGAATTCTGGGAACGACATTCATCCACAAGCGTGGCTCCGTCAATTCTCTCATAGTTTTCCTCCCAACTGGTCATTGGAGCAGAGGTTAGAATTTATGTGTGGCTATTTAGAGAATGAACCAGCTGTAAGAATGCGATCGGTCATTCACGATAGTCACAGTGAAGGAGAATTTTATCATGCCTTCCTCTCAGCATATTGGTCTCAAGCTACACAACACCGAGCAAAACATAGCATCATAATGATGAAACATTTCGAACAATCTGAATTTTCCAGCCTTGTGAAATATTTTGCAGACATGTTGCACAAGAATCAGTACCTGTCAAACCCATACAGCCCCTCAGAACTCATCCGCATTTGCTTAACTAAATTACCTGAACATTTACGACATATTATTTTGGCAGGACGTTGCAAAGACGACATTGAAGCTTTTCAGGGACTGTTACAAGAACTGGAAATTGACATTGACAATCGCGGAACGCGAAAACAGGAGCACAACAATTACAGGTCACACCTGTCACAATTCCGCGATGACAGAATTAATACCCGACAAGGCTATTCGTACAACGTAAATCGTGACCAAACCAGACACCACCCGTATGACAACCGTTGGCAGAGTAGTAATAATTACAGGGAAAGATCACCTCTCTGCGGTAGTGACTATTACTGAGACAATAAGAGAAACAGACAATATGGAAACCAAAATAAATATTACCAAGGGAGACAGAATAACTTCAAACGCAACGGGCCACCACGCAGTTACGATTCCGGGAGAAATTCTCCACCACATGACCAACAAACAAGAAACTATGTAAACTACCGACAAAACGACAGACCTGAATTCCATCAGAACTGGCGAGCATCAAACAGGTCAGGGCCTTCTCGTCAAGGTGAATTTGTAGAAGTTAGGTCTGCAAATCCCAATAACGACGCGCGCCAACAAAGACACAATAGGCAATGACTCATGCCGCTGGCAGCCACAAAACGTACTTATGAAACTGACGACGCAACTGCCGTAGCTAGTAATTACGTAAAAATGGAAGACATTAGGGACATCTTACTCCAGGAACACGACGTAAAACATAACAACATTGCATATCCTGTGATTCACATTACAGTAAATGACGTAAAATTTACGGCAGTACTTGACACTGGCAGTCCCATTTCAGTAATTAGTGAAACAGCCTTTCGAAAATGCAACAAATCGAACGATTGCCCCACACTTCCGTTACGTAAGATTAAATTACAAGGTGCAATCGTTGGAAAAAGTGTAGATGTACGCCAACAAACCAACTTAGAATTCTTTTGTCAGAGCCACAGCTTCCCTAAGAACTTTCTTATTGTTCCATTATTGTCGACGGAAATTATATTGGGAGTAGACTTTTTGAATGAATACAAAGCAGTCTTAAACTTGCACGATGCTGAAATAACTTTAGAGAAAGAAAGTAAGTCAATAGCTTTGAAATTTGAAGATTGGCTCTCAAACCATGACGAAGAAATTAATCGGCTTTACCTCCTGTTAGACAACAGTTGGGAATTTTCGATGGAACTTCACACTAACAATCACTCTGCAAGTACTGACAGTGATCATATCGACGGCGCATTTGATACTTATGAGTTAATTCAGAATAAAATTCAAACAATTGAGAATTGTAATGACACTGATAGGCAAGACCTTTTTGAGATTTTACAAGCATATTCCACAGTTTTTGCTCGCAAAACTGGAACAATCAAGGGATTTCAATACCAATTTCGTGTTCGTGAGCATACTAAATTTTGTGTTAGACCATACGTAATTCCGGCGCATTATAGGGACCGTGTTAGAGCAGAAATACAATCTATGCTTGACGAGGGCATTATTGAGCCTGCAGTAAGCTCATACAACAATCCATTACATGTTGTTGAGAAGAAAATTGGATCGATCAGGCTTGTCTTAGATTCGAGACAAATCAATACTATCATTATTCCTGAAACAGAAAGGGCGCACACGTTCTAAGAACTTGTTCAAAATTTTAATGGTGTGAAAGTGTTTTCTTCCATAGATCTCAGATCCAGCTTTTATCAGATCGAACTTCATCCAGAATGTAGAAAATACACAGCTTTAATTTGTTTCGGCGTTTGTTATCAGTTTCGGAAACTTCCTTTTGGTTTGAACATTTCTTCGTTAGCATTTATTCGCGGGCTAAATTCCATATTACCTGAGCTCTTAAAACGTCACATCACCTTGTATGTGGACAATTTTCTGATAGCAGAAGCCACATGGGAACAACATAATCGCATCCTCATCAGCGTGTTACATATTTTTGCAGAATCTGGAATTACAGTTAACTTGGAAAAGTCTGAATTCGGTAGGACAAAGGTGAAGTTTTTGGGATATATTATTTCTTCTGGAGGCATTCAGCGGGATCCTGAAAAGTTAGAAGCAATCAGAGCCATTCCAGTTCCATCCACAAAAAAACAAATCCGCAGTTTTCTAGGTCTCATAAATTTTTACAGTCGTTTTCTGAATATTCAAATTCTAGTTACACCAAAACTTTGTTCTCTCACTGGAAAAAATACTATTTGGAACTGGGACGAACAAGCACAGATGGAATTCAATTCTTTGAAATAATCGCTACTTAACGCGCCAATACTAGCTCATCCAGATCTGTCACAAGATTTCTGCCTTAGCACGGATTATTCTAAAGTCGGTCTTGGTGCCCATTTATTTCAAAAAGCCATAGAAAATGACACTACCATTCAGAAAACCATTGCTTTTGCTAGCCGTGTGCTAACAAAATCTGAAAAAAATTATTCCGTTACTGAATTAGAAGCTTTAGCTATCGTTTGGGCATTTAACGAATGCCGTTTCTTTCTTTTTGGTAAGCACGTAAAAGTATACAGTGATCATCGTGCATTACAATTTCTTATGTCTTCAAAATTAAATCATGACAGGTTAAAACGTTGGGCATTGTTTCTGCAAGAATTCCACTTCACAATAGTCTACATTCCCAGCAAGGAGAACATTGTTGCGGACGCACTGTCACGCGCACCAGCTGGGCTTGAGAAAAGTAACACAGAAAGCAACCTCGAGAAAACTTTCAGTATTCTTTACATTCAGAAAGTCGCCTTTGAAAACTTCATCACCACATCTTTAAAGGACATTGCTCATGAACAAGATAAAGATCCGATTTGGAAAGACATCAAAAGTAAATGGCATGAAAAGACACACACACACACACAGATTCGGCATTATTATCTGGTTAGAAACAACATACTCTTCAAACGCTGCACTGTTGATGGCAGGCTATGGGTACTTTTCATTCCAGACGATTTCGTTAATAAGCTCATTTGGAACAATCATTTCAGCTATGCACATTTTGGTCCACGAAAATCATATTCTTCGAACGACTTGTTATTTTAACAATATGGAAAAGAGAATTCGAAGAGTCTTGTCTATTTGTAAACTTTGTCAAAAGGCGAAACCATCTACTGTCTCGCATCGTGCCCCATTGTTTCCTATCATTCCTTCTAAATTAAAAGAATTTGCTGCTGTTGATCTCTTGGGACAGCTTGTCAGAACATCTAATGGATTTTCGTACGTTCTAGTCGCTGTTGAACTTACTTCAAAATTTGTTTCTTTCACTCCGTTACGTAAAGCCACTGGACGGCCTGTATCCATCGCCTTTGTTAAAAATTTCTTACGTGAAGTTGGACACGTTAGTAAAGTCATTTCAGATAACGGACCGCAATTCAGATCTGCTGTTTGGTCACGCATGCTTCGTAACCATAAAATCAAATCTGTTTTTATTTCATTGTACTCACCACATTGTAACCCGTCTGAACGGATTATGAAAGAAATCAATAAGCTTTGCAGACTTTATTGTCACAGAAAGCATCAGAATTGCAACATTTTTGTTTAGTTGAAAAGACATTCTTTATTTGAAGTACTTTCTGTGAGATTAAAGATGACTTAGCATTTGGTTTCTTTGATAGCTACACGATTACATCACGACGCTACTAATGTGTGACACAATTTGCATTGTGCTTTTGCGGTGTATCTGTTTTATATCTGCACAGTTTTTCTGAATTATTCTGGAAAGGAAAACATGTTTTAGTAGTAACTTTTGTGGTATAGCTACAGTGAGACAGCCTTTTCTGTAGCACAACAATACGTTACAGCACAGTACTTACTTCATCACGGCAATAAGCGTACTAACTACGATATCTATACGCAAAACATTTCACTTTTGTTTATAATGAGGTAAGTACAGTGACTTCTGCAGAACTTAGTTTTCGGAGGACGATACCTACGACACTTCCACAGACATTATCTTACAACACGACGCACAGTTTAGCGCTACAGTACACGTATTTGAGTGATTAATTTTGTACTTAAAACATTTATTTGTAAAGATATTTGAAGTACAATGATACAAAGGTTTTCCGTGATACATTTCATTCCATTGCTGTTATCTGTAACACCTGAGGATATAATTACGTTAATCCTCAGGGGGGTACACGCTTACTTTGTGTACCATGTGTGTGGCAATCACAAGGAGCCCTAGCGAATATGGTATTTGCTTAGACAACTTTACACATCGGTACCATATTTCTCTAACACAGGATTACACAGCTATCTGATCATTTACCTGAGAGAGACAAATATTTATTTTACTACATCAGTGACAGATGTTTATGTAATTACACAGTTGGATAACTTCACACTTATGAAATTGTATTTTGTCTGTACTTTGTGAAATGTTCATATTTTTTCGGAACCATTGTGATTCTATGAGAGCTTTGAATGATGTGTTTGGTATGGGGTCATGATTTTTAAAATACGTTTGAGACAGTTGACACTTTTGACATGAGCAGAGATTTTTTTTTAGGTTTTGAAATTATTAGAGGAAGCTACGATGATTTTGAGAGTTGACTGAGGTGTTATGATGTTATTATTACGATGACTATGTGTATTACGCTGTTGCGGTATGTTTATGATCAATAAGCTGATGCTATATGAGGAATTTGATTATGCTACGTATTTATTATGATGAAATATTGAAGAAATGTCTACGAATATGTATATGTGTAATAAAGCAAGGAATAATGAGTAGTGGTTAGGGACTCTGGTTTGTGAAAAAGGTTGTTGGAAACCAAGAATCGTACTTTAAGAGCTATGAAATGTATGTAAATGCGTGAATGTATTACAATGCCGACGAAAATTTTTTGGATACTGTTATATCAATAGGATTTTGTTTCTACAGATGTGTAACGCAAATTCTTGACCTGTGAAATTTTTAAATGAGACTGCCACTGTCGCGGAAACTGGTGTCGTAAATATTTCGGTAAGACAATGAAGTGACCACCTTCACGTAATGCGTCGTGGACACCCAGCTGCGTGACAACCACCTGACAAAAGAAAGCCATTAGGTGAAAAAAAGAGGCCATTATCCTCGCTTTGACAGTCCTTTGTAGAAAGCATCGCAAATAAGACACGCTCATTACTTAGAAAGATACTTACATCTGCACACTTGACTATGACAAGCGTCTTTCTACGAGAGTTGAGAGAATTTCTACTAACTTATGAAATGTCACATGACTATTGAATGAAACTTTTATGCTTTGCATTTCATAGTTGCTTATTTCATTTGATATCTAGTTTCCAGCTGTGTTGCAGCATTGCTTTTATAAAATAAAATTAAATGCATTTGCTAATGTGAACACTTTCTGTCAACAGAGCTATTAAATAATCATTTTATGATCCACATTCTTCGAAAAAGGAGCACTTGGAAAGGAAAGAACAATATGAAGGGATTAATAAAAGTTACTGCATACTTAATTTTCTTTTCAACTACTTGGTAATATCTTTTGTAGAATTAGTTTTGTGGTGCACCACTTTAATGACATAGATATTGATATGTGAATAGATATTTCCCTTTTCTGCATTGTTGTCTTTGCTGTAATATTTTTTCTGCTTGAGCTTTGTCATGTGTAGATATAAGTTATTGCATGTGCTGCTGCTGTTTGCCAGGCATAGTGTTACTGAATTTCACTTTGTATTACTCTGTTAAGCCAGTTTTATTACTAATTTATTTTTCTTGTTGCTGTCCATTGCTTCATATTAGTTGTAATGTTGCATTTGCTTTGCTAAGTCCTATATTGTTGCCTTTTTTGCCAATTTGCATCTTTTTGTCATTGCTGTTTGTGTTAATTGTTTTGCGCTGCTGCATTGCGTGGTCCCTTAGTTTAGCATCTGAGCTCAGTAGGTTTAAGTTAGCTTAAGAGGGGGTAGACTATATAAGAATCTAGCTATGGTGAGTTGGAAGAAATGCATTGAGAAGCTATAAGAAAATGGTTTGGCCAAAAAAGTAGTGTACAGTGGAGAAAAACTATTTTTGAAAGAGGATGTGAACAGAATACAGAAAGCATGCTTGGATAAGATTTTTTTTTTGGCAGGAAAATATGTTGATATAAGAGGGACGATCTATGGAATGAAGTTTTAGGTTTGAGTGCAGTACCAAATGTTACCCTGAAAACGAACCCTGTCCTTTCCTTTTGTGTTATCCCACTATATGTTTGTGTACCCTTGTGTATTTATTTTCTTCCTGTCTCTGTGTACTGTTTCATAGAATTTTTTCTCTTCTAATACTAAGCTACATTCACTATGATGAGGAATGCTGTTATTCTCAATTATAATTTGCATTAATAACATGTTATTTACTTCATAAAGATGTTTACACATTATTTATTCTGTTTTGTTCTAATGCTCATGTGTTGATGTTTCAAAAGTTATTCTGATCTTTTATGTATGTACTTGTGTCATAATTTTTGTAACACAGATGTCCATGTTTATTTCTATTCTTTTGTAAAGCTTGTTTTACTACAAATGTTATCTGTATTGTTATGTTCTTTAATGATGTATTTTGTACCTTTGTTATTGTACTCTTATGTTATAAAATTGTAATTGACACCAGTTGATCAGATTACGTAATTTGTAAGTTACATTTCACTGCACACGTTGCTGTTGGTCATAGTATATGGACAATATGTGAGAAGTAGGGACTGTTAGTGTTTACATGTGTGTTAATAATTCAGCAAGGGACTGGATAACAGCATTGCCCATTCTAAGGACAACTCAAAAAAAAATTTTGTGAATGCACAAGTGATGGTTTATGGACATGCTATATTCTCCGCAAAACTCTTCGATGGTGATGGTGCACCTGCACAGTCGCAACAGATGGCTGCTGCCCGTCTCTACAAGGACTACAGTGGGTCTGTATCTTTGATGGCCCACCAATACCATTATTTCTACAAGGACTGCAGTGGGTCTGCACCTCTGGTGGCCCACCAATACCATACTCTCTACCAGGACTACAGTGGGTCTGCTCTGTGATGACCTAACTACCAATATTCTTCAAAACTTCGAATGACTCTGTTGTGGGTTTGCTCTGTTGTGGACCATTACCTGTCTGTATGTCAAGAGTCAGCACAGTGTTTCCGTTGGAAGGACAACACTACTTCTTCAAGACTGCATGGAAATCCACTATTTCTGTGTGCATTTTCTTTTGCTGCCCAGATTTTTAGAAAAACACTGCAATTTTACTGTAATAAGTGATCAGGACTGTCTTTATGGACTGTGAGAAAATTTTAGGTTTTGACCAACACTGTATTAATAAGTGTGTGAATCTGATATCTTCCTTACTGTAATTATGAAAAAATTTTCAAATCTGTATTGGCCACTGCCCAAAACAATTTGTAATTTTTTTTGTGGGGAGCATAGGGGCTATGTAAGTAGGCTGTTTAGGTTTTTTTATTGGTAACGCTACGTAGTGCTCTGTATGAAAATCACTGGCTCTGTTGTGTGCAGTCAGTGGCTGGTTGGCATTGTTGTAATACTTGCCATTGTAGTGTTGGGCAGCTGGATGTTAACAACGCATAGCGTTGCGCAGTTGGAGGTAAGTCGCCAGCAGTGGTGGATGTGGGGAGAGAGATGGTGGAGTTTTGAAATTTGTAAAAATGGATGCCATGAACTGATATATATATATATATATATATATATATATATATATATATATATATATATATATATATAATGACTATTAAGGTAAACACATTGTTTGTTCTCTATTAAAATCTTTCATTCGCTAACTATGCCTATCAGTAGTTAGTGCCTTCCGTAGTTTGAATCTTTTACTTAGCTGGCAGCAGTGACGCTCGCTGTATTGCAGTACTTCGAGTAACCAAGATTTTTTGTGGGGTAAGTGATTTGTGAAAGGTATAGGTTAATGTTAGTCAGGGGCATTCTTTTGTAGGGATTTTTGAAAGTCAGATTGCGTTGCGCAAAAAATATTGTGTGCCAGTTTAAGCACAGTCTTGTATAATTGTTCAAAGAGGAAGTTTCATACGGAAAACTCTCAGAAGGAGGGAAATAGCGGTAGGACATCTGTTAAGACACCAGGAAGTGACTTCGATGATACCAGAGAGGGGTGTAGAGGGTAAAAACGAGGGAACCAGAATTTGGAATACATCCTGTAGATAATTGAGGGCGTAAGTTGCAAGTGTTACTCTGAGATGAAGAGGTTGGCACAGGAGAGTCATTCGGTGTGGGCCACATTAAGCTAGCGAGAAGACTGATGACTCAAAAAAAAAAAAAAAATAGCAGAAATGTCTGGTAGTCTTGTGCGATTTTTGAATAGGCTAGCCTTTTACGGGTGCCTGAAGACTATTACTGCGAACAGTCAGAAAGTGACGCAGAACTTGCGTTCTGTCCACGCGTCCATAATTCAACTCATCGGAACTGAAATAAAATGTTGTAATACTAAAACGTATATGGTATGTGGAGGACGCAGGAATCACGATGATAAATAAAAGGCTTCTATAGTTTAACGGATCAGTATATTCTGGTAGTTCACACGTACAGTTAATAAGTATTAAAAATATTAAAGCTTGTCCTGTCGTTCTCAACACTCAAAACAGTTCAGAGGCTATGTCTATTCTTTATTTCTAATTACGTAAAGTTGATTGCTCGCCTTGAAAGTGGAGAACAACGTCAGACACTTAACACGCGATTTTCTGTTATATAGCGGGCGGCACCCGAAACAGAATGCCGAGAACAAAAGAAGCCTTCACAGCTCAATTCTTTATCCAAGTAAGTTCACTTTTACACAGTTTGACAACATAGTCGCGATATATCATTCGGCCGAAATACAATAATCCCAGTCATCTCTTAAATTTTCATTTCCTGAATTTTTTATACGTTAACGAGGAAAGATGGTTGCCTCTGAAGTTCAAATGGCTCTGAGCACTATGGTACTTAACAGCTATGGTCATCAGTCCCCTGGAGCCTCTGAAGTGACTCTGGTATAATTTTTGTAGCTTTTTAAAAATTGTAATGTTACCTTGACACCTGATAGAGCTTCATTATATTTATAATAAATATAGCGCTGTCAACTTGATTCTGTAGCTTGATAACAAAGATTAGTTAATATAACTCGCTTTACAGAATTTAGGTATGAGAATTTGTTTGTTCTTAATAATTCAAAAAGTAGATGAGGTAGCTTCATGATAAACTGAACCTAATTCCAGAAGTAGAACTCCGTAACTTTCACATTACGTTCTTCTAAAATTTCGAAAAAATTGGAATAATTCAAAAAGTAAAACTTCTACCATGGTTTTTACCATAAACTGCATCTAATTTCAGAAGTAGAACATTCTAGGTTTAACATTACGCGCCTCTTAGAATTTTACAAAGAATTAATTTTTGAACTGGGATTCCCAATATTTAACCTTTTCACTGTCTTTAATAACCTGACCAGGTTTAGAAACCATATTTAAGCATTTAAGTTTGTGTAAGTATATGGTACAGTCTCTTTGTTAGCGGCTCAAGGCATATTCCAGGCTCTGTTGTCTCGATCACGGGTGAGCGAAGAAGAAAAGTCAGTTCCTCACGTACCTCTCAGCGCTCACTTGGTTCTCCATATCACCCGCTGTTTTATTTTGTGACAAGACATTTTTGTTCCAAAAAAATTAAATATTATGAGCGAGGACTTACTAGGAAGCATATATATGTAGTACAGCATCTTACTAGCAATTTCCTTATTTAATAGGAGCCATTAAAAAACAAATTCATATCAAACCATGGATCAACATATTACACTTGCGAGAAAATTTTAGATATTTCCAGTTTAGTTATTCTGTGCATTCAAATATATTAGTTTTGAAAAAGGTTTACTTTTTCATCAAATGTGATTTAAAGAAAAGAAACCATACACACTGCACACACACAACTTTGGTACCCATTTAAGCTTCTTATAGGCCGTAGTCACTACGGCAATTGTTCTAGTCATCACTCACTTGCTTTGGGTAGGGGGCGGAGGAGATTCACTATGAAGAGCGTTGTCTGTACCAGGGAAAGGGGGCAGGAGGTTGCCTCGTCGCCCTCTCCATCAAGCTCGCAGTCCGCAATTACATTACGCGTCCATACCCTGAGAAACAGATGACAAATTCTCAGCTTCTGTTTTCTTTTTATGCTAAGGAAGGACAAAATATATTCTAAATCTTTTTTCTTTTTCTTCTTCACTTAAATAATCGTAATAGAAGTCAACAGAATTTTTCCGTTTGAAGTAAATACCTTTTTTCAAGATTATTACTACAGCGCATTGCCTTTAAAATACGTGGATCTATTAATAAAATCTCCCTTTTCCTTCATTGAAGATATTGATTCACGAAGTCTTCTCTTTACAAAAGTATTTACGTTTCTTTTATATACATCTATATTTACTTTGCCATATTTTGGATAGATGTCATTAGTTTATTCTTAAAATAGTTATCCCGTTATTTCCTAAAGTTGTGTAATCTCAGAGAGCTGGGTTAGCATATGGATTATCTTACTACGAAAGTCATTTCTTTGGCGACAGCCGCTTTGCCCTTTCGTTTCGTTCATTAAAAGCGGTATATGTTTCATTTAGATTTCTCAATAATCTGCATCTCATAACCATTTTATCTGCGAATGTTGTTGTCTGCGTTGGTCAATATTCACATTTGAACTGACCTTCGCCTTACAGAAAGCATAAACATAAGCATTTTAAAAGCACTTCTTGAGTTGTGAGTGAAATAAATAACACTCCTCTCCATTTCCATTTCTCCACTATTTATGACAGCCTACAGAGCTCATTACGTCTCATTTCTCTATTGAATAAGTCATCCTAATCGCCTTATTTCCTTCTTTCTTAAGAGTACCAGCAATAGTATCGAAGGAAGCTGACGGAGATCCGAAATGTGAAATGATTTGGGTGAAGTTCACGGTTAAAGCAGGCTCAGACATGGTAATTGGATGTCTCTATAGGCTCCCTGGCTCAGCAGCTGTTGTGGCTGAGCACCTGAAGACTAATTTGGAAAATATTTCGAGCAGATTTCCCCACCATGTTATAGTTCTGGGTGGAGATTTTAATTTGCCGGATATAGACTGGGAGACTCAAACGTTCATAACGGGTGACAGGGACAAAGAATCCAGTGAAGTTTTTTTAAGTGCTTTCTCTGAAAACTACCTTGAGCAGTTAAACAGAGAACCGACTCGTGGCAATAACATATTAGACCTTCTGGTGACAAATAGACCCGAACTATTTGAAACAGTTCACGCAGAACAGGGAATGAACGATCATAAAGCGGTTACGGCATCGATGATTTCAGACGTAAATAGAAATATTAAAAAAGGTAGGAAGTTTTTCCTGTTTAGCAAAAATGACAAAAAGCAGATTTCAGAGTACCTGACGGCTCAACACAAAAGTTTTGTCTCAAGTACATACAGTGTTGAGGATCGGTGGACAAAGTTCAAGACCATCGTACAAAATGCGTTAGATGAGTATGTGCCAAGCAAGATCGAAGATATGGAAAAAATCCACCGTGGTACAACAACCGAGTTAGAAAACTGCTGCGGAACCAAAGGGAACTTCACAGAAAACATAAACATAGCCAAAGCCTTGCAGACAAACAAAAATTCCGCGGAGCGAAATTTGGTGTGAAGAGGGCTATGCGAGAGGCGTTCAATGAATTCGAAAGTAAAGTTCTATGTACTGACTTGGCAGAAAATCTTAAGAAATTTGGAACTTATGTCAAAGCAGTAGGTGGATCAAAACAAAATGTCCAGACACTCTGTGACCAAAATGGTACTGAAACAGAGGATGACAGACCAAAGGCCGAAATACTAAATGTCTTTTTCCAAAGCTGTTGCACAGAGGAAGACTGCACTGTAGTTTCTTCTCTAGATTGTAGCACAGATGACAAAATGGTAGATATCGAAATAGACGACAGAGGAATAGAGAAACAATTAAAATCGCTCAAAAGAGGAAAGGCCGCGTGACCTGATGGGTTACCAGTTCGATTTTACACAGAGTACGCGAAGGAACTTGCCCCCCTTCTTTCAGCGGTGTACCGTAGGTCGCTGGAAGAGCGTAGCGTTCCAAAGGATTGGAAAAGGGCACAGGTCATCCCCGTTTTCAAGAAGGGACGTCGAACAGACGTGCAGAACTATAGACCTATATCTCTAGCGTAAATCAGTTGTAGCATTTTGGAACACGTATTATGTTCGAGTATAATGACTTTTCTGGAGACTAGAAATCTACTCTGTAGGAATTAGCATGGGTTTCGAAAAAGACGGTCGTGTGAAACCCAGCTCGCGCTATTCGTCCACGAGACTCAGAGAGTCATAGACATGGCTTCACAGGTAGATGCCGTGTTTCTTGACTTCCGCAAGGCGTTCGACACAGTTCCCCACAGTCGTTTAATGAACAAAGTAAGAGCATATGGACTATCAGACCAATTGTGTAATTGGATTGAAGACTTCCTAGATAACAGAACGCAGCATGTCATTCTCAATGGAGATAAGTCTTCCGAAGTGAGAGTGATTTCAGGTGTGCCGCAGGGGAGTGTCATAGGACCGTTGCTATTCACAATATACATAAATGACCTTGTGGATGACATCGGAAGTTCACTGAGGCTTTTTGCAGATGATGCTGTGGTATATCGAGAGGTTGTAACAATGGAAAATTGTACTGAAATACAGGAGGATCTGCAGCGAAATGACGCATGGTGCAGGGAATGGCAATTGAATCTCAATGTAGACAAGTGTAATGTGCTGCGAATACATATAAAGATAGAGCCCTTATCATTTAGCTACAGAATAGCAGGTCAGCAACTGGAAGCAGTTAATTCCATAAATTATCTGGGAGTACGCATTATGAGTGATTTAAAATGGAATGATCATATAAAGTTGATCGTCGGTAAAGCAGATACCAGATTGAGATTCGTTGGAAGAATCTTACGGAAATGCTATCCGACAACAAAGGAAGTAGGTTACAATACGCTTGTTCGCCCACTGCTTGAATACTGCTCAGCAGTGTGGGATCCGCACCAGATAGGGTTGATAGAAGAGATAGAGAAGATCCAACGGAGAGCAGCGCGCTTCGTTACAGGATCATTTAGTAACCGCGAAAGCGTTACGGAGATGACAGATAAACTCCAGTGGAAGACTCTGCAGGAGAGACGCTCAGTAGCTCGGTACGGGCTTTTGTTGAAGTTTCGAGAACATACCTTTACCGAAGAGGCAAGCAGTATATTGCTCCCTCCTACGTATATCTCGCGAAGAGATCATGAGGATAAAATCAGAGAGATTAGAGCCCACACAGAAGCATACCGACAATCCTTCTTTCCACGTACAATACAAGACTGGATTAGAAGGAAGAACCGATAGTTACTCAGGGTACCATCCGCCACACACCGTCCGGTGGCTTGAGGAGCATGGATGTAGATGTAGATGTAGATCTGCATACACACGACGATAAATTTTTGGCACATAAATTTCTTCCTCACACCTCTTTCAGACAATAGCAAAAAACGCTTTAGTTTGTCCCTGCGTGGAATAAGCTTATTAATTTCTCTCAGTTACTGAATACAAATTAAACAACGCAACTATAAGTTTATGCAGATTCCATTTCTTATATTTCAGAATCTTCTGTTTTTTACGGTATTGATTCAAATTATTTATATATACTTCCTGATAATTGTTACTTTCAGATTTTACAGCCCATACACTACATATACTACCATTTCTCTGTTCTTGTTGAACTCACCATATTTCAAAAAAATCTTAAGATCTTCAATGCAAATTCTCCTGTCAAGTTAGATATTCTCAACTGTGGTATGTCGAAATCAGTAATAATACTTAAACTAAGAAAATTATTACTCGCTGTTAGATTATTTACAAACATGGATTTTTACTAAGATCGGAGAGAACAAGAAATGAAACCAGAAACTTGAAACAAGATTTCATCCACATTGCCAAACTCTGGCACATTCTCTACGTACTCTATTTACTACTATCTACAAATTCCTCCAGATCCACAATGTTTGAGACTCAACTGGTTATTTCTTTTAGGATACTCAAGTCTGAAAATATCTGCATGTGGCTTACCTATTATTCTACTGGGTCCATGGTGTAAATGCATAAAAATTCTGATTTTCTTTATAAAACATACCCCACTTTTAATTATTCTGATGGTAGCTCTGTTTCTTTATCACTAACAACATGCTTTCCAATGAAAGGCACAGAATTACATCAGGATTTCCCAAAGTTAACACGATTTCGCTCTGATCAAATTCAGTCTCTCCTTGATACATTGATTAGCGGTGGGACCAGACGTTGACACGATATGCGATAGCATGACGTAAATACCGACCAAACAGAAGTCGTCTTACGCCTGTTTAAGGCCACCAGAACAGCGATTTTGACAGTTAGTTGTTCCTGACGATGACGATGGTGGAAATCGTCGAAAGCTCGAGATTTTATCCTGACTGACGCGGCAAGAAGTCCGAGAATGTTCTATGGTATAGTGCCATCGTGAAAGACATCGTTCTCAGAAGATGGGTTCGTGTGGGCCAAAGGTAACTCTTCGTTCTGTGATGACAGTATTTATTTTTGTTTCGGTTTGGGCTATTTACCATTTGTCAAAATTTGTTCTTCTTTTTGCCTGAGAGGGGTATTTTAAACACAGCATTTGCATTCGTACTGAGGAAAGAACCTCAGCAGGGGTTATTGTCAATGTATTAAATCCTCAATTAATCTACTTGCTTATTTTGATCGAACATCCTCCGTGGTGGGGACATGACATTCCTTCATGGGCTCAGTGCGGACGGTGAAGGAAACAAGTGTTCCAAAATCGCTTGAAATTCCCAGCGGCGTCGCCGAGCGAAGCAACTGGGCGACACAGAAAGCGCTGCAGCCCTCAGCTTGGCCGCGGCGGACGGATACGCGCCAGCCGTGCAGAGCGTTTCCGCGGGAGTTGGACTGCACTGCAAGTACCCAACACGCCGACGCGTGACACGGGGCGCGCGTGGCTGAGTTGGTGCGAGAGCCGCTGAGGTGATCTGATGCTGCCGACTCCGATGTGTCGGCGATGTGGCCAGAGAATGTTGGGCTCCTCCCGCGACAGCAACATGTTTTTGCGTCGGTTGTTTGCAACACTACCCTGTGCATCACTTGTTCTTTACATGCGATAGAGTTTTTTCATCATTCTTTGGATTGAAACTTGTAAAGTAATTCCTTAAAACTATTTCTTTATGAACTTTTGTAACGGTTAATGTACAATTACTGGTCCATGCACATGGCTTGCAGGTACTCGGTACTAAAAGTAATGTTAAGTTACGGAAGGAAAACCAGGAGGTAAGTCACCGTGCTGTAGGTCGGTACGCCAAGCTGGTACAGTCAGTCACATCGAGTGCTAGTTATCAGCCAGTAAAAACTATAGTGTTATCTGTTCATCCATAAAGTTTACAGTGACATGGTCCATCAGATGTTATCTGTTGATAGTAGCAAGATATGTCTTTGGAGCTGCAAAGTTCTAGCAAAGCCTCAAATGGAAGTTGATGCTTGTCTGTTGGAAGAATAAGACGCACTACTACGCTCTATCGTACGATGCAAGACATTCCACTATAAAGCAAAGTGATATTTTATGCAATAAAGTTTCCATGTGGAAGCTGTCAATGTATTCAACACACTGTACTACATCTCACCAACTAGCAGACAGACTAGCATTTGCTTGGATAAAACTTATGTTTACAATAGAATATTATTATTTTAAATTGCTCAAGCGTTGACTATTCCACATTGCTTTAGCTTATATAGATTCCTAGTCCACTTCCTTGGATCTAAACTTTACCATCACATCAAGAAACTTTTCAAAAAAAGTAAACGACTGCTCCTTAAAGAGGCGTATTAAACATTTTTGAGTAATATAAAAAGATTTACTGCTCAAATTAAATGATTTTGAGTACTAGAGTAATATTAGTAAGAGACGCTTGCTGTTTTTTCATATTTGGAAGTAATTACTTGCTTTAATATCTTTAGAGAAACTAATTAAAAATGACATTTGAAAGCCTTACACTATTTTTATGTATACCTTATGTGATGTAATTTTTTCATTGTGGCCATTGTGTTATGAACAGCATTGTTAATGTCATTGTTTCCAGCATTATCTTCCACTAGTTTGGTGTTATTGAAAGCAATGAGAAGTCAAAAAGTGCATATTAATACGAGACGGTGAATTTTAGTTCCAAGTGTAATCGACTGTCTAAATTATTTCACAGTAGTTTTCTATGGAATAATTGCTTCACTTTAATGGCCTCAGAGAAAGGATTAAAGGACCTTATATTGTTACTGTTAATTATTGTACACTCCTGGAAATTGAAATAAGAACACCGTGAATTCATTGTCCCAGGAAGGGGAAACTTTATTGACACATTCCTGGGGTCAGATACATCACATGATCACACTGACAGAACCACAGGCACATAGACACAGGCAACAGAGCATGCACAATGTCGGCACTAGTACAGTGTATATCCACCTTTCGCAGCAATGCAGACTGCTATTCTCCCATGGAGACGATCGTAGAGATGCTGGATGTAGTCCTGTGGAACGGCTTGCCATGCCATTTCCACCTGGCGCCTCAGTTGGACCAGCGTTCGTGTTGGACGTGCAGACCGCGTGAGACGACGCTTCATCCAGTCCCAAACATGCTCAATGGGGGACAGATCCGGAGATCTTGCTGGCCAGGGTAGTTGACTTACACCTTCTAGAGCACGTTGGGTGGCACGGGATAAATGCGGACATGCATTGTCCTGTTGGAACAGCAAGTTCCCTTGCCGGTCTAGGAATGGTAGAACGATGGGTTCGATGACGGTTTGGATGTACAGTGCACTATTCAGTGTCCCCTCGAGGATCACCAGAGGTGTACGGCCAGTGTAGGAGATCGCTCCCCACACCATGACGCCGGGTGTTGGCCCTGTGTGCCTCGGTCGTATGCAGTCCAGATTGTGGCGCTCACCTGCACGGTGCCAAACACGCATACGACCATCATTGGCACCAAGGCAGAAGCGACTCTCAACGCTGAAGACGACACGTCTCCATTCGTCCCTCCATTCACGCCTGTCGCGACACCACTGGAGGCGGGCTGCACGATGTTGGGGCGTGAGCAGAAGACGGCCTAACGGTGTGCGGGACCGTAGCCCAGCTTCATGGAGACGGTTGCGAATGGTCCTCGCCGATACCCCAGGAGCAACAGTGTCCCTAATTTGCTGGGAAGTGGCGGTGCGGTCCCCTACGGCACTGCGTAGGATCCTACGGTCTTGGCGTGCATCCGTGCGTCGCTGCGGTCCGGTCCCAGGTCGACGGGCACGTGCACCTTCCGCCGACCACTGGCGACAACATTGATGTACTGTGGAGACCTCACGCCCCACGTGTTGAGTAATTCGGCGGTACGTCCACCCGGCCTCCCGCATGCCCACTATACGCCCTCGCTCAAAGTCCGTCAACTGCACATAGGGTTCACGTCCACGCTGTCGCGGCATGCTACCAGTGTTAAAGACTGCGATGGAGCTCCGTATGCCACGGCAAACTGGCTGACACTGACGGCGGCGGTGCACATATGCTGCGCAGCTAGCGCCATTCGACGGCCAACACCGCGGTTCCTGGTGTGTCCGCTGTGCCGTGCGTGTGATCATTGCTTGTACAGCCCTCTCGCAGTGTCCGGAGCAAGTATGGTGGGTCTGACACACCGGTGTCAATGTGTTCTTTTTTCCATTTCCAGGAGTGTAGAATAACAGTCCGAAGAGACAGTAACGGGCACAAGAATCAATGCAAAGTCTGTAAACCACATGCGCGACCATCGAGGGTCATTATGCGTTATAAAATTCGAGATAACAATGAAATAAAGTTTCTCTACTACGGACCGTGTTATCTCAAGTCACAGGCTATACGTTTCTTTCACGTCAGGCGGATGTCGCGAAAATACGCGACTAGCCACGGTCTCTGTGGACTATTGCTGCAGCGGCCGTCCGCCTCTGGTGCTGGCTCCATATCTCCCCCGGCCAGGATACTGAATAATACGTTGGCCCCGCAGTTGGCGCGTACAGCGGGTAGTGGCCGGCACGATAGTAAACGTGCCTCGGGAGAGTCATGGGCGCGGGACGCATTTCGCCACTCGCCTTCCTATGCATTATCGAGATCTTCCGAAAGGTCCCTGCTGTGGAGGCTTGCAGGACCTGACGCAGTATGGGGGTCTTACCTCCTGGAGATGGAGACTGGACTATTTATTCACTGCTGCTGTACACAGTCCTGCTACCTACAAACAAGACACAGTCTTTATTGTTTATTTTAAATATTATACAGGGCGAAACAGGACTCAAATGATATTCTTTGAGTATTTTGGTATGAGAAACCAGTCGTCTTCGGAGGCTCGTTACAGAGTAATTATCTCTCGGTTGATTTTTATGCCCAATACTTATCTTTGTATCTCTATTGTACTGAAAGTATCCGCGCAACAGAGGAAATATCAGCGGTTCGCGCTGTGTGTCAGTTTTGAAACACAGTTTTTCCAATTATTAACGGCACTTCCTGTTGACAGCAGTAATGCCCTGTTCACTGTTAGCTCTCAAAATTGCATTCAGTAGTGTCCGCTTCTGTCTCAGGTTTATTTCTTTTCTGGCAGTGTTGGTTGTTCGTTAGCGGTGATACACAGCACAGTATATACAATTACTAATGAATATTTGACCGGTATGCTCCGAGTGTATGGGTTCCTGAATCCAATGGAAGAACGGCGTTACGAAACTATGCTGAGATGTTCCTGCAGCAACACAGTGTTTTTGCATTTGCTCATCGGAACACTTTGAGCTGTACATTTTGATGGTTACATACCCCAGGCTTTTTCTCTGTTCCGAAGTCATTTTCTAAGAAACAAAGATAATTGGAATAACAAACAGAATAAATAGTAGTACATTATTACTCCGTTACGAGTCATCAGAAGGCACGTGTCCCTGATACCAAAATACTCTTAAAATGTCCCTGAACAAGCCTCCGAACCTCCACCAGTTGAGTTCGTGTTCACCCTGAATAATTGTGTTCAGTAACTATTTTTAGAAAAAATAACATTTTCCAGCTAATTCGTAGGTACTACAGTAACACTGCTTACTAATTAAAGTTATCTAGATACCGAGTCAACTACTTATATAAGATTAGGTCCTCTTCCGTACGTCTTACACGGCTACACGGCTATATATGTTAATAATAATAATAATAATAATAATATTCATAACTGTTGCCGGTTGCATTACTCATTTAAAAGCTACAACTGCATTCTATTAACCGTTTGTTTGCGTCCACAGTCCTGCAGTATGTTAGAAACGGTATTTCCCGCCTCAAATGAATGGAACTGCTGTGCTCTTTATAAACCGATTTTGTCGATATTATATGAAGCGTCACGTTCTTATTTCATAGAGACGACAGAAATTTGTTTGTTTTGATATACATGAAATATGTCAATAACCTTTGACACGTGGACATACTCATAATAGTAAAGAATGTGTATTGGCAGGTACAGGGTTATAACTTGAAAATAGCACCCACACCGAAATCATGGTTCTCAGAAGAATACACTCAGTAACGTTTCAGTTGGAAATGTTGTCGTTGTCGTTTCTGGAATACTTCGAAAGAAGTACCGCCAAGTCTGTGGCCTGCGAAATTAGAATACTGTTCCTGGAATGTTCCCAAGCACCATAGTTTATACATTTTCTCACATGTTTTCACTGATCTACACAATTTTACACTTTTCTTTGCGTTGTAATTTGTGCTGCCATCAGCGCCGTGTGTCCTCTGGCACTCGAGTTGCTTCCGTGGTACCAGCGAGGACGTCCACTGTGTTCGGCGAACCTCCAGCCTTCTCCTCGTGTCCTCTGGTGATAATACTGTAACTTGTTCCGAAGGACAACCAGTGATACACAGAAGTTGTCACTCCTGGCCCTCCCCAACGAACATCTACACGCCACATTTAGCTAGACACACGTCTACGCCGTGATCTCCATTAGAAGCTGACGGGAATAGAAAGTGTTACGCCAAATGCTACCGAATTGGTACTACGATAGAGTATGTTGATTAAAAACTCATCTTTATGCAAGTTTTTTTTTCAGTGCAGAAGAAAAGCAGTTTCTAGTGATGAAGAAAAGTGTGATTATTCGATGCTTTTGAGTAGAGATTGCAACACGGTACGGCAATAGGAGGTGCAAGTGCAGCTTATCGTCATGTTTCGCAATTTGAGAAAGGTCGCGTCAGTGGTATGAAGGACATGGCTGCTTTGTGCCGACAGATCGCACGGACGGTTGGTTGCAGTGCAATGATGGTTCCTTCCATTGTGTTACGTGAAGATCGCAAGACTGTTTTACTCGCTCTGACGAGTAGACGGATGACAACAGATGAAAATCGTATGGAGGTTACAGGCAAAGTGCCACCACAAACATCCATTGCAGTTCACACGACTATGAAATTTTTCATCGATTTACTGCAAAGAATCTTCCAGAGCAACTCTGGAAAAAAGTGACACAACCACAAAACTAGCTAGCAAATCCGTCGGACTGAGACACAAAGACTTCAAACGCTGAACAAAAACCAGATACTTGAAAAAAGATATTCGCATTTTCTGACGTGGGGACTGAGAATGGATGCTAAATACTGCGCCAAATTGTACGTAGTAGCACCTAAATTGCTAACAAAAGGCCGAAGAGGAACCCCTTGCTGTATACCTTGGGCAAACAGTATAATCTCTGCGTGACTGCAGCACCAGGCCGAAGTTTTTTAAGAACATTGACAGATAATGAACTCTTCTTCAAAAGTGAAAGCGTATTGCGTTTTATACGTTCAGTTGGATCGTTCTGTAATCTTCGGTATGCCGAGTCTGCAGGTAAAAGATCCGTTTTACTCAAATAATCGTCCCACGAAAAGTAACCGTTGCATTGCCATTGTCCTCTGATAGGATTATTAAATCCTGGTCTTCTCTGATGAACCGGATCGCGGCTCTTTCAAGACTTCCGGGGGTGGCCCATGTATACAGACCGATATCTTTGTGTATCAAGTTGTCATCCATCACACCAACGCAACGGGGTCCTGCGTACATTGATAAAAAGGCGATATCAGATGCAGATAGTTAGCCACAAGAACTGGATCATCTAAAATCAGTGTTCAAGCAGTATAATTACGCCGACAATCAGATACGTCGTGCTCTACAGACTGGACCCTAGCGGAAACCAACAGAAGATGCAAATAAATAGGTGACATTCTTACCCTTTAAGGGAAGAACGAAAATAGGAATAACTTTAAAGAAATTTTATATGAAAAGTTTGTTCCATTCGCCAGCTAAGAATAGAGCGCTGGTGGGCTCAGTGAAAGATGATTTGGGTTTAAGGGAGCCCCATGTCTTCAAAATTCCTTGCCGTTGTGGGAAAGCCTATATTGGACAGACGAAAATAGTGGCCAGGTGTTCCGCCCAATATTGTATCAAAATGACGTTATGTTCCGGCTGGAGACCTGATATGAATATCATATTCATTTAACGTTGTCAAGTTTGTGTCCTCTATGCATACGCTAACGGTACGCGCCCAGCCGGAAGCCTTCTCAGGACGTGCGTTCGCACACAACCGACACACCATTACGCCATATCCGCAATTCCGACCTAGTTCTCTACATCTACATATGGTTCAAATGGCTCTGAGCACTATGGGACTTAACTTCTGAGGTCATCAGTCCCCTAGAACTTAGAACTACTTAAACCCAGCTAACCTAAGGACATCACACACATCCATGCCCGAGACAGGCTTCGAACCTGCGGCCGTAGCGGTCGCTCGGTTCCACACTGTAGCGCCTAGAGCCGCTCCGCCACTCCGGCCGGCACATCTACATACACACTCCGCAAGTCGCCATACGGTGCGTGGAGCAGAGTACCCTGTATCACTGCTTGTCATTCCCTTTCCTGTTCCACTCGCAAATAGAGCGAAGGAAAAACGACTATCTACAATGTACTGATAAAATTTTGACCGTCGAAATGTTTTTTGGTTGTACGCGTTCTGCTTTCACTATGTCTGAAAAAACCATGTACTTTCCACAAGTAGGCCGGCCGCGGTGGTCTAGCGGTTCTAGGCGCGCAGTCCGGAACCGCGCGACTGCTACGGTCGCAGGTTCGAATCCTGCCTCGAGCGTGGGTGTGTGTGATGTCCTTAGGTTAGTTAGGTTTACGTAGTTCTAAGTTCTAGGGGACTGATGACCACAGCAGTTGAGTCCCATAGTGCGCAGAGCCATTTGAACCATTTTCCATAAGTAGGGGCGTTATATGCTACCCGAACAGCCGCTTCCTGTGTGTCGTGCAGCCCGGCCCATCAGTTCTACAATTCTCGACCCCATAGTCCAGGTCCAGAAAACTGCAGTCAATACCGTCTCAGAATCGACGGAACCTTCGGTTGTAACACTCAACTCGGCTCCAAACCAAAGGACCCCGATCAATTCTGGGAACGATGCTGCAAATGGTGATCTGCTTGTACCTCGCTCGTGAGGCCAGCAACGTTCACCACTTCAGCCAGCCGCCCATATGACCTGATGTTGGTCTCAGAACCCAAGTGCTGGCGTCCTTGGTGCCAACGTGAGCCATGACTTGCAGAAGACTGTACCCTGCACACCCAGTAACTGTAGGCAGGACCTCCTCCACATGTTGGATGAGGCCTCCCTGGCAGACACAGCGATTGCACATTGGATTCCTTTCCGGCCCTGGCAGCTATTTCCCTAAGAGACTCCACACCAAAATTAACTTCGGAGTTTCCGACAGCTAGCAGTAAATTCGGGAATTTTGTTAAAATGCTTCGACAATGTACTGATAACATTTCGACCGTCGAAGTGTCTTTAGTTTGTACGCATCCCCGTCCACTCACAGAGTGAATGGCGAGGCCAGATGGTCAGTCTCCGCACAGACTTTCCGTCTCGAACAACGCACACACATTATCACACGCCAGTCCCCCTGCAGTGAGGATCGATCCACCGTATCGGGTTTCGTGCATTGTTCCTCGACAGCAGAGCCCGTAGGCGTAACAGGTGACACATCATGTGTCCCATGCAACGTACCACATTCTCTGCCTCTGGTACACGCCGACGCATCGGACTGAAGAGCCTAACCGTGGCCAAAAGCTTCTTCAGCTGTTCGCTAACTGTGCCCAGCTCATATTGTGCCCGTACACAGCATGTACACATCCTATTCATCCTACAACTAAGAATTAATTATAAAAGCCCACAGAGAAAGCTAATAACATAACCGCTTACTCTCCTGATGTTTCACAACAGAGGCTGACGCCTTACTGAGCTGTGTAGCTGACCATTCAAAAGAAGTAATAGCTGTGCTACAGACTGTTCGAATCTACGCCTTACAGTTATTAAAAGGTGAGCTTCCAACACTTGAGCATAACATCACTCACAGAATACGAGAGTGAAACTACGCAGAAACAGAGCTACTCTACTGGTCCGTTACAGGTGGCAGCTGCAAACCAACTAAGGCAATGACCAGCCTTCAAGAAGTCGTGACGGCGCTGAAGTAAGTGGCAGTACTTGTCTTCCACATTAAAAAATCCACTTTGACTGTGAACATTCCCTGGGTTAGGCAAGCAGCTGCGCTATGCATCGACACCCGCCATGCGTCAGTCTGCAGCAGGGTTAATGGCGGTCTCCGGACACAGGTATCATCGGCGCAACTGACTGCGGCCTCATGGCCTACTTGATGGAGTTCATTAACTCGTAGGACGTAGAGAGCTTTGATAGTTCATCTGTTATTATATCTGGAAATGCGACCACAGCAATACTAACATGGGTTCATTCCCTTTGTAGATAATAACCTTATTTCCTGTGACATAATGATAAGGCGATAAGGCATATTGATACGTTCGTGTAGACCTAGAAGGGCCTGTTTTGGTCTTCAGTGCTAGATGATAGCCTAGTACTGAAGGGTTTCTATATGAGCCTCTTCATCATTTTGCTTAGCATGTAACTTAATGTACCCAACTTTGGCACCTCAATTCTGGGTACAAATTGTCAACTACATAAAAAAACATAGCAGCTGAGTGTGTCTATAGTGGCCATAACATATATTATATTTATTTCACTTCACATTTTACTAAGGTTTTACCGGAGCTCCACACGAAAATTCAGTACCTCTATGTGCAATAAGTCAGTATATACATCCTTTCCTCCTCTCAGCTGATGAATGAAAAGCATGAATAAGAGTGTACAAGATAAATTTCAGTGTCTAGATCTATGATAGTAAACGTAGTCTGCTACTGTAAAGCACGTACCAGGTAACAAAGAGGTTTCTGTTCGCCTTGGACGAAGCTCTTGCACAGGTTGGCACCACACAATAGGGAGCTCGCTGGGCACTTCCGAAGGAATGGGACGTGTTGGTTCCGAAAGTGTTCGCTCGGTAGTCTTCTGGGAGAATCTTATTTTTGTAGGTTTCAGCTCCAGCCAAAAATTAACGTCTTGCTCTCATCGCTCATTGCTCGTTGAGTGGTATACGGAATTTTTCTTGTTAATTTTGGAACATTATAACAAGTTGCACTTGGCCATGTATACAAGCCACTGTCCTGCTCTACCTATGTCCAAACATATGGACTCGTGATGTATATTCTCAATTCAGTCTGATCTATTTGTTGGTGACCTCATGAGTATACTATCATTGAACAGATTTCTGAAACGTCGCTAATTTCAATTTCATTTCGGAATCTAGTTTCCACGTGTCTTTGTTGTCTCAACATGTGTGAAGTACGGATCTCAGGCCTTACGTTCGCAGATCGTGACTTACAATAATGTGTCCCATCCAGTTTAGTCAGCTAATCTGGATTTTACCACTCATTGTATGCAGAATTTTTGTTTGTGACGACCACGTGTTTGCGAATTATGAGAATCGTTATATTCTCAGGGTAAAACTTCCAAATTAGTTTCAGAATTTCTGCTATGCTGCAATTACACTCCTGGAAATTGAAATAAGAACACCGTGAATTCATTGTCCCAGGAAGGGGAAACTTTATTGACACATTCCTGGGGTCAGATACATCACATGATCACACTGACAGAACCACAGGCACATAGACACAGGCAACAGGGCATGCACAATCTCGGCACTAGTATAGTGTATATCCAGCTTTCGCAGCAATGCAGGCTGCTATTCTCCCATGGAGACGATCGTAGAGATGCTGGATGTAGTCCTGTGAAACGGCGTGCCATGCCATTTCCACCTGGTGCCTCAGTTGGACCAGCGTTCGTGCTGGACGTGCAGACCGCGTGAGACGACGCTTCATCCAGTCCCAAACATGCTCAATGGGGGACAGATCCGGAGATCTTGCTGGCCAGGGTAGTTCACTTACACCTTCTAGAGCACGTTGGGTGGCACGGGATACATGCGGACGTGCATTGACCTGTTGGAACAGCAAGTTCCCTTGCCGGTCTAGGAATGGTGGAACGATGGGTTCGATGACGGTTTGTATGTACCGTGCAATATTCAGCGTCCCCTCGACGATCACCAGAGGTGTACGGCCAGTGTAGGAGATCGCTCCCCACACCATGATGCCGGGTGTTGGCCCTGTGTGCCTCGGTCGTATGCAGTCCTGATTGTGGCGCTCACCTGCACGGCGCCAAACACGCATACGACCATCATTGGCACCAAGGCAGAAGCGACTCTCATCGCTGAAGACGACACGTCTCCATTTGTCCCTCCATTCACGCCTGTCGCGACACCACTGGAGGCGGGCTGCACGATGTTGGGGCGTGAGCGGAAGACGGCCTAACGGTGTGCGGGACCGTAGCCCAGCTTCATGGAGACGGTTGCGAATGGTCCTCGCCGATACCCCAGGAGCAACAGTGTCCCTAATTTGCTGGGAAGTGGCGGTGCGGTCCCCTACGGCACTGCGTAGGATCCTACGGTCTTGGCGTGCATCCGTGCGTCGCTGCGGTCCGGTCCCAGGTCGACGGGCACGTGCACCTTCCGCAGACCACTGGCGACAACATCGATGTACTGTGGAGACCTCACGCCCCACGTGTTGAGCAATTCGGCGGTACGTCCACCCAGCCTCCCGCATGCCCACTATACGCCCTCGCTCAAAGTCCGTCAACTGCACACACGGTTCACGTCCACGCTGTCGCGGCATGCTACCAGTGTTAAAGATTGCGATGGAGCTCCGTATGCCACGGCAAACTGGCTGACACTGACGGCGGCGGTGCACAAATGCTGCGCAGCTAGCGCCATTCGACGGCCAACACCACGGTTCCTGGTGTGTCCGCTGTGCCGTGCGTGTGATCATTGCTTGTACAGCCCTCTCGCAGTGTCCGGAGTAAGTATGGTGGGTCTGACACACCGGTGTCAATGTGTTCTTTTTTCCATTTCCAGGAGTGTATTAACAGCTTATTCTTATCGATGATTTCTTGTTCACTTATTTCGTGCACTCAATTCAAGGGAACGATCGTTTGCCAACGACGGGCGTAGTGGTGAGGTTTTTCTTTAATCTTATATTTTTCCTGAATGTCAATTATATATGTATATGTGCGTGACTATCGCCACTGAAAGATTCCTCTACTCTTCCATAGTTGATGATTAATGATAAATCATGCTGGGGCCTGCAGGACGCAGTTGTAAATGTAATTTTGTAACTCATCCTAGAGTGTGAAGAACAGCAGTCATCACCCATTTATTAGTTGTTTAGATTATTAGTTTTTCAGCTGTTCTTGAATAAAGGTGATATTTTTACTAGAGCACATGCTTACGTATTCCCTCCCAAACTTCCATTTTACGTTCTCCTGCTATCCGTTGCGCAACACGTACATTTGTCCAAGTTATTTATTTAATATTTATTTAACTAACACAAATGTGCAGATCCGGCACATCATTTCATCTGACCACCAATTTTTTTTTCTGCCATGTATATGCACATAGCGTCTCCCCACCGTTCATGTCAATAGATACGTCATTTTTATGGACACCTTCATCATGAGCACTGATCCCTAACCAAATCTTTCACCGACAGGTTGGTTCAAATGGCTCTGAGCACTATGAGACTTGACTTCTGAGGTCATCAGTCTCCTACAACTTACAACTACTTAAACCTAACTAATTTAAGGACATCACAAACATCCATGCCGGAGGCAGGATTCGAACCTGCAACCGCAGCGGTCGCGCGGTTCCAGACTGTAGCTCCTAGAACCGCTCGGCCACCGTCAGGCATCCTTCCGTACTATTTACCTACGGTAGCACAGGTTGTGGCCCTACAGGATGTACATGTTAAGCATTAATTCCTATTAATTACTTGAAGTTAGTACTGGCGAGGAAGATACAACAAAAGTGGGTAAGTTTAGCATGTTACGGTGATAGAATGACTTTCCGATCCTCATCCATCTTCATATGAGTTGGAATGACAGCTGCTCACGGAACTAAAAAGAGAGAATTGTAGCAAGGTACAGTAAAACGGGACCTAAAACACGGCGTCTGTGACTCACAGGAGTGAGACAGTGAACGTGTTTAAATATAAGAAGGAAAAAGGTTTAGATTACGCAAGTGTGATTTCTGCACACTTGAGTGGGAGAATGTAGGGTGTAGCACAATTGCATATACATTAGAGCTTACGTTAGAGCAAACTTCTGAAGCAAGAATTTAGTGGGCTGGATTATTTCTAGGAGGGTGAAGATGAAACAGTATGGCTTTATCAACAGCAACCCAGTTCTCTGGCCAATAGCGAACCTTTAGGATGTTTCGACGCCATTGAAGTATGCGGCAGCACATGTCTTCCCCCATTTCGGTTGTATATATACCCCCATTCCAGCCAAGCAGGTGATCGACACAAGTGGGCTATGTAACAACGCCCGTCGTAAGCCGGTCTCCGCTGTGAGGTACACAACATTCTTATGATGCAGTTATCATCATCACAGCGAGGCTTTGAACAAATCCTCGTTGCCTGAAAGCCTACACCTCACTCTGACGCCATCTCAATGAACACACGTGCTGGGAATCTTGTCCCATCTCATTCTCCGAGGTATAGACTGAGATCCTCGCAGTTCCACAGAGCTGCGGTTCGATGCCTCCAGACGCAGTGCTGCAGTCTTTTGTCCAAGGCTCATCTCCCTGACGTGACCACCATCTTTCGCTACGTTTGCCACCGGCCTGCTTCGCTCAGCCGAACTGGGATGCTGTTACAGCAGCAACAGCTGGCAAAAACCGTTCACTTGGAATCTGATGGTACCAAGGCCTCTCACCACCAGCTGCCTCTTCGAGAAATGCCTACAATGGCACGCCTACACTAGCACGCCTGTGTTAAGGGTTCACAGCCTGTCATCTGCTTACTGCAGACACGCTGCACTACTTCTGTTTCTGGTTAACAATGAGGAACTTTGACAACATTTGGCTGCCTTCATTGTCTATACTTCCACCTACCTCGAGCGTGGAACCACTCCCCCACTCCGTTCTCCACGAGGCGCCAAATCAATGTCCTCAGTATTTTCATCCCATATTTCAGCTCTCCCTTACTTAGCACTGGACTGCGATCTGAGCTCTTAATATTCATTCATTCCAGCCATTTCGGCTTCGCCATTTAGCATTTCCTATCAATCTCAATTTTTAGTTGCATGTATTCCTCTTTGCTTGTTTTATTTACTGTGTTTTTATACTTTCTCCTTTCATCAGTTAAATTCAATATCTCATGCGTTATCTGGGGATTTACAGTAAGCCTTGTCTTGTTACTTATTTTATCCTCTACTGCCCTCACTATTTCGTCTCTCAAAGTCACCCATTTATCTTGTACTGTGTTTCTTTCCCCTGTTCCAGTCAATCGTTGCCTAATGTTCTCTTCTAAACTTTCAAGAACCTCTGGCTTTCTCAAGTTACCTAGTTTCCATTTCCTTTATTTTCTAACTCCCTGCCATATTTTCAGTTTTAATCTTCAGTTTACAGTCAAACAATTATGATCTAAGTCCCATTTGCCTCCGCAACTGTTTTGTAGGTTAAAATCTGCTTGCTAAATCTCTGTCTTATCATCATAAAATCTCTCTGAAACCTTCCGGTCTCCATTGGTCTCTTCCACGTACACGACCTGAAATGTATGGGTGCATAAGAAGAAGCATAGATCAGTGTCAAAGGTAGTGACAAAGAAGCCCTGATACTTAATGAAATGCATAATGTATATTTCTAATGTCAAGGAGAATAAATTTAGAGATGTAGTCTGACTCGAAAATTAAATAGAAAGTAGCCACACGAAACTTTCATAAATTCAGAGAAACGAAAAGTAATGGGGGGCTGCGGTTGTAAGCAGCAAGTTAGAGTACTGATTCGCTAATGGAACAGGTTACTTTAACATGTCATAGCCTACAAATTATAGCGACCGGCGATGTACTGATTTAGTCTCCTCTTTCGTTGGCGCGCACATTAATTTGCAATGTAGAAAACAGTTAATTAGTGGAAAGATCATAAAAAATCCTCACTCTCTTCGTACGCAGCAGGTACTAGAGAAGTGAGGTTATGAAACATGTTTCATGGCAGCAGAGAACGACTTACTTTTTCTCAGCGCCTTATACCTAATTAGAATGCAGATACTTTATATTCATTGCCGTTATTTTTCAGTCACGGCCTCGTAGCCGAATGTCTGTTTATCGAAAGCGTTGACACCTGTGGTTAGTTTACATAAGGATACCAAATGGTTGCTAGCCAATGTGGCACTTTCAGTTAGATTAAACACAATTAGTGATATGGTTCTCGGTAAAATGAAATCGTGAGAAGCGAAATTAACAAGCAGTATAATACCAATGAACACAAAAGAAAATTTAAAAACTCTGTAGGTGCATTTCAGCTCATAACTTCAAGATTTAACCTTATCAAACAATATGTTTTCAGGAGGCGGTGCCCCACAGCTCGTAAATGTTTGAAAAATGTCATTTTACCACCTCAAGCTGCTTATAAAGTTCGTTATTTAAACGACCAGTTTCTTGTAAAACAATTAAAATAATACATAAGTAATATTACAGGATTAAACTGCCGTGATTCTGTTAAAAGGTGTAAATCTTAATGACAACACACAAGTAAGAACTGTCGCATATTCACGGAAAAGTATTCACAGCAGCATGTGAGGCGAAATATAAAATCATTAACGTTAAATGAAAATCCTTGTATTAGACACTGAAAGTAAAAGTACAGCATAAAACAGTGATGTGTCTCACTAAGAACAAGACAATCAAAATGGCTCTGAGCACTATGGTACTTAATTTCTGAGGTCATCAGTCCCCTAGAACTTAGAACTACTTAAACGCAACTAACCTAAGGACATCACATGCATCCATGCCCGAGGCAGAATTCGAACCTGCGACCATAGCGGTCGCACGGTTCCAGACTGTAGCGCCTAGAACCAGTCGGCCACTCCACAACACAATCACAAAAACGTAAATGCGAGATACCTGTTGAGATCGTAATATAAATTACATCGTCAGTCTGTAAAAACTGTCACATAGTGCACCCATTCATTTTATAACTGCAATCGGTTTAAAACTGTGAACAAATGGAGAGAGGACAAGTTACTCTCTCGCATATTTTTCGTATACAGAAAATTATTAAAGATTTTATTACAACGTGACACACCTTGAGCGAGACTCTAGAAAGTTAACGGCCTGAGCAGACTTTATTGAGCCTGGTAGGGCGCTAAAGGCATGAGGCATTTTATGGTTCTTAGTTTGTAGAAACAGCATGTTGGGAGTTGGAAGCAATTGGCAGCGAGCACATCCGTCAGTAAATCTTGCCGGACAGGCCCACAGCCGTAGAGGGCACACAGAGCAGCCCATTGTTGAGACAGGTCTCCAGCCGAACAATGGCACTATACCTGCATTGGCGCCAGCCAAAGGCTGGGCTGCGGGCGACAGACTGAAGGGATGCGTCTACAGAGTGGAGCTGGAAACTGGGCATTGTGTGCAGAGCCAAGTGTAGTAAAAACTCACAAGTTTTCGTGTTCGCCGATTTTGCAAATAGGCCTGTGACCCACTTCTATTGTCTGCCTCGGTTGTATAAGAAACTCCGTCGTCTGCAAATGTTTAGAGATAGAATCTTTACTACACCTCATAGCTAGAACTAACAAGCTCCAAGGCACAGGCGATTTAGATAAAGATCGTTAAGATTGTATCTGTTTGCTTGTTGCGATGTGACTTCAGAGAAAAACATCTTCCCCTTCCGCAAAAACTTTAAAAAAGCCAGTAATTGGCTGTTTCTTCTTTTTCCAGAGATGCAGGTTTCTTAACTCTTGCCTTGGTTCGACAGGAGTTGGTGCTGTCGTGTGGGAGGGAGGATTTAGTGCCTCTAGTGCACTGTGATTGGCTCAAGATGGCGTGAAGTCTGTGTCATTCTTGCACTTTGCGGAAAAACGGATTTTTTTCTGAAGAGGTGCGAGGCACTCAGCTGCTGGACTTTGGTCTGGTAAGAGAGAACTTTTCGTCAATGCTCTGGCATGTGTGGTTGGTGCTTGTGACCTATCCTGAGACTGACTTCACTTGTGAGTAGTTTGGACTGGGGAGCCTGTGGTGAAGTTCTTACTGTACCAACAGTGTGACTTCAAATGCCTTGGACTACTCTTTTGCTGAGGGCACACTTTTTCATTTTTGGTTTACCAGTCTTGACGTTTGGTATCCTTGTGTGCTCTGTCATACAAGAGAGCCAGATTCGTCCGTGGTATGACCAGTGAATAGCAGTGTTACACACTGAAATGTCCATGGTTCCCGGGCTCTGGTAGAGAGTAAATTGTGAACCACCTGCCTGATCGTTAGACCGTGGAATTTTTGCATTTCTTTCGTGGCCGCGATCAATTGACAGGTGCCGCGTCACGGGCTCGCCTCCACCACACACATTTCACCAGCTGCAAGTTACATCGCTGTACGAAGCAAAGAGGGTAACGTACTGCCGCTCTGGCCTCTTCAGAGCATACAGATCTCAACCGTCACTTGCTCTCAGCTCTACTTATATTGAGAAACTTCTGTGCATTATCAAAGTCTGCTCAGTGTCAGATCAGTTCAGATTGCGTTATCCACATTTTTAGGGCCAGAGCACTTGACTCACTTCTGCCACCCAAGTTCTTTGTCCACTGCAGTTTTAAACCAACTGTTAGTTGTTTACGCTATACAATAAAAACTTGTTCAGCATAATTTATGTCTGTCTTTGTTTTGGAAAAATAAATGTTGTTAGTAAACTATATTTTGCGAACACTCTCAATCATTTGTATATAGTCCAAACAGTGTTTACCTTTCAAGATATTTACCATACGGGGCTGACTGCACCGATGATCATTATATAGTGGCAGATCCAAAGGTGGTCATAGAGGTCTTCATATATCGATAATGGCTCGTATCTTATATCAACAAGCTGTGTGCTGTCTGCTACGAGGAAGTGCACATGACATTCGTAATAGATTTTCTGTATGTTGCAACTAATAGTAACTTACACGTATTATAAGCACAGATGCAATGAGGGAAAACAAAATACACAGAAGTAACGGATTACATGCACTCATATGCACTAGTGTGAAGCAAATTACAACCACATTCATTTGTGCAGTGCTTCCATCGTATAATAACTTCTGTGAGTCAGGCCGTACAGATCCAATTCTGTGGAAAATCTTGATAATGCTTAACACACAACTATCGCTTTAGCTTGTTCTGTGTGGTATTGATACAATTATTTATTTATGAATTTAAGCGTATTACATCTGTTATACTGTAACACAAGTAGAGAATTCGGGTAGGCATAGATTTTATATGTCTGTACGGCCGGTCTCATAAACGTTAGTGAACGACGGAAGCAGTGCATATATGAATGTAGCTGTAGTTTATTTCACACTAGCGCCTGTGAGTGCCTGTGTGCCGTTTCTTCTATATATTTCGTTTTCCGCCAAAGCAACTGTCATTGCAATACGCATAAGTTGCTATCAGAAGCCGGCTGGAGTGGCGGAGCGGTTCTAGGCGCTACAGTCTGGAACCGCGCGACCGCTACGGTCGCAGGTTTGAATCCTGCCTCGGACATGGATGTGTGTGATGTCTTTAGGTTAGTTAGGTTTAAGTAGTTCTAAGTTCTAGGGGACTGGTGACCTCAGAAATTAAGTCCCATAGTGCTCAGAGCCATTTGAACCATTTTTCTGCTATCAGAACATACAGAACTTCTGTTACGACTGTCACATGTACTTATCACAGTACAAGACACACCGCTTGCTGATATAAGATACTAGTCACTATCGATATATGAAGTCCTCTATGACCATCTGTGGTTCAGCCAGTAAACTGATCAGCGGTGCTGTCAGCCCTATGTGGTATGAATTTGTTCACAGTGTCAACCCCGATTGCAGTTATAACATGAATATGCGCATTACGCAACAGTTTTTATAGAGTAACGATTTAATTTATATTGCAATACGATAACAAGTAATTCTGCACGAATGCGGTGCATATACGTTTTTATGGTATGTGTTGTTCGTAATGAGATAAGTCAATGTTTTATGGCATACGTTTGTTAACTTTCCGTGTCAGATTCATAGTTTTATCATCTGTCGTTAATGATTTTAAATTTCACCTAACATAATGCCGTGAATACTTTTTTTGAACCTGATGATGGTCAGTCGACCGAAACTGGTTGTAAAAAGAAAGAATTTTATCACCAGCTCAAGACAGTAACATGATATTTTTTCATTTGCTTTTTCATATCAAATAATATTGAAATACATGATTCTGATTCCCTGAAAAATCTAATATGAGCATTTCAGGAGAAGGTAACGTATCTGCTGCGCAGTGAGTGTATTTGACGGGGTGAAAACAGCACGAATGCTGTGTCTTGCGATTACCTCGAGTATTCTTATTCTAATAGTCCCACTGCCTGCCTCACTTCCGCGCTGTGCGTTGAGAGCTGAGTGGGAAATGCTCTCGCAGAGATTCTCAGTTTCTAACAGCAGCTCAGCCTCCGGGACGACGTCTCATTCCCCCAGGAAATCAAGTGAGGACGCCGCTCGTCGCCAGAAAGCCTCCCAGCTGCAGCCTCCACCCACTCTCAGCAGCCAATTCTTCTCCCGGACTCGTAACTGAGTGTCGCAGAGAACGAAGGCAGTCCATCCACATTCACATGTACAGCTACGGTGCCTTTACATATACATCTATATTTGTACTTCACGAGCCACCTTATGATACGTGACGAACGATGCTTCGTGTACTGTTGTTACATTCTTGTTCTAGTACCGAATTATACGATGGAAGAACGGCTTTTGGTAAGCCTCCGTATGAGTTCGAGTATCTCTGATTTTACTTCGTGGTCATTTCGTAAGATATATGTTCAGGGAAGAAAATAAATATTCTGGAAGATTTATTGATGGACGCAGCATGTTGTCTTGGATGGAGAGCCATCCACAGGTGTAGAATTAAGTTCAGGAGCTCCCCCCAGAGAAATGTGTTAGGACCCTTGTTGTTCATGTTATTTATTAATGACAATGTTAATACTAACTGATGATGGTCGAAGTAGAGAGGATATCAAATCTAGACTGGCAATGGCAAGGAAAGAGTTTCTGAAGAAGAGAAATTTGTTAACATCGTGTATAGATTTAAGTGTCAGGAAGTCGTTTCTGAAAGTAATTGTATGGAGTGTACGGAAGTGAAACGTGAACGATAAATAGTTTGGACAAGAATAGAATAGAAGCTTTCGAAATGTGGTGCTACAGAAGAATGCTGAAGATTAGATGGGTAGATCACATAACTAATGAGGAGGTATTGAATAGAATTGGGGAGAGGAGGAGTTTATGGCACAATTAGACTAGAGGAAGGGATCGGTTTGTAGGACATATTCTGAGTCATCAATGGGTCACCAATTTAGTACTGGAGAGCAGCGTGGAGAGTAAAAATTGTAGAGGGAGACCAAGAGATGAATACACTAAGCAGATGCAGAAGGATGTAGGTTGCAGTAGGTACTGGGAGATGAAGAATCTTGCACAGGATAGAGTAGCATGGAGAGCTGCACCAAACCAGTCTCTGGCCTGAAAACCGCCACCACCACCACCACCACAACAACAACAACATTATGCAATCATCTGCTAAAGGTTGGATGCAGTGCATAACGTCCAGTAGCCTCTTCAAACGTCACATTCAGTTTTGGAGCAGTCAACCTATGGTGCCTTCAACTCAGACGTCATAGATAACGATTATCCTGTGCACCTGTCGAACCTGGACAGTCGTTTCAATGTAAGTCGTCAACACTGCCTGTGAATTATAACCGATTTCTTGACCACAGCACATCACTTTCAGCCTTTTAGCACCTACAGATAATGCACATGGTTACGGTCTTTGACTGTTTCCCTGCTACAGCTACAAGCGTGGCGACCCAGAGAGCGTGCACGGTGACTTCTGGTCCTTTCTTACAAGCGTACCGAACTCGCGTGCAGTAGTCTCTGCCTGGCAGTCAAGAAGGAAGGTTCCAGCTGCCAAGAAGAGCGCCGTCTCCATTCCGAGTGGACAAGGCTGGGGCGTTCCTTCAGAGCAGTGTGTGGCCGAGTGCACGATGTCGGCGTCGGGACCAATGAGAGCCTGAGGACAGGAGGCAGAGTGGGCAGCGTGGAAGAACCGTCGGGTTGCGGAGAGCCGCCAAATGAAGATTAGTGTACCAGTTGCCTCTGTTCAACCGAAAAGAATTGAACTTAGTGAGCATATTTCAGAACATTGCCCACAGCTGTGAACTTGTACCGTGGAGCTGATCTCAGCATACTGTCCAGTCTGTTTAGTGTTAACTGCCCACTGAGCTGCAGTCGGTTACTTTTACTTGATGTCTGTTATTGAATAGGAGTGGATTATCTATTGTTTCGTGTTAAATGGCTTCCGTCATTAATTTTTGTGTTATCGCAGGTCGGAATGAAATGTTTTTGTGTCTTAATGTTTGAATTGCTCACTTATTAGTTTGAGTACCAGAGTGGATGCTCTTGCTCAGTGAATGCGTCTGGTTTCATGATTTTTATGATATGATTACTGTAGCTCGTTCTAGCTGATGCGGTACCTTTGCTTAATTCTATTTGATCGGCTTTCTATCATCAGCAGTGTTTCTTGAAAGTGTCAACGTAGCTGCATTACGCTTGTACTAGGTTTATTAGGACTTTGTTTGTTACGAAAGATTATTTTAAATATATTTTTGGGGATCGGCACAGCAGTGTGAACGTCCGCGAATATTATTTTCTGAGAAACCAATAACTTTTTTCTGTTTTGGATAAGATAATTGCTAGCACAGAAAGCACCAGATTTGTGATGAAAGACGTGATGACAGGAATCACTCGGGTGCGGTTGAGCGCGCGACGCAGGAGTGCATAAACCTAATGAGGCGGTCAGATCGGCCAGAGGAGCTTGTTACCGCTGCGGTAGGTCCGGGCATTTTGTAAGTGACTGCCGTTCAGGACGAAATATATATATATATATATATATATATATATATATATATATATATATATATATATATATATATATATACACTCCTAGAAATGGAAAAAAGAACACATTGACACCGGTGTGTCAGACCCACCATACTTGCTCCGGACACTGCGAGAGGGCTGTACAAGCAATGATCACACGCACGGCACAGCGGACACACCAGGAACCGCGGTGTTGGCCGTCGAATGGCGCTAGCTGCGCAGCATTTGTGCACCACCGCCGTCAGTGTCAGCCAGTTTGCCGTGGCATACGGAGCTCCATCGCAATCTTTAACACTGGTAGCATGCCGCGACAGCGTGGACGTGAACCGTATGTGCAGTTGACGGACTTTGAGCGAGGGCGTATAGTGGGCATGCGGGAGGCCGGGTGGACGTACCGCCGAATTGCTCAACACGTGGGGCGTGAGGTCTCCACAGTACATCGATGTTGTCGCCAGTGGTCGGCGGAAGGTGCACGTGCCCGTCGACCTGGGACCGGACCGCAGAGACGCACGGATGCACGCCAAGACCGTAGGATCCTACGCAGTGCCGTAGGGGGCCGCACCGCCACTTCCCAGCAAATTAGGGACACTGTTGCTCCTGGGGTATCGGCGAGGACCATTCGCAACCGTCTCCATGAAGCTGGGCTACGGTCCCGCACACCGTTAGGCCGTCTTCCGCTCACGCCCCAACATCGTGCAGCCCGCCTCCAGTGGTGTCGCGACAGGCGTGAATGGGGACCGTCATCGAACCCATCGTTCTACCATTCCTAAACCGGCAAGTGAACTTGTTGTTCCAACAGGACAATGCACGTCCTCATGTATCCCGTGCCACCCAACGTGCTCTAGAAGGTGTAAGTGAACTACCCTGGCCAGCAAGATGTCCGGATCTGTCCCCCATTGAGCATGTTTGGGACTGGATGAAGCGTCGTCTCACGCGGTATGCACGTCCAGCACGAACGCTGGTCCAACTGAGGCGCCAGGTGGAAATGGCATGGCAAGCCGTTCCACAAGACTACATCCAGCATCTTTACGATCGTGTCCATGGGAGAATAGCAGCTTGCATTGCTGCGAAAGGTGGATATACACTGTACTAGTGCCGACATTGTGCATGCTCTGTTGCCTGTGTCTATGTGCCTGTGGTTCTGTCAGTGTGATCATGTGATGTATCCGATCCCAGGAATGTGTCAATAAAGTTTCCCCATCCTGGGACAATGAATTCACGGTGTTCTTATTTCAATTTCCAGGAGTGTATAAAGTTCAAATGGCTCTGAGCACTATGGGACTTAACATCTGAGGTCATCAGCCCCTAGAACTTACAACTACTTAAACCTAACTAACCTAAGGACATCACACACATCCATGCCCGAGACAGGATTCGAACCTGCGACCGTAGCAGTTGCGCGGTTCCGGACTGAAGCGCCTAGAACCGCTCGGGCACCAAGGTCGGCAGGGCGTCGTCAATCCGGAGTCCTACCGAGAGGCCATAATAAGGCGAAGGTGGTTTTAAGACAGATTTTCCTTTGTGTGTGCGCTACTCAACCGAGAACCTATTTGTGCCTGTTTGGAGTCAGATAGCAGCGTCTCTATTCTCGACCATACCTAGTATTTAAGAAATCGTTGCGTATGTAAGTTTCTGTTTTCGTGCAAATTGTAGACCAGGATTGCCGCGCAATAAATGGTCAGTTACTAGTGTTAGTTGGGTGCGTCCGAGCCTATTGTGAAATTGATGGCCTGTCGTGGCCAGTAAGCTTATTCTTGGCTACGGAACTGAATACAGAATTGTTACTGGGCCGTGATTTTATTCAGGGCACTGGATTGGTTTTATAATACGCTGATAGTTTTGCTTTAAATTCTGGCCCAATAGGTTGTGTGAACATAGTGGTGTTCAAGGGGTGTATAAAGTGTCCAGAAAGGCTACCGAATTTGAACCTGGTCATTTATAACTCGGTCAGACGCAGCTATATTCTAGGTGCTCGTGGGGTTTCCCAATGTTTTGTCTGAAAAGCTAGGGGTAACGGACAAAATAAAGTATTGAATAAAGCAAGCCGGCCACTGTGGCCGAGTGGTTCTAGGCGCTTCAGTGTGGAACCGGTCGCAGGTTCAAATCCTGCCTCGGGCTTGGATGTGTGTGGTGTCATTAGGTTAGCTAGGTTTAAGTAGTTCTAAGTTCTAGGGGACGGATGACGTCAGATGTTAAGTCCCATAGTGCTCAGAGCCATTTGTACCATTTGGATAAAGCTGTCAGACCAGACACCGGCGCGCCAATTCGTTTATCAGCTGTCAACACCAAAAATCAATATCCTGCGCCGGTTGACTGACCAGATGTTACGTGATGGAGTGATTAGGCTATCGATCTTGCATCATGCATCATCGATGCGCCTGGTTCGCAAGGCTAATCGCTCAGGTTATAGGGCAGTTGGGGATTAGAGGATCCGAAATCAAAAGTCATTTTGGAATCGGTCCCCTTGCCTTATCTCCTCGAGTGATTCACGTGGTTCGCCAGGGCGTGGTACTTCACCGTTCTAAACGAATCCTTTAATATAACATCAGTGATTTAAAATTGGAATCGGTGAGCTCACAGTGTTCCGTGTATTGCGACACATCCCACCGCTGGAGAAGCGTTTTCGATTTCCTCGTTGGAGTAGCGAACTACGCAAGAGGTCGCCAGAAGGCCGCAGGAACCGCAATGAGCGCCTCTGTGGCCAGTGTCAGGAGGCTGGGCAGAGCTGGCGCGCAGCTTGTTGACGTCCACGAAGGAAGGCAGACCCTGGAGGAGCGCAGTGCCGTGGAGCCGACGGCAGCGTGGAAGCAGCAGGTGCGGATTGCAGCGGGCAGCGTGGAGCGTGGCCAACTGTAGCACGGACATTCTCGAGCTTTGACAGCAGACGGTGTTTTCTCGTGAACGTCCAGGAAGAGATGACAGGGTATAAACAGGAAAAGACAGGGGAGAGTTTCGATTATGGCAATATAGTGCAGAGCATAAAGTCACTGGTGCTTTTGCGTGTACCGTATCAGAGTTTTGACTAACAAAAATACAGCGTGTTTGTGCGCGCCGTGATCGCTGAAGTCGGCCTGATATTGTTTGTCGTTGTAACGAAGCATGGCGAGGCCATGACGAATTTGATTGTGCCATAAATGTATTGAACGGTATTCACGACGTGACTGTGTTGCTGAGTGATTACTGTTCTGGATTTGAAAACAAAGCAATGTCGTTGTGAGACCACTTTGTATTAGTGATATTTCAGCTTTTGCTCATTTGTGAATTTTCCTTGCAGATTCTATAGTAGGCTATATACCCGTAAAGATTGTGTGGTCGTGTCTGCTGTCTGTCCGAGATATGGTGAAGGTGTTGGTAGTGGAGGTAGATCTTCCTAGTGATCCGTCCCACTTGCTGCTATTTTACTTTATTGCACTCTTATAACCTCATTTACTGATAAAAACTATATTCTTTTATCTACAAAATGTTTGCTTGTAACTTACGATAACTTTTGACTGCATATCGTTGGTGTCCACTTTGGATATCAGATTATTTTATTACTGAGAGGCAAATAATTTTTTTATATTTCTCTTTTATTATCTGTAGTTAATTATTGCAAGTAGCGGAGCGCAAGGAGTTGCCATGCTCGTAAGCAGTTTGCTATTATTGTTTTTAATAACACGATCAGCGATTAAAGGCCCACGCTTTGCACAACCGCCACCAACTTCCACTCTCATCCAAATCCTGCACCACAGTATAAATATGTTCGATTGTAATAATCAGAAGGAATATGAAATTGAACAACCACAAAGTACCAGTCGTAGGTAAGGCAAGTAGTAGATTTTGGTTCATTGCCAAGAAACTAAGAAAATGTGCCTTAGTCTACAAAGGAGGCTGCAGACGAATCACTTGTGCGTTCAGTTTGAGTACATGGCTAAAAAATGTGAGGTTCATATCACATAGGACTGTCCGGGGATATTTAATGTATACAAACTAGAGCAGCACGAATGCCCATACGGTTGTTATAGTCGCAGAACAACGCCGCGGACGTGCTGAAAAACCTGAATTGGCGAACCTTTGATGACAGACTCCAATTATATACACTAAAACGCATAATAAACTTGTATAGACGTGCGAATTGAAATACAGACATATGCAAACAGGCAGACGCGGCCAGGCAGAACACGGCGCTGCGGTCGGCAACTCGTATATAAGGCAACAAGTGTCTGGTGCAGTTGTCAGATCAATTATTGCCGCTTCAGTTGCAGGGTGTCAAGATTTAAGTAAGTTTTAAAGAGGTGTTTTAGTCGGCGCACGAGCGATAGGGCACAGCGTCACCGAGGTAGCAATGATGTACGGATATTTCCGTAGAATTATTTCATGAATGTATCGTGAATATCACGAACCCGATAAAACATCAAATCACCGACATCGTTGCGGCCGGAAAAAGATCCTGCAAGAACGGGATCAAATACGACTGAAGAGAATCGTTCAACGTGACAGAAATGCAACCCTTCCTCAAATTTGTGCAGATTTCAGTCCTGGACCATCAACAAGTGTCAGCGTGGGAACCATTCAACGAAACATCATCGATATGGATTTTCGTAGCAGAAAGCCCACTCGTGTACCCTTGATGACTGCAAGACACAAAGCTTGACGTCTCGCCTGGGCCCGTTAACACCGACATTGGACTGTTGATGACTGAAAACATGTTGCCTGGGCGGTCGAGTCTCGTTTCAGATTTTGTTGAGCGAATGGACGTGTACGGGTATTGAAACAACCTCATGAATCCATGGACCCTGCATGTCATCAGGTGACTGTTGAAGCTAGTGGAATCCTTGCAATGACGTGTGGCGTGTGCGGCTGGAATGGTATAGGACCCCTGATACGACTAGCTACGACTCTGGCAAGTGACACATCCTGTCTGATCACCTGCATCCATTCGCCTCTATTGTGCATTTCAACGAACTTGGGCAATTCCAGCAGGACAATGCGACACCCCGCACGTCCATAATTTCTACAGAGTGGCTCCAGGAACACTCTTCTGAGTTAAAACACTTCCGCTAGCCGCCAGACCCACCAGACATGAACATGATTGAGCATAACTGGGATGCCTTGCAACGTGCTGTTCAGAAGTGATTGTCACCCTCTCGATCTCTTCCGTATTTATGGACAGCCCTACAGGATTCATGGTGTCGGTTTCCTCCAACACTACTTCAGACATTAGTCGAGTCAATGCCACGTCGTTTTGCGGCAGTTCCGCGTGCTCGCTGGGGCCTTCCGCGATACTAGGCAGGTGTACCAGTTTCTTTGGCTCTTCAGTTTACGTTAGACGCTTGCGCCACCGCTTGCATCTGGCTTAGCGACAGGTTGCACTGAGCCCCAGCTGCTGTTCCTATGCTTCGATACGCTGTTTGGCTTGGATTAATCCCTTGCGACTTACTGGCCCGACCGACACATCTTCATGATTTTATAATTATTTGGTAGCACCTGATAATTGGGCTTGAAGTTTCCCAGACCGGTCGTGCAATAAAACTACAATTAACTTACAAGAGATGCGAATTTTTGTTTCATTAATACGTTCATGCGCGGGCAAGTTTCAAGAACCTTTATGAAGTAAAGGCTATAGCGCCACTCTTCAGCCCCCTATGTATTGCTCTCCTATTGATCGTAACGCCAAGATTACACCAATTAACAGCACGCTAACTGCATTTAAGTAGGTTTCTCCCGGCTATCCTTACGTGATTGGTACAAGAATAAGCACAACATTTGGTACCGCTACAGTTACCCTCCGCCATGCACTTCACAGTTGTTTGCAGAGTGCACATGTAGATATAGTACTTATAGATGCAGAACATACGCTCTCGCCGTCTAATCATTTAACGGGTCCGTCAGACAACGGCTGTCTTGTAGCGTCAGCTACTGGTGTCGAACGACCATCTCTGCTGGCTGCGGTGGCCGTGCGGTTCTAGGAACCGCGCGACTGCTGCAGTCGCAGGTTCGAATCCTGCCTCGGGCATGGATGTGTGTGATGTCCTTAGGTTAGTTAGGTTTAAGTAGTTCTAAGTTCTAGGGGACTGATGACCTCAGATGTTAAGTCCCATAGTGCTCAGAGCCATTTGAACCATTTTCGACCATCTCTGACGCTTATGCGATTACTAAAGAGGTTAATTGACCCTTGACTATGGCAGCGCCTTTGCCTAGCAACCAAAACGTCCTGGGTCCCGGGTTCGAACCCACCCAGTGCTGAAATTTTGATTAAAAATGATCTGCAATGGTGGCCGAAGAGATTCAGGGCACTCTGTGGCCCTTGGCGTGGGAAACTGCCCCTAAAACGAGGAAGTGTCAACAGAGATCAACGGCATGAAGATGGAGAACCAATTGGAACCACTGCATTAAAGACACATAATGTGTATACACAGGATGTATGGCCTGTAACTGAGAAACTGTCATGATAATCTCTCCACTGGCAAAAGATTCCAGATTAATCCCTCATTCGGATTTCCGGGAGGGAACTGCCAACGGGGAGCTACCATGAGAAAAAGACTGAATAATCAATGATTCGATAACATTCTGCGAGTTCGAGCATGAAACGTAGATAACAGGCAAGCTAGAAAAGCTGAAAAGGGTAATTCAGAGGGTCAGTCTAGGTATACTAAGGGTCAGTGAAGTGAAATGGAAAGAAGATAAGGATTTCTGGTTAGACAGGATCGTATCAACAGTACCAGCAAATGATACAAGGGGAACAAGATTCGTTACGGAAAGGACAGTGAAGCACAGAGTAAGCTACTGTGAACAGTTCAATGATAGGTTTGTTCTCATCAGGTTCGACAGCAAACGAACGCCGATAATGAAAATTCAGGTATACACGCCGACATCGCAAACAGTATATGAAGAGACAGAGGAAGGATATGTGGATATGGAAGAGTAATTCAATACGTGGGGTGTCGTTAGGGAACGAATAGAAGAAAGGGTTACAGGGGAATATGGGCTAGGCGTAGGAATGAGATAAAAGAAAGACTGATTGAGTTCTGCTGTAAATGACGGTTGGTAATGGTGATTACTGTGTCCAAGGTTCAAAAGGGTGCTAGGTATACTTGGAAAAGATCCGGAGGCACGGGAAGATTCCAGCTGTATTACATCATGGTCAGACGGACGTTCCGAAATCAGATATTGGATTGCAAGGCGTACCCAGTAACAGATACAAATTCACATCACTATTTAGTAGTGATGAAGAGCGGACTGAAACTTAAGATAATCGTACGGAAGAACCAGTTTGGAAGGAAGTGGGATACTGAAGTCCTGAGGAATGATGAGGCGTGTTTGAAGTTCTCTAAGGATGCAGGTACTACGATAAGCAATATCACAGTTGGCAGTTTAAATGAAAAGGAGTAGATATCTCTAAAAAGGGTAGTCGCAGATGTTTGACAGTCAGACATACGTACAAGGAAGGGAACTCCGAAGAAACTTCGGGTATCCGAAGAAATACAATTGATCGATGAAAGGAGGCAGTACAAAAACTTTCACGGAAAGACATTGAAATGGACGGGAAATGTAGGGCAGCCAGTGCGAAATAGCTGCTGGAAAGATGTGAAGAAGACTGGTTCTGAATAAAGAAAACTGAAAAGTCAAAATAATCTTCAGTGAAATTAGAAGCAAAGGTGGTAAAATCAAGAGATGAAGGGGAATTACACTGTTAAACGAAGAGGAAAGAGGAGACAGGTGGAAAGAGTACAATGGTGCCATCTACGAGGGAGAGGATTTGTCTTATGACGTGGGAAAAGTAAAAATTAAAGTCGATATCGAATGCGTAGTCAGACAGAATCAAAATTTAAAAGAGCTCTGGAATGCTTGAGATATAATAAAGCAGAAGTGATAGGTAAAACTCTGTTGGAATTTCTACAATCGTTTGTGAAAGTGGTAACCAATCGACTATTCAGGTTGGTATATAGAACCTACGAGACTGGCGATGTACCATTAGACTATCAGAAAAATTGCATCCAGACAGTTCCGAAGATGGCAACCATCTTAGCATCCCATACATTCAAACTTCTGACAAGAATAACATACAGAAGAACAGGCAAGAAAATTGAAAATCAGTTTGATGACAATCACTTTGGCTCTAGGAGAGGAAAGGTACAAGAGAATTAGTTCTGACGTTCTGCTTGATAATGAAAGCAAGATTGAAGAAAAATCAAGACACACTCAAAGGATTTGTCGACCCAGAAAAAGTGTTAGGCATTGTGAAATGATACAAGATGTTCGAAATTTTGAGAAGAATATCAGTAAGTTATGGGAAAAGACGAGTGACATACAATGTGTACAAAAAGCAAGAGGGAACAATAAGATTTGAAGATAAGGAAGAACTACTGGGATTAAAAATGATGAAGACTCCGGGGCAGTCTATGGCCCTTACTGTTCAATGCATATATGAAAGAAGTAACGTTGAAAATAATAGAACGGTTCAAGAGTGAGATTACAATTCAGGGTGAAAGGATATCAGTTATTAGATTTGCTAATGGCATTACTATCCTCAATAAATGTGAAGAAGAAGTAGAGAATTACAGGATTTATTTAAAGTAATGAGCAGTCTCATGAGTCTAGAATACGGATTGAGAGCAAATTGAAGAAAGACGAAAGTAATGAGAAGTATCAGAAATGAGAACAGCGAGAAAATTAACATAGGAACTGGTGATTACCAAGTAAATGAAGTTAATGAATTCTGTCTCCTAGGCAGCAAAATAACCAATGACGGACGGAGCAAGGAGGAAATCAAACGCAGAACATCAATGGTAGAAAATGGCATTCCTCGCCAAGAGAAATCTACTGGTATTAAGCATAGGCTTTAATTTGAGGAAGAAACTTCAGAGAATAAACGTTTGGACAATAGCACTGTGAGCCGGTCACTGTGGCCGAGCGGTTTTAGGAGCTTCAGTCCGGAACCGCGCATCTGCTACGGTCGCAGCTTCGAATCCTGCCTCGGGCATGGATGTGTGTGACGTCCTTAGGTTGGTTAGGTTTAAGTAGTTCTAAGTTCTAGGGGACTGATGACTTCAGATGTTAAGTCCCATAGTGCTTAGAGCCATTTGAACCAATAGCACTGTATGGTAGTGAAACATGGATCGTGGTAAAAGCGGAAGAGAAGAGAATCGCAGCATTAGAGATGTGGTGCTACAAAAGAATGTTGACAATTACGTGGACTGATAAGGAATGAGGAGGTTATCCACAGAATCGGCGAGGAAGGGAATATGTGGACAATACTGATAAGAAGGAGGCACAGGATGGTAGCACACATTTAAGACATCGCGGAATAGCTTCCATGGTTTTAGAGTGAGAAAACTGTAGGGGGAAAACAGAGATTGGAATTAACCAACAAATAACTGAGGACGTAGGTTGCAAGTGCTACTTTGCAATGAAGAGGTTGGCACAGGAGAGTAGAACGTGGCGGGCCGCATCAAACCAGTCATAAGACTGATGGGTAAAAAAAAAATCTATGTCAAAACGCGCTGCTCTTCTTCGGGACTTCTCCATTTCCTCTATCAGTACTGTCTGGTGAGGCTATCGGTCAGTATTTTTGAAGCAAGGGGGATCAGTTCCATAACAAATTTTCTGCGTGGTAATAACCTACCGCACTGTCTGTCGTTACTTGGATAAAATGTCTGTTAATTTTGTAGTCTTCACTACGGTATTGTTTGCTGTAGAGTTGTTTTCAAGAGTACAATAGAAATAGTCACAAAGGGTCTACTCCAAATATGTCCTTTTGACGGGATATACTATATTCTTAAGAATGACCACATAGCAGATTATACCGTAGTGAAGATGACAAAATAAGTAGATACTTCAATCCAAGTTGCGACAGCCAGTGTGGCAGGTTACTGCCATTCAGAAAAGTCAGCGAGAGTTTCATGAGTTACGTGCTTGGACGATTATGCGGTGGTTCTGCTTCAAATAGTTCTGTACGCATACTGTCAGATATTTAATAGATGTGAATGTTCTCAGAGATTGTTTGGAAATAGTATAATCGAACAAAAACTACTCTATCCGTATATTTAAGCATATTACGATACATTTGTTTATGTTGCCATTCGCTACATCAACCGTTCATCCTTTACAGGTGTTCCACTATTTCGTTGGAATTTTTGAGCAATACAGCTTCTCTATATACGACAGCGTCTTCCGGAAAGGCTCCGTGAAACTTTCACCTTTAACCAACGAGTCATTTACGTCTAAAGGGTCATTAAAGCTCTATCATCTATTCCTACAAGAAAGCGGAACAAGAATTATCTGTTGAGATGTGGATCTTTTTACTTGTGACAAATATTGTGTACTATTCGGTGGTGTAGGCTGTCTGATTTTTAATAGTTCTTTGTGCATGTCTGAACGGTTGTACCGAGAGCGTTCCGAAAAGTAAATCCTTCGATTTTCTTCTGTGAAAACCCTTAAAGGTTTTTAAAAGAAACAAATGTTGTTAACATTCTATACCTTTATTCTTCATGTCTACATACACTCCTGGAAATTGAAATAAGAACACCGTGAATTCATTGTCCCAGGAAGGGGAAACTTTATTGACACATTCCTGGAGCCAGATACATCATATGATCACACTGACAGAACCACATGCACATAGACACAGGCAACAGAGCATGCACAATGTCGGCATTAGTACAGTGTATATCCACCTTTCGCAGCAATGCAGGCTGCTATTCTCCCATGGAGACGATCGTAGAGATGCTGGATGTAGTCCTGTGGAACGGCTTGCCATGCCATTTCCACCTGGCGACTCAGTTGGACCTGCGTTCGTGCTGGACGTGCAGACCGCGTGAGACGACGCAACAGTGTCCCTAATTTGCTGGGAAGTGGCGGTGCGGTCCCCTACGGCACTGCGTAGGATCCTACGGTCTTGGCGTGCATCCGTGCGTCGCTGCGGTCCGGTCCCAGGTCGACGGGCACGTGCACCTTCCGCCGACCACTCGCGACAACATCGATGTACTGTGGAGACCTCACGCCCCACGTGTTGAGCAATTCGGTACGTCCACCCGGCCTCCCGCATGCCCACTATACGCCCTCGCTCAAAGTCCGTCAACTGCACATACGGTTCACGTCCACGCTGTCGCGGCATGCTACCAGTGTTAAAGACTGCGATGGAGCTCCGTATGCCACGGCAAACTGGCTGACACTGACGGCGGCGGTGCACAAATGCTGCGCAGCTAGCGCCATTCGACGGCCAACACCGCGGTTCCTGGTGTGTCCGCTGTGCCGTGCGTGTGATCATTGCTTGTACAGCCCTCTCGCAGTGTCCGGAGCAAGTATGTTGGGTCTGACACACCGGTGTCAATGTGTTCTTTTTTCCATTTCCAGGAGTGTATTTATGTCTCAACATAGTCACTCTAGCGACGAACGCATTTCTCCCAACAAGAGACCAAGTTGTCGACGCCGTCACTGTAGAATGTTTTACTTTGTTGACGGAATTATAACATTATCGGTGCTTGCAACGCTTTATCGTTTTCAAATTGCAGTCTTCGAAGGTATTTTTTAAGTTTTGGAAACAGCTAAAAATCGGATGGGCCCAAATCGGTATTCCATAGAGGATGATCGATGGCAGTGAACCAAAGGTATCGGACTGTTGCAAATAGCGCAGGTCTCGTGCTTGGCCTGGTGTTATCATGCTGAAGGAGACGTTGTGAACGAACTCTTCGAAGTAGAAAGTCGATCACAGCACGCTGTTCCTCACTCACCGACATAGTTACTGATCACACCACCATCTTATACGTTAAAATTCGGAGCCGTCTAGAGGCAATGACCGAAAATGTGTAGACATCAGGAATAAAGATGTAAAACGTTGATAACATTTATTTCATTTAAAAAGCTTTAAGGATTTTCACATAAAAAATTCGGAACTTTTACTTTTCAGCTCGCCCTCGCAATCTGCAGGACACAAGTCAGCAGCCTACTAATTACGGTTGTGGCAATGGTTTGCGCAACAGACTGCTGAAGATATGTAGATCAAAGGCTGCATTTTATTCGCAGATGAGGCAATATACACAGGATTCATACTGAGAGAAAATCAAGTTACGCCTCTTTGATTTTATGTACTACTTCATCACTTATTTCAGCTCTTACGGACTGGAAAAGGTCTATTAAAACAACACATTGCCGAAAAATACGGTCCGTGGTTCCAGTTTCTATGGAGTGAGAGTCACTATACAGATTCCTTGGCTAAGGTCCATGTTCTGTAAGAAAATGCATAATATCTCTCGAATGTACACTGTACATCATTTGAAGTCTGTTCCTTACGATCGGAAACTCGCACTGTTGTTCCTGCATCGCAGTCATCCTGCCATTCTCGCATTGTGCATGGAGTGATTTTCTGTTCGGTTTTAGCTCTTTTGTCTCTTTTCTGCGTTACTTCGCTCTCCCTTCTTTCTGATTACAATGTTTATGGGAAATCTCCCTACATTATATAAAAAGAGCTTCCGTAAATGTGTTCTGTATGCATTTGTAAATCTCAGTAATATTCTTCTCTGCACTATGCGGATAGATACTTTGGATTTAGCGGTAATATACCTGCAGTGTAAACTCCTATAGAAGCAAGTATAGCATCGTGATACACTCTGATCAGGTATAGAGGCAGCTGTAACTTACATTGACCAATGACCACAATGTAATTAAACAGATTTTCATCTCTTTGATATAAAATTAATGAGGTGTAGTCAAAAAAAATACAACAGCCGCCACAACGGAACGGAACGGTTCAGAAGTGGCCACCACACACTTTAAGACATTTACCCCTCTGGGAGACGAGACGATCAATTCCTGTTTCGTAGAACACGGTCGATCACTGACTGATCCACAGAAGCACCCTCTCTTGCTGTTCCTCATCAGACTGAAACCATGCTTTTATTCGGGTTACCAAAGATGTGAAAATCGCCCGATGAAGGATCCGAGCTATATGGAGGATGTTGCTGTGCTCCCCAACCAATTCGCTGAAGCGTGGCCTTCGTCCAGTTGGCAGTGTGGGGATGGGCTTTATCGTGCAGAAGGAGGATTCCACCTGACAGCATTCCAATATCCTGAGGTCAAACGATAGAGCCACATCTCCTCCAGCAAAGAATTCCGAAGCTGTTCACAAAAGTTCCGGTAAGGGCATGTTGACCTTCTTCTTCGACTTCAGGGGTCCTCTGCTTGTTGCGTTCCTCGAAAGTGGAACCACAGTCAATGCGCCGTGCTATGAAGACACTATGCTACGACTGTGAGGCGTCATAAAGGCAGAACACCCAGGATTGCCGTTGGATGGAATCATCCTATTCCTGTCATTGGACAAAGGCTACGCTTCAGCTATTTAGTTGGGAAACACTGCAAAATCCTCCGTATAGCCCGGATCCTTCACCGGATGATTTTCACATCTTTGTTGACCTGAAGAAAGAATTACATGGACGTCAGTTTCAGCCGGACGAGGAAGTGCAGGAGAGAGTGCGGTTGTGAATCCGTCAGCGCCCGACCGCGTTCTACAAAACAGAAATTGACTGTCTCGTCTCCCTATGCGATTAATGTCTAAACGTGTTTGATGATTACTTTTCAATAGACCAACTTCATGTGCCCTTTGTGGCGGTGTTCGGTTCTTATTTTCCTGCCCTTTACGTTTGCGATTGTCAAAATTTTAATTTTCGTCAATATGCAACTCCAAGTAACTTTCTGCATGTTTATGCTTATAGCAAACTCTTCTCGAATGGCATCAATGACCTGCATGCTTAACGTCCGCATGTGATGGACGTATAACCACCAAAAGCGTCACATGCCCTTACTTCATGAGACACTGCAGAGAATTTTGAAATCTAATCCAAGACATTGGCAAAATGTTTGGATTGTTACTCCAGGGATATCGTGAAGAGAGTCATCCTTGTCTGTGCAATGGCCCCGGCGCTTTATTGACGACAACGCGGAAGACTAGACGAGCGTCCGTCCAGTGGCCCGTGACGTGCTGCAGGCAGCAGCTTGTGTGGCTTCCGGCAGCAATCCTATATAGCAAATCGCAATTAGGCTGGCCAGCAGTGCGAGCCAACGTCGCGTGAGGGAGGCCAGTCTTAGCCCGCTGCCAGCTTTGCGTGTCGCCACAGCCGTAGCAGGAGCCCCAGCGCAGTCAGCCGAGCGCCTACCTCAGCGGCAGCACAGCGCGCAGTACAGTGCAGCGGGTAGCCGAACGCTCAGTGTAACAGGCGCAGCGTCTTAACACTCTCGTAACCGCGGGCGCCTTGCACTACAAGGGCTCGCGAACCAACGCCGGTCGGTAAGTAGCTTCTGCTCTCGTTACAATGTGTGCTCTATATGCTGCAGAATTCTCAAATTTCATTTCCCTATCAGTTCGTACGATGACGTTTCTCATCGTCTGTTTCATTCGCTGCATGTGCTCGTATAGTGGCAAGAACTCGGATTACCAACACCCCGAGGTTTTGCGTCGCACACGCACAACTGTGAGAAAGTGTGTGTAATGAGTTTTGTGTTTTTCGCGACCTTACTCGAATAAGCTCCTCTTTGGTCACTGACAAACTGTTTTGCAACTGTACCTACATATGTACTCGTACTCAGAAGGCCGCTGTGACCGAGCGGTTCTAGGCGCTTTAGTCCGGAACCGTGTTGCTGCTACGATCGCAGGTTCGAATCCTGCCTCGGGCATGGATGTGTGTGATGTCCTTACTTTAGTTAGGTTTAAGTAGTTCTAAGTCCAGGGGACTAATGACTTCAGATGTTAAGTCCCATAGTGCTTAGAGCCATATGAACCATTTGTACTCAGCAGTCCATTGCTTCGGTTGAGGGAAAAGCCCAGAATTTGCGCCTTTATTGTCGTCGCACGAAGTTCAGGCAGTAATGTGTTTATTGACTCTTCTTGAAACACGTAGCCTTAGAATTTAAACAGTAATTCCAGCCCATAAAACACTGCATCTAATGCCTTTCAGCACAATTTTTTGAGCATTTCGTATCAAAGAAAACTGGACTGTTTCAGGATCCACTATTTGTAACCACTCAATCTTCTCTAGAGCGACTGCTGTCCAGAGCATAGTAGTTCATTGTCCTCCATACATACAAATGCAGTACGAGCGTTTGCTCTGGTACAACAATAGCTGCATCACATGAATACTTCATCTGATAAATTCCACTGGAACACTCTTGGAGCATGTAGAGACCTCACGGATAAACAAAATATAAACAAATTATTTCTAGTATACGTGAATGAGCAATGTCCTCGATGCGTAAACTGTTTTCCTTGCGAACAGAGAACGGCAACTGTCACTGTATTGTAGGTGAAATATTCATCTATGTTCCAATGTCAGTATCTTTGTAATGGACCTTTAAGATCGGATTCCTCAACAATCTGTAGCACGAGCTGCGGACGCCTGTTGTCAATTTTTTTCACTGTACGTACTTCAGGAGCTTACAGCGTCATTCCCTTACATGTCGACGAACCTGTGACGAGGTATATTTCTCATTGGCACTTCATTACACTGCACGTGCTCAGCTCCGCCTGAAACTGAAAAGCATCCTTTCTAAACAAGACAGTGCATAGCGTACGAATAGGTTCCTAGAGCGACTGAAAGCGAACACCTGACAGCGAGTAACGCTACAGTGGAAAGAATGCGACCGTGAGATTTTGTCGGCGCACCTGGTGCGGCGCAGCCGAGCAGAAAGGCGGTAGGGTTCGAGCTGACACCGCATCTGCTTTCGTGATCGCAGTCGTTGTATCGATCGGGGGCGCTTGGCGCCACGTGCAGCAGGCATCGGCTTGTCCATGGCGCGCGCTGCCTGCCGTCTTGGAATCGGCGGCCACTTAAAGGCGTAACCACTACCCGCTGCGAGAAATGTCTTTGTTATTACTAGCCGATTAAAGTCATCTCGAAACATGGTGCATACTGACAGGAATGAAATGGCTACATTCCAGAGCGAATACCTCTTAGATCATTCTGTTTATAGAGTAGGCTTTACGTAATTGAGAAGAGGTGTAAGTCTAGGATTGCTTTGTTGTCTGTCTGTCTTTCTATCTATTTGTCTATCCGACAGTTGAGACCCTTTTTTATCACGGATTGGTAGAGATAGCAAATAGAAATTTATGTAACATACTAAGGTCTACGGTCCCTTGGAGCTGTAAATAATGTAAACTTCGAAGTCAATGCAATCAAAGGATATGGTCATATATGCCACGTACTTTCTACTCGCAAACTGACACACACAACCTGTATATGCATTATCATAGAGGGTAAAGAACAAATGGTGCATTTGGCGTCGGCATACGATTCCTCATCTCTGTTCAAGACAGAAGTGTATCTAGCAAACCCTAGTTCCGCCAATAGGTTTAATAGTAATGCGATTTAAAAAATGAGGCTCTGTCAACGCTGTTAACTGCGTGCAGCTTGGCCAAGAACAGGTAGCACGAAGTCGGCGCTCTGCTGGAGCTGTCCGGCTAGCTCAGTGCGGCGAACCAGCACTGAGGGTAACAGATATGGCGACTCGCCGATGTTCGAGTCGCGTCCGCGCCAAACTTTTATTCCAGTTAAAGAATCAAATTGTGTTCAGTTAATACCTCCAAAATGTGGTATCTTGGGTATTTCTTGCTGTTACTGTTACGTTTATTTAAACATTAAGAAATAACACGAACTCCTTACGGATGTAAACAACCACACTGCTTCGTTCACGGCACGAATAAGGGCAATATAAAATAATAGCGGATAGAGTAACATCGGCTGTATCCAATAAGGCACAAAAAACACAACAGGTAGGCTGCAGTAGATTGCACGTTCTTAGTTCTGTTTCAGCCGCGCTAGCGAGTGGACGTTGTTTCCTGCTGCGCTGCACCTCCGTGTTTACATCGCTGTACTTGTGCTTCTCCGAGTGCTGTCCGTCCGTTAACCTCAGTGTTCGTTCATATTCCTTGTCGCTTCCTGGTCGCTTCTTCTGGTCGTACTGCTTCTAATTGGAATTTCGGTTGTTTAACCAAAATTTCGTCGCTGGATTAACCATGGCTACAAATCTCTGGTATTTGTTTTTGAAAAGGAATCCCGTCCTGCTCAGCCGACATCTCTGGAAATAAATGACTGCATTACATAGGTAAGTGGTTTCAATTCTGAAACTGGATCAGGAAAAATACTGTTTTTGTCAAGTTATTCAGTACTGCGACTGTTGATAAAGTGTTACGAAAGTGGGGCCATGAAGTACATTTTGTGCATAGAAATGGCTACAAAAGTAAGGTTTCATCTATAGAGCTGACAATGAGTAGAAAACCGTTCGGGTCTTGAATCTTCCCATTGAAATTGAAAATGACAAGTTTAAGGAAGCTCTTGCAATCTACAGGGGCGTTAAATCAGTTACAAATGAAAGATGGTCGCCTCGCTTTAAACTGATATCTTTCAAGGGGTCCGCTGGGTAGCGATGGAAGATTAGACAAATATTCTCTCTCACATAACCGTTTGTTGGTATAAGGCACAAATTGTTTATACAGGTCAGAAAGATACATGTCACATATGCAACGAAACCGGCCACTTCAGACACAAATGTCCGCGGCGAACTATTGTTCTTAAAAGTAATTTGACACAGCGTCAGAAACTTACCTTTAATGATCTGTTACCAATGAATAGCCCGGATCAACTGGTCGAGGATGTTAACTCAGCCGGCAAAGCTGATGTTCCCCTTCACGATAACAGTCAATTCCCCCCCCCCCCCCCCCCCCCCCCCGTTAACAACAAGGGGAAACACTGTTACCACTACTCGTGGAACTGAAATGCAATCGAGAAAACGATTTCTGGAGACAAATGATAGCTGTTCAGAGGACTAGCTGTCCTGTAGAACCCCCTTAGCTTGCAAGCAAAAGCAGCTATCTGTTAGTAAACAAATTCAGGGAGAGGTTGAAAAACTGCCGTCTCCACTTGTTTCCCTCGACCAGGAAGTGAGTGATATTAATAAAGATCAACGAAGTGTTGACCAAAATGAATCACGGTCAACACCGCAGGGCAGACACCAGCAACAGAAATTGCGAAAGCGGCTCCTGCTGCTCCAGATGATCCACAAAGTAAGATAAAAAAGGAACCAAATGTGAATGTAGCTCGTAACCAAAGGAAGGGAAAATCCGGTAAGGGCGACCCAAGCCCAATGAATCTTCGGTACGAAAAACCAGAAAGTTTACAAGGAAATCAGTCTGCTAGCGGTACAAGAGAAAACCCCAGAAGTAGAAAAAAGGACAGTAATTAAAAAAATGATTGAAGTGTTATTCCATGTTCACCTTGCGAGAAAACTGTTAATAGTTTAACTGAACCCTGAACCACAGGAAACTAAATTAGCTCATCAAAACAACTACATAGTGACAGCGCAATGATGCAATCTGATTCAGTCACCACTATAAACATAAATAAAATTATTTCCAGTTTGAAATTATCGGCACTTAAGGAATTTTTGTAAGAATCCGCTACTGATATTGCCCTGTTACAAGAATTTCTAATGTCGGATTTACTTCCCGGTTATGTGAAATGGCTCTGAGTACTATGGGACTTAACATCTGAGGTCATCAGTCCCCTAGAACTTAGAACTACTTAAACCTAACTAACCTACGGACATCATGAACATCCATGCCCGAGGCAGGATTAGAACCGGCGACCGTATCAGTCACGCGGTTCCAGACTGAAGCGCCTAGAACCGCACGGCCACACCGGCCGGCCCCTATTATGTCAGTTAAATAAAAGTGTCTCACGAAAAAGTGTTGGAACAGCTGTTTTGGTGAGGGAAGAGATTCCAGTAAGTGAGGTGGTACGACTGTAATCCGGAAGGGGAATAGGACTAAATATCTATGATGTGACTATCGCAAACTTGTATGCCCCTTCAGGAAGTATTCACCGAACTGACACGGCACGTTTCTTCAAAGATGAACTGATATACTTGTTAAGGAAAAATCCAAGACAGTTATTATTAGGAGGTGATTTTCATTCTGTTTTAAATCGAAAAGATGAGTTACCTAATTTTAATTTCTCAAGTGAACTAAAATGACTACTTACTGGTTTAGAATTAAAGGATGTATACGAAATCAAATGCCCTCTATTGCTGAGCTCACTTACGTCACGGCAACATCTCGTAGCAGGAATAATAGATTATATATTTCTAAAAATCTTGAAACTTCCGTGACAAAATTAAAAACCATTCCTACATACTTTACAGACCTTTCAAGTGTCTTAGCTTGCATAAATCTAACAAGACAGCCAGTTCACTTATTCAAGAATAAGTAGAATTTGAACATTTGCTTGCTAGTAAATCATGATATACAAGACCTGATTAAAGAAGCATGGGCAATAAGCCTGCGTGCTTGTAGCAGATATGCCACTGCTACCGACTGGTAGGTTAAAATGGCAAAGCCAAAGTTGAGGAAGGTTCTTATTCAATACAGTACCCAGAGCGCAAGAGAAATAAAATGCACTATAGAATATTGCTATTCCGTTTTAAGAGATTTATATGATCAGGTCTCAGAAGGTTCCTCAATTAGGATAGCAGACATCAAAAAAGTCAAAGCCAAATTCGGTGTCAGAAGACGAAACTACCTCCCTGTACCATTAGGAGAAACAAAAGGAGAACTTTTATTGATGAATTTCGAACAAAAAAAAAGAAAAAAAAAAACGAGGACCAAATGGTGTGCCAGCAGAGTTTTACTGGTCAATAGTGGGTGCGAAAATCACGGACATTATAAATGAGGTTATTCAGGGTAAAATGATTTTGGCTGAGTTTAAGGAGAGTGAAATTGTTCTTTCGCCAAAAAATAAGGGAAACAAGGATTTAAATGATTTTCGTCCAATTTCACTGCTGAATTCTGATTATAGATTAATAGCTAGAATAGTAAACAAGAGAATTTCGTGCCTTACGGATAAAATTATTAGTAAACATCAGAACTGTGCGCAAGGCAGAACCATTTTTCAAAATCTAGCAGAATTCAGGAATATCATTGCCATAGCTTCTGTAACAAACATAAAGCGTGCTTTATTTCTTTTTAGATTTTTATAAAGCCTTCGATGTAGTAAAGCATGAATATCTTCTACAGACGTTGAAGAAAATAGGTTTCAATGATAGGGTCATACAGTTGATAAAGAACATAGTAACTAGAATAAATGCAAAACCAGCGGTGAATTTTCAACAATCCAGGCCGATACAAATAAAACAAGGTGTTCCTCAATGAAGTCCTCCGTCCATGTCGCTCTTCGCCATTTCAGTGGAACCTATCCTCCGACATGTCCATGCTAGATTAAAAGGCTTAACATTATCAGAAAATCAAACAGTTATAAGAGCCTATGCTGACGATATAGGGGTCATTATAAGAAATAATGAAGAGGTAACCACGCTAGCAACAATGACTGATACGTACTGTAGAGCATCTGGAGCCAATACAAACGAAAAAATAGTAAGATGTTAAAACTCAGAGGTTTTTTCTATCAGCGTCGGGTGGGCAAAATTAGCCCGACAATATAAAACACTTGGGATCACCCTGACAGAATGCCCCATGGATGTGACGGCTTTAAGATTGGAAAGTCGGAGCAGTTAAAGTGCAAGCAGCCATTATAGAGAATTTAGCTCGATATTTAAGCCAAGTTCAAAGAACAAAGTATATCAACTCATGCATCCTTGCCAAAGCTTATTATACTGTCCAGCTGTTTCCAGTACCGAGAATGATAGCTTGGAGAATAATGTCCAAAATCTCAAACTTTTTGTGGAAAGGTGAAATGTTCAGAGTACCTGCTAAAGTAGCCGCTTTAGATCCTAAAAATGGTGGACTAGGATTAACTGATATAACGGATATAGCCTCTGCACTTTTTATCAAAAGGCAAGTTAATTTAATAAGAGACTCGCGAGAAAGCATAACCAGCCAACTTTTCGAGATCATTAAACTTCGAAGCCTGCTTGCCCGATTGACGCACAGCATATCAACAGTCGTTTACTGCATGTGAAGGTTTCAATGTTGAGTTCAGTTACGTAAGTGCCGAAATCAGACAGTCACGACACTTAACATCAAGAGCCATAATGCGGGAGCGAAAGAAAAGCAAAGGAAGGAACAAAATAGAACGACAGTTTCCAAACAATGATTGGACTGAGATTGGGAAAAAACATTAGTTCTAATGTGCTTACGTCTAACATAAAAACGTCATGGTACAAGACAGTTAACAACATAGTTAGCAGGAAAGAAAGGCTGTACGCAATCGGACTCTGTGAAACTAATTTATGTCAACAGTGCATTCTAGTTGACACAATACTTCATAGATATACTTGCAGCGGTCACATGAATAGTGTGAAGTGGATCCGAGAGCAAATAGCTCTGATTACAAGGACATCCCCTGAGAGTATATCGCAGTCATTGATACACAGGCCTGAAGCATACTATTTCCCAGAGGCAAAAAATTACGCTGCGTACTTGTTTGCTGGGAAATTTTGTTAATTACGTCATTAACAAACTAGGATCCGACAGCACCATAGAGTTCAAGGTACACATGCTGAGTGAATACCACAAAATTAGATGGTACTCGAATCACAAGAAAAAGTTCGTTAATATGTTAAAAATTATTTTTGAAGAATGGGCATTGGTTAATATAAAAAAGAGTGATGTAGTGCAGTTACCTTAAGGATATTATTTAAATTTTTAGTGTAAATTTTTGATATGTGCTTTTTCTACTTCAGAAAGTAGGTTTTGTAATTTTATAAACTAGTGTACAGAACTTATGACAGTCAGATTGTGTGTTTAATAGTTTGAAAACACTAAACATTAAAGCTGCACTATTGATTTATGGTATAAATATGAAAGCTGACAGTTTTCATGGAAATGTCCTTATCGATTTGTTAAAACCATAAGATTGTATCTGATATAATGTAATGTTCAGTGGCTGGCAAATTGCCCTGTTCATTTTTGCACTGTGATGTGTACGTCAGTTCTCCACTGAAAGATCTATTATATAGGTCTGATCACTTCAGATAAGTATCATTTCATTAATGTCGAGAAAGTGTAGTAGGAAGGCTAGTCAACTTTATAACATCTCTTTTCCGCCATTCTCAAGTATTTAAAAGAGATTGTCTAATATGATTATTAAATTGTTTTTATGTGCGATGGGCATAAGTCTTCAATATTCTATTCCATATTCTGTATAAATTTTAGTGACTTCCATACAATTGTGTGAAATGCTCATAGCTAGTCTGACTGAGCTGAGAAGATTAAAGATCAGTTTCTTCCCTTAGCCTGTTTCTCACAGAGACGATTTCCTTGAGTACATTATTATTAAAAATTATCCTCAAAACTTGCTGATATCCTTCATAAAGTGCTTTTTATGCTTCCGTAATGAATGGAGCAAAGTACTGTTTCTTGTTTATTCATGTTTGAAGAAGTTTGAACGTCTTTAAAAAACTTTTCTTGGTATCAAATTAATTCTTTCTAGTAATTTAGTCGTAACGCAAGCTTCTGTTGTATTTCTTTAATATCAGCATAATTGCAATGATCAGACTGTTTTTGTTTAAATCATTTCATGTGTAACACGTGTGCATGGTTAGTACATGTACTTAATAAGCATTTGGAATGTGTAACATTGCTCCTTAAACAAATGCTTTAAAAAAAAAGTGAGGCGAAACAGTACTGTGGGTAACGTATTTACGGACTGGCCGATGTTCGAGTCGCGTTGGTGCCAAACTTTTTTTTCCAGTTAACGAATCAAATCTTGTCCAGTTAATACCTCCAAAATGTGGAATCTTGTGTATTTCTTTCTCTTACTGTTACGTTTATTTAAACACTAAGACATAACATGAACTTCTTACAGACATGAACAACCACTTATTTCGTTCACGACACGAATAAGGGCAATAGAAAATAATAGTGGATAAGGCACAAAAAACACAACAGGTAGGTTCCACTACATCACACGTTATGCTAAACACAATAATTCCATTCTGTATGTTTGACACTCAGGCTTGTCTTCAGAGAGCGACCACCTTGCATTTACAAACACTTCGCCACTCAATGGATCATATTTTGCTGCATCCTATGCAACACAGCTGCATCCACCTTTACCGAAACGGCTTGTTCGCGATCTATTAGGTCGTGTACATCCATAGGGGAGTGCTACAAACCTGTTCCTTTAAGTGTCCCCACAAATAAAAATCTAGTGGAACACTGCACCTCCACGACCAATCCATTTCCCTGGAAACGCTTCATTTAAAGAGTTACGCACATTCATTCCAAAGAATGGTGGTGCACCATAATGCTGAAAGCATAGCTGCCGCCGAACACGAAGTGGAACGATTTCTAATACGTCAGGCAAATTATGACAACGAAACGTGTCTTGCAATAGGTAAGGGCTCAAAAGCACTCCTCCAATGATTGCAGTTCACAGGTTTATGCTTAAGCGTGCCTGAAAGCCACGTTCACGCGTGACATGTGGGTTGTATTCCGACCAATAGTACATTCACATGCACTGCATGATGTAAAATTGTTGTCATCTCTCGTTTTCATACATGTGTTACAAAATACATCCGATCTGATTTTGCTAGATGAAATTTTGTCTTGAATCTGGACGAGAAATCACATGCCGACCTCCAAGGGCAGCATTTTTTCTTCTCCCTGTATAAATAGCGGGCCTGAAGGCCTAGCTGTAAAGCGCGTGCATAGAAGCCGAGAGGTCGTGAGGGCTCTCCAGGAACGACACAGTATGGATTTCCTGGTTGGATAACTCAGGTAGGTTAGGGACACTCAAGTCGCTGAAGTGGCATTCTATAGAAAGACTTGCACTAGGCCACTGAGCCACACGAAGTCATTAGGTTGTACGGAATCCTCAGAACGCAAGTCAGTTCTCTCTCCTGTGCTAATCTTTGCATTTCACAATAGGCCACACCCAACGTTTCAATGATTCGTTAGATATATTTCGGTTTCTGCCTTATTTCTTTCGAAATTCGTACAGCAAAGAACCGGTATGCCTATCACGCAAAATTCCGTGATCATGGAGGCAATCACCCCGCCGACGCACAAGGTGTCCTTCTGCGTGAAGAGCTCCGTAACCACCTGCTGCACGTCGTCGTGCGGCCGGGAACGTCGACCCTCAAGGCCTTTTTTAAGGGACCGAAGGCGTGGTAACCACTTGGGGAGAGGTCAGGGCTACAGGGTGGTGCTCGAGTGTCTTCCACTTGAGTTGGCGTAGCTCCTGCGTTACTATACGTAATACCTCTGATACTGTAATTAAGGAAAACACGGAATGAGGACCCACCAATATAACTTTCTTTTCGCACAACCTGTTTATTTAACAATATATAAACTGTGTTTTACAGATAATCTAAGCGTTTAACCATAAAATTTTCTGTAACAAAATGAGCAACTTTGCAATATTATTTTGACCTTGAAACTTAAGTTGAATAAGATTTTAATCTCCGCAAAGGAAATCTGATGTGCTCTATTGCAAAACAGCAAACAATACGACATTTATTACAAGACGGCCGGACGGGTGAAACAGCGGTGTTTACTACCGCGCTGCACACAGTCTGTCTTATTAAATGCCCTTCTGCAAAACGTGAAAATTATATTGGGTGTTACAAAAAGGTACAGCCAAACTTTCAGGAAACATTCCTCACACACAAAGAAAGAAAATATGTTATGGACATGTGCCCGGAAACATGGCTTTGAGCACTATGGGACTTAACATCTGTAGTCATCAGTCCCCTAGAACTTAGAACTACTTAAACCTAACTAACCTAAGGATATCACACACATCCGTGCCCGAGGCAGGATTCGAACCTGCGACCGTAGCGGTCACGCAGTTCCAGACTGAAGCGCCTAGAACAGCACAGCCACACCGGCCGGCAGCCCGGAAACGCTTACTTTACATGGTAGAGCTCATTTTATTACTTCTCTTCAAATCACATTAATCATGGAATGGAAACACACAGCAACAAAACGTACCACCGTGACTTCAAACACTTTGTTGCAGGAAATGTTCAAAATGTCCTCCGTTAGCGAGGATACATGCATCCACCCTCCGTCGCATGGAATCATTGACGTCGGTTTGCAGTAGGGTTTTGGAGCATATGCTGTATTCAAACATTATGAATCACCTCGAAGGAAACGATCTATTGATACCTGGGTGTTAAAATTACGAACAACTTCGGTTGGAAAGACCACATAGATAATATTGTGGGGAAGACGAGCCAAAGGTTGCGTTTCATTGGCAGCACACTTAGAAGATGCAACAAGTCCACTAAAGAGACAGCTTACACTACACTCGTTCGTCCTCTGTTAGAATATTGCTGCGCGGTGTGGGATCCTTACCAGGGGGGATTGACAGAGCACATCGAAAGGGTGCAAAAAATGGCAGCTCGTTTTGTATTATCACGTAATAGGGGTGAGAGTGTGGCGAATTGGGATGGAAGTCATTACAGCAAAGTCGTTTTCCGTCGCGGCGAGATCTTTTTACGAAATTTCAGTCACCAACTTTCTCTTCCGATTGCTAAAATATTTTGTTGAGCCCAACCTACATAGATAGGAATGATCATCAAAATAAAATACGAGAAATCAGAGCTCTAACAGAAAGGTTTAGGTGTTCGTTTTTCCCGCGCGCTGATAGGGAGTGGAATGGTAGAGAGATAGTATGATTGTGGTTCGATGAACCCTCTGCCAAGCACTTAAATGTGAATTGCAGAGTAGTCATGTAGATGTAGATGTAGATGTAGATGTAGATGTAGATGTAGATGCGCTGATGCAGTCCTGGAGAATGGCGTATTGTATCACAGCCGTCCACAATACGAGCACGAAGAGTCTCTACATTTGGTACCGGGGTTACGTAGACAAGAGCTTTCAAATGCCCCCATAAATGAAAGTCAAGAGGATTGAGATCAGGAAATCGTGGAGGCCATGGAATTGGTCCGCCTCTACCAATCCATCGGTCACCGAATCTGTTTTTGAGAAGCGTACGAACACTTCGACTGAAATGTGCAGGAGCTCCATCGTGCATGAACGACATGTTGTGTTGTTCTTGTAAAGACACGTGTTCTAGCAGCACAGGTAGAGTATCCCGTATGAAATCATGATAACGTGCTCCATTGAGCGTAGGTGGACAAACAAACTAAAATGAGATCTACCATGGAAATTAAGCGTTTCCGGACACATGGCCACATAACATCTTTTCTTTTTTTTGTGTGTGAGGAATTTTTCCTGAAAGTTTGGCCGTACCTTTTTGTAACACCCTGTATAAGCACCATTGATGACAAGAGTGATTCAATTACTCAAACAGGTGACTTAACTTTTAATTTGAAAGCTGTGTGTTCGGGGTTGAGATGCGCACCTGTGCTTATAGGTTAAACAGATTAGCAAACAATATGAAAATGATATGGCTTACTTCAATGCAACCAGCCTCTTAAGTTCAATCGGCAACCAAGGCGCGACTGAATTCCCACCCGTCCCTTCTGACGATTGTATTTTGACTAAAGCCCTGGTGACAGTTGGCTGTTAATATTTTCGAAGTTAAACTGATTGTCAACTATTAAGACAGCTCTGAAAGAACGTCCTAAAACCTTACTTGTGAACACTTATTACTAGAGAACTCACTCGGCGGGACCAGTTAAACTACACCTATAATGACCCGGTCTTTCAAACACAGAAACGAACAGCTTAGTACAACAGGTTGTTCATATTATAACTAGTGCCTGAGAAAGCAATTACGATCAAAGAACTGAACCGGTTAACAGCTACATCTAACCACAAGGTCCCCCCTTGTCTAACGGCAACTTGTGCCTTAGTACAATTGTTCCGGCTGTATTTACCACCAAGAGCTGATTAATTAGAACATTAATGATCGGGTACAAATCAGACAGGAAAGGCAAAATAGCGGGACAAATTTTCAAACGACAATTAGTGTCTTAGTACACTACTGCTACCTATATTTGCGACCAAAGAGCCCACCGAGTAAAACTCTGAGCGTCGGGTACAAACCAGAAAATAATAAGGAGGGCAGGTAGACAATGAAACAAATAACCACGAAGATTACACAATGTGACTCCCCTTGATCAGCAAGCAGTTCCACGGATCCACGGCGCGTCGCAGCGGTTACTGAGTGGCGCCGATGAATGGAGAGGGCATCCAGGCCACGAGCGGTCGTCCGACGCGAATGTCGCCAACCAACCTACGGGATGTCGGCCCGCTGCTTGTAGTCTACGCTGACCGCGGTGAAGCACTCCCGTGTCTTCGCCCTGCGCAGGCCCTCCTTCCGCAGCTCGTGGCTTCGGCCTCTCAGACTTCGTGGCCACCTCTTGTCTCGACGCTACCGGCAGTCCCCAAACTTCGTACCTCCCTCTCGGACCAGCGAACCCCGTATGTATATATCGGCAGGCAAAGGATTTCTGCGGACACAGCCCACAGATACCAACTCTTCCTCATAGATATTGGCAATGGGGCCGAAAGAGGGATACTCGATACCTGAGCCAGTGGCACCAGGCAGAACAGTCTATTAATTCAACGGCGCCACGGCTTAACCTCAACCGACATTAAAAACACAATAAAAATTGAGAGGCATTGCTTTTTCAGCACTTCCTAACAATTTTTTATTTTCATAAACTAGTTTTCGAGCCACTTCAGGATCATTTTTGTAGCGTAATGTGGGGATGTGCGTTATCTTGAAGAAGCAGCACCCCTTGTCGTAGTTTTCCCTCACGTGGTTGTCGACAACCATGTTGCCACATACACATTACTCACTCTCGGATGGTTGTCTAGTGTTTGTCCTTCTGCAGCCAAGAACAGAATAACTGCACGTTGGTCTTCGACCATAAATATAATAGACTGGCCGTGACGTCATTTTCGTCGCTCCAACATCTCTGGGCTAAAGTCACGTGAATGTCGGCAAAACATGGTAGTTTCGTGTTGCGCTTATGGCTGTACTCAGCGTTTTGTCGGGGGAAATGACATTACATTTCACGTTTAAGTGTTTCTATGATAGTGTAGATGCGTTTATTGAAATCTGCTGACGTGACTTTCATATGTTTTTTTTTTACACTGGAAATAGAGTATCACGTAAATTAAAGTGTTGAAAGTGATGTCTGTAAAGTCAGACTCATATTACGTTTTGGAAAGTATCTGCGATAACTGGGTTACAGAAGTAAGTATAACTGTTTCTCGTTCCTACTCACAGGTTCCCTACGGATGAAAACCGGAGGTAGCTTTGGATACAGGCCCTGAAACGGAAAATCTTTAAGCCATCTGCACATACGCACCTTTTCGTATATACAAGTGAAATTATAATAAGGTAAGAGCACCTATAGTCGACACATGAAGAGAATTTTTTCTACCTTCTAATACTATTAAACAAATGTAGGCTCCAAAATTATTTTCTGAAACTTCAAAGTCTCACCTTTCATCTAAAATATAATTTTTTTTAACTGATTGTTTAAACTTTTGTAAAAATCGTAGGAACTGAACCTTTGAAGTGCACCTAAAATTGATACTCTAAAATGGACCTGCTCCTAAAGTCGACAATTTTGTCACCTATAGTTGACATAATTCCCATATCCCATTTTCTTTTATAAGTGACTAGAGCTCAAAACGCGGCGAATCCAATGTTTAAAGTTTTGACACGAGCCCACTCTTACTGTTTAAAAGAATTTTAACGACATTTTACTTTAATTGATAGTTTATAGTAATTTCGTCCCGCTGCCCACCAGAGGGGCGTTCGACGCATTTGTTAGATTTTATAAATGGTTCTGTGAACAAATCCAGGTCAGATGTGGTTCTGACATAATTTTTCGCAAATAAAAAAGTAATTTTTGTTGGAAGCGTTTGGCAGTCAACTGAGAAATGTGGGTAAAATACGATACAAACATAGGATGGCAGACCGCTGATTCGGAATCCCGCCACGTGTTGCCAACAGTCACGTGGTTTATATTAGAGCCACACCAGCCCTATAGCTTCTGCGCAGCAAGGCCAGTCTACTAGTACCTATGGTCGAAGGCGTTGGTCCTGCTTGGAAGCGCTTAGTAATAACTTCGCCATAGTTTCCGTTTCCGCGTTTATTACACACACGTCGGGAAGACACGAATGCCACACTAATTCCTTACCTATATATCGGTGTTTATATACCTTCGGCGGAGTCACGCTGCTTTGCATATACGCTGCAGCAACGGAAACTTACTGATAGGCCCTTATAATTACTCCGAGGGGCAGATTATCAACAGAGTGAGTATTCAGTTACAATTGCTACCGTAATACGTGTCCTGTCACCATGTGCCTTTTTCTTGTTGCTGTTTTCCACCTATACCTTTTTTCGCCTGTGGAGAAGCTTTGCATTTCTTATGAGCTCACTTAATCTTCAACATTCTTCTATAGCATCACATCTCAAGCATTTTGATTCTCTTGTCTGCAGTCAATGAGCCACTCACATAGACTATTCTACTCCAGACGTATGATCTGAGAAAGTTTTTTCTCAAATTGAGACCTTCTCGAAGGCTTGCAGGTAAAAATAAAAAATAATAAGACTGGAATTTCTAAAATCTTTGGGGGAAGTGGCAACCAAACGAATGTATTTGTTTGAAATGCCAACATTTTCGGTAGGCTTAGCCGTGATTGTTGTTGATATCGAATGAAACAAGTTTACTCTTACCAGTCACTTTTTATTTCCATGATGCATTTCGGAGATTTAAAGCTATATCATCACGTAGATTTATGCGGTTTAATATGACGAGTGTATGTTGTGTTACGCTTCTGGTGTAACCCTCTCTTGCTATGTTACATCATGCACACTATCACATTTTTAAACACAATGTTAACTAAGTGTGGTGGTGTGTATGATTTAACACGACAGGAAAAGGAGGCTGTGACTACTGGAGACAATGCCACATGTTACTCCAATGTCGTAACACAAGCTATACGTGCCATATTAATCTACACTAATCGACCTGACGGTGGAGCTTTGAACCTCCGAATCGCATCGTGGAAATAACTAATTATTGACTGGTAACAGTAAACTCCTTGTTTCATTCGATTATATTAATGTTTATAACACATGTGACTGGAGATATACCATCTGACTTTCGGAAGAATAATACCCACACAACTGCGAAGACGGCAAAGACAGAACTGTCTCACAATTAGCTTAACATCCCGTTCATCGAATTTGCTGACCACAGTGACATACAGAAGAATGTACAAGAGAACTGAGGAAATAGCTGGTCTGCTTGTTATTTCCTCTTGGCTTCTTCCATCATGCGCTGTTTTTCTTTCGACGTAGCAGAGTCCTCTACGTCGCCCAGTGCTTCTTCCGCTGTTTTGATGTAAAGCTTATCGCTAGTCTCATTGTTGCTACTCCTCATTACTTGCATATTCCTCTAGTTCACTCACAATCCATATTCTGTGATCGTCCCATTGGACTATGTATTATAATAGTAATAAAAATATAATCACACGGAAAGAATGTGATGTAATTGATTCGTAATTATCCTTTCGCTTGCAGTGAAAAGAGAATATTAGTACAATTGCATTATTATGAAATGTTCTGCATCCAAAAACTTGTGCTATTGTTCATTCACTTTACCTTCCGTCGTTTATTTTTCTGGGTCCATGACTATATGTATTTTAATTATATTTGTCGTGTTCTGAAAGCTTCTCCTTCTGTTAATTTTACGAAAATATGACTGTGGACTCCTTTTCCTCCATTTCCATTGTAGATGCAGGCAGCCGAGTCCAGGAAACACCAGCGCCTCTCAAGACGATATAAAATATGAAGGACGTCTTCTTAACTTGGTTCTATTTCACTTTCATAAAAATACTTAATACTGATATCAAGTCTTCTCTTATTCAGAAACGCATATGATACAAAACACTCGTATCCCGTCATATTCCGAGCAGTACAGCTTAACAAAACTTCTCCGTACGACAGAGTGAAACAAAATCATGTACAAAATAGTGAATGATGTTTCATGGTCATTTGCCTACGCTTTACTGCGCATTCATAGGTAATGTCTTTGCAAAAGCTTACAGTCGGTCTCTGATTCTGTCGTTATCGCTGTTTCATTTTTTTAATAAATTTTAACTTTAATATATCTGGTGGGTCTTCCACCATGTACCTACACAACTGGTCCTTTAATTATTTCTTGTGTCATCCGTGAATCTTGTCACTGATATCCTTTTAATCCGAATTCTGACACAATTTCAGTATCTTTTTTTCATTTTCTTCCCTTGCCAATTCGATATACAAGCAGTGGACAGATTAACACCCCTGCAGTACGTCTTGTTAACCAACGCACTTCTCTCTTGTCCTTTCATTCTTATTCTTCCCTCAAGGTTCCTATACATGTTGCATTCAACCGTCTATCTATATAGTGTATTTTTAACATATTGCACCACTTGACAATTTAGGAATCTTTAGCTAGATCAACAAATCCTATGAAAGTGTGTTTTTTCTCTTTTTACTTTTTAGTCTCACGCTTAATGAAAGACCTCCCTTTCTTCTTGCTACACCTATCCTGAAACCAAACTGATCTTCATCTAATGATCGCCTGCCTTCTTTTCCGTTATTCTGTACATTATTTTTATTAACAGTTTGGATGCACGAGCTTCTGATTCTGCTATAGCTCATAAATTTATGTGCTCCCTGTATCTTCAGGATAGTGTGGATAATATACTGTCTAAGGGCCGATGGACTCCCTCCGATCTCATGGTTTCTCCATACTAAGTTGAATAATCCTTTGGTTGCTACGCCCCGTAATGACTTCAGATATCCTGCCAGCCTTCACTGAATGATGACAGTGTGCCTAATGACAGCCATCCCATGTAGTCGGCCTATCGACCCCGTCGGGCACTGATGTCTAGTCCCTCATCATATAAGGCAGTGTTTTCGTCTGTATCCGTGACGTCCGCTTCGACCTCGCAGCAGTCGCGTCCTGTGCGATACTGAGACGGTGTCCCAGAAATCTGCTTTTCCCAACTGATGACAGAAGAATTGTTGAATACGCTCGCCACTTTCTAGAACGACTTCTGCTACACAAAGTTATAAATTTTGAGTTCCATGAACACCACTACGACATAAATGTTGACAATATATATATAATGACGTGTCCAGTATACTGCATCTACTCAGGTCTGAAGATAGTCATCGCTGACCGAAATTAATAACATGATTGATAAAAATTTGTGGTCCGTCGTTGGATTCATAATAAAAAGTATATTTCCTGCATCGCTGCAATATCTTACTGTCACTATGCCGCATCACGTGAGCTATGGAGTAAAAAATAGACACTGACGGGAAAACCTCGCAACATCAAAAAAGAATTCATGTTGAGTAGTGAAATTTCAGGAACACATTTGTCTAGGTAAACTACTTAAGTGATTAATGCTGCAAGATAACCATTGCAAATACGTAACACTGGTACATTAATAAACGGTGTAACCCCCAAAATGTTGAATTCAAGCGTGCAAAGTTGCATGCATTGCATTGTACAGCTGCCAGATGTCAGTTTCTGGGATGGAGTTCCATGCCTGCTGCACTTGGTCGGTTAATACAGGGACAGTTAATGCTGTTTGTGGATGACGCTGGACTTAGCGTCCGATGATGTCTCACATCTGCTCGACTGGAGATAGATCTGGTGACCGAGCAGGCCATGGCAACATGTCGACACTCTATAGAGCATGTTGAGCTACAACAGCAGTATTTGGGCGAGAGTTATCCACTTGGAAAACAGCCCCTGGAATGCTGTTCATGAATGACAGCACAACAGGTTGAATCAACAGACTGACGTACACACTTGCAGTCAGGGTACGTGGGGTAACCACGAGAGTGCTGCTTCCGTCATACGAAAGGATACCACAGATCATAACTGCAGTTGTAGGTCCAGCGCAAGCAGACGAGATGGTTGCATGTCCTCAACTGGTTTCCTCCTAACCGGCATACGAACATAACTGACAGCGTAGCAGAAACCACATCAACTTCCATTCTGTCCTCCAATGAAGTCTCGCTTAAGACCACTGAAGTCACAAATGGCAGTAGTTGGGGTCAGCGGAATGCACAACACTACAGGGCGTCTGGCTCGGAGCTGTCCTTGACGTAGCCGATAGCAGTTCGTTGTGTCACTGTGGTGACAACAAACGCTCAAATTGTTGCTGCAGGTGCAGCGCGATGCTCCAGAGCTATATGCCGTACACGGTGGTCTTTCATCTCGGAAGGCCCATGTGGCTGTCCGGAGCCCTGTCTTCTCGCGACCGTACATTTATGTGGCCAACAATCATGTACAGTGGCTGGCTACATTCGCCGAAGCTTCTCGTAGCCCAGTTATACGACTTCGTTCAAGATGGTTCAGATGGCTCTGATCACTCTGGGACTTAACTTCTGAGGTTATCGGCCCCCTAGAACTTGGAACTACTTAAACCTAAATAACATAAGGACATCACACAAATCCATGCCCGAAGCAGGCGCAGTTCCACACTGTAGCACCTAGAACCGCTCGGCCACCTCGTTCCAACTTAGTGAAATGTTGATAATGGTTTGTCATCTTAAAGACAATCTTGACTAACATTTTATATGGTGTTGAGAGGCACTGGTGTTTCCTAGAGTCGGCTGCCTGCATCTACAATGGAAATGGAGGAAAAGAAGTCCAGATCATATTTTCGTAAAATTAACAGAAGGATAATCTTTCAGAACACGACAAATATAATTAAAATACATGTAGTCATGGACGCAGAAAAGAAAGCGACGTAAGGTAAAGTGAATGAACAATAGCACAATTTCGTAGAAGCAAAACATTTTATAATAATGCAAGTGTACTAATATTCTCTTTTCACTGCAAGGGACACAACAATCAACTACATCACATTCTTTCCGTGTAATTATATTTTTTATTACTATTATAATACAGAGTTCAATGGGATGATCACAGAATATGGATTGTGAATGAACTAAAGCAATATGCAAGTAATGAGGAGTAGGAGCAAAAGCACTGGGCGACATAAAGGACTCTGCTACGTCGAAAGAAAAACATCGCGTGATGGAAGAAGCCAAGAGAAAATAACAAGCAGACCAGCTATTTCCTTAGTTCTCTTTTACATTCTTCTGTATGTCACTGTCATCAGCAAATTCGATGACCGAGATGTTAAGCTAATTGTGAGACAGTTCTGTCTTTGAAGTCTTCGCAATTGTGTGGGTATTATTCTTCCGAAATTCAGATGGTATACTCTTATGCTACTAACGCGAAATTTGAATAGGCATTATCTTTCAGAAGTAGAAATAAGCCTATCAAGTTTAATTTATGTCACACGACACTTTCTTGGTGTTGCGACCTTTTTTTTTCTGTCAGTGCATTAGCAGTGTCGCGCGGGATTAGCCGAGCGGTCTAGGCGCTACAGTCATGGACTGTGCGACTGGTCCCGGCCGAGGTTCGAGTCCTCCCTCGGGCATGTGTGTGTGTGTGTTTGTCCTTAGAATAATTTAGGTTAAGTAGTGTGTAAGCTTAGGGACTGATGACTTTAGCAGTTAAGTCCCATAAGATTTTCACACATACACTCCTGGAAATTGAAATAAGAACACCGTTAATTCATTGTCCCAGGAAGGGGAAACTTTATTGACACATTCCTGGGGTCAGATACATCACATGATCACACTGACAGAACCACAGGCACATAGACACAGACAACAGAGCATACACAATGGCGGCACTAGTACAGTGCATATCCACCTTTCGCAGCAATGCAGGCTGCTATTCTCCCATGGAGACGATCGTAGAGATGCTGGATGAAGTCCTGTGGAACGGCTTGCCATGCCATTTCCACCTGGCGCCTCAGTTGGACCAGCGTTCGTGCTGGACGTGCAGACCGCGTGAGACGACGCTTCATCCAGTCCCAAACATGCTCAATGGGGGACAGATCCGGAGATCTTGCTGGCCAGGGTACTTTACTTACACCTTCTAGAGCACGTTGGGTGGCACGGGATACATGCGGACGTGTATTGTCCTGTTGGAACAGCAAGTTCCCTTGCCGGTCTAGGAATGGCAGAACGATGGGTTCGATGACGGTTTGGATGTACCGTGCACTATTCAGTGTCCCCTCGACGATCACCAGAGGTGTACGGCCAGTGTAGAAGATCGCTCCCCACACCATGATGCCGGGTGTTGGCCCTGTGTGCCTCGGTCGTATGCAGTCTGATTGTGGCGCTCACCTGCACGGCGCCAAACACGCATACGACCATCATTGGCACCAAGGCAGAAGCGACTATCATCGCTGAAGACGACACGTCTTCATTCGTCCCTCCATTCACGCCTGTCGCGACACTACTGGAGGCGGGCTGCACGATGTTGGGGCGTGAGCGGAAGACGGCCTAACGGTGTGCGGGACCGTAGCCCAGCTTCATGGAGACGGTTGCGAATGGTCCTCGCCGATACCCCAGGAGCAACAGTGTCCCTAATTTGCTGGGAAGTGGCGGTGCGGCCCCCTACGGCACTGCGTAGGATCCTACGGTCTTGGCGTGCATCCGTGCGTCGCTGCGGTCCGGTCCCAGGTCGACGGGCACGTGCACCTTCCGCCGAACACTGGCGACAACATCGGTGTACTGTGGAGACCTCACGCCCCACGTGTTGAGCATTTCGGCGGTACGTCCTCCCGGCCTCCCGCATGCCCACTATACGCCCTCGCTCAAAGTCCGTCAAGTGCACATACGGTTCACGTCCACGCTGTCGCGGCATGCTACCAGTGTTAAAGACTGCGATGGAGCTCCGTATGCCACGGCAAACTGGCTGACACTGACGGCGGCGGTGCACAAATGCTGCGCAGCTAGCGCCATTCGACGGCCAACACTGCGGTTCCTGGTGTGTCCGCTGTGCCGTGCGTGTGATCATTGCTTGTACAGCCCTCTCGCAGTCTCCGGAGCAAGTATGGTGGGTCTGACACACAGGTGTCAATGTGTTCTTTTTTCCATTTCCAAGAGTATATTTGAACACTTTTTTGCATTAGCAGTAAATTAAACCTCCTCGCATATAAACAGTCAAACACTTTCAAAGGACCAGCAAGAAAAGAAGCCCGAATTATCATTAGGATTTCCGTCTCTGTACTGTTTTGAAGAATGCATTTATAACTGGCAAGAGATGATTTCAGATTGAATCCGGTCTTACTGATCCAAGTTTTCCGTCGGCGCCACAAATCAAGGCAAATTCCGCGATGATTCCTCAAGCTTGTCGCAGCAGCTTCCTTCTCCAAACGAGACGGTGGTTCTCAAATGACAAAAAGTTAAACTTAAACTTTTCTTTGTGTATCCAGTATGCGGTCTCGTGAATTCGTCTTTTCATAATTCCCAGAATTCCGCTTAAGCACTCTCCGAGGCTTCGACGTCGGTTTACGGTGCCAAGCAGCGGTCGTTTCTTTCAGATGGATTATAATACTGAGCAAATAATCCGTCACTGATGATTTCCTTTTAAGTGAAAAGCAAAAAAAGGAATAGTTTGCAGCTGTTCAGAACAAATTAATGTTCAAAGCACTTTAAAATCGATAGCATCATTTTTGTAAATTACTTCAAAATGGTTCAAATGGCTCTGATCTCTATGGGACTTAACTTCTGAGGTCATCAGTCCCCTAGAACTTAGAACTACTTAAACCTAACTAACCTAAGGACATCACATACATCCATGCCCGAGGCAGGATTAGAACCTGCGACCGTAGCGGTCGCGCGGTTCCAGACTGTAGTGCCTAGAACCTCTCGGCCACCCCGGCCGGCTGTAAATTACTGTTACGTTACTGAATACGTATCTCATATTTATTTCGAATTCATAAAGAACTGAGTTGTATTATAATATAGTCCTTAGACAGAAAAATGTTTTACATTATGATTCACTCTAATGTATGTTACCGTCTATTCAATTAATTTTGTAGTACGTATTGGTTTCATGTGGTGTGGGAGACTAATAATATTCTGCAATATTTTGATCAGAGACTCACACAACGATTATTCCACATTAACGCTCTAATGACATTACCGATGCCTTAGATTACCTTTATTCGCAGTTAGCAGGAAATGTCATGACATTATGAACTTCGAAATGTTAAATGCCGCGGTCATCCCCAAGACTGGTGCGTCACGTGCCAACGTGGAGGTCTCTACGGCATAGCATACGAGGGTTCTGTTTCGGCAGATGACTTACCTCTCACCTTGTGTCCAAAGGCTGGTGGAAACCAGTTGATTAATTTTACAGAAAAAACACTCGCACTTAAACATACACACGCACATACTTGCACAAAGAATAGGGTCTATGTTGAGAATAAATAGTGATTGTCCGTTATGAATACCACGCAAAACGTGTACGTATATATACAGGGAGGGGGGGGGGGGGGCTAAATAAATGTATCCACTGTTTAAAAGTCAATAACTTGCAAAGTAATTGACGGAGTTGTCTCATTTTTGGTGAAAGTGTAGGTTAAAGTCTAACTTACAGATACCACTGTAGGTGTTCGAAATGGTCATCATTAACATCCAAACACAAACGATGCCGCCGAACTGCAGCACGAACTACTGACTGCAACGTGTTCAGTTGGATATTTGCACAAGAATGTACGATGTATTCTCGAAATTCATTCAATCTGCTTGGCTTTTGTCGATAAACGACATCCTTTCGTGTTTTGAAGACAGCAAAATGGAAGTGCTACATCCCACGATTGCTAGACGCAATGAACGAGGACGACCCAGATCGTAGAATGGAGTACTACGAGTGGTTTACTAACATGGTGCGCAACGATAAAGAGTTTGCAGAGATGATTGTGTGGTCTGATGAGGCACAGTTCAAACTCAATGGTACAGTAAATCGCCACAATTGCATCTACTGGGCCGCCAAAAATCCAAACGTCCATGTAGACAAAGCCGTGAATTTGCCAGGAGTAAATGTGTGGTGTGGGTTGTCTTATCTGGTCTCGATTGGGCCATTCTTCTTTGACGGCACAGTTACCGGTGAGGTGTTCCTTCAGAAGCTTCAGGCATCCATTTTACCTGCCATACGAGACTTGAATGGAGACGGAAGAGTTTACTTTCAACAAGCTGGTGCCCCAGCCCACTACCAAAATCGTGTTAGGACGGATCTCGACGAAAATCTACCAGGAAGATGGATAGGCCGCAGAGGTGCTCTGGAGTATCCACTACGTTCCCCAGGCCTAACTCCTCTGGACTTTTACCTGTGGGGAACGCTAAAGGACGTCGTTTATCGACAAAAGCCACGCACCTTGTATGAACTTCGAGAATACATCGTACATTCATGTGCAAATATCCAACTGAACACGTTTCAATCAATAGTTCGTGCTGCAGTTCGGCGGCATCGTTTGTGTTTGGATGTTAATGGTGACCATTTCGAACACCTACAGTGGTATCTGTAAGTTAGACTTTAACCTACACTTTCACCAAAAATGAGACAACTCCGTCAATTACTTTGCAAGTTATTGACTTTTAAACAGTGGATACATTTATTTGGACCCCTCTGTATATTCAAATAACTGAGGCCAGTCGCTTTTAAAATACGAAGGCGGGCTGAAAAGTTATGCCTCCGAATATTTTATGTGAAAATTCTTAAATCTTTTAAAATAAAACAAACTTTATTGACATTCTACATCTTTATTCTTCATGCCTACATATTAATTTCTCAGCATAGTCAGCCGGGCCACGAATACATTTCTGCCAACGACAGACCAGTCACTGTAGAGTGTTTGGCGTTATTGACGGAGCCACGTCGTCACGCCTGCTTGCACCGATTCATCATTCAAGTGACGTCCTCGAAGGTGTTCTTTGAGTTTAAGAAACAGGTGAAAATAGGGTGAAGCTAAGTCTGGACTATATGGTGGATGGTCCACGACAGTACAGCCAAGGACTCGGATTGTTGCAGACGACAGCGCTCTTGTGAGGCGTGGTGTTGTCATGCTGAAGGCGTGGCTGCTCCGTGTGTGGATGAACTCTTCGAATTCGTGCTTTCAGTTTTCTGAGGGTCTCTCACGCACCAATATCGTTACACTACACACCCCCACGTTACACGATACAATTCTGAGTTCTCTGGCGGCAAGGGTTGCAATTACCGTCGACCGAGTAATTTGTGTGACGAGTAATACGTCAACCGATGCTGAGGACAATAAAAAATTCAGTGGCATTGCTTTTCAGCTCGTCCTCGTATTTGTTTATTTTCATAAACTAGTTTTCGAGCATTTTCAGAATCACTTTTGCAGCGTAATGCTGGGTATCTCCTCTGTGATGTGAAAACAGGATACCCAGCAACATAAAGCGAAAATATATATGTAATTTGTGCATGCTCCATCTGAAAATCAGACTGAAAAGGATCAAAAACTAGTTTATTTAAATAAACTAACATATCGTGTCTGATTGGTGGCAGTTATTTCTAGTTATTCTCAAATAATAATGGTAGAATGACGAAAATAATAAGATTGTGGTCATTCGTAGTTTTTTCTTACCTACACTGTAATTTAACCTCATCTGTAGAAAGATTATCATCCTCCATTGTTTTGCTCTTATAATGCTTTCTGTTTGATAGACTACTTAAAACATCGAAAATAGTTAAGTATCTGCTAGTAAATCATTTCAGAACTCATCAATTCAAGACAAGGAAGTGAACGGCACCATTTTAAATTCAGTTCGTCTAGCATGTGTACCCGAAAATTTTCATGAAATTTTGGGAATAGGAGGAAAGTAATGGCAGCAGTGAAGTTGCGGGGGTGGTTCATTGGACTTGCGTTGCCTGAGAAAGGCAATTTCTCGAGTTACAGTCACGACCCAACATGCGATTTTAGACTAGCAAGAGGTTTCAAAACAGTGCAGTGTGCTGTCCTCGACAGAGCGACGGATTCATTCTGAAGAACAGGAGGCCTTTACAATACGGCTGGCGAATCAGATCTCAGTTTCATTGACCGGCCGGAGTGGCCGAGTGGTTCTGGGCGCTACAGTCTGGAACCGCGAGACCACTACGGTCGCAGGTTCGAATCCTGCCTCGGGATTGTATGTGCGTGATGTCCTTAGGTTAGTTAGGTTTAAGTAGTTCTAAGTTCTAGGGGACTGATGACCTCAGAAGTTCAGTCCCATAGTGCTCAGAGCCATTTAAAACATTTGAATCAGTTACAGCAGAAACGTTTGTTCGTTGACTGTAAAAGCAGCTTCATGTTTGACTAATTTGGATGTTGCTGTAGGTTAGTTAGTATAGCAGAAACATGTCAGGACTGCAGTTTGGTGTTTCATTGGGATAACTGCAGCAGAGGGGCCAGTAAAGTATCAGATGCAGCTCCCCCATGGAATTGCAGATTAATCAATCGAGATCTGAGAATCGTGGAACGGAGCAGAAGGATTTGTGCTCTCGAGGTACAACAGGAAATTAAAATAGCGTATTTTTAATACCCCCCATGAACCATGGATCTTGCCGTTGGTGGGGAGGCTTGCGTGCCTCTGCGATACAGATAGCCGTACCGTAGGTGCAACCACAACGGAGGGGTATTTGTTGAGAGGCCAGACAAACGCGTGGTTCCTGAAGATGGGCAGCAGCCTTTTCAGTAGTTGTAGGGGAAACAGTCTTGATGATTGACTGATCTGGCCTTGTAACACTAACCAAAACGGCCTTGCTGTGCTGGTACTGCGAACGGTTTAAAGCAAGGGGAAGCTACAGCCGTAATTTTTCCCGAGGGCATGCAGCTTTACTGTATAGTTAATGATGATGGCGTCCTCTTGGGTGAAATATTCCGGAGGTAAAATAGTCCCCCATTCGGATCTCCGGGCGGGGACTACTCAAGAGGACGTCGTTATCAGGAGACAGAAAACTGGCGTTCTACGGATCGGAGCGTGGAATGTCAGGTCCCTTAATCATGCAGGTAGGTTAGAAAATTTAAAAAGGGAAATGGATAGGTTGAAGTTAGATATAGTGGGAATTAGTGAAGTTCGGTGGCAGGAGGAACAAGACTTTTGGTCAGGCGAATACAGAGTAAAAAATACAAAGTCAAATAGGGGTAATGCAGGAGTAGGTTTAATAATGAATAAAACAAATAGGAATGCGGAGTCGAGGGACATGAAAGGGAAGCAGTGGTTGGGAAGGGAGTGAGATAGGGTTGTAGCCTATCCTCGATGTTATTCAATCTTTACATTGAGCAAGCACTGAAGGAAAAAACAGCAAAATTCGGCGTAAGTATTAAAATCCATGGAGAAGAAATAAAAACTCTGAGGTTCGCCGATGACATTGTAATTCTGTTAGAGACAGCAAAGGACTTGGAAGAGCAGTTGAACGGAATGGATTGTGTCTTGAAGGGAGGATATAAGATGAACATCAACAAAAGCAAAACGAGGATAATGGAATGTTGAGGGTATTAGATTAGATTAGGAAATAAGACGTTTAAAGTAGTAAAGGAGTTTTGCTATTTGGGGAGCAAAATAGCTTATGATGCTCGAAGTAGAGAGGATATAAAATGTAGACTGGCAATGGGAAGGAAAGCGTTTCTGAAGAAGAGAAATTTGTTAACATAAAGTATTGATTTAAGTGTTAGGAAGTTGTTTCTGTAAGTATTTGTATGGAGTGTAGCCATGTATAGAAGTGAAACATGGAAGACAAGAAGAAAACAGAAGCTTTCGAAATGTGGTGCTACAGAAGAATGCTGAAGATTAGATGGGTAGATCACATAACTAATGAGGAGGTGTTGAATAGGATTGGGGAGAAGAGAAGTTTGTGGCACAACGTGACTAGAAGAAGGGATCGGTTGGTAGGGCTTATTCTGAGACATCAAGGGATCACCAATTTAGTATTGGAGGACAGCGTGGAGGGTAAAAATCGTAGAGGGAGACCAAAAGATGAATACACCAAGCAGATTCAGAAGGATGTAGGTTGCAGTAGGTACTGGTAGATGAAGAAGCTTGCACAGGATAGACTAGCATGGAGAGCTGCATCAAACCAGTCTCAGGACTGAAGACCACAACAACAACATTTTTAATTCGATATGTTGAATAGGAAAAGAAGGCTCGAGAACTGGAAACATATAAAGTGTAATAAGCGAAAGCAGAGAACTTCAGAAATCACATTTCAACTTCCGGTTAGCGATCATTTAGACTTGTTATCTGAAAGAGATAGTATAGGGTAACAGATAAATATAGGGTAATATTAACAGCAGCAGAAAATGCTATAACAAGAGTAGGATTCATTATGAATAGGAAGGTTGGGCAGAGAGTAAGTTACCGTGAACAGTTCAGTGGTAGGGTTGTTCTTATCAGAATCGACCGCAAACCAACACCGACAACGACATTTCACGTGGACATGCCGCCGTCGCAAGCTGAAGATTGAGAGATAGAGAAAGTATATCAGGATACTGAAAGAGTAATACAGTACGTAAAGCGAGATAAAATCTAATGGAGTAGAAGAAAATGTTGCAGGAAAATATGGGCTTGGGACAAGGAAATGAGAAAGGAGAAGGGCTAATTGAATTCTGTAATAAACTTCAGCTTCTAATAGCGAATACTCTGTTAAAGAATCACAACAGGAGGAGGTATACTTGGAAAAGGATAGATATCATTTTAGTTTCCGGCGAATGGAAGACTCATTTTGAGATATATTCCGCTAAGCATATTACCTATTTCCTAAAAGCAGGGGCAGCTGGGAGTCTATGCTAAGCGAGATACCACCATACTTGCGGCTATGAAATCTTTCACCACTTTTCTTCCTCTTTTCTCTTAATGGCGTGGCGAAAACAGCTTTCTCAGATGCGTGTAACCTGCCTGGACGATGCAACATCATTTGGATGAAATGAACAAAAGGCTATTCTCTATCTCTTTGACTTGGCAGTCAGACTAAGACCTGTCTGCTGACGGGTCTGTGTATCAAGGAAGAGAGTAATGTCGAAAACCGCGGTGGCCTCTAAAGAAAAACGAAAAAGGGGAAGCGGAAGATAAGCACATCAGTAGCGAGCATCCGACGGCGTGCACGTGGAATTATCCGCTATAAAGCGGGATTTACGAGCGGCGCTCGCTGCGAGCACTGTAAACGCAATTTACGGTCTCGCTGGAAGCTGACTACGCAGAGCCCGCAAATCGCGCCGGCCGGCAGTCCGCTCACGCGCCGATCCCCTCCCTCGGCGGTGTTGTGAACCGGCGGTACGTGCGCCAGGCAGTGCCGCGGCTCACGACTTAGCCGTTAGCCCCATCCTGGTTACATCCAGTTCTTTTGACGTCTATGTTAACCATTTCTTGTGTGATACAGACAGTGGTCGTCAAACGTCTTTGCTAAAGAGCCGATACCGACGTTCTGGGGCGACACTTCGGGTTGCATATACCGATCTTATAATTAACTGGTAACTTACACAAATGCACTTCCTACACTATGTGATCAAAAGTATCCGGACATCTGGCTGAAAATGACTTAGAAGTTCGTAGCGTTCTCCATCGTTAATGCTGGAATTCAGTATGGTGTTGGCCCACCCTTAGCTTTGATGACAACTTCCACTCTAGCAGGCATACGTTCAGTCAGGTTCTGGAAGGTTTCTTGGGGAATGGCAGCCCAGTCTTCATGAAGTGCTGCACAGTGGAGAGGTATCGATGTTGGTCGGTGAGGCCTGTGTGCCGGAACTGGTTTATGGTATTTTGTGACTTTAATTACTTATAAATGATTTTTCAGGCAGACTAAAAAAATATAAAACCAGTTACCTATTGGCAGCGTAACAATTAGTTTGATCTCAAAAATGATTATCCCGGCTAGTATTTGTCACTCCGCTAAAGAAATCTCCTTTTGAAATTGAGTATAAATGTTGTCTGTAAAGTCGTGTGAGTGGGATTAAATTGCATATCATTTATCAGATTTTACACAACTGTTACTTAAAATGGAGGCACTTTTCTCTAGCAAATGGAACATTTAGTCACAAAATTCAACCCGCGAACAATACTAATGTATGTCTCCTATTCAAATATTTCATGTAAATCGTCCGAAATACACTCCTGGAAATTGAAATAAGAGCACCGTGAATTCATTGTCCCAGGAAGGGGAAACTTTATTGACACATTCCTGGGGTCAGATACATCACATGATCACACTGACAGAACCACAGGCACATAGACACAGGCAACAGAGCATGCACAATGTCGGCACTAGTACAGTGTATATCCACCTTTCGCAGCAATGCAGGCTGCTATTCTCCCACGGAGACGATCGTAGAGATGCTGGATGTAGTCCTGTGGAAGGGCTTGCCATGCCATTTCCACCTGGCGCCTCAGTTGGACCAGCGTTCGTGCTGGACGTGCAGACCGCGTGAGACGACGCTTCATCCAGTCCCAAACATGCTCAATGGGGGACAGATCCGGAGATCTTGCTGGTCAGGGTAGTTGACTTACACCTTCTAGAGCACGTTGGGTGGCACGGGATACATGCGGACGTGCATTGTCCTGTTGGAACAGCAAGTTCCCTTGCCGGTCTAGGAATGGTAGAACGATGGGTTCAATGACGGTTTGGATTTACCGTGCACTATTCAATGTCCCCTCGACGATCACCAGAGGTGTACGGCCAGTGTAGGAGATCGCTCCCCACACCATGATGCCGGGTGTTGGCCCTGTGTGCCTAGGTCGTATGCAGTCCTGATTGTGGCGCTCACCTGCACGGCGCCAAACACGCATACGACCATCATTGGCACAAAGGCAGAAGCGACTCTCATCGCTGAAGACGACACGCCTCCATTCGTCCCTCCATTCACGCCTGTCGCGACACCACTGGAGGCGGGCTGCACGATGTTGGGGCGTGAGCGGAAGACGGCCTAACGGTGTGCGGGACCGTAGCCCAGCTTCATGGAGACGGTTGCGAATGGTCCTCGCCGCTACCCCAAAAGCAACAGTGTCCCTAATTTGCTGGGAAGTGGCGGTGCGGTCCCCTACGGCACTGCGTACGATCCTACGGTCTTGGCGTGCATCCGTGCGTCGCTGCGGTCCGGTCCCAGGTCGACGGGCACGTGCACCTTCCGCCGACCACTGGCGACAACATCGATGTACTGTGGAGACCTCACGCCCCACGTGTTGAGCAATTCGGCGGTACGTCCACCCGGCCTCCCGCATGCCCACTATACGCCCTCGCTCAAAGTCCGTCAACTGCACATACGGTTCACGTCCACGCTGTCGCGGCATGCTACCAGTGTTAAAGACTGCAATGGAGCTCCGTATGCCACGGCAAACTGGCTGACACTGACGGCGGCGGTGCACAAATGCTGCGCAGCTAGCGCCATTCGGCGGCCAACACCGCGGTTCCTGGTGTGTCCGCTGTGCCGTGCGTGTGATCATTGCTTGTACAGCCCTGTCGCAGTGTCCGGAGCAAGTATGGTGGGTCTGACACACCGGTGTCAATGTGTTCTTTTTTCCATTTCCAGGAGTGTAATTAGGCTTCATACATCAGAAAATAAGAAATTGATATTACGTAACGTGCTGTGAGCACTATTTTTAAGGATTCAATCTGAGTCTTTTAAAGTAGATTCGGGACCACCAGTGCACATTTATTTCCATTCATTTATATCCAACAACATTTATGTTTGTTAAAATTCTCGATTCAAAACTGCCGTGAAGATATTTTTGCTAAGATGGCGGCAGACAGACGATAGTCAATTTGTCTATTGTTATTTTCCATTCCTATTAGATCAAGGTAATATATCTAGATAAACTCTTTAAGCATTTTATCTCTATTCTGAAGCATTTAAAATCATTTTCAACGATAAATACTGTCATATTTTTTATACCAGCTACTCGTAAACTCCGCTGTAAGTTACTAGCTATAACGGCTGCGCTCCTAATTGCGTAGCTCAAAATTAACACTTAAATGCATTAATTAGATTGGATTACAATTGAAATAAATACAAATCCACGTCTAGACAATAGCGACTCTATTTTTTAAATGATAATTAACAATATATAGCTACAGGTTTTCTCTTTACAGATCTCACACGTCTCACGTCCGAACAGTTCATCGGTTAGCACAGGAAGAACAACTGCACCACAATTATCACAGATATAAAAAAAAATTATAATTGTCGTTGTTCATGAGTGTAACTCTATGATAATAATTTTAATTCACACAGAAATAAATTATTGCAGAAATAATGAAATAATTATCGTCATTTTTACACGATACAGTCTTTTTATACATAGTATCGCTCGTATTTGTTGAAGTTTGTACACTTAGTTCATTTTAACATCTTGTGGCTAGAACATAGCGTCGTGGATATTTCACCTGGGACGATGTGGGCATTCCAAAATATCTCAAGGGCGTTCTATAGGATTCAGGTCAGGACTCTGTGCAGGCCAGTCGAGTACAGGGATGTTATTGTTGTGTAACCACTCCGCCACGGGACGTGCATTATGAACAGGTGCTCGATCGTGTTGAAAGATGCAATCGCCATCCCCAAGTTGCTCTGCAACATTGGGAAGCAAGAAGGCGCTATAAAACATCAATGTAGGCCTGTGCTGTAATAGTGCCACGCTGAACAAGAAAGGTTGCAAGCCCCCTCCATGAAAAACAGGAACCACACCATAACACCACCACCTTCGAATTTTACTGTTAGCACTACACACGGTGGCAGATGACGTTCACCGGTCATTCGCCATACCCACACCCTGCCATCGGATCGCCACACTGTGTACCGTGATTCGCTACTCCACACAACGTTTTTCCACTGTACAGCAGTCCAATGTTTACGCTACTTACACCAAAAGAGGCGTTGTTTGGCAATTACCGGCGTGGTGTGTAGCTTATGAGCAGCCACTCAACCATTAAATCCAAGTTTTCTCATCTCACACCTAACTGTCATAGTACTTGCAGTGATTCCTGATGTGGTTTGGAATTCCTGTGTGATGGTCTGCCTATTACAGATTACGATCCTCTTCAACTGTCGGCGGTCTCTGTCAGTCAAAAGATGAGCTCAGCTCTAAGCACTATGAAACTTAACATCTGAGGTCCTCAGTCCCCTAGACTTGAACTACTTAAACCTAACTAACCTAAGGACATCACACACATCCAAGCCCGAGGCAGGATTCGAACCTACGACCGTAGCAGCAGCGGGCTTCCGGACTGAATCGCCTAGAACTGCTCGCCCACAGCGGCCCATCTGACGAAGTCGACCTCACCCTTTTATGCTGTACGTGTCCCTTCACACTTCACCATCACATTGGAAACAGTGGACTGAGGATGTTTAGGAGTGTGTAAATCTCGCGTGCAGACGTAAGGCACAAGTGACACCGAATCACCCAACCACGTTCGATGTTCGTGAGTTCCGCGGAGCGCCCCATTCTTCATTCTCACGATGTCTAATGACTACGGAGGTCGCTGATATGGTGTACCTGGCAGTAGGTGGCAGCACAATGCACTGAATATGAAAAACGTACGTTTTTGGGGGTGTTCGGATACTTTTGATCACATAATGTATGAGCTCCCAACAGATTAGCGATAAATTGTCCGTCACCTCCCAAGTAGTGATCGTTACAAGTCGGCATAGCGTGTTCTCTGTTTCATATTGCTACCATCCTCAGCGACCCTGAACCTGTGACACTGCACTTGCCTGACGGAGTGGTGTTGTGTTGCCTGTGTGAGCGGATGATTAACTGATTACTAACAGTAGCTGTATTTGTATTTAAATGCCTTATGGAATGGAGAGCTGCATCAAACCAGTCTCAGGACTTAAGACAACAACAACAACAACAACAACATGGAATATGTGACACGAACAGAAACGTTCATTAAATCTCTTGAATGCAAGTTTTCTTCGGCTCATTGCGTTCTACATTGAGGTGAAAAAAGGTATAGGGTACCTCCTAATATAGTGGCGGATCTTTTTTCTCCCGGGGTTGTGCACCAACTCGACTCAAAAAGACGTTGAAAGTCCGCTGCAGAAATAATGAACCATGTTGCCTCCAAGGCCTTCCATAATTGCGAAAGTGTTGTCAGTGCAGCAGGATTTTGTACACGAACTGACCTCTGGATTACGTCCCATTAATGTTGGATGAGTTGCCACATTATTCGCTCGGACTGTCCAGAATATTCCTCAGACCAATCGCGCACAATTGTGATCCCGTGACATGCCGCATTATCATCCATAGAAATTTCCTTTGTTGTTTGGGAACATGAAGTCCATGAATGGCTGACAATTTTCGCCAGATAGCCGAAAAAAATCATTTCTAGACAATGTTCGCTTCAGTCGCACCAGAAGATCCACTCCATTCCATGTAACCATAGCCCCCACCAATATGGGCCACCATCAGCATGCAGAGAGTGCCTTGTTGACAACTTGGGTCCTGAGTCCATGGGTTCGTAGGGTCTGCGCCTCACTCTAACCCGACCATCAGCTGTTACCATCTGAAACGGTATCCAACCTACATGGTCACGAGTCCAGGAGAGGCGCTGCAGGCGACGTTGTGCTGTTGGCAGAGGCGCTCGCGTCGGTCGTCTCCTTCCAGAGCCCATTAACGCCAAAGTTGGCCACACTGTCAGAACGGATACGTTCGTCGTACCTTCCACATCGAGTTTCACAGTTATTTCAAGCTGTGTTGCCTGTCTGTTAGCACTGACAACTCTACGCTAACGCCGCTGTTTTCGGTTGTTAGGTGAAGGGCGTCAGTCACTGCGATGTCTGTGGTGAGAAGTAATGCCTGAAAATTGGTATTCGTTTCGCTCTTGATAATATTACTCTCGTAATATTGAAATCGCGAACTATTTCCGACGTGCTTGGTTCCATTCATCTTGTACCAATTACCATTCTATCTGTAAATGTAGAAAATTGTACGTTAATACCGATAAATAGAAAAAGCACACCCGTAATGTTCGGATACAGCATTAGTAGTGTCCTGCTTGACACAGTCACGTCGTCAAATATCTGGAAGTATCTTTGCAAAGCGATATGAAATGGGATGAGCATGTGAGGATTGTAGTTGGAAAGGCGAATGGTCGACTTCGTTTTATTGGGAGAATTCTAGGAAAGTGTGGTTCATATGTAAAGGAGACCGCATATAGAACGCTAGCACTGAGTACTGTTCTTGAGTACTGCTCGAGTGTTTGGGATTCATGTGAGGTCAGATTAAATGAAGACATCGAAGCAATTCAGCGGCGAGCTGCTAGATTCGTTACTGGTAGGTTCGAAAAACACGAGTGTGTTGCGATGATGTTTCGGGAATTCAAATGGGAATTCCTAGAGGAAAGACGACGTTCTTTCCGAAGAAAATTACTGAGAAACTGTTGAGAACGGACATTTGAAGCTGACTGCAGTACGAATCTGTTGCCTCCAACATACATTTCGCGTAAGGATCACGCAGATAAGAGACGAGAAATTAGGGCCAACATGGAGGCATACAGGCAATCGTTTTTCCCTTGTTCTATCTACGAGTGGAACAGGAAAGGAACTGATTATACTGGTACGGGGTACATTCCGCCACGCGCCATAAGGTGGATTGGGGAGTATCGTTGTAGAAGTAGATGTGGCCATTCCAAATTGAGAGTGTGAATTCTCGTAGTGCTGCCATAACCACGTCGGAATCTTTTCAAATGAATCACATAAGTACAAATGACAACTCCGCCAATGCACTGCACTTTCATACCTTGTGTATGCGATACTACCGCTATCTGTCAAGAGCATTTTGCCATCACATGACTTTTGTGACCTCACTGTATTACAACAGCCTTAAGAGGACATGCTCGTAACAATGACCAAAAATTTGAAAAAAATTCTTAGTCTTGAGAAAAGAGCATTTGATGCTGATTTCAAAAATGTGTATTTTATGGGCTTTATCATTTCCCGTTCCTTCTAAAAAAAGAGGTTGAACGTAATGTTGCACAGTGGCCACACCCATCTGTCAGTTTGAAGTGAGGCAGAATACGTGATGCATTATTTTGTTCTTACTTTTTTTTCGTCGTCAGTTACGGATCGTTAACACAGGTGTATTGTAGAGGCACTGACTCCCAGAACCAAAGTACAGGCATATTTGTAAAGCTATGATTCGAACATAAACAAAGATCTGAGAATATATGACTTCGGAATTTCATACACGTGTGGTTTTGTAGTTTTTCTGTGTTGTTTTGTTTCTCTGGGTGTGTTTCCTGTTCTACAAATGTCGAGAGTAAAGTAATTTAGCGCGAAACGGAAGTTTCGAGGCAACCAGTGCCAAACACAACCGAATAATACACATCGGTTGCTTCAAAAGTCACCCGAGGAAACTGTTTCTACAGGCAGTGCTTGTAGACGTTAACTTTCGCTTTCTGAATGTAATAAGAATAAGCCTAGTAGTAACATGAGCAGCAGTAACGTGGGAAATGTTATTGTGAATATAAATACGCTGTCAAAACTTTTGAAGAGTCCTGTAAAATAGAATAATGCAATTTTGAAGATAGTATAGTCCTTTCTGAGGACATTTTAGCAAAGAAGGGCCTTTCAAGTCGGTTAGTCGTTGCCTGTAGCCCGTGTAAAATTCACAGTGGTGCAATGACATCGGCAGTAACTGACAGTCGACGTTACAGTGTAAATATTCAGCTTGGGGCGGCCGCCGGTGTCCGAGCGGTTCTAGACGCTTCAGTCTGGAACCGCGCGACCGCTACGGTCGCAGGTTCGAATCCTGCCTCGGGCAAGGATGTGTGTGATGTCCTTAGGTTAGTTAGGTGTAAGTAGTTCTAAGTTCTAGGGGACTGATGACCTCCAATGTTAAGTCTCATAGTGCTCAGAGCCATTTGAACCATTTTTATTGGAAGGGGGAGGAGACTACCGAAACTTTTTGTGCAGTGATGTACTTGCCTCCACCTCTACTGAGGTTTGACAGATGCAATAAATTAATACACAATGCTTTATATGGTGTAAGAGAACATTGGATGAAAAGAGCAGCAGAAGAAGCAGTAGCCTTGTCTGAGAATACAGACATTGTAGCAGCATTTGATTGATCTTCGCAGAAGAGAGGTCATACTTCTGTGAATGGGGTAGTGACTGCCACATATATTGAAACTGTTAAGATACTACATTATGAATGCCTAACATAGCACTGCCAGGGTTGTTCAAGTAAATTTATTGACACCCATATTTGTGTACAGAGCTTTGGTGGCCCAAGTGGAAACATGGAAACGAAAGGAGTTCTAAACATTTTTAGAAGATCAGAAGTTAGTCGTGGTGTGAGGTATGTAGGCTACCTTGGGGACGGAGACTGTAAAGGACACACTACTCTTGTTAATGACAGACCATATGGGAACACTCTGATAGAAAAGCGTAAATGTGTTGGGCATGTACAAAAAAGAATGGGAGCTCAGCTGAGAAAATTATGTAAAGGCTTCAGTGGGGGACTGTTAGACGGAAAAAAACATAGGTGGTCCAGGTCATCTTACAAAAAGCGAAATTGATTCTTTGCCTTAATAATGTGGACTGGCAAAAAGGAGAAATGTAGGAGACTTGAAGAACATAAGACGAGCTGTTTGGGCAACGTGGTCATCTTACAAAAAGCGAAATTGATTCTTTGGCTTAATAATGTGGACTGGCAAAAAGGAGAAATGTAGGAGACTTGAAGAACATAAGACGAGCTGTTTGGGCAACAGATGAAACCCCACAGCATGGTTTGTGTCCAAAAGAGGCAGATTCGTGGGGGAAGTACTGGTTGAGCATTGCTACAGGCACGCAATATGTCCACAAACATTCCTTACCACTGGCTGTAATGGAGGCACTTCTGCCCATGTATAGGGATCTGGCAAATAAAAACCTACTTAGTAAATGTATTCATGGTCTCTTTTCAGAAGGCAAATGAAAGTTTCAACAGCTGTATATGGGAGAGAATACGCAAAACTGTATTTGTTGGTCTGACAGTGCCGAAGTATGGTCTAATTAATGCAGTAACAACATTCAATGATGGTGATATTTCAAGGATCAATGTTATGAAGAAATTGAACATCCAGACGGGAAGGAATATGGCTCCAGCTCTAACTGCTATTGACAAGCGGCGGGTAACCGAAACATATACAGCTGCAGAAGCTGCTACCAAGGAGTCAAGGATAAAGAAAAGAATGAAGAAAAAGAGTACGGAGGATAAGGAAACAGGAGGACAACTGGAGTATGCAGCTGGAATGTTCTAAACGAGCATAGTGCTAAGTTAATAAATCTGTAAATATTTTTTGCGATTTACCGAAAACTTGAATTTTCATCATTCAGGTACACTTTTCTCCTAAATGACTGAAGTTAAACTCACAAAAATTGGTACACATATTTAGAATGACCTCCTCTAGTTCCCTTGCCTACTGTTTCCTGAAATTTGCCGATGTCGGTGAGATTTGAGCTACTTTTTAAATAATTTTGTTGTAGTGAAATAAATTACTAGTCTTTTTCACAGAGCAGCATCAGGGAAGGAAATTGGAGGCATAAAACACTTATGTGAATGATGTCTGTACTCTGACTCTTTTTCCAAGCTGCGCAGTCAGTGGTTCCAAAGAAAATGTACCACAGTCAAATAGTGTTCCCTTTTTTGATACTATTATACATATTGTTGTCAGTGGCAAATTATAATAAATATCTCGATGATTTTTTTTTTTTTTTGGAAATGCTTTGACTAATGACCCTAATTGTGTATAAGAACTTCGACCTATCTCTCATTTATAAATCCGTTGCACTATGATGGTGAAGATAATGCTAAAAATACAGCCCGTTCAGGGGAGTGTCCCCTTAATTTAATTTCACATTCCTCTCTACAAATGCGTACCTAATTCGAAAATGACCATCTCTATTCCACGCCTACCCGAATCCATGTTACTTCCGTTTGAAATTTACACGATAATGCATTACTGGCCATTAAAATTGCTACATGACGAAGATAAGTGCTACAGACGCGAAATTTAACCATCAGGAAGAAGATGCTGTGATATGCAAATGATTAGCTTTTCAGAGCTTTCACACAAGGTTGGCGCCGGTGGCGAAACCTACAACGTGCTGACATGAGGAAAGTTTCCAACCGATTTCTCATACACAAACAGCAGTTGACCGGCATTGCCTGGTGAAACGTTGTTGTGATACGTCGTGTAAGGAGGAGAAATGCGTACCATCACGTTTCCGACTTTGATAAAGGTCGGATTGTAGCCTATCGCGATTGCAGTTTATCGTATCGCGACATTCCTGCTCGCGTTGGTCGAGATCCAATGACTGTTAGCAGGATACTGAATCGTTGTGTTCAGGAGGGTAATACGGAACACCGTGCTGGATCCCAACGGCCTCGTATCACTAGCAGTCGAGATGACAGGCATCTTATCCGCAAGGCTGTAACGGATCGTGCACCCACGTCTCGATTCCTGAGTCAACAGATGGGGCAAGACAACAACCATCTGCACGCACAGTCGACGACGTTTGCAGCAGCATGGACTAGCAGCTCGGAGACCATGGCTGCGGTCACCCTTGACGCTGCATCGCAAGCAGGAGCACCTGCGATGGTGTGCTCAACGACGAACCTGAGTGCACGAATGGCAAAACGTCTTTTTTTCGGACGAATACAGGTTCTGTTTACAGCAACATGATGGTTGCATCCATGTTTGGCGACATCGCGATGAACGCACATTGGAAGCGTGTATTCGTCATCGCCATACTGGCGTGTCACCCAGCTTGATGGTATGGGGTGCCATTAGTTACACGCATTGACGGTATTTTGAACAGTGGACGTTACATTTCAGATGCGTTACGACTGGTTGCTCTACCCTTCATTCTATCCCCGCGAAACCCTACATTTCAGCAGAATAATGCACGACCGCGTGTTGCAGGTCCTGTACGGGTCTTTCTGGATACAGAAAATGTTTGACTGCTATCCTGGTCAGCACATTCTCCAGATCTCTCACCAAAGGAAAACGTCTAGTCAATGGTGGCCGAGCAACTGGTTCGTCACAATACGCCTGTCACTACTCTTGATGAACTGTGGTATCGTGTTGAAGCTGCATGGGCAGCTGTACCTCTACACGCCATCTAAGCTCTGTTTGACTCAATGCCCAGGCTTATCAAGGCCGTTATTACGGCCGGAGGTGGTTGTTCTGGGTACTGATTTCTCAGGATCTATACACCGAAATTGCGTGAAAATGTAAACACATGTCAGTTCTAGTATACTATATTTGTTAAATGAGTACCTGTTTATCATCTGCATTTCTTCTTGGTGCTGCAATTTTATTGGCTAGTAGTGTAGCTGATTTGCCGGAGGCACGCAAGCCCTGAGTTGTCAGCACTGGAAGACGAAAATAAGACATCTACCCCTGCCACATTCTGTAACCCTGCAGCAGCGAAGCCACTTACTCGTCTGCCCCCAGGCACGCGACTAACTTTACGTAGTTCACTTCCGAATGTACCAATGGTAATTAAAATTAAGCACGTGTTAAAATATTGCTGCCTCTGTATTTTAGTTTGTTACTGAGCAAGAAAATTATGCTCTTTAAGAAGCTCTAAACCTTAGTTGACATTTTTGGTTTCGGCTGTTATAGTCCATGTTATTATAAAATATGGATGACAACCATTGGCCTCAGGAATACTTGATTAGGGCCCCACACGGCCCACGGCCGTAGCTTGACGCCCACTGATATAGATAGTATCTGGCATTTCACATTCTCTCTAATCATAAACCTCCCCTGTCCTCCTCCCCTCCCCTAAACACACATGTTTCCTTTTTCATTTAAATTTAACAACGAATTGTTTGAACTGCCTTGAGCCTTCGGCAGTCCCGTGTCGCCCTCGGTAGCCAGTTTGTTTACGGAGCACTTCGAGGAAAAGGCGCTGGAAAAACTTAAACCCAAAATATTTAGGAGAGACGTTGTCGACACGTTTGTAGTGTGACCCTTAGTGATGATAAAATACATGATTTTAAAAAACTTAATTCCATCCATGGAAATAGTATATATACAGCGGAAAATGAATGACAACGATAACTTCAATTCTTTGGTGTTCTGGTTTAACGCAAAGACGAGAGAACTTTTGGACGAGCATTTAACCCAAAACCGACTCATACGCACTTGTATTCACTTGCTAATAGCTGCGCTTCCCAGAAGATCAGTGTTGCCAGAACTTCGGTTTACAGAGCACATAGAATCACTAATGTCAGCAGTCTGCAGAATGAGCTATTGCACCTAAAGGGCAGTTTACATCACAGGTACGTGAGGAGCTTCGGATAAAACCGAAGGTGAACTTAAGGAATGATGAAGCTGACACAGAGAGATCAATTCTATGTCTTTCCTGGCATGAGTGGGAAGCCAGTCTCCAAAAATGTGTCGAATCCTCGTCAAGCACAAAGTGACAGTGATCTTTCGCCCTACACCGAAGAGAGAAACCACATGGGTTCTGTCAAATGTGACTTGATGCTCCGCAAGGATGGGGTTTACAAGATCCCCAACGAGTGTGGCCCCGCATGCATTGGGCAGCCGACGAGTGTGGTCCATGAAAGATGCAGGGAACACCCAAGGTACGCTAGGCTCGTAGCCCAATAAATCAGCTTTGGCGAAGTATTGCATAGGCACTGGTCTTTTCACGTAGTATGAAAGTACCGGAAGTCTAGCGTCGGCGTGGTCTGTTTGGGACTCGGTGGAAAAGGAAGCAGCAGAAATCCGTGTGGCGAAGATTTAAATTAACAGAAGTAGCGGTTTCATCGTGGACAAAGCATATAATCTGGAGCTTTCTTCAATAAACTCTCAAAGACGTCGTTACAGTGCAGCAACTAATGATACGTCAATGTCTCAACATCGATCGACTAGCTAACCACAAATCCATTTTATGCATACTCAGCGTCGGCGTTTACTGATTATAATAACTGTTTTTGTTATTCAGATGCTACTGTCAGACCTGCGTTCGCCGTCCATTTCTCCGTCCGCTGTCAGCCGTCAGAGTTTCTCTCCTTCGTGAATGCTTGTCCACTGAAGTTCTGCGGCCACAGTGTGTGAGATCTATCAAGTTCTCTCCTGCTTCATTTGTATTCCAAGGCTTTTTAAGGTCGTAAGAGAGTGGATATGTTTAACTGGCTGCATTTTTTGAGACATAAAAAGAAATAACTAAGCTACCTCTCAACACGCTTCATACTGAAATTGAGGCGTTCGGCATTTGCAGGAATTAACTTTTGTAGTCGTGTCGTAATTCCTGTATATATACAGTTTTACGAGTTTCCCATAGTTATTCCTAAAAACCCCAAGCACGCAAGAGGCACCTACATTCAGACGTATCCAGTATTCTCAAAAAATGTATTGCAGCCGTATCCTGCTTTCGAAATCAGTAGGCCTAATCCAAATGGAGTGTGTAACACGAAAATCATATTGTCGTCTGGTTCGGTCAAGATGCAATAGAAACAGTTCTCGAATATGTTGTGGCAACTGAAAATTTTTGTCAGATCGGCACTCGAACTGTTTGCAGCGATTTTATTTCATATCATGCATCTTCACTGATTTCACTCCCACTGAATCGTTCATTTCATTTTAGTACATTTAATTCATTTAATAAGCAGTAGTTGCCTTTGTTGTTGTTCGCACTTTTTTTGTAGTGACAGTGTCCACCCTTTTTTAAATACGAAAGAGATGACGTTCTAATATCTTTAGTAAATGTTGACAATCACCACCACGGTGTGAAAACTGGCTACCAGCTGACTTTACGAACGTGAATGGAACAGTTACGCTATAGGTCATCTTTTTCCATCACAGTGACCAAGAGAAGGGAGCTGGCACCTTCCCTTACAGCATTCCGCCACCTTCAAATGGATGCCATGTGCGTCTCGTGTCTGTACCTTTTCGAAACAGCTACTGGCTAGGAATTTAATCGGGTGTAAATAAAATCTGAAATATGTGGGAGAGAAGCTTAAAACTTCAGGATAACCGGGCAGAGATCTTGCACTGCAGCTCTAACAGCAAAAATGTGCTGAACCGTAAGTTTGAAATCCACTGTCATGAATCAGTAAAAAACACCTGCACTCATAACCCTACACCACCTGTCAAATAAAGACCATCGCAACTGCTGTATGTGATTTACGGGAAAGAACAGTGTTCTCCTCCGTGCAGAAATTCAATGTTCGGTGCAATTTTTTATTCGGTTGTTATGATCCATGTAATTATAAAATAAGGATGACAATCACGGGGTGGACGAATTCTTGATTCGGGCCCTACGCGGTCCACTGCCGTACCTTAACGACCACTGATACAGACAGTTTCTTACATTTCACATCTTCTCTTATCCTACACCTCCTCTCCTCCAAACGCGACGTCATCGGTCCCATCGGATTAGGGAAGGATGAGGAGGGAAGTCGGCCGTGCCCCTTTCGAAGGAATCATCCAAGCATTTGCTTGAAGCGATTTAGGAAAATCATAGATAACCTAAATCTGGATGGCGAGACGTGGGTTTGAACCGTCGTTCTCCCGAATGCGAGCCCAGTGTGTTAACCACTGCACCACCTCGCTCGGTGCATTTCTTTTCCGTGTACATCAGACTCCTTGGCTAGTTAGTCCACGTCACGATTTATACTGACGGCAGTGCGTCGATTTGTGGTTGAGTTCCGGCATCAAGTGAACAATCCATATTGCATCGCCTATGATGACGCTGACTACTCTCGTCGTCGTAATCATGATACAGCCCGAATGGTAGCCCATTCTTCACGGAGTGCTGTACTGAGGAGAGGTATCGATGTCGGTCGGTGAGGCCTGGCACGAAGTGGGAGTTCCAAAACATCCCAAAGGTGTTCTGTGGGATCCAGATCAGGACTCTGTGGCAGGCAAGTCCATTACACGGATGTTATTGTCGTGTAACCACTCCGCCACAGGCCGTGCATTATGAGCAAGTGCTCGATCGTGTTGAAAGATGCAATCGCCATCCCCGAATTGCTCTTCAACAGTGGGAAGCAAGAAGGTGCTTAAAACATCAATGTAGTGCTGTGCTACGATAATGTCACGCAAAAAAAAAAAAGTTGCAAGCCCTCTCCATGAAAAACTCTACCCCACCAGAACATCACCTCCTTCGAATTTTACTGTTGCCACTACACACGCTGGCAGCTGACGTTCACCTAGCATTCAGCATACCCGTACCCCACCATCGGATCGCCACATTGCATACCGTGATTCGTCACTCCACACAACGTTTCTCCATTGTTCCATCATCCAATCTTTACGCTACTTACACCAAGCGAGGCGTCGTTTGGCATTTACCGGCGTGGTGTGTGGCTTATGAGCAGCCGCTCAACCACGAATTCCAAGTTTTCTCAACTCCTGCCTAACTGTCATACTACTTGCAGTGAATCCTGATGCAGTATGGAAAACCTGTGTGGTGGCCTGGATAGATGTATGCCTATTACACATTACGACCCGCTTCAGCTGTCGTCTGTCTCTTTCAGTCAACACTCGACGGCGGCCTGTACGGTTCTGTGCTGTACGTGTCCCTTGACATTTTCACTTCACTATTACATCGGAAACAGAGGACCTGGGGGTGTTTAGGAGTGTGGAAATTTCGCCCACAGACGTATGAAGCTAGTGACACTCAATCATCTGACAACGTTCGAATCAGTGAGTTACGCATAGCGCCCAATTCTGCTCTTTCACGATGTTTAATGACTACAGAGGTCGCTGGTACTGAGTATGTGGCAGTAGGTGACAGCACAATGCACCTAATATCTGCAATAATGATAGAAGCAGAAGAAATGGATTAAAATCAGTGTTGCGACCAGGATTCGACCCCGGGTCTTCTTGCTTGCTACAAAGAAATGCTAACCATTACACCACCACAGCACTATGGCTAACGTTGCTGCACGAAGTACTCAAGTTGAGTGCCCTCCTCAACACAAACTTCAATTCATATCTTCTGCTTATGTGAAATATAAAAATGTATGTTTTTGTGGGTGTCCGGGTACATACTGTATGTAAACTGGCAGAATATGGTGCTGCGGTTGGCAACGACTATATAAGATCACAAGTTTCTGGTGCAGTTGTTACGTTGATTACTGTCTCTACAATGGCTGTTTATCAAGATTGCAGTCGGCGAACGAGCGATGGGACACAGCATCTCCGAGGTAGCGATGAAGTGGGGATTATCCCGTGCGACCATATGACGAATGTACTATGAACATCAGGAATCCGATAAAACATCGAATCTGCGGCATCGCCGCGGCTGGAAAAAGGTCCTGCAAGAACGGAACCAACGACGACTGAAGAGAATCGTTCAATGCGACAGAAGTGCAACCCTTCCGCAAATTGCTGAAGACTTCAATGCCGGGCCATCGACAAGTGTCAGCGAACCATTTAACGAAAAGTCATCGATGTGGGCTTTCGGAGCCGAAGACCCACTCGTGTACCCTTGATGACTGCACGACACAAATCTTTACGCCTCACCCGGGCCCGTCAACACCGACATTGGAATGTTGATGACTGGAAACATGTTGGCAGGTCCGACGAGTCTCGCTGCAAATTGTATCCAGGGGATAGCCATGTAGGGGTATGGAGACAACCTCTTGAATCGTTGGACCTAGCATGTCAGCAGGGGACTGTTCAACCTGGTGGAGACTTTGTAATGGTGTCGGGTGTGTGCAGTTGCAGTGATATGGATCCCCTGATACGTCTGCATACGACTCTGACACGTACGTAAGCATCCTATCTGATCACCTGTATCCATGTCCGCCCCCGGTAGCTGAGTGGTCAGCGTGACAGAATGTCAATCCTAAGGGTCTGGGTTCGATTCCTGGCTGGGTTGGAGATTTTCTCCGCTCAGGGACAGGGTTTGTGTTGTCCTAATCATCATTATTTCATCCCCATCGACGCCCAAGCCACCGAAGTGGCGTCAAATCGAAAGACTTGCACCCGGTGAAGGGTCTACCCGACGGGAGGCCCTAGTCACACGACGTTTACATTTACCTCCATCCATTCATGTCCATTATCCATTCTAACTCCAGCAGGTCAACGTGACACCCCACACGTTCAGAAACGCTACAGAGTGACTCCACGAACACTCTTCTGCATTTAAATACATCATCTGGCCACCAAACTCCACATACGTTAACATTATTTAACATTTCTAGGATGCCTCCACCCCCTCGTACTCTTTCGGATTTATGGGGAACCCTGCAGGATTCATGGCGTCAGTTCCCTCCGTAACTACTTCAGACATCAGTCGAGTATATGCCACGTCGTGTTGCGACGCTTCTGCTTCTTCGGGGGGGGGGGGGGGGGGGGTGAGATTTATACGATATTAGGCAAGTGTACCAGTTTCTTTGGCTCTTCAGTGTATTTCCATGCCTACTGTCATCCAAAAATGGCAAAGTGACCGTTCTCTAGAAAGTGCTGCCATATCTGTTTTACTAGGTCGTTATTGATGAGAACACCATATTGTGCTCTACGTTGTGGTCATTTGCGAAACTTTCAAAAAACTGCATGATCTAATAACGCACTGTCTGATTGCATATATCTTCTGGTCTATACACTAGGTAGAGTTAAGGTGAATTTCAGTCGACATTTTGTGCACTGTAAACTTTGTCGGTGATCTACTAAGTGTAATAGCAATGGGCTGAAGCGTGAGTTTGTATCGGGGAAAGGAGATGTACTAGGGTAATCCATGTGAAGCTGGTAGCCGCAAAGTCAGTGTGGTGTGACAGCTAGCGCATCAGCCGAGTAAACAAGAGACCTGGGTTCGCAAATTTTAATTCATCGCTTCGGCTTACAACATTATGGTTTATCATACTACAAGCAACCGCTAAGTACAAACTACAGCTTATAATAGCTATGTCGTCAATCTAGGCGTGTCCTGCCGTCTTTTAGCGTTGGGAGAAACTTGCTTCATAGCCCAGCACAGTATTTACCATTACAATATGCGCTGTAGAAGATAGTGTTTTTTACCTCTCGGTACATGATCCAAGTTAGTTATTTTTATAATTTTTGTCGGTTTACGAGTTACTCAACAGTACAAACACGTTTGCTGTCATCATTATTTTTTATTGTGTCTTCCAGATAATTTGATAAGTCTCTGATTAACATCTTCAAATTGTTATCGCCCAGAAACGAGCTCATATTGCGAATGAAGCCTCTGACATTCTCGGTACTCCGTTTCGTATCTTTCCATGTTTAAAATTTCGTTATCATGCTTAATTAAGGTAATATTGTCTACTCGAATGTTTCCTTTGTTCGAAAACAAAGTGATATTATCGTGTTAATCACTTCCAGAGATAATTAGTGGAAACAAAAAGAACATGGCTGCCGAGAAGCTGTACCACGATTTGATTTGATCAAAGACTAGTTTCGATAACGCTGTTTTCTGGTCGACGTAATCAGATCGTACTGACTTGCTACGAAAAGCCATTTCGTTACAGACCGGCAAACCAGTATTACTCGATTATGTCAACCAGAAGATAATAGTACTTCCGTAAAGTTTAGTAAAATGTCGACTTTCCTGTCTTGTTTTTCCAGGAATGTAGTACCTGTGGACCACCGCCTCCACAAAATGTGTCGTATGTCATTAGTTCAGATGCAATTGCAATAATACTCAGGGCATCTTCAAATTCGGTTCAACGCCTCTAGTGACACTTAATACGATTAATACTTGCCGTAATTAACATTTATCAAAACGAATATCCATCGTAATTTAATGTGTCAAAAGTAGCTTCTAATAGATAACACAAATTATTCCTACGTTGGCAATATTTCTCTCTTTCGAAAGCTGCAAAATCTTGCATGTGACAGCCGAATGTCAATCTGTTTTCCTATAGACTGAGTCAGGAACCACGTTCATTGAACTGTAGAGCTGATATACTATATGGCTAAAGAACACTCGCCACCACCTGAAATGACAGACAACGTTCAAAAACTATCCCGTGTCATGCTCCGCCTTCTGGAAATGAGTATAACACAAAATTGGCCTTCATAACAGTCTCCACTTCGCACTCACAAGTTTACACTCTACCACGCGGAGAAACGTATTCCAGAGAATTATGGTCGATTATTCTTTAGGAGCTGCAATTTTAGTAGAAATCGTTGCGGATAAATGCGTTTCTAGCGTTTCAAAATATCGCAAGGGTATTCAGTCGGGATCATACCAGAATTCGGAACAAATAACTCCATAACGAACCCTGTTTGTGTCGAGCAGGAACAACTATGTACTCTCGTCATATTGATACACAAAATGCTATTTAGCAAACTGTTCATTTACGAAAAACAGGAAATGAACCTTCAGAATATTGTTTTAGTTATTTTTCGTAATTCTGAGCAACAAGGATTTAAAAATATCTTCGGAAAATACGGCAGTGTCTACTCAAATATTCACATATTCGTTGTAGGCACTATGCAAGCATGTACACGTTGAACGTCAGGCCTCAACAGGAACATCACACTCCATACGGATAATGCCCTTCGTGTGACACATCTTCTCGCTGTTCCACGATGCCTCTCAGTATATGAAGTGAAGTCATGTCTAACACTTGTTCGTGATGCCACTTCCTAGGCAACGGAAATCAACATTCGTAGTGAAAGAAACGGATATGGATGAGGGGAGCAGTTCTTCTTGTGATTCTGTTAAGTGACACGAAGTATCTTCTGCGGCATACAATTGTTTACAACATGTTTTAGCCAAAAGAGCAGATAATATTATGTTAAACGGTGACTGTTCAACAAATGCTCGGACGCCTCACAACGAGTAGTATAGTCTGTGTATGTTCCGTATCACATTTGTGACGAAGCCATACCCTCTGCGACGCCGTTACGTGACAAGCTCCTCCCCTCCATAAAAGTGCAGCGAAGTATTAAAAGTCGACAGCTCAGTCAAAATGTAGTTTCAATAAATAAATTAAATAAATTAAAAAAACTAGCCACGTTGTGTTTTGCACTGCTCCCAGTCTCCTACCAATCTCGATTCAGCGTGTACATGAGATAATCAACTGCGTAAAAGTGTTATCAAGTTGTAGCATCTTCGAAGAAATTACACAAGCTTCTCTTGAAATAATCTCTTGTTCAAAGATATTTACGTGAGATGACATTATTGTCAAAGATATTTGCCTCCGAATTAAGTGCACGCTGTAACTCTGCCGGTTACTGCTAAACTAGCAATACACTGATAATGTTACCCCTATGAAAGGATTTTTATTTTGTGACAGTGTAATGGAAAGGTATCTGGCTTTTTTATTTTGTGACAGTGTAATGGAAAGGTATCTGGCTTTTTTATTTTGTGACAGTGTAATGGAAAGGTATCTGACTTTTTTTCGTCTTCAGAAAGATTACTAGTGAGAGAAAACGATATCAAAACAAACGGGAATCGAACCAAGGTTTTATTACTAATCAAGTAAAGTGTAATTACTTGAAAGGAAACGGTCGCCAGCCTAATTCTGCAAAGTTGTACCAAATATTAGAATGGTTCGCAAAGAAAGTTAATTATTGGGACTGACTTTACTTGATACTGGAAGTCTGTTTTGCTAATAAAATACGAAGCAGTAGCGCATTTTAGCAAGTAATTAATGTACAAGTAGTTTTGCAAGAACATTAACAAGTTCAAACAACAACTGGCTCTCAGTAACACTTACTGTCTGTGTATTAAAGTAGGAAGCTAATTATCACTATCCGTAAATGATTACTAACACTGTATCACTGCTAACTTGAACAAAAGGTTCTTTTTTCAGTTTAGTTAATGAAAATTACTACCACTGAAATAGTTTTCAAGCAATTGTGTCTTCTGTGCTGATTTTTATTTGCACTCTCAAAGAGCATTAACTTCCTTATATTATTTACCTCAGAGAGGACATGTGATACCTGAATCTATTATAATTTGAATAGTTGTAGCTATTTGTTTACTGTAATACACATAAGTTATAAGAATAAAAACTATACTTCTTGAGTACTGTTACTGTAATATGAAATTTAAATCTGGCGCAGTTATTAGTTTGGGGACCCCAAAACTAGTCTATCAGTAGATTCGGGTCTAAGCCGAACATTTATTCACAACACAATATCAGAACCACTGTTAGCTACATAACACATGAAATTATAAACATTGTTATTTCAATAAGAGCGATCTCTAAACTGAATGCTTTAAATCTTCGCTTAGTCATTGTACTTCGAGGAAACAGTAACTACCCTTTTATGAAAATTACTTCAAAACTTATGTGAACTGAATAGTTATGAAGTTTACTACCCCACAAAGTTTATTAACTGTCGTAAAAGTTTATTGAAATGACTTTTCAGTACATTTAAAAAGGATACTTAGAAATATAGTTGCACTGGAGATAGGATCCTGTCTAGGTGAACGACTAAGGATAAAATGCGGGCGCTCAACACAAAGTTTACAGAAGTCCTGTGCTATTCAAGAAAGCCGGAGAAAGTATCCATGTCTCTTGCTGTGAAACCAGCTCTGAAAATCCTCTTCTTAGGGTCGGAATTTCGTAGTACACTACTTTCCCTGTCAGTCAACCAGTATTACAAGTAAAGTTTTAATATTTTCGCTGTCGTACAATATATTTCTTCGGAAATTAAATTCATCTATTTATTACCATTACATAAATGGTCATAAGTAATGAAAAAAGCATTTACTTTTGCACAGACGTTAAATCAAAGAGTTTGTTGATACAGAAGTTACTTTAAATAAAAAAAATAAAGAAGTCAGATAAGACAATTATAGGTAATGTCGTTAATACTGTAACAACACGTATTCCATGCGTGAAATTCTGCACATGTTATCTCTCTCCTGTAATTCTGTGAGGAAGTCCAGTGCGTAAGTTATCTCCCCTCGTCTCAGGTGTCTGATAATACAAACACACACGCACCCACACACCCACTCAAACACACACACACACACACACACACACACACACACACACACACACACACACACTTGCAGTCCAGAGACACAACGCTTGTCAACTCGCTAATACTATGTCACATGAAGCGTAAACAGAGGGGATTGGAAGGAGAAATGTCTAACAAAAAGTATTATAGATATGAAATTTATTATAATTTTACTAAGCACAATTTTTTACATTCGATGTTTTACATATAAGATTTTTGTATCTTCAATGTTTTTACATTTCAGCAACTCTAAAAAAATAAATTCCATATTATATGCATTGTTTTCACGTTTCAGGATTGCATTCTAGGCACATTCAGAGTTCAAATAGTACAATATTATCCCGTTACCTGAGTAATTACGATTTCCCACTAAATTACTATCGGAAAAGTCTAACTCAAGATAACGAGTTAGGAGTATTTGAAGTTACAACCGTTACAATTACAATATATAATTTACAAATTTTTAGATATTTACGTTACAATATTTATATTTTTCAGGTATTTAAAATAAAATCAATCATCTTTCTTCAGGAGGTAGTGACACCAAGCAACCAGTGCTCAGTTATCGCTAAGTATGAAACGCTTATCATCGTTTGCCAATAGTACTAATTCGCATTGTGTTAGGGCCGAAACTGTATACAGCCTAGACCTAATTATATACTGCACAACAGACGCTTCATTGTTATTTAACACACATTCGCGATATTCATCAATGCTAAGTTCTTCTGCTGATGAACGTTTTACACTTTTCGCTTCACGCATTACACATTACGCCTCAGTCTCGAGAACGCACATTTTTTCTCAGTCCTATGGATTCAGTAATGATCTTTCCTGACATTTCATCTTTCATTAGGCCTAAATTCACTTGCTTTTTATCACCACGTGGGACGGCATAAAAGTAATCAATATGGTAGGACGAAGTGTCAGACCACCTATGCACATCGTTTTTAATATCATAAACATTTGGGGTGCTTACATAATATAGTGGGCTGTCCGTGTAGGTGTAACACGTTTTTAAGTTTTTTGACCCAAATATTCTCAACATATGGTCTCACGGAAAATCTGCTAGCAGTTTATTGGGAATATCCTAAATAGCCATTCCCGCTGCTATTACCTTATCAAACACTACATTAAATATGTTTAGTTCAATTTAAACTAAATTGACATTCAATACAACACTGCATTTAAAATTAGTTCTTGCAATCAGGGCAGCAGCTCATATCTACCTTCCTATCTCGTTACCAGTTTCACATCAATTGTATTTCGCGCGTTTTGTGTGCTTTTGCTGAAAATGTTATAATTCATGAGCTCGAAGAAATTTTTTTCGAAATCGTAATTCGTAATCATACGTTCCTCAGCATTAATATCCAACAAGGCTGCCTGACGGAATAACAATGTCCAGTGAAGTTTGTGTAGATTACTATTATTCTTAAGAAATTGCTTTAAACTGCTAGTGACTCACGTAATTTTTCTTATCGTGTAACATCGAAAAGACTTTCTTTGGAACTCCCAGCTTATTAATGCTGGACATAATAGTAGATCAGAGAGAGCTTTATCTAAATTTTCTGGGTACTCAAGATCCACTTCTAAAATAGACCTACGTTTGAATCATCAAGTATGCTCATTACACCAAAACCTCCGACAAATATCCAGGCAGAAGTAGAGACAAGATCGTGTTGCGTCGTTGCCCAACTGTGCAGACTGTTAACATCAAGGTATGTGATGTAAGACTCATCCTTATGCTCTTCGTAGTCAGTCTTGTACCTATTCTTTACAACTGCATTTGTATGTGAGCAGTGAACAATACCATTGTTGATGCTATACACAACAATTTGCAATTGCTCAATATCGGTTAAGAAGTTTCAATCTCACTTTAGTAACTTTTAGCAGAGCACACTACACCAAGCCAGGTGAACTAATGTAATAAGCAGTATCCAATTCATATGTCGTAAGTCAAAGACCACGCTAGTTTTCGAATACATCTGGAAGGAGCATTACTTCGCTTTTCAGTTATGTATCAGAATGATCTGCCAATACTTTCCATGCACTGCAAACTCTATTGTACTCAGCTTCTGATATCATTTCACCTGTTAGCAAACTTTTAAATTATTTGACTCATGATAGGCGATCTTCCAGTAAAATTAATTCGTTGATCCGATTATCTAGATTAAGCTCCGCATCATCAGGAGAATATTTCGTCATAATCTTGAGTTCATTAGATGTCTGGTACGATGCACACTTTTGAGGGGAGCATGTCAAGGATATTAGCGAATCGGTAAATCTGAAATTTATATTGCAGTACCGGTCTCGGTGCCATACTGGAAAACTTTTCATACAAGATTTATATTTATCAGTATTCTACACCAGAATAGAAATATGATCTGGATTTATTTTTAACTCCATCGTCGCCACGTGTGGTCTTCTGTTCGCCAATGGTCGTGATCAAGAGATGCCCACCACAATTGCTACGGTTGTGGAATACGACGAGCACCGTATAGCGAAGCCTGTAGTTCACACTGCAGCTTGTATGTGGTGCGCCTCCGTATAAAATGGTGAAATGACCCTCGTGTCTGTTTCACACGTTCCTCCTAAAATGGATCCTCGCAAATATAACAAATCTCAGCTGAGCGAAATTCTAATATTTCTTCAGGGGTCATGTCCATCTTTCGTTTTGCAACAAAAGCCCATTTTCAGTCTCATCGACTGCCTACAGTTATGCACTGAATCATTTCAAGGAATCGCTGCCTTTGCACAATCTAAATTCAACATATCGCTCATCGTAGTTGCAGTGCATGTAGTAAGCTGAATGGTTTATGCAAATGTGTCTCATCGGAATACAAACCAGAGACCCTACTACGACTGCTACTCTTATCAGAATAAATTACAAACGTTAGTTTCACTTTGTTGCTGAACTTGCCAAATTTTACACACTCATTCTTACCATTGGGTATTCCTGGAATGAAAATAGCAGCGATAGCGTTCACGTACTTCGATGGATCTACAATGAACAGTAATACTATTCCGTGCTCACCTCGACAAAAATTTTTGCAATAGAAGTAACTTTTATCTGTGTTATCAAACTGCAACTTGAATCACACTCCTGGAAATGGAAAAAAAAAACACATTGACACCGGTGTGTCAGACCCACCATACTTGCTCCGGAACTGCGAGAGGGCTGTACAAGCAACGATCACACGCACGGCACAGCGGACACACCAGGAACCGCGGTGTTGGCCGTCGAATAGCGCTAGCTGCGCAGCATTTGTGCACCGCCGCCGTCAGTGTCAGCCAGTTTGCCGTGGCATACGGAGCTCCATCGCAGTCTTTAACACTGGTAGCATGCCGCGACAGCGTGGACGTGAACCGTATGTGCAGTTGACGGACTTTGAGCGAGGGCGTATAGTGGGCATGCGGGAGGCCGGGTGGACGTACCGCCGAATTGCTCAACACGTGGGGCGTGAGGTCTCCACAGTACATCGATGTTGTCGCCAGTGGTCGGTGGAAGGTGCCCGTGCCCGTCGACCTGGGACCGGACCGCAGCGACGCATGGATGCACGCCAAGACCGTAGGATCCTACGCAGTGCCGTAGGGGACCCCACCGCCACTTCCCAGCAAATTAGGGACACTGTTGCTCCTGGGGTATCGGCGAGGACCATTCGCAACCGTCTCCATGCAGCTGGGCTACGGTCCCGCACACCGTTAGGCCGTCTTCCGCTCACGCCCCAACATCGTGCAGCCAGCCTCCAGTGGTGTCGCGACAGGCGTGAATGGAGGGACGAATGGAGACGTGTCGTCTTCAGCGATGAGAGTCGCTTCTGCCGTATATTTCAAAAGATAAGTCGCAAATAAATAAAGTAAACTTGTTCCTCCTTCCATCAGCGTATGCATTGAAATTATTTCCAAAAATTAGCAGCTGTTTGGCTATTTGGAGATATTTATGAGCGGTTCGCATGTCTCTAGGCTGTGCTATGAGTTATTTTTAACTGTTTACAATTAGTAAGCGTGTGTTTAGAACATTATAAATGAGTTATGTAGGAGTGTTTTCAGGTCTGTATGATGTGGGACATGTCGGTGTGATACATATACTCCATTTCTAAATAAAAAATTCGTTCCTCCATCCATGGACCTAGTGCAGGGTGATTCGGTTTACCAGAAACGTGTAGGAAGAGGTTGGGTGCTGGTGGCTTAGTTTGAAACAATTTTCTTAGGTTGTTGGCGGAAGCGCAAGTGAGCTTTGTTTATTGGCAGATTTCAAACTTGGCGCTGGTTCCTAGGAGGAGGAGGAGGTGGCGGTCTGGCCCTCGAAAAGTAGTTGAAATTAGGGATTTGAACACCTTTGCATATGTATATGCAATTGTAAATTCAATTATTTAATATAGTGGGGTGGTGATAGTGAATTACCAAGCGTTCTCGCAACGAGGAAACGCGCTGTTATATGGTCATGGCGGATTCCACTGGCTAGCAAACTCTGCCGCCAAATGTGTCGCACTGCGTTCTCGCTCTCACAGGGACACATGGTGCATTGTGAGCGGTCGGAATCGACAGGTTTGAACGTGGCGCCGAAAGTGTGGCAGCGAACAGTCGATCGTTGTGTGATTCAGTGCGAGGCAGACAATTTTGGCGGGAAACGTACAGAGGCGACGAATACACTTGGTGAGCGGAGAAGGGGCCACTGTGACGTCAAACTCGACACGTTCCAGCGTGTCCAGGGAAAACATGTTTACGACGGGGGAGCGATCGCTGGGCTCGTCTCCCGCGCTAGTGGCCGGCCGCCTCACGTGACAGGCGTAGGCAGTGTCTCCGCGCTGGCCAGGGGGTGGCGAGGATTTGAACTAATTCAGTTGGAGTGCGGACGTCGTGGTGACTGCACTGCGATATCAAAGATGTGTGTGCTGACTGTGTTGGAGAACAAGTGATGACCGTACTGCTTGAAATAAAGTCCTTAGTCCCTCCCCCCCCCCCCTACAAAATAAAAGGATGTGAATTACATTACTATAAGTGCAGTTTATTATTTGACGCGATTCTGATAGGTTACCAGTGAAAGACGATAAGTGAGGGAGAAAGTTCATATGTGTGATCAATTATGGTGTTGGGATGGAAAATGGCGTTCTCGGTGAGAAACTCGTACATCGTGAATAAATAATAAATGATAATAATAAACTGAAGTACAGTTTTCGAGTCAATATAGTGTTGGATTTTGAATTAGGATCAATTTTTATAGTGTTGGATTTTGAATTAGGATCAATTTTCTATTGGAGGTAGGCCTATAATAATAAATAATAATGGTAATAAATGATAATAAATGACAATGAATGATAATGAAGATAAATGAGTAATAATAAACAAAAGTAAGGTTTTGCAGCCATTATCGTGTTGGAATTTGAATTTGGATGGAATTTTCTAGTGAAGGCAAGTCAATAATAATAATAAATAATATTAAATAGAAATAAATGATAATAAATAATAATAAATGATAATGTATGTTAATAAACTGCAATCAATGATAATAAAGACTAGTACGGTTTTTGCATGCATTATCCAGTTGGAATTCAAACTTTCCACCATTTTTTCTTCTAGTGGGTTAGGTTAGTGGATGTAGCACAATTGGCCTATTTTCCCTGCAAAATTCAAAATTCCCACAATTTTTTCTTGAGGTTAGGTTAGCAGACGTAGCATAATTGGCCTGTTTGCCCACCAAAAGCGTCCATATTGGATGACGTAATGCGCTGTTGCCAAATGTACATGCCGCCATCTTGGACGACGTTATCGCCGCCATCTTGAATAAATTTGGCTACAATGGAGAGTGGGGTGAGACAAAGGTTGACCCACTACTGCCATATTCCTTGACTTCCAGAAAGCGTTTGACTCAGTGCCCCACTGCAAACTAATGTACGAGTATATGGGATTGGTTCTCAAATATGTGAGTGGCTCGAAGACTTCTTAAAAAATTGAAACCAGTACGTTGTCCTCGATGGTGAGTGTTAATCGGAGGGTAGGGTATCGTCTGCAGTGCCCCAGGGAAGTGTGGAAGGTCTGCTGTTGTTTTCTATCTACATAAATGATCTTTCGGATAGGGTGGATAGCAATGTGCGGCTGTTTGCTGATGAAGCTGTGGTGTACGGGAAGGTGTCGTCGTTGAATGACTGTACGAGGATGCAAGATGACTTTGACAAGTTTTGTGATTGGTGTAAAGAATGGCAGCTAACTTTAAATATAGATAAATGTAAATTAATGCAGATGAATAGGAAAAAGAATCTCGTAATGTTTGAATACTCCATTAGTAGTGTATCGCTTGACACAGTCATGTCGATTAAATATTTGGGCGTAACATTGTAGAGCAATATGAAGTGGGACAAGCATGTAATGGCAGTTGTGGGGAAGGTGGATAGTCGTCTTCGGTTCATTGGTAGAATTTTGGGAAGATGTGTTTGATCTGTAAAGGAGACCGCTTATAAAACACTAATACGACCTATTCTTGAGTACTGCTCGAGTGTTTGGGATACCTATCAGGTCGGATTGAGGGAGGACATAACAGCAATACAGAGGATGGCTGCTAGATTTGTTACTGATAGGTTTGATCATCACGCAAATGTTACGGAAATGCTCCAAGGAGTCGGGTGGGAGTCTCTGGAGGGAAGGAGGCGTTGTTTTCGTGAATCGCTACTGAGGAAATTTAGAGAACCAGCATTTGAAGCTGACTGCAGTACAGTTTTACTGCCGCCAATTTATATTTCGTGCAAAGACCACAAAGATAAAATAAGAGAGATTAGGGCTCGTACAGAGCCATACAGGCAGTCATTTTTCCCTTGCTTTGTTTGGGAGTGGAACAGAGAGAGAAGATGATAGTTGTGGTACGAGGTACCCTCCACCACGCACCGTATGGTGGATTGCGGAGTATGTATGTAGATATAGATGTAGATGTAGAACGACAAAGAATTCTGAGTTGTACTTCTGCACACTGCAAAAAAGTCGCAAAGCACGTGAACTACACTCCTGGAAATTGAAATAAGAACACCTTGAATTCATTGTCCCAGGAAGGGGAAACTTTATTGACACATTCCTGGGGTCAGATACATCACATGATCACACTGACAGAACCACAGGCACATAGACACAGGCAACAGAGCATGCACAAAGTCGGCACTAGTACAGTGTATATCCACCTTCCGCAGCAATGCAGGCTGCTATTCTCCCATGGAGACGATCGTAGAGATGCTGGATGTAGTCGTGTGGAACGGCTTGCCATGGCATTTCCACCTGGCGCCTCAGTTGGACCAGCGTTCGTGCTGGACGTGCAGATCGCGTGAGACGACGCTTCATCCAGTCCCAAACATGCTCAATGGGGGACAGATCCGGAGATCTTGCTGGCCAGGGTAGTTGACTTACACCTTCTAGAGCACGTTGGGCGGCACGGGATACATACGGACGTGCATTGTCCTGTTGGAACAGCAAGTTCTGAACTTGGCTGGAGACTCTGGAATCCCCTTCCCCGCCGACAGCAGATGCTCGTGGCCTATCTTGGAGGTTAATCTAAGGCGCATAAGCGATATCAGTTTCTCCGGTGATAGGTGCGAATGCGACTGTGTTGAGGTCATGTCTGGGGGCGGCCGAGCAGAGACTATTTGTCAGTTTGGCAGCTGGTGGTGTTTGGGCGTGTCTGCTGCTCTATTTTGCCAGCATGACTGTGCACTGTGTGGTGCTTTATTTGGGGAGTTTAAGAGTACAGAGCTTCTCTGCTGATATTGTGTACAGCATTATTTAAGAGCTGTTTGCTATTGTGTGGTGAAATTATGAGTTGTTTACGTGTTTGTGGTCTGTGTCAGATGACCACAGTGGGATCAGTGTGGGTGTTTTGTGACAAATATACTCCACGACTAAATAAAAGGGCTCCAAATAAATACAGTGCAGCCCTTCTTTACATCCCCAAGCAGCACAGCACAGTCTGAGCTGTTTTTACGCAATAACAGCAATCTGGTCAGAATGTGAGAGAGTAGACCAATAACTGGACAAATTTATCTGTAGAGGAGTTACAGGTTTGGATTGGAATGAATATCTTGATGGGTGTGGTTATGTTGCCAAGTGTAGTGCACTACTGGAGTTCAGAAACTTCCTTATGTCAGCCTTACATATCGAAACCTATGAGAAGTAAAAGTTTCAAAAGATATGTCGCAAATAAATAAAGTAGACTCGTTCCTCCTTCCATCAGCGTATGCACTGAAATTATTTCCAAAAATTAGCAGTTGTTTGGCTATTTGGAGGTATTTACAAGCGGTTCGCATGTCTGTAGGCTGTGCAATAATTTATTTTCAACTGTTTACAATTAGCAATCGTGTGTCTAGAACATTATAAATGAGTTATGTAGGAGTGTTTTGCAGGTCTGTATGATGTGGGACATGTCGGTGTGATACATATACTCCATTTCTAAATCAAATAAATTCGTTCCTCCTACCATGGACCTAGTGCAGGGTGATTCGGTTTACCAGAAACGTGTAGGAAGAGGTTGAGTGCTGGTGGCTTAGTTTGAAACAATTTTCTTAGGTTGGTGGCGGAAGCGCAAGTGAGCTTTGTTTATTGACAGATTTCAAACTTGGCGCTGGTTCCTGGGAGGAGGAGGAGGTGGCGGTCTGGTCCTCGAAAAGTAGTTGAAATTAGGGATTTGAACACCTTTGCATACGTATATGGAAGAGTAATTTAAATTATTTGGTGTTGAGAGTGAATCAGCGAGCGTTCACGCGACGAGCAAATGCGCTCTTATACGGTCATGGTGGATTCCACTGTTGGTCAAACTCTGGCGCCAAATGTATCCTTTGTCCAGCACGCGGTCGACAGATTCCATCGTGTCCGGCGTTAAGTGCTCGCGGTCGCGGAAAGATGTTTACGTAGTCAGGCTCTGAGACGCTGGTTGCTGCATACCTGGAGCGCTGGCCTTAGGGGTGTGCGGGCAGCGCTGGTCACTTGACGTCAGCCGGCCAGGGAGATGCTGATGGAGCGGGCTCAGCCGGCCGTTCGTACATCAGATGTGCTCTGGAGTTTCGCTGTGTGAGCATGGAGAAGTCAGTTGGGACACACCTGCATGACCGTAATGTCTGAAATAAAGAGTCATTTTCCAGGTATTTAGAGAAATCTATGTCCATTGCGTGTATGGAGGGTGCGCAGCGATTGTACAGTTATTACGCGCGCGTGAGAGCGAGTCAGTCAGCAGCTGTTCTAGTGTGGTCCAAACGTGCTGTTATATAGTCATGGTGGATTAGATTGTCGAGCAAACTATGCCAACAAATGTGTAGCACTGCGTTCTCGCTCGCACAGCGACACGTGGTCGGCATCGACAGGTTTGAACGCGGCGCCGAAAGTGAGGCAGCGAATGGTCGATCGTTCCTAGGCAGACACTTTTGGCGGGAAACGTGCAGAGGTGACGAATACACTTGGTGAGCGGAGAAGGGGCCACTGTGACGTCAAACTCGACACGTTCCAGCGTGTCCAGGGAAAACATGTTTACGACGGGGGAGCGATCGCTGGGCTCGCCCCCCGCGCTAGTGGCGTGACAGGCGTAGGCAGTGTCTCCGCGCTGGCCAGGGGGTGGCGAGGATTTGAACTAATTCAGTTGGAGTGCGGACGTCGTGGTGACTGCACTGCGATATCAAAGATGTGTGTGCTGACTGTGTTGGAGAACAAGTGATAACCGTACTGCTTGAAATAAAGTCTTCAGTCTCTTCCCCCCTGCAAAATCAAAGGACGTGAATTACGTTACTATAAGTGCAGTTTATTATTTGACACGATTCTGTTGGTTACCAGTGAAAAAAGATAAGTGAGGGAGAAAGTTCGTATGTGTGATCCATTATGGCGTTGGGATTTGAACTTGTGATAGATTTTTGTTATGGATGTAAGGAAAATGGCTTTCTCGCTGGGAAAATTTGACATCCTGTATAAATAATAAATGATAATAATAAATAGAAGTACACTTTTCAAGACAATATAGTGCTGGAATTTGAATTTGGGGCAATTTTCTATTGGAGGTAGGCCTATAATAATAAATAATAATGATAATAAATGATAATAAATGACAATGAATGAAAATGAATAATAATAAACAAAAGAAAGGTTTTGCAGCCATTATCCTGTTGGAATTTGAATTTGGATGGAATTTTCTAGTGAAGGCAGGTCAATAATAATAATAAATAATAATAAATGATAAATTTTAATAAATGATAATGATTGTTAATAAATGGTAATCAATAATAATAAAGACAAGTATGGTTTTTGCATGCAGTATCCTGTTGGAATTGAAACTTAACGCTATTTTTTCTTCTGGTGGGTCAGGTTAGTGGACGTAGCACAGTTAGCCTATTTTCCTCGCCAAAATTAAAAATTCCTGCCATTTTTTCTTGAGGTTAGGTTAGTGGACGTAGCACAATTGGCCTATTTTCCCGCCAAAAGCCGCCATATTGAATGATGTCATGCGCTGTTGCCAAGTCTACATGCCGCCATCTTGGATGAAGTCATCACCGCCATCTTGAATAAATTTGACAACGATGGAGAGTGGGGTGACACGAAGATTGCCCTACTACTTATGGATTCCGTCTGATGTCCATCACCCATGGTTCGCAAGATATCATGTGAAAAAAGTGCGAGTTGTGTTTCGCAGGAGCGATGCTTTCAAAAGCCGTGCTGATGCATGGATAGCAACTCCTCTGTCTCAAGGAAATTAATTATATTCGAACTGAGAATGTGTTCGAGAATTCTGCAACAAATCGATGTTAAGGATATTGGTCTGTAATTTTGAGAATCTGTCCTTCTACCCTTTTTATATAGAGGCGTCACGTGCGCTTTTTTCCCAGTTGCTCGGAGTCTTACGTTGTCATCTTCCTCAATAATCCATTCATAATGTGAATAATGGATGCCGCATATTTATACAGAGACTTCTTTGTCTCTTTTCGAAAATGTGAACATGTTTCAGTTCTGCAGGAAACGGTATGTTGGCAACTTTTGATTTCTTTACATGCTGCCAATATTTAAACATAAGGTATACTTGCTGATTTGTAGAATATAAATTTGCTAGAATTGACCACTTAAAAAATTATCCTTTGATTTAACACTTGCCTGTGCGTTCATTAGGTAGTTTCGTGTATAGTCCCTCATAAAACACTTTACTGTTATTCACATTAATACATAGCTGCAATACAGTTGAACTATTTCCTTAAACGTCCAGCTGGAACCTATCTCTTGAAAAGTTTCAAATTTCTTTGACAGCTTATTAATAACAATAGTCGAGTACGAATCATCACGACATTCGGGTGGCATTAAACACGGATTCTTTGTACTCGGGTATATTTGTTTCACTTTACCTGACTTTACCAAGAGAAAATTGCACAATACCAAAAAACTGATTTTAAGAGGTTGGTTAATTTGATGAACTCTGTTCTCGACAACATGAAAACATGCATCCAAGAAATGCCTAGGCTCTTTAAACTCAAACTTATTACCTATCAAATCTGTACATATTCGATTACTAAATGAAGACTCACCAGTCATTCGAGACATTATAATTTAATGCGTTTTGGTGCATGTTCGCCCAATATTGCTGATACAATATTGTCTCAAAGTCAGCATTGATGTTCAACCTAACAAGAGACTTCCCCATCGCTGATCTTCTTTTTTGTCGATCTCTTAATACACCTCTACAAATTCTCCACTATTCAACAGCCAATATATTCGACTGTTACTACTGCTTGCAGATTTTACAGCACTGAGCGAGAAAAAAGGCATATTTTAGAAAAGACACCGTAAGTGTTCTCATAGATGTGTTCAGGTCAGAATCGTGTATAACGGGACAAAAGAGAAGGCTGAGAGAAGCTTTGTGAACGATCCGCATCAGCAGAAACGTTTCAGAAAGAAAAACAATCAAGAAGCGAAAGATGTCAGACGTACACTTTTGGACAGCTCCTGACAATCACGGATCTCTCACCTCCCAGCACCTTTGCAGATTCTGCAACAGTGAATGACTAAAAGCACGCTGAACTACAACAAGCAATGAGTAGGTGAAAAGATATAAGATTGCTGGTAGTAATGTACGTGTCTGATGTACCTTTTTTTTTGGGGGGGGGGGGGGAGATGCTAGTATGTTCCAAGAAGAAGAAAAACGATGTTCTCGTCTACAATGCTACATCAATGACTTCCTCAAATGGTTGCTCCCATTTCCATAGTGTCTTCCAACTGAGTCAGCAATTGTTGACGTCTGTACATGAGCATTAATGCAATTTTATATTTCACCGCCTCGACAAGTCCTGACTTGGTGGGGCATGCAAAAGCCATAGTCTGCAAATTCAGGTTTGCCAATGCGTATATGTCAGATTTCACTGACTCGAGACAAATTGGGCTTGCGGAACAACAGTCAGCGAGTTCAGTCTTGCTGTTACCTAATCGACGTGTGTGTGTGTCATATTAAGCCAAATCGAGACACAGATATATTGACAGAATGGTAAATCACATAACAAAATGAATCGGTTTATAGAAACATAAATCATTATTTTCGTCAAGCATCAGTTATATAATTACGCTATATCCATATTATGATAAATAAATGATCAAAATTTTGAAGTAGTAAATTCATGGATATTTCGTTTGGTTGTGGTAAGTGTTACAGCTCATATGTAGCTATTTTTATCTTATATGATGAGAAAAGCCAATTATCGGGTGCTATACTAGACTTAATTGTATTCTCGAGTCTCCATACCAATAAAGTTTGTAGTAGAGATTTTGCACAACGGCTTTCTAGTGTGTGAAATGCGAAAGTAATACATTTTATTTCAGAGACGAAATTTAGTAAGAAGTATAGTCTTTGTATCACCTTGTCAATTAATCATCATTGCCTCCCACCCAGTAAACTACTTTTAAGCGGTTTTAATAAATAATTTATCTATAATTTTCTTTCTCTATTTTACATTCGACGGATGATGCTGGGTATGTGTAGACTAAGCATACAGTGAAAAATAAGCAGTCTGTATGATTTTATACAGTTCATGTAGATTTATGTTGCGTTAGTGACGACTTTGACGCGCGCTCCTCAGGTAGCCTCAGTAGAAATGGTGGCAGGCTTTTAAAGGACAACTGTCAGCAAAAATCTCAGCTACCACATGGATGTGGCGTCTACAACATACTCGGTGCAGACAAGTTCTCGCCCAGCAGCTACGTGTGAAGTCGATCAATAATTGTATTTTATTGGTACTTATTGACGCAAAGTAATTTTGATTTATTTCAATTGTCGTTATTACAGTTACCAATGCAATTTCATAGTTTGGCTCTTATTACAACAAACAGCGTTGTACAAAGGTATGTGACAATCCTAGTTCAATGTCGGTGGCATGTGCAGTGCACTAATCACGCTCGATAGATAATCCTAGTGGACACTATTACATCTGTGTGATTGCATTACCTGTTTAGGAATTAATCATTCTGCTCTTCCCATCTCCCCCCCCCCCCCCTCCTTCCCTCTCGATAGTACATCATCACAAAACCTAACAAACCGTATAACTGAACTGTTTAACCCTATTCCTTGCTTGCTGTTGCCGTTTGCCGTTTACCCATTGAGCTGCTATAGCTTACACACCCAGTAACTCACACACCCAGTAACTCACACCCCCAGTAACTCACACTCAATAGCTGGTGCTAGTAATTTGTACGAAGTTTCCAGAATGTCTCTGATGTATAAAATTTCTGTAAAATATCCAGTTCAAAGAAAGTAATTCCCATTGTGTGGTTGCATGATTTAGCAGACAAGCATTTCCACTGTGTGACATCATGATTTAGCATTATCAGCAGAATATGGCAAGTGTTTTGTATTGCAAGATAAAGTTGATATCCTAGCATGGAGTCGCTGACATAAACATTAAGTATAAGAACAAGAAAGTGATAAAATGGAGAGAACACGTGCAGAATTTGACGCAAGTAATACTGTACGTTCGCTCGCAATTAAGAGGCAAATATCTTGGAAAGTGATGTCATTTTACGTAAATAACTTCGAACCTTCAAACATGAGGTCAATTCAAGAGAATTTTGCGCAGTTTTTTATGAAATACTGCAACTTTACACCATTTTTACGCTGTTGACTACGTCATTTTAATACCATGATGAAACTGGCTAGAAAGGGAGAAGAGTAAAAAGTGCGACTGAGCTAGTTGGATTTTTTAAAATTTATTTTATTTATTTATTTATTTGTTGACACTGCACTCTGATTGGGCTACTTCAGCGTAGTCCTATTTTGGAATTTCATTTAGTACTGCAGTAATATTATCTTGGGTGTTCTTGATTGCATCGGAACGGTGTCCTTTAATTGTCAGCTTCAATTTTGGGAATAAGCAGAAGTCGGCTGAGACAAAAACCGGTGTATAGGGTGGGTGTTCCAGGACTGCGATCCCTCTGCTAGCCAGAAGTTCGTGCACTCCATGCGCTTGAATGATGTCGTTGAGGGCGACCTGGGACCTGCCTCTCGGTATTGCGGTCAAATTAGATGAATTCTCGCCCAAAAAACAACAAATTAATACAAAACTTGATGTCACTTCGCTGCTACACCGCTATTTTCCGAATAATGACAGACACGTAATGCTACGTTTGCGACCAGGACGTCTGCTGCAGCGACCTCACGTACAGTTGCTGTTGAAACTTCAAGGGTCGAAACGCCACAACTCGCCACGAGATACGATTCAGTCTGGAATTTCAAACAAGCAGTTCTAACGGAAGTGGGACACACTGTATATAGATAGTCGTTTTGGCTTCCGTCTGTTTGTAAGTGGAACAGGAAGTGGAAAGACTTGGAACTAAACAAGGTACCTCCGCCATGTACCGTATGGTAGCTTGCGAAGTATGTACGTACATTGGATGTAGATGGACGAGAATGGCTCCCCATTGTTCACATGCCCGAACGTTTGTAGTACTGCACGCCAGTACGCAGGTGCGACTAATGGGTCGTGGGTGCACTCCGTTTATGAGAGTTAACAGAAGAAAAAAAGATTTGCTGGACGTCGCCTGGATCATAAAGAGATGTTTCCTACGCACTCCGGGTGTGATTCGACCGCTGCCACTCCCACGTGTTTCCAGAAGGCTCTGGCTGTGATACACGTGCCGTCGTATCGAGCTCCTCGGCGCCGCAGCCAAATTGTAGTTTACTGGCCGAGAGGTTCCTCCCACGTAGCCGGGCTGGGAGCAGTGCACTCGCCAGGCCACGCTCAGAGCAGGCTTATTACACTTCTGGCCATTAAAAGTGCTACACCACGAAGATGACGTGCTACAGACGCGAAATTTAGCCGACAGGAAGAAGATGCCGTGATATGCAAATGATTAGCTTTTCAGAGCATTCACACAAGGTTGGCGCCGGTGGCAACACCAACAACGTGCTGACATGAGGAAAGTTTCCAACCGATTTCTCATACACAAACAACAGTTGACCGGCGTTGCCTGGTGAAACGTTGTTGTGATGCCTCGTGTGAGGAGGAGAAATGCGTACCATCACGTTTCCGACTTTGATAAAGGTCGGATTGTAGCCTACCGCGATTGCTGTTTATCGTATCGCCACATTGCTACTCGCGTTGGTCGAGATCCAATGACTGTTAGCAGAATATGGAATCGGTGGGTTCAGGAGGGTAATACGGAACGCCGTGCTGAACCCCAACGACCTCGTATCACTAGCAGTCGAGATGACAGGCATCTTATCCGCATGGCTGTAACGGATCGTGCAGTCACGTGTCGATCCCTGAGTCAACAGATCAACCATCTGCACGAACAATTCGACAGCAGCATGGAGCCCGGAGACCATGGCTGCAGTTACCCTTGACGCTGCATCACAGACAGGAGCGTCTGCTATGTTGTACTCGACGACGAACCTGGGTGCACGAATGGCAAAACGTCATTTTTTCAGATGAATTGAGGTCCTGTTTACAGCATCATGATGGTCGCATCCGTGTTTGGCGACATCGCGGTGAACGCACATTGGAAGCGTGTATTCGTCATCGCAATACTGGCATATCACCCGACGGGATGGTATGGAGTGCCATTGGTTACATGTCTCGGTTACCTCTTGTTCACATTGACGGCACTTTGAACAGTGGACGTTACATTTCAGATGGGTTACGACCCGTGGCTCTACCCTTCATTCGATCCCTGCGAAACCCTACGTTTCAGCAGGTTAATGCACGACCGCGTGTTGCAGGTCCTGTACGGGCCTTTATGGATACAGAAAATGTGCGACTGCTGCCCTGGCCAGCACATTCTCCAGATCTTTAACCAATGGAAAACGTCTGGTCAATGGTGGCCTAGCAACTGGCTCGTCGCAATACGCCAGTCACTACTCTTGATGAACTGTGGTATCGTGTTGAAGTTGCATGGGCAGCTGTACCTCTACACGACACCCAAGCTCTGTTTGGCTCAATGGCCAAGCGTATCAGGGCCGTTATTACGGCCAGAGTTGGTTGTTTTGGGTACTGATTTCACAGGATCTATGCACCCAAATTGCGTGAAAATGTAATCACATGTCAGTTCTAGTATAATATATTTGTTCAATGAATACTCGTTTATCATATGCATTTCTTCTTGGTACAGCAATTTTAATGGCCAGTAGTGTAGCCCCCTAGTCGATCCTCTTTACCTAGCATCTGTGTAGCGGAGCCGGATACAAGAATGGTCATACACACGTTTCCGATAGAAAACGTCTCTTTAATGATGTTAAGTTGAACTACATCGGACGTATTTGGTGAGCCTAAAAATTTCGATTAATTGAAACATTAAACATTGGAAATAGAAAGATATGCATAGTATGCCTTTATTCCACTGGACACAATACACGTTTGCCAACATTCGTAAAGCTGTTGAAAACTTTCAGCTATAGTTTCTTTTGCAGTCAAGTGAATCATTTGAGTCACATGCAATTGGATGCCTCGTGTTGTTCCGCAATGTATGCCATTCAAAATTTGCTCAGGAATGAAGGAAGATCGGACTTAACGTCCCGTCGACATCGGGGTTATTAGAGACTGAGTGCAAGCTTGGATTGTGTCAAGGGTGGGGATATAAGTCGGCCGTGTCCTTTCAAAGAAAATCTTAGGGAAATTACAGAAAACCTACACGTCACCCGAATTCGAGTCCAGCGTGCTAACCACGGCGCTACCTCGCTCGGCAATATTTCCTTTAGAATCGACGGGTTCCAGATCACGGTAGGCCGGCGACTTTTCCAGAACAATTAGGCGGCGCTTGGCCAGTACGATGCCCCCACAAATCAAAGCATTCACACGGGCGTCGCCATATACTACGTGATCAATAGCATCCGGATGCCCCTATATAAAGCGGAACGGCCCACCAGCTGTCACGAGAGGCGAACCCGCCAGTGTAAAAGGAGGCGGGGACTGCTGTGTCGTCTGTACAGAAGCAGCAACAGCAGACTGGTCAGGAGCGCTCGGTGAGTTCGAACGTATGTTAGTGATTGGATGCCACGTGAATAACAAATCCATCAGGACAGATGCCCAACCAGTTCCCCACACACAGCCAGGTGTCTTTCGGAGAACAGACGCAGGATGTAGATACTCCAGATTTTAATTCATTATTACTTGAATATTTTCCTAAAATCATGGAATTCGCACATCAACAGTTATTCCTGCCATTTAGAATTCATTGGCAATGATACGGCAAATTTCTAACGAATTACATTTTCCGAGAGAAGAGACGCAAAACTGTATTACGGAATTAGTTTTTCTCTTGTAAGAGCGACTTTCTCACGGAAATAATTCTTCTGCTATATGATCTCAGCTGATACCTGAATCTATAGGGAGATAAAACTACAATATTTCAAATAGAATATTAAATTGAAGGTATGATAAGGATTTCCAACTGTGGAAACTGTTTTTCACAAACCCAACTGTGATTCATTTTCCAATCTTCAGAATTTATTTGTGTCCATGCAAACAACGCTAACAGCAACTCAGGTCACTAGATATCCCACACAGCATTCCCATTATTTACGACAAACTAAATAATGGTTCAAATGGCTCTGAGCACTACGGGACTTATCTTCCAAGGTCATCAGTCCCCTAGAACTTAGAACTACTCAAACCTAACCAACCTAAGGGCATCACCCACATCCATGCCCGAGGCAGGATTCGAACCTGCGACCGTACTGGTCGCGCGGTTCCAGACTGTAGCACCTAGAACCGCTCGGCCACCACGGCGGGCTACGACAAACACATCTCAAACCATTCGAAAACTTAATGACCCTATAAATAAATACTGAAGTATTAGTATTAAAGGTTTACATGGAATGTGTGAAAATTTGATATGAAAATCATTTCCTACAATAAACTTACGGAAAAATAAAGAATCAGTTTTATCCCAAGCTGCGGTGCATCACAATTAAATTTTACTTCTTTCTTGCACATAAAGAGCTGTGATTTGTTGTGTTGTCTTAAGTTAGAGTTTTCGCTAACTCTAACATGTTTCCAAATCTGGTAACAGAAGTTAGTATTACCCGCACTGCTGTCAGATATAAATATGAACTGGTCTCGGAAAGTCCACTACACACAATCTGTCACATCTAAGTCATGTTGTGCACGACACGACTAGAATGGACAATAGCTTAATATGGAGATTTAGATTCATATCTAATGTTGCTTGGTGCCAAAAAAATTATTATTACTTTCTATCCGTTAAACATAACAAGTAAAGTTACAACTGGATTTTTCACACCTAAAATAGGCTTCAGCAGCTTGTGATATGAAAGTTTGAAAACAAGAGTAATGATAAGGAAGAAAACTTGAAGGTCTCAAAGTGTCTTGATTAAACTGAAAGTAAGTCCTCCGAGCTGCAAAGTAATTATCGTCTCAATGAAGAGAAGTGCAGTTACTAGACAGAAACAGGCTATCATATCCAAAATGATTACAGACATATTTTACAACAGCTACAGTAACTGTTGTCTAATATTTCACTGTTAATCATTAATGGTCAAATAAGGAACCCTTTGTTTGTATCTAAGTCAAATGGGATATGTCGTCTATGTGGCTATGGGTACTATCACCAGTCCTCGATTACCACTGTTACCCATCTGCTAACAGTACCACACTGCGGGCGACGCCGGTGCAATGTGAGAACAAGCCACTTAACAATTTTGATCACAAATAAATATATCTCCTCCTTTATGCTGAGAAGCTAATGGGCGGTCGTGTCTGCTTTTTACAACTCGGTTCTTTATTTGAGGGTTTCCAAGCTTTGATCAATTTGAGGCCAGTTGCAGTACGATTTATAAGCTAAAATTTTATTCGCCTCCCTTTCATATTTCCCCCAATGCAATCCAGCGCTTAATTTTCATGTCTCGTGAAACTACTGCCGTTGTTTCATCAGAGGTAACCCCTCCACTGTGGTATATCCGACCCACCTTACGACGGTAACAACCATTTTCCGAAGTGATTCTCTTGAAAGTGTCATCCTTTCCGGCAACAGGCTGTTGCTTGGCGGTAGCCTTTGTACAACGTTGTCAACTTGCTATTTCGATTCTTAACCATTTTGTAATTTGGTCAATACAGCAGGCTGTAATTTGCTCACAGAACATCTCAAACTCAAAGAATGAAGCTGTGATTGACCGACGAGACGGTAAATTATACGTATGTGGAGAAAATCAGAGGATATAACGAATTACTTTTAACACTATTCCCGATTCAAGCAACTTTTTAATGTGGTTTCAGTTTATGATGAGAGTTTTTGTTATTTTAGCCATGGTATCAGGAGAAATCTGCTACACTTTCAATCTGGGAGAAACATTTCGACCATTCACTATTTCATCGAACAATGAGATACGTCATTTACGTGCACCACATGCTGTTCGTACTCGAAGTACAGGAAGGTGAAGTGACTGAAGATGAACTTTCTCGCAGCGCCTAAACCAATTACAACTAAATAAATGCCTCATTAGACAAAAGTCACGGTCCTGGCCAAGGTTTTCGGAACGTTATAAGATAAATGACGTAACTGGAACCCTCTGCCACACAATCTGATCAAAAGTGTCCGGATACCTCTTTTTGGGCATTATTATGGGGTGTGTCCATTCTTCACCTTTTTGAAGGGTTGAACTCTAATGAAGGCGCTTCCAATTTTCTGCCACAAGAGCGAAACGAGAAAGGGTAGTGATAGACGCGGTGTCTGGGGAGAAGTCGACGTTCTGGCTCATCCCAAATCTGTTTAGATCAAGACTCTGGGCAGGTCAGGCCATTTCAAGAATGTTACTGTCCACAACCCACTGCTTTACAGACAATGCTTCATGACAGGGTGCCTTGTCATGCAGAGACAAGCACAGTCTGCGAATTTTCCCTCCATTGTACGCAGTACCCATCGCCGTAAAACATGTTCACACCCTTCGCTATTTAGCGTTTTCTTAAGCTCACTAAGGTAAACACGGCCTAACCACGATACACACCCAAATACTGTAACACCACCTCCTCCTTGTCTCACTGTTGACACTACGCATGATGGCAGGTAACCTTCTGCAGGCGTTCGGCAGACTCAAACTCTTACATCCTACTGCCACAGGATCTAGCGTGATTGATCACGCCACACCATTCGTTTCCAGTCATCTACCGACCAGTGGCGTTGCTCTTTACACCACATCAAGCACTGCTTAGCACTGACTACAGGTATAAAGTGAAGGCTACATATAGCCCTGCCACCTATAGGAACTTCATGAAACTACTGGGCCTGAAGCTGGAATATTCTACGATGCCCCAATGCCCCACAAAAATTTCACATTTTTTCAACCGAAATTGGCCGAGAGAAAAAGTCTTGCTTTACTTTTTGAGCACCTCTCGTATGTGCGAACTATTTCTTTCTTATAAAATTGACAAAGTCTCTCCAACTTTTGAATTCAATAGGTTTCAATCTGTGTAACTCCAAGTGCTTGTATCTCGAACCATAGTTCCATATACACTGGTATAAGCATTGAAAAACTTTTTCAAATCTGTATTGGCCACTGCCCAAAACAATTTGTAAATTTTTTTGTGGGGAGCATGGGGGCTATGTAAGAAGGCTGTTTAGGTTTTTTTTATTGGTAACGCCAACGTCACGTAGCGCTCTGTAAGAAAATCACTGGCTGTGCTGTGTGCAGTCTGTGACTGGTTTGCATTGTTGTCTGCCATTGTAGTGTTGGGCAGCGGCAGCTGGATGCTAACAGCGCGTAGCGTTGCGCAGTTGGAGGTGAGCCGCCAGCAGTGGTGGACGTGGGGAGAGAGATGGCGGAGTTTTGAAATTTGTAAGAATTGGTGTCATGAACTGATATATATATATTATGACTATTAAGGTGAATACATTGTTTGTTCTCTATTAAAATCTTTCATTCGCTAACTATGCCTATCAGTAGTTAGTGCCTTCAGTAGTTTGAATCTTTTATTTAGCTGGCAGTAGTGGTGCTCGCTGTACTGCAGTAGTTCGAGTAACGAAGATTTTTTGTGAGGTAAGTGATTTGTGAAAGGTATAGGTTAATGTTAGTCAGGGCCATTCTTTTGTAGGGATTATTGAAAGTCAGATTGCGTTGCGCTAAAAACTATTGTGTGTCAGTTTAAGCACATTCGTGTATAATTGTTCAAAGAGGACGTTTCACATAGACCAGACGTGTACAATTTTTAAAAGGGGACGTTTCAGCATGCGTGCTCAAATACTGAGATATGTAAACCGGCAGAAGACGGAGCTGCTATCGGCAACGCCTACATAACACAACACGTGTCTGGTGTAGCTAGACTGATGACCTCAGATGTTAAGTCCCATCGTGCGCAGAGCTACTTGGTGTAGCTAGATCGGTTACAGCTTCTATAATGGCAGGATATCAAGGTTTAAGTAAGTTTGAACGTGGTGTTATAGTTGGCGCACGAGCGTTGGAACACAGCATCTCCGAGGTAGCGATGAAGTGGGGATTTTCCAGTACGACCATTCGACGAAACATCATCGATATGGGCTTTCGGAGTCGAAGGCCCACTCATGTAGCCTTGATGACTGCAGGTCACAAAGCTTTACGCCTCGCCTGATCCCATCAACGACGACATTGGACTGTTGATGACTGGAAACATGTTCCATAAAATTTTGGAGGTACAGCCGCATAAATGTCAGTGAAGAAGTGAAATTTATGCGACTGCACGCCCGAAATTTTACGTAACAGTCATTGCGCCGCGAAGATATGAAGATTCACGACTGAAAATATGTTGCCTCCTCGGAGAAGTCTCATTTCAAAATGTATCGAGCTGACGGACGTGTACGGGTATAGAGACAACCTCACGAATCCTTGAACTCTGCATGTCAGCAAAGGGACTGTTCAACCCGGTGGAGGCTCTGTATTGGTGTGGGGGGAGTGCAGTTAGAGTGATATGAGACTCGTAATACATCTAGATACGACTCTGACAGGTGATACGTACGTAAACTTTCTGTCTGATCACCTGCATCGATTCATGCCCATTCTGCATTCCGACGGACTTTGGCAATTCTAGCAGGGCAATGCAGCACCCCACACATCCAGAATTGCTACAGAGTGGCTCCAGAAACACTTTTATGAATTTAAACACTTCCGCTGGCCACCAGACTCCCCAGTTGTGAACACTATTGAGCATATCTCGGATGCCTTGAAAAGTGCTGTACAAAAGAGATCTCCACCCCCTCGTGCTCTTACGGATTTATGGACCGCCCTGCAGGCTTCATGGCGTCCCTCCAGCAGTACTTCAGACATTAGTCGAGTCCATGCTGCGTCGTGTTGCGGCACTTCTGCGTGCTCGCTGGGGCCATACACGATATTAGGCAGATGTACCAGTTTCTTCGGCTCTTCAGTGTATGTGACTTATGACAAACAGCTCGTGCGAGGATAGAGAATTTTTGCGGAACTAAATTTGGGATGTTTCGCTTAACACTCGGAGGTATGAAGTTTCCTCGCCGAGCGGAGTGGCCGCGCGGTTTGAGGCGGTATGTCAGGCACTGCGCGGCCCCTCCGGCCGGAGGTTCGAGTCCTTCCTCGGGCATGGGTGTGTCTGTTGTTCTTAGCATAAGTTAGTTTAAGTAGTGTGTAAACTAGCGACCGATGACCTCTGCAGTTTGGTCCCTTAGGAACTCACACATCTGAACATCTGAAGTTTCCTCTACCCACCTCGACTATAAATGAGGAGAGATGTTGTTAATTAATTTTATATTAAAACTTACATCTTCCACAGAATGCATAGGCGTAAATCTTTATGCATGTATTATTATGCGTGTGTGTATGTCTGTGTATTGAACCGGGGACCTAGAAGCGACGGAGAGACTTCGTCCGCCCCCCCCCCCCCCCCCCCCCCCGTAGCCCACAGTGGTTCACAGCAATCCACTCACCCCTCCGCCTGGGAATGTAATTATGTGCTAATGCAAATATTTGTTTTGCTCCGTATTATCATTCGTTTGAGGTACCTCTTGCGTGGCGGGCGGCGGCTGGTGTTCGCCAACAGACAAGTTTACGTCACAACAATTATGCCACGGAGCTTCCAGCACCGCACACATTGCTGAGAAGAGCGTTGCGGTAGGCGATGTTAACACACGTCAATGAAGAACTTTCGTCAGCGATGAAGTCGTGACCTTTCCGGTAAAATATCTGTAGAATATTTGCATGTTAATACGAGTATGTAAACATACTAAAAGCTTGAAACTTCCTGGCAGATTAAAACTGTGTGCCCGACCGAGACTCGAACTCGGGACCTTTGCCTTTCGCGGGCAAATGCTCTACCATCTGAGCTACCGAAGCACGACTCACGCCCGGTACTCACAGCTTTACTTCTGCCAGCATCATTCTCCTACCATCCAAAGCTGTGAGTACCGGGCGTGAGTCGTGCTTCCCGCGAAAGGCAAAGGTCCCGAGTTCGAGTCTCGGTCGGGCACACAGTTTTAATCTGCCAGGAAGTTTCATATCAGCGCACACTCCGCTGCAGAGTGGAAATCTCATTCTGGATACTAAAAGCTTATCTGTAGCTGGTCACGAAATGAATGTTCATGGTTATACAATCTAGCGAAAATTTATTTAAAGTGTACAGAGGAATACTAAATGACTCAAACAATGAAATTAAATCTCTTGTATCAAGACAGTTTTAAGAGATTTGCACCCTCTAACTCGACCAATGTATTCCATTTTTTTAAGTTCCTACGCGCAATACTTGCCCTATTTGGACTGCTGGTAAGACTTCACAACTGACGAGTGACACCTGCCGCAGATTTCATACATTTTTTTTCACAGCCACCCTCCGCAGTGCTCGACGGCCCATGTGTATGAGGTCTATCTGGTATGGGTTTAGTTGTGGTTATTCCTTCCAGTATTCATTTCACAATTACATCAAAAACAGTCGACTTGGGCACCTTGAGGAAGACTGAATGTCACTGATGGATTCGTTAGTCAAGTGACATCCTATGACTGCCCCATGTTCGAAGTCAACGATCTACTGAGAACACAGTACTGTCTAATTCTTGTGACATCTAGGTATCAATTTCTCATTACATATGAGTGTCCGGATACTTTCCACAAGATATTACCGTATGTTCCCGATTGGCACTCCTTGCGTCCTAGTACCAGATCGCTCGGTGATTGGCCGAAAAGTACCTGATTATACAATGGATCATTACTCGAACAGACGCTCACTTAACATATGGAAAAGTACACTACTGGACATTAAAATTGCTACACCACGAAGATGACGTGCTACAGACGCTAAATTTAACCGACAGGAAGAAGATGCTGTGATATGCAAATGATTAGCTTTTAAGAACATTCACACAAGGTTGGCGCCGGTGGCGACACCTACAACGTGCTGACATGAGGAAAGTTTCCGACCGATTTCTCATACACAAACAGCAGTTGACCGGCGTTGCCTGGTGAAACGTTGTTGTGATGCCTCGTGTAAGGAGGAGAAATGCGTACCATCACGTTTCCGACTTTGATAAAGGTCGGATTGTAGCCTATCGCGATTGTGGTTTATCGTATCGCGACATTGCTGCTCGTGTTGGTCGAGATCCAATGACTGTTAGCAGAATATTGAATCGGTGGGTCCACAAGGGTAATACAGAACGCCGTACTGAATCCCAACGGCCTTGTATCACTAGCAGTCGAGATGACAGGCATCTTATCCTCAGGGCTGTAACGGATCGTGCAGCCACGTCTCGATCCCTGAGTCAAGAAATGGGGACATTTGCAAGACAGCAACCATCTGCACGAACAGTTCGACGACGTTTGCAGCAGCATGGCCTATCAGCTCGGAGACCATGGCTGGGGCTACCCTTGACGCTCCATCACAGACAGGAGCGCCTGCGATGGTGTATTCAACGACAAAACTGGGTGCACGAATGGCAAAACGTCTTTTTTTCGGATGAATCCAGGTTCTGTTTACAGCATCATGACGGTCGCATCCATGTTGGCGACATCGCGGTGAACGCACATTGGAAGCGTGTATTCAACATCGCCATACTGGCGTATCCCCCGGCGTGATGGTATGGGGTGCCATTCGTTAGACGTCTCGGTCACCTCTTGTTCGCATTGACGGCACTTTGAACAGTGGACGTTACATTTCAGATGTGTTACGACCCGTGGCTGTAACCTTCATTCGATCCCTGCGAAACCCTACATTTCAGCAGGTTAATGCACGACCGCATGTTTCAGGTCCTGTAGGGGCCTTTCTGGATAAAGAAAATGTCCGACTGCTGCCCTGGCCAGCACATTCTCCAGATCTCTCACCAATGGAAAACGTCTGGTCAATGGTGGCCGAGCAACTGGCTCGTCACAATACGCCAGTCACTACTCTTGATGAACTGTGGTATCGTGTCGAAGCTGCATGGGCATCTGTACCCGTACACGCCATCCAAGCTCTGTTTGACTCAATGCCCAGGCGTATCAACCAGAGGTGGTTGTTCTGTGTACTGATTTCTCAGGATCTATGCACCAAATTGCGTGAAAATGTAATCTCATGTCAGTTCTACTATAATATATTAGTCCAATGAATAAATTTTTATCATCTGCATTTCTACTTGGTGTAGCAATTTTAATGGCCGGTAGTGTATATATTCAAAGTATTCCTATACTGTTGGAATGAGCGTAGGGGAGCAGATGTTGGAATCCTACACTGCCGCTCAAGGCAAGGTTCAAGTGGAGGTGATTTGTCATTGCCTTCCTCTGACGATATGGACGCAAAGACTGATGATCAGGTTATTTACGCCACCACCTCTTCTCTTCTTGTCTGACAAATTTTGGCAATATACACTGAAGAGCCAAAGAAACTGGTGCACCTACCTAATATCGTGTAGGATCCAGGAGCACGCAGTAGTGACGCAACATGACATGGTATGAACTCGAGCAATGTCTGAAGTAGTGCTGGAGGGAATTGACACCACGAGTCGTGCACGGCCGTTCATTAATCAGTGAGAGTACGAGGGGCTGGAGATCTCTTCTGAACAGCACGTGGCAAGGCATCCCAAATATGCTCAATAGTGTTCATTAATGGGGCGTTTGGTAGCCAAAGGAAGTGTTTAAACTCAGAAGACAGTTCCTGTAGCCACTCTGGAGGTGTGGGGTGTCGCATTGTCCTGCTGGAATTGCCAAAGTCTGTCGTAATTCACAGTGGACGTGAATGGGTGCAGGTGATCAGACAGGATGCTTACGTACGTGTCACCTGCCAAAGTCGTATCTAGACGTATCAGGAGTCCCACATCACTCCAACTGCACGCACACCACACCAATACAAAGCGTCCACCAGTTTGAACAGTCCCCTGTTGACATGCAGCGACCATGGATTCATGAGGTTGTCTCTATATCCGACCACGTCGATCAGCTCGATAAAATTTGAAACGAGGCTTGTCGGGCCAGGCAATATGTTTCTAGTCATCAACGTCCGAACGTTGGTGTTGACGGGCCCATGCGAGGTGTAAAGCTTTGTATCGTGCAGTCATCAAGGGTACACAAGTGCGCTTTCGGCTCCGAAAGCCCATATCGATGGTGTTTCCTTGAATGGTTCGCCCGCTGACACTTGTTGATGGCCCAGCATTGAAATCTGCAGCAATTTGCTGAAGGGTTTGACTTCTGTCACTTTGAAAGGTCCCCTTCAGTTGTCGTTGGTTCCGTTCTTGCAGGATGTTTTTCCGGCCGCAGTGATGTCGGAGATTTGATGTTTTACCGGATTCCTGATATTCACGGAAGACTCGTGAAATAGTAGAACAGTCAAAATCCCCACTTCATCGCTACCTCGGGGATGCTGTGTCCCATCGCTCATGCGCCGACTATAACACCACGCTCGCTGCCGTTGTAGCAGCAGTAACCGATCTAACACCTGCACCAGACACTTTTTGGACTTATATAAGCGTTGCCGGCCGCCGCGCCGTCTTCTGCCTGTCAACATACCTCTGTATTTGAAAACTAGTTTCTTTGGCGCTTCAGTGCGTATGCAGTCGAGTTTGACAGTATTACGTTGCCTTGGGCCAGTCAGCCTCAACTCGCATTATTCATTATCGGTTTCGCCTCATTATCATATCATAATGAGGTGAAACGTTTAGTACAAAACAAAAGCTGGATAGCGAAGTAGTAGGGAACTAAATTACAAATAGAAATAAATTCTATACGCAACCATCCATACTTAAGTACGTTACATAGTAAGTCGCCAACCGAATAGCCTTCTGAAAGCGAAAAGTAGTACAAAATTGCTTAGCTGTATTACAGTTATGTAATTTTTACTAGTTTTCACTTCGAGAAGGCTTTCTCTCAAAGTCAGTTTCACGTCGTAATATTCTTAAGCATATATTTTCCAATTAACTGATATTAACTTTACATTATTACGTAGTCAACTGTGGCTTTCAGTTGTGATAACCAGAGGGCAGATACGCTTAAACTGTCAGCGTCTCTCCGAGGCTCTTTAGTTGACGAGGTAGTGTGTAGCTTGCACTCCTGTACATGCGGTTATGTGTAGAGGTTAATTTCATCTGTAATTTATTTTTCTAATATTTTTGTTGTATTGCTTCTTCTCCAACACATCGTCTGATGAGGACTACGTATAAGTCGAAACGAATAATGAAACGACTTGCTTGATTCAAATATGTAAAAATTTTCAAAAAACCTGCATTTAAATCATCTGATTCTGCTCCTTTATAGCACTCTATAATAATGTCAGCGACACGCAGCAGATGCATATAAACAGAAGTAAAGAGCAGGAGGTCAAGCTCGCTCGTAATGCAGCAGGAACCGGAAGTACCGCATTCCGGACGCAGAAAGCCACATCCGTCGGTGGTGCGCTCTCGGAAGTAATCGTACGGCCCAGCAGAAGCTTTACAGTCAGGTCACAGCCGGGATTCGGTGAGCACGAAAGGATTTGTTGCAGAGCCGAGCTGCTGAGTCTAATGTTAGGGAAAAAAACGAAATAAACCCTGGCGTTTAGAGAGATAATACCAATATAATAACGATTCACAGCGATGAGAGCGCGTTACTTGCCCTACTTCATCAGCCACCCTTTTACAGAGTGAGTTCTTAAATTCAGAGCTACAAAAAAGAGCTTCATTTAACTGTAATGAATAGTAATGCACGTTTCGGTTCTCGTCTACATTTTTAAATTCCCATTTTCTGAGCGTTTCAGCCGACTGACCCGGTTAATGCAGGGAAATGAGTTTGGAAACTAAACGCAAAAGTCCACTACCACCATAACTACGCACGGTTACTCTTTAAAATAAACAAAAGAAATTCTACGTTTTTCAGCATTATTTATTATTTTTTCGATATGAAGATTCTACCGCAACGAATTTGTAAAAATGGAATGACTAATGAAGATTATTTGAGGATATCTCTACAATTCGTAACACAAGAACCGAAGATAGTACATCGAAATGTTTGTATTTATAACAGAATAGCCTGCACTTAACCACACATAAAAATGTATGTGTGTATGTTCCACATCTCCTCTTCAACGAATGGGCCGATTTCAGTCAAACTACTGTCTAGGAAGAATCGCTGTGTGGGTGGGAATGAAAAAGAAATGTAGGCCACGACTTGCGAATACCCAGTTTTTTTTCATCCACTATCTGAGAATGATAGTACTTGGTGCATTGCAACAAACATTACAAAGAATTTCAAGCCTTATTTTTAGCCTGTCATGTGATCTGAGAACATTAACGATTCGTTGATTTATTTATAGCTGGGCATTATGCCTCCGGTTGAAATATGACCCAACAGAGAGAGGGAAAGGAGGAGATGAATCAATAGAATCGAAATAGATACAAGTACCAGGTACCCACCTAGTAAGTGAATAATTTTACGCTGTCAGGAGTGTATACGTTGTTCCTCACAGACCAATCCCATGGGTACGATCTCATAAATCAGGAGAGCTAATAGACTAAGGAAAGAGTTTTCATATTGGTTAACTGTTAGCTAATGATCTTTAAGAAGGATGGTGGTTGAAATTCGTTCTCCTGTTAGGCATCAGTGCAATTTGCAGGCTATATTGATCTTCCCATTTTATGATACCAATGACTATAGGGGGGGGGGGGGGGACCAATAGGATGCGAATGTGATAATGGATAGTAGTGATAGCTAAGGCGAAATAATATATTGCATCTCGGCGATGTAATGCCAATTCATGAAAGTTGCTACTGCGCTCCAAGAAGCCTGAAATTATTTATGTCTTCAACATGGACAATGTTCACTTTCTCATGAACATTAGATCAGGTAGTGCAATTTTCTTTCAGAATCTGATACTTTCAACTCATTTGGAAGCTTTTAGCAACATGAAATAAATTGCAAAATGTATTTTACACAGAACATCCACAAATAAATCGGGTTAGGGATCACTTGAGAAGGGATTTATAAGAAACTTTTAAATCTTGAACGGAAGTATAAATTACAGACAACATGTAAGGAAAACTGTAACTGTTACATTCGAGCTTTAGTGCTGTAGTTGATTCCCTTGTAGAACTTTCGTTTCACTTGTTGGTATCCGTTGCGCGAAACCGGATTTCCCGATCTGGGAGCTGGTGACAGTGAGCCCTGGAAGTCTTTCCGAATATACGTGGGTTGCCTCAGCCGAAAACATTGCTACGAATGCGAAATGTTACGAATGTGTTATTTGAAGTGTCCTGAGCGCGCCAAGTTTCCGTCACTTTCGACAGATAATGTAGCTGCAGGACAGTTTCAAAAATGGCGTCTGTAGGTGAAGTACGTTACAAGCAACGCGCCGTCATATAACTTCTCGCCTCAGAGAAAGAAACTGTATGGAATATTCAGACGCTTGTGCAAAGTCTATGGAGAATCTGCTGTCAACAGAAGTACAGATAGTCGCTTGCCACGGAGGGTGAGGTCATCAGAACGCGGTTCGGCAGAGCTCCACGATTTGCAGCGGTCGGGGAGACCATCCAAGGCTGTCACACGTGACATGTTGCAGCGAGCTGATGTCATTCGCGAGGACAGACGCATTACGACTCGGCAGATGGCGCTGCATCTGTCAACCAGCAAAGGAAGTGTGGATGCAATTATCCGCACTCTTGGATATTGAAAAGTGTGTGCAACATGGGTCCCGCGGTGTCTATCGGTGGATAACAAATTTCACAGAAAAAGACATTTGTCTTGAGTTGTTGCAACGTTTTGAAGCTGAATGGGAGGCCTTCTTGTCCCGGATTGTGACAGGTGATGAAATCTGGGTTCTCCATTTTGAGCCCGAAACAAAACGACAGTCGATGGAATGGCGCCATTCCTACTCCCCACAGAATAAAAAATTCAACATTGATGTGATGCCAAAAGGTGGTACTATTAATTCAGAAGCATATGTCAACACGTTAACAAAACTCAGGACGCACTTCCGGCGACTTCGGCGCCACAGCAACCCAGGAGATGTTTTGCTGCAACACGATAACGCTCGGCCCACACTGTGAGGCAAGGAGCGCTGACGGGTCCGATAAATAAGGACAAATGCGCTCATACGCTCGGAGCCACCACATCATAGGCAAGTGCCTGGCTCTTTAAATAGGCCTTCAGAGTCGTAGGATATATTCTGTCATGCTGCCAATCTGCCATTGGAACCAGAAGGAATGACTGTCTATTGAGTTTCACTAAAACTACAGTTGTGATCCATCATTACTGTCTAGTGGGATAGTGCAGATGTTATGCAGGATGCCTCTTCAACTGACCAGGCACAGCGCTTCCGCACACCCTGCCGACTGACTCGTAAGCTCCTGCTACCGTCTTGGTCGATCCATGATGGATGACCAGGACCTAGTCTTCACGACAACTGACACCCTAGACCACAGTAGGCAATCGCCACCTGGACGCGTCACTAGTTTCCAGAGTGCTTAGGTGGAAGCTACGCTATGTCATCACACGTCGTCTGGGCGGACAGCGCCTTACTTACCCCACCGCTGTCGCCAGCACAGCACACGGCCGTGGCGCTGACTTGTGCGGCAGCAACCTTCCCATGTGCTGATGAGACATCACTACTTCTTCAAGGCATGCGCGCTTACGTCTGGCTGCTGACTGCAGCTCTGAGACTCTTACAGATCTGTACACATTGCACGATAAATAAATGTTATTTCAGATAATGTTGTGTCACTGACGTCTCTGGGTGAGAACTGGTCCATTCACCCACACTCAATGCTCGGTCTCCTTTTCACAACGTGACCCAATCACTCGCAACAGTATAAAAAGGGAAGGCAGAACAGGTAGAATAACCATTACTCCAGCAGTGACATCACCGCCCTTGACCACACTGACTGCCACTGCAGCACAGCAGTGCTTCACAGTAACTGCTGGAGAAATAGTTATTCTTCCTGTTTTGCTCTCTCTGTTATTAAATATCGATAAAACGAATATCGCACTATACTAATTTGAGACTGTGCTACTGAATGGACACATAAAATTCTACATTAAAAATTATTTGGTTTGTGACAGTAAACAACCAATGCTTTCTGTCGAATCTGAGGGCCGCATGAAAGACTTGGGGACCATTATTTTTTTGGGATGATTCAGGCAACATGTTGCAAAAACGAAATCACGGTCATTTGCTGAAGCGTCAGAGATAAAGAGCAAGACTTCCAGTGTAGAAATGCATGTGTGTGTGTTTGTTTCTGTGTGTGTGTGTGTGTGTGTGCCACATCTAAGTAGCTGAATCGGTTTGAACACAATTTGGTACATATATTACTTATTATCTGGGAAGAAGTACTGTGAGAGTAAGAAGCACCTACCTGGAACCAGCAGGGTTGTTATTCGCTGTCATCTAGGCTATCCTGAACAACAGATATGTTTTGTGGCTATGGTATACATGTGTATATGGGCAAAGCTGAGTGGAAAAAGGAATGAGAAGGAGATGGATACTGAGAGAAGGAGGATGAGGAGGACAGAGGAAGGAGGACAAGATGATGGACCAAGAGAGAGGTAGTAGGGATGGAGATAGAGAGAGAGAGAGAGAGAGAGAGAGAGAGAGAGAGAGAGAGAGAGAGAGAGAGCTAGGAGTACAAAGATAGGGAGGCAAAGAGGGTGGAGAGAGAGAGAGAGAGAGAGAGAGAGAGAGAGAGAGAGAGCTAGGAGTACAAAGATAGGGAGGCAAAGAGGGTGGAGAGAGAGGAGATGGATGGTAGAGGGATGAGATGAACAAAAAGTGGGAGGAGTAAAAGAGATGTACAGAGGGGGAAGGAGATGAACAGAGAGAGGAGGGGAGGAGATGGACTGAGAGAGAAGGGAAGAAGAGATGGACAGAGAGAGGGGCGAAGGAGATGAGCAGAGAGAGGGATGATATGATAGAACAAGGCAGTGTGTAGGAGGAGCCAGACAGAGAGAGAGAAGAGAAAGAGAGGGGCAGAGAGAGGGATGATGAGGTGATGGACCAAGGGAATGTGGGGGAGGAGATGGACAGAGAGATGGGAAGGAGGGGAGGTGTATCAGGCAACTGGAGAGGTATAATGGACAGACGCAAAAGGAAGACAGCGGTGGAGATGAACAGAGAGGGAAACAGGAGATGGATCAACAGAGAGGAGGCAGAGAAAAAGATGGCAGAGGGAGGGGAAGGAGGAGATGGAAAAGAAAGAGAGGGCAGGAGGGGATAGACAGAGAAAGGGGGAAAGAAGGGGATGTACAGACGGATGAGGGGGATGTGGACTGAGTTGGAAGATATGTGTGATGTAGAGATGTGTGAGCCAAGCACACGATAGAAGGCTAGTTAATAACAAATCAGCAAACTTCTGCCAAGTGCTAATGCTAATGTAAAAATGGGTGTTGTGTCCATGAATAGGGAACAACAACTAACAGCAGATTTGAGTACACAAGTTTATTCCACAGCAAGCGAAAAACCGACAGAGTATAATGCTAAACACCAATGAATGATCTAGAGCAGCTACTGTGATAGCTATCAGCAGAGTCCGTGGATGACTCCGAGATTGTAGTGCTTTGAAGCCAAATCCCTTGGGTTGTCCAGTTCCAGAATAGATTTGAAATTTTGATGATGGCGCGCTTAATGGTGTGGCGTTGTGGTATCAGCGGTAGTGAAGTCCAAGACGACACTTCTCAAGTGAGGGACTGCACTTATAAAGCTCCAGGCAGCATAGGAATATGACCGCCATTGATGAGTTTCCTGTGGCGTGGCATAGCGTGATTAGTATGGTACTGTCGTGTAGCTGTTTGATGTGGGCACACCAGCCGGGCATTCCCATGTTACCATGGAGGCAGCTATGTGCATTGGCTATGCCTGCGCTGCCTAACTCGTCAGGACTGTGCCTGTCCTAAGAATGGCTCAGCATGGGCTGTCTGACATGTGACCTGCAATCAGGAAGTGGCCGCACAATGGAGTGGCATTGATGATACCATATCTCTTCCCCGCAAAATGTCTCACTGTGGCTATGTACTGTGAGGGACCATGGCGACCATTGCGAGGTCTGGACTGAAGACAGGGCAATCAAGTCAGACCAGGAGTTGGGTCCAGAGATGTCCAACCCACATTCCAGCATCCAGTGCGGAGCCCCAGAAAAATTGTAAGAAACACTGGAAGTCGAATGCGCCTCCTGCCTGTTGGATATGAGCATTTCCACGATGACACAGGTGTGTCCAGGTCTGTAGGCGTTGCAGCAGACAACACTGAAGAGGAAGGGAGATGCAGAGGACGCTGTGGCGACTGCAGCGGAGGGGCCACTGGGTGTTGTGACGATGAAGGCCTCGTCACCAGGGCCTGCGAAGACTTGACAGCAACTCAGACATGACAGTCTTCGTATGAAGCATTTGTATAACGATTGGAATTCACGATATCCGGTGTTTTATGGCGCTACACGATAAGTTCGCTTATTTGGATAAAACCGTATGAAGCCTGAAGATGGCAAATTGTATGCCGAAACTGGTTGCTTTCAGAATAGAATAAAATATCTTAAAGTATATGGCTGTTGGTGAAGTTTACTGACATTTACCAGCCGAAGTCCCTTGGCCATGACGGCCCAACACAGACCTGTGTCTAAGTTCAGCTCAGTTGGGTGACAGCTCCCGATGCCAAAGTGAAGTCTGCTCCAAGTGGTGCCTCGCCGTAACGTCTGCTCGAGGTGGTGTCTGGTTGCAGACACGCTGCAATATGAAGAGACTTAGTGCCATCTTCTTCTGAAAATGAAGATTCGGTTCTCTGCCTTTTACTTGCGTCATTTAATTTGATTGGCTGAATTATAAATGCTGCTCCCTCCATTAGTCTCAATTCAGGTGTTAAATCAGTTACGAAAATCATTATAGTTGGTGCTACACAACTTGTGTCCTATTCTCTCCCACTCTCTGTCTACATTCGTGAGCCGGCCAATATTGGTGGGCGTCTGCAAATACATCCGTCTTCCTCACTCTTATTTCTGAGGTCTTTATATTAACCAATAGCAGCTGTTTTTTTCATTTCGTTAATCACTTCGGCTCTTGCAGAAGCCTGAGCGTGGCGGCGGCATCTCACTATTTTCAAATGCGTCCGAAACTTTCTGTTCCCTTTCTGCTTTCCAAGATGTTATCTTAACGTCTGTGTACTTCGGCGCATTCTGACGGCGTGCAGAACTGTCCACAATAGCCGTTCTTCCAGGACTCTGCCGAAACACCACGCATCCCCATGCCACGCAGCTAACACTCTTCGCTGCCCCTTCAACAGCCTAGAGTTAAGAATCTGGTTAGTGACTTGTACTGCGTCTGGCATCAAGTCAGTTTACTTCAAAGCATTGTTTAGTGTGGCTGGTTCCTTGCACGTGTGGCCAGGTCTTCCTCCAATACTGCTGAGGTCTGATTCCCTGCCGGCTTTTATGACTCATTGGTGCATCCCCTCGCCTATAGCCAAGTGCAAGATGCTTTCGTAGAGGCTTCTTATTTATATGTACAAGGAGTTAAATATGAAATTGTAATGTCCATAGGTAAGTACTGGCGATCACTGGTACTGATTCACATTTTATTTATCGGAGGTGATTAATTTATTCCGATTTCATTTGTCTTTCATTTTGGGTTTTACATCACTTACCGGTCATGTAACACTACCAAAGCTGTCTTGTCTAGAGACAACAATAGCAACATCAAATTGTGAAAAGCACTTTCAGGGCGAATGGAAACAAAACACAGAGCTTCCTCTGTGGTAGAACGTGCCTGGAGATAATACACAATACAAAAGCACACTCTTTGCCCCTACGACCACACCATTTAATATCGGGACACTTTGTATTAAAAACGCGTGCATCAGTCACTGGCTGTCTTCACTGTACCTATCACCGGCTGTACAAAAATCTGTCAGCTGCCCACCAAACACTGCGAGCCACTAAAGCACACTCCTAGTGCTCTGTAAGTTAAAACAATAATGACACCACTCTTTTCATATCTGCTTGCTGTTGGCATCTTCTCTGGCTACGGGGTAAAGCACATCCACCCTCCAGGCAGAAGATGTCTACAAGAGCTTGGACACGCTCTACGTTGACACTTGATTGCACAGGCTCCCTGACTCCTTGGCACGCCACGTTTTAGGCGAAGTTCTGTCTTGCATGCTGGTCAGCAGCTAACTGCTCTCCGCTACACTCCTTCGAGGCCAGCCCCAGAGGTGATCGCGTCGAAACTGGTGCATACACTGCATAGAGCGGGGCCTTTGGCAAAGCATGCCATCCAAATCTACCAAACTTTCGACCCCAGCGGAAAGAAGTCCAAAAGTACCACTTTTAAGAAAAAAAAGTATCTAAAAACAATTTTGCAGTACACTATAAACGCGCAACAAAAAGTGAATGAAGATTTTTAGAATCGCTGACGCCATGAACTATTCTCATTTATTTAAAAATGATGAATACTGACATTTCCAAGTACGTGACAATTACTTTCACATTAGGAGAATGTGATGTTCCTAGCAGAATGTTAGAAGTCTTGTGACAGCTTGACAGAACTGCACGTAAACATTCTTTGTATTTTGTTAATGACATCGGAAAATATGCTGTCCCTGGAAATAAACAAACCACCTCTAATTACAGTCCAACTTCAATCTTTCAAGTCTGTTCAAACCTTCTTGAGAAATTGGTCCGTGATAGATCACTGACTGATTTATCTCAGGAGATCTTTTGGCTGTCTCTCAGTTTGGTTTACACTGCACACGACCCACTACATACTAGCCCTCGTGAAACCAACAAGATAGAACAAGGACTTGCTGACCACATGAAAGCTGTATCGTATAAAACTGTATGGCTGACCTGAACAATTGACCAGTGTACGAAGCATAAGCGAGATTGCGAGGGTGCAACCTTCAAAGAGGCCGAACTCACCTTTAACAGCTCTCTGAACGAAACTGGTACATATTAGAAGCTAACCACCTAAAGCCAAACCCATCAAAGTCATAAATTTTTGCTCTCCACCTCAGGAATAAAGAGGCTTTCAGGAAATTACATCTACCGTGGAATGGAACCCTCTTGCACCCTTATTTCACCCCATAAGTACCAAGGATTAACATCGAAATGCTCCATCACTTTTAGAACACAACAAGTTCTTTGTCACTGTGCTACTCAGCTGAAGAATACACATCCACTGTGTGGTATATAGGTCGCCAACAGACTTGCCGCAGTGGTAACACCCGTTCCCATCGTATCACCGAAGTTATGTGCTGTCGGGCTTGACTAGCACTTGGATGGATCACCGTCCGGATCTGCCGAGTGCCGTTGGCAAGTGTGGTGCACTCAGCCCTTGTGAAACCAATTGAGGAGCTACTTGACTGGAAAGTAGCTGCACCAGTCACGAAAACTGACAATGACCGGGAGAGCCGTGTGCTGACCACATGCCGCATCCTGCGACGTCTAAGGGCTAAGGATGACACGGCGGCCGGTCAGTACCTCAGGGCTTTCAAGGCCTATTAGGACGGTGTTTGTTTGTTTGTGTGGCGTAGGTCAACCCATGCCCAGAGAGTGGATTCTGCCTTGAATGAACCTTGCGGGTTAATAATCAGATGCCTAAAACCCAACTCTGTTGGTAAGATATACAGCCATGCTGGCATTCTACCTCCAAGTATTCGTCGAGAAGACGCTGGTGATGAAGAATGAGAAAAGGTTGAAAACACTGAAGCTCACCCAATGTTTGGCCATTAACAATCTCACTGTAGGCTAAAACCAAAGAAACGTTTTCTCTGGACAGCAAAGCCTTTGAATGTACCTCCAGATAAGGACTTCAACTGTGTAAATTTAAACACCAAGTCTGTATCGAGCTGCATGAACGTCTTCCGGCTGGTGATTATGAGGTGAGGGGCGTTTGGAGGACCCTTAACCGAATAGGACCCTATATTGGCATGGACAAGACATCGCTTAAGTTGTGGGCTTCACACCAGGGGACAGCGCTGCGACTGCGGCCATGAGAAAACAGTCAGCCATACGTGCAACGACCATTGTGTCTATTTTCCTGATCAGAACTTAATATACTTCTCGCTAATGACAATGCCCTAGATGTGTCTCTGTTTTGGGGAAATGTTATCAAAACGTAGATTTGGTCAATTCCTTCGTATTGTTTTTTTTTTCTTTCTTTTTTCTTCTTTATATGTGAGTCATGTAAAACTTGAACCGGAGATATTGAGGAAATGGAAAGTGCTTGCCACTGACGTGCGGTTTTCATAGAATGGATTGGTAGTATGGGGTTCGTATTGTTACCAATAAAAAGATAGTAATAATACGTTGAAAGTGTATTTTTACAGCTACATCTACGTGATTACTCTGCTAGTCACAATAGAGTGCCTGGCAGAGGGTTCAATGAACCAGCTGTCTCTCTGCAGTTTCACACTTTTCTGTGCAAGCCCTGATTTCTTTTGTTTTTCTCCCTATGTAGTGGGGGCCAACAGAATGTTTTCGCAATCGGAGGAGAAAATTGGTGATTGAAATTTCATGAGAAGATCCCGTCGCAACGAAAAACGCCTTTGTTTTAATGATTGCTACTCCAATTCACATATCATTTCTGTGGCACTATTTCCCCTACTTCGCGATAATACAAACGGGTTGTCCTTTTATGAACTTTTTCGATGTCATCCGTCCGTCCCACCTGATGCGGATGCCACACTGCACAGGGTTACTCAGAATAGGGCGGACAAGCGTGGTGTAAGCAGTCTCTTTAGTGGGTCTGTTACACCTTTTAAGCGTTCTTCCAGTGAATAGCAGTTTTTGGTTTGCTCTGCCTACAACAATATCTACGTGATCGATCGAATTTAGGTTATTTGTAATTTTAATCCCTCATTATTTAGTTGAATTTACAGTCTTCAGGTTTAAGTGACTAATCGCGTAATAAAAATTTAGCGGATTTCTTTCAGTACTCATATGAATAACTTCGTACATTTCTTTATTCAGGGTCAACTGCCACTTTTCACATCACACAGATATCGCATCTAAATCATTTGGCAATTGGGTTTGGTCATCTGATGACTATACAAGGCGGTAAATGACAGCATCATCTGAAAACAATTTGACAGGGCTACTGAGATTGTCTCCTATGTCGTTAACATAGATCAGGAACAATATAGGGCCTATAACACCTGCTTGGGGAACGCCGAATATTATTTCTGTTTTACTCGATGACTTTCCGTCTGTTATTACGAACTGTGACCTCTCTGACAGGAAATCACGAATCCAGTCGCACAACTGAGGCGATATTCCATAGGCAAGCAATTTGGTTAGGAGATGCTTATGAGGAACTGTGTCGAAAGCCTTCTGAAAATCTAAAAGCATGGAATCAATTTGATATCCCCTGTCGATAGCACCCATTGCTTCACGAGTATAAAGAGCTAGTTGCGTTTCACAAGAACGATATTTTCTGAATCCACGCTATGTGTCAATAAATAGTTTTCTTCGACGTAATTCATAATGTTCTAACACAGTATATGTTCGAAACCTTACTGCAAATCGACATTAGTGATATGGGCCTGTAATTCAGCGGATTACTCCTATTTTCGTTTTTGTGAGTCGTTGTGACATGAGCAATTTTCCAGTCTTTAGGTACGGATCTCTCTGTGAGCGGGCGCTTGTATATAATTGTAAATCTGGAGCTATTGTATCAGCAAACTGTGAAAGAAACCTGACTGGCATACAATATGGACCTGAGGCCTTGTCTTTATTAAGTGATTTAAGCTGCTTTTCTACACCGAGGATATCTACTTCTATGTTTCTCATCTTGGCAGTTGTTCTTCATTGGAATTCAGGAATCTTTGCTTAGTCTTCTTTGGTGAAGGAGTTTCGGGAAACCGTGTTTAATAACTCTGCTTTCTACATCTACATCCATACTCCGCAAGCCACCTGACAGTGTGTGGCGAAGGGTACCCTGAGTACCTCTATCGGTTCTCCCTTCTATTCCAGTCTCGCATTGTTCGTGGAAAGAAGGATTGTCGGAATGCTTCTGTGTGGGCTCTAATCTCTCTGATTTTATACTCATGGTCTCTTCGCGAGATATACGTAGGAGGGAGCAATATACTGCTCGACTCCTCGGTGAAGGTACGTTCTCGAAGCTTCAACAAAAGCCCGTACCGAGCTACTGAGCGTCTCTCCTGCAGAGTCTTCCACTAGAATTTATCTATCATCTCCGTAACGCTTTCGAGATTACTAAATGATCCCGTAAAGAAGCGCGCCGCTCTCCGTTGGATCCTCTCTATCTCTCCTATCAACCCTATCTGGTACGGATCCCACACTGCTGAGCAGTATTCAAGCAGTGGGCGAACAAGCGTACTGTAACCTAATTCCTTTGTTTCCGGATTGCATTTCCTTAGGATTCTTCCAATTAATCTCAGTCTTGCATCTGCTTTACCGACGATCAACTTTATATGATCATTCCATTTTAAATCACTCCTAATGCGTACTCCCAGATAATTTATGGAATTAACTGCTTCCAGTTGCTGACCTGCTATTTTGTAGCTAAATAATAAGATATCTATCTTTCTATGTATTCGCAGCATATTACACTTGTCTACATTGAGATTCAATTGCCATTCCCTGCACCATGCGTCAATTCGCTGCAGATCCTCCTGCATTTCAGTACAATTTTCTATTGTTACAACGTCTCGATACACCACAGCACCATCTGCAAAAAGCCTCAGTGAACTTCCGATGTCATCCACCAGGTCATTTATGTATATTATGGATAGCAACTGTCCTATGACACTCCCGTGCATCACACCTGAAATCACTCTTACATCGGAAGACTTCTCTCCATTGAGAATGACATGCTGCGTTCTGTTACCTAGGAACTCCTCAACCCAGTCACACTATTGATCTGATAGTCCATATACTCTTACTTTGTTCTTTAAACGACTGTGGGGAACTGTATCAAACCCCTTGCGGAAGTCAAGAAACAAGACATCTACCTGTGAACCCGTGTCTATGGCGCTCTGAGTCTCTTTTTTGAAACCCATGCTAATTCCTACAGAGTAGATTTATAGTCTCCAGAAAAGTCAATATACTCGAACATAATACGTGTTCCAAAATTCTACAACTAATCGACGTTAGAGATGTAGGTCTATAGTTCTGCTCATCTGTTCGACGCAGCTTTTGAAAACGGGGATGACCTGTGACCTTTTCTAATCCTTTGGAATGCTACGCACTTCTAGATACCTCCGGTACACCGCTGAAAGAAGGGGGGCAAGTTCCTTCGCGTTCTCTGTGTAAAATCGAACTGGTATCCCGTCTGGAGGACTGTACCGGTGGTCTAGGGCTTCCTTGGTTCAAGTCTTCCCTCTAGTGAAAAGTTTAATTTTGCCGGCACGGTAGCTCAGCGTGTTCGGTCAGCGGGTTACGTGCCCTCTGTAATAAAAAAAACTGAGTCAATCGATCAACAACGAACATAAATGGATGTCTTACGACGTCCGCCCCGAGCAGATGCAACGAACAAAAGCGACAAAAATGAGATTTTTAAAAAAAAAAAAAGGGGGTAGCGTCTTTGATTCATAATAAAAACGTTTTCTGTCCCGGGTTCGATCCCCGCCACTGCCTACATTTTGATAAATAATCAGCATTGGCGGCCGAAGACTTCCGGCATAAGAAGTCAGCCTCATTCTGCCAACGGCCTGGTCAAAGAGGGCGGAGGAGCGGATAGAGGTTCAGGGCACTCTCTTGTCCTAGGGGTGCGAAATTGCCCCTAAAGGCGACAGAATCAGCAATGATCAACGACATGAGGAGCAGAAGGCAATGGACACCACTGCATTAAAGACACGTAACGTGTGTCCACAGGACATGTGGCCTGTAGTTGAAGAAGGGTCATGATAATCTCTCCATTGGCAAAAGATTCCGGAATAGTCCCCCATTCGGATCTCCGGGAGGGGACTGCCAAGGGGGAGGTTACCATGAGAAAAAGATTGAATAATCAACGAAAGGATAATGCTCTACGAGTCGGGGCGTGGAATGTTGGAATGTCAGAAGCTTGAACGTGGTAGGGAAACTAGAAAATCTGAAAAGGGAAATGCAAAGGCTCAATCTAGAAATAGTAGGGGTCAGTGAAGTGAAGTGGAAGGAAGACAACTGGTCAGATGAGTATCGGGTAATATAAACAGCAGCAGAAAATGGTATAACAGGTGTAGGATTCGTTATGAATAGAAAGGTAGGGCAGAGGGTGTGTTACTGTGAACAGTTCAGTGACCGGGTTATTCTAACCAGAATCGACAGCAGACCAACACCAACAACGATAGTTCAGGTATACATGCCGACGTCGCAAGCTGAAGACGAACAGATAGAGAAAGTGTATGAGGATATTGAAAGGGTAATGCAGTATGTAAAGGGGGACGAAAATCTAATAGTCATGGGCGACTGGAATGCAGTTGTAGGGGAAGGAGTAGAAGAAAAGGTTAAAGGAGGATATGGGCTTGGGACAAGGAATGAAAGAGGAGAAAGACTAATTGAGTTCTGTAACACGTTTCAGCTAGTAATAGCGAATACCCTGTTCAAGAATCACAAGAGGAGGAGGTATACTTGGAAAAATCCGGGAGATACGGGAAGATTTCAATTAGATTACATCATGGTAAGACAGAGATTCCGAAATCAGATACTGGATTGTAAGGCATACCCAGGAGCAGATATAGACTCAGATCACAATATAGTAGTGATGAAGAGTAGGCTGAAGTTCAAGACATTAGTCAGGAAGAATCAATACGCTAAGAAGTGGGATACGGAAGTTCTAAGTAATGACGAGATACGTTTGAAGTTCTCTAACGCTATAGATACAGCAATAAGGAATAGCTCAGTAGGCAACACAGTTGAAGAGGAATGGACATCTCTAAAAAGGGCCATCACAGAAGTTGGGAAGGAAAACATAGGTACAAAGAAGGTAGCTGCGAAGAAACCATGGGTAACAGCAGAAATACTTCAGTTAATTGATGAAAGGAGGAAGTACAAACATGTTCCGGGAAAATCAGGAATACAGAAATACAAGTCGCTGAGGAATGAAATAAATAGGAAGTGCAGGGAAGCTAAGACGAAATGGCTGCAGCAAAAATGTGAAGACATCGAAAAGGAATTCCACTGTTAAATGCAGAGGAGAGAGCAGATAGGTGGAAAGAATACATTGAAAGCCTCTATGAGGGTGAAGATTTGTCTGAAGTGATAGAAGAAGAAACAGGGGTCGATTAAGAAGAGATAGGGGATCCAGTATTAGAATCGTAATTTAAAAGAGCTTTGGAAGACTTACGGTCAAACAAGGCAGAAGGGATAGATAACATTCGATCAGAATTTCTAAAATCATTAGGGAAAGTGGCAACAAAACGACTATTCACGTTGGTGTGTAGAATATATGAGTCTGGCGACATACCATCTGACTTTCGGAAAAGCATCATCCACACAATTCCGAAGGCGGCAAGGGCTGACAAGTGCGAGAATTATCGCACAATCAGCCTAACAGCTCATGCATCGAAGCTGCTTACAAGAATAATATACAGGAGAATGGAAAAGAAAATGGAGAATGCGCTAGGTGACGATCAGTTTGGCTTTAGGAAAAGTAAAGGCACGAGAGAGGCAATTCTGACGTTACGGCTAATAATGGAAGCAAGGCTAAAGAAAAATCAAGACACGTTCATGGGATTTGTCGACCTGGAAAAAGCGTTCGACAATATAAAATGGTGCAAGCTGTTCGAAATACTGAAAGAAGTAGGAGTAAGCTATAGGGAGAGACGGGTCATATACAATATGTACAACAACCAAGAGGGAATAATAAGAGTGGACGATCAAGAACGAAGTCCTCGTATTAAGAAGGGAGTAAGACAAGGCTGTAGCCTTTCGCCCCTACTCTTCAATCTGTACATCGAGGAAGCAATGATGGAAATAAAAGAAAGGTTCAGGAGTGGAATTAAAATACAAGGTGAAAGGATATCAATGATACGATTCGCTGATGACATTGCTATCCTGAGTGAAAGCGAAGAAGAATTAAATGATCTACTGAACGGAATGAACAGTCTAATGAGTACACAGTATGGTTTGAGAGTAAATCGGAGAAAGACGAAGGTAATGAGAAGTAGTAGAAATGAGAGCAGCGAGAAACTTAACATTAGGATTGATGGTCACGAAGTCAATGAAGTTAAGGAATTCTGCTACCTAGGCAGTAAAATAACCAATGACGGACGGAGCAAGGAGGACATCAAAAGCAGACTCGCTATGGCAAAAAAGGCATTTCTGGCCAAGAGAAGTCTACTAATATCAAATACCGGCCTTAATTTGAGGAAGAAATTTCTGAGGATGTACGTCTGGAGTACAGCATTGTATGGTAGTGAAACATGGACTGTGGGAAAACCGGAACAGAAGAGAATCGAAGCATTTGAGATGTGGTGCTATAGACGAATGTTGAAAATTAGATGGACTGATAAGGTAAGGAATGAGGAGGTTCTACGCAGAATCGGAGAGGAAAACACTGATAAGGAGAAGGGACAGGATGATAGGACATCTGCTAAGACATGAGGGAATGACTTCCATGGTACTAGAGGGAGCTGTAGAGGGCAAAAACTGTAGAGGAAGACAGAGATTGGAATACGTCAATCAAATAATTGAGGACGTAGGTTGCAAGTGCTACTCTGAGATGAAGAGGTTAGCACAGGAAAGGAATTCGTGGCGGGCCGCATCAAACTAGTCAGTAGACTAATGACCAAAAAAAAAAAAAAATCCCGTCAGGTCCAACGGCCTTTCCTCTTTTGAGCGATTTTAATTGTTTCTCTATCCCTCTGTTGTCTAGTTCGATATCTACCATTTTGCCATCTGTGCGACAATCTAGAGAAGGAACTACAGTGTAGTCTTCCTCTGTGAAACAGCTTTGGAAAAAGCATTTAGTATTTCGGCCTTTAGTCTGTCATCTCCTGTTTCAGTACCATATTGGTCACAGAGTGTCTGGACATTTTGTTTTGATCCACCTACCGCTTTGACATAAGACCAAAATTACTTAGGATTTTCTGCCAAGTCAGTACATAGAACTTTACTTGCGAATTCATTGAACGCCTCTCGCATAGCCCTCCTCACACTACATTTCGCTTCGCGTAATTTTTGTTTGTCTGCAAGGCTTTGGCTATGTTTATGTTTGCTGTGAAGTTCCCTTTGCTTCCGCAGCAGTTTTCTATCTCGGTTGTTGTACCACGGTGGCTCTTTTCCATCTCTTACGAACTTGTTTGGCACATACTCGTCTAACGCATACGATGGTTTTGAACTTTGTCCACTGATCCTCAACACAATCTGTACTTGAGACAAAACTTTTGTGTTGAGCCGTCAGGTACTCTGTAATCTGCTTTTTGTCACTTTTGCTAAACAGAAAAATCTTCCTACCTTTTTTAATATTTCTATTTACAATATTTCTATTGCCAGTCTATATCCGGCAAATTAAAATCTCCACCCAGAACTATAACATGGTGGGGAAATCTATTCGAAATATTTTCCAAATTATCCTTCAGGTGCTCAGCCACAACAGCTGCTGAGCCAGGGGGCCTATAGAGACATCCAATTACCATGTCTGAGCCTGCTTTAACCGTGACCTTCACCCAAATCATTTCACATTTCAGACCTCCGTCAATTTCCTTCGATACTATTGCACTTCTTATCGCTATAAACACTCCTCCCCCTTCACTGTCCAGCCTGTCTTGCAGTATACATTCCAATCTGAGTTTAGGATTTCATTACTGTTTACGTCTGGTTTCAGCCAACTTTCTGTCCCTAGTAGTAAATGGACGTTGTGACCGTTTATTAATGAGAGCAGTTCTGGGACCTTTCTATAGAACATTAATATTGTTATTCCCTGTTGCATTTTGCCTACTCCTGCCTTGCCGCGTCTCAGGAGGCGTCTTGTCGGGCCTAGGGAGGGAATTCTCTAACCTAGAAAAACCCCATGTGCACTCCACACGTACTCCGCTACCCTTGTAGCCGCTTCCGGCGTGTAGTGCACGCCTGACCTATTCAGGGGGACCCTACATTTCTCCACCCGATAGCGGAGGTCGAGAAATTTGGACCCCAGATCTCCGCAGAATCGTCTGAGCCTCTGGTTTAAGCCTTCCACTCGGCTCCAAACCAGAGGACCGCGATCGGTTTTGGGAACGATGCTACAAATAGTTATCTCTGATTCCACCCCGCGAGCGAGGCTTTCCGCCTTCACCAATTTCGCCAACCGCCTGTACGAACTGAGGATGACCTATGAACCCAGACAACAGGAGCCATTGGTGCCGACATGAGCAACAATTTGCAGTCGGGTGCACCCAGTGCTCTCTATCGTCGCTGGTAGGGCCTCCTCCACATCTCGAATGAGACCCCTTGGCAAGCAGACAGTGTGAACACTGGCCTTCTTCCCCGACCTTTCCGCTATTTCCCTAAGGGGCTCCATCACCCGCCTAATGTTGGAGCTCCCAATTACTAATAAACCCCTCCCCCCGTGTGCCTGCTCGGACCTTGCTGAAGGAGCAGCCACATGTCCACTCACAGGCAGAGCGGGCGATGCCACACGGCCAGCCTCCACATTGACCCTCCGCCTCGTGCGCCGCGAACGCCGCTGAACCCGCCACTCCCCTTGGGGAGAGGGTGGCTCAACCGCGCCCGGTACCCGCGAAGATGTCTCGACAGCAGGGACAGTGGGTGAAGCATGTAACGCCTGGGGTGTACCTTGCGACGCACCAGACTCCCCACTGCCGCTACAATCCGAGGCAGCAGCCTGAAGACGGCTGACCGCGGCCATCAACACGCTCAGCTGTTCGCGAACAATGGCCAGCTCCTCCTGCGTCCGTACACAGCAGTCACACATCCTATCCATCATAAGGAATCAAGTTACTGAAGAGAGTTAATCAACTTTTAACTAGACTGCTAATTCACTAAAGGCGGCTGATTATTGACTAAACTGTGATTGCTAGCTACTTCTTGGAAATAGCACTACCTGTCTCTGGACTGTATTGAAAGCAAACACTAGCACTACTGGCACTATGGTTGACTAAAGGGATTCTCTCTGACTGTATTCAAAACAAACACGAGATCTATGGAACACTATTAATAGGACTCGACAATTAAAGCTTCCTAAAAGCAAAAACACACGGAAGAAGAAGTGACAAGTAAGAAAAATACACTTAATACTTAAATTAAGGTAGCTCACTGCACAGCAAACGTGAGGTAGACGGCAGTTAGGTGCTTTTGTTGCACTGTCATCAGTGACTCCACCGTTGTTTTCGCAAAGTGAAGTTATTGATTGTGTCTTGTCACTGGTGTTCTTTACGTATGACCAGAATCTCTTCGGTTTTTCTGCCAGATTCTAAGATAGAGTGTCGTTGTGGAAATTATTATAAGCACCTCGCATTGAAGTACGCGCTGTTTTTCGAACTTCTGCAAAACTTTGCCAGTCTTGGGGATTTTGCGTTGTTTTAAATTTGGCATGCTTTTTTCTTGGCTTCTGCAACAGCGATCAGACCCCTTTTGTGTACCATGGGAGGTCAGTACCATCATTCATTAATTTATGTGGTATACATCTCTGAACTGCCGTCATTACTATCTCTTTGAAATCAGTCGACATCTTTTCTGATCTTAGATGATCACAACGGAAGGAGTGGAGACTGTCTCTTAAAAAAGCATTAAGAGCATTTTTATCAGCTTCTTTAAACAAATGTACTTTGCGTTTCTTTTTTATGGTGGAGGGTGTTATGGTATTCAGCCTACCAGCAACTGCCTTGTGGTAGCTAATCCCTGTGTTCGTCATGATAGTCCCTATTTGTTGCTAAGAGTTCAAGTGTGCTTTCACAACTATTTACGCTTTGAGTGTATTAAAGAACTAATTGTTCAAAATAATCTTCTGAGAAAGCATTCAGTAATTTCGGAAACGTTTTATGCCTGCCGCCGGCTTTAAACGTATAATTTTTTCAGTATATCGAGGGTAGATTGAAGTCACCACCGTCTGTAATTGTTTGATTGGGGTAACTATTTGAAATGAGACTTAAGTTTTCTTTGAACTGTTCAGCAACTATATCTTCTGAGTCGGGGGGGGGGGGGGGGAGTAAAACGATCCAATTAATACTTTAGTCCGATCGTCAAGTGTAACCTCTACCCATACTATTTCGCAGGAACTATCTATTTCAGTTTCGCTGCAGGGTAAATTATTTCTGACAACAATAAATACTCCTCCACCAACTGTATTTAATCTAACCTTTCTGAACACTGTTAGGTCGTTTGAAAAATGTCGGATGAACTTATTTCCGGCTTTAACGAGCTTTCCGTACCTATAACTATTTGAGCTTCAGTGCTTTGTATTAGGGCTTGGAGCTCTGGTTCTTTCCCAGCACAGCTACGACAATTTACAACTACAATACCGTCGTTTCTACAACTCCCTTACTGTGTTTTATCTGCCCCGTTTTAGATGGACGCCCTTTCTGTGGTTTCCTGAGACCTTATGACCTAAAAAACAGCCAAGTTTTTGTGTAAATACACTGTTGTTTAAACAGAACAATGGCTATTGACATTAACAAATTAAATGTAGGGTAATTAGAATGTCAGTGATGTTTGTTGCAGGAGTAGTTTACGAGATTCCGTATTTTGAAAAGTTCCCACACTGACACGTGTACAATACCTGTGGTAGCACATAGTAAAGAACAATAGAAGTACATACACTAGTTATGCGGGATCCGATTAGTAGCGAGACAATTGACCTCCATAGTTTGTGTTCAAAATTACCAACGGCAGTGGCAGTCTGACATGGAACGACTGCTGTAACCGTACTAGCATTTCAGCGGAGATGTTGCAGTGGTACGTCGCTGCGTATCATTGCGTGTAGTTGGTATGTCCTTGCAGACATCGTCTTTCTGCTTTCCCCACAGTTAAACGCCTACAGGGGTCAAATCCGGGGATCGGGCCGTCAAAGCTACATGTCCGATCCAACGCTTTTGGAAACAATTCGTGAAGACATGCTCTGGTACTTTGTGCACTATGAGCTGGACAGCCATCATGTTGGTACCACAGGTTCCTACTAGTCTGCAGAGGAACGTCTTCTAGCATCGGTGGAAGATGGTCTCATAGGAGACTGCGATACTTTTGCGCTTGGCTGACTCATGCCATATCCTCGTGCGATTACGCGGCTCCTAACGTGCGGATCAATTTCAACAGCAGCAAGAACGTTAATTCCCCTCCTCCCTTCCGTCACCACTTGTTTCCTTTTCTTACCACTTTCACGTAATTGTTTGAAGTGACTGATCAATAACTGCCGCTATGGTTGACGTCTATTGGGATGTCTTACCGCTTACGTCGCACAAAAACGAACTGCATTCTTCTTCCTCTCTCCTTATACCACGAGCATGTTGGCATTTTCCGCGTGGGTGTATCACACCGGCCACTCATGACCTACTGCTGGGGTTTTAACAGACTAAGTCACTGGCAAATCTCAGTGGACTCGAGGAATACACCAGCACATTGTAAGCAAACATAACAAGGTCGTACCTAGCAACTACACAAGTTGAATGGCACAAACATCTGTCGCTGTGGAATCTTTTCAAAATATGCTATCTCATAAAGTCCTTTGTTTAATTCACGATGTAATCATTCAGTGTGGCAACACACGTCCTTACGATCGTGTTCTGCACGGAAGATGACATTTCGGTCAACGAAAAACCACGCCAGCGATGACGTCATGGCACCTATCAAACTGAGTAGTGTTTGTAGGTTAGTGCCACATCCACAGTCGCTGTGTACACAGACACAGACGTTACATTATGGCACAGGGAAGACGCCAGCCAGATTCTCTACGATGGACAATCATAGAAAGAATGGAAGCAGGACAGTCGTAAATTCATGTGGCCCGATGGCTTAACGTGAGTCGTTTTGTTGTTTCTCGGATGTGGCGATTGTTAATAGAGACCGAAACGGTCTCCCGAAGACCAGGGCAGGGCCGACCATGTTTGACATCAGAAAGGGAGGAACGTTATTTGGCTGTAAGGATACAACGGTGCGGCGTTAGTGCTGTGTATGAACTGGCATCGGACCTCGCAGCATCCACTGGACGTGTTGTACCGAGACAAACGGTGTACAGAAGGCTTTGACGGAGTGGCCTTTACTGTCGGAGACCTGCTGTATGTGTGCCTATGGCGCGTTCACAGTAAGCTACGTCTACACTGGCGCCGTCAACATGCCACCTGTACAGTCGACGAGTGGACCAATGTCCTTATCACAGACGAGTCGCGATTTGCTCTTGAGAATTCTTCTCTACGGATTCGCATCTGAAGGGAATGTAGAACAAGATTTCGGGACCCGAACATTGTGGAAAAAGACCGAGGATCGCTGGTGGTGGGGGCAGCGATTATGTTGACCGCTCGAACACCTCTTCATGAAGGTGTACGGGTGAATCGGAAAGGTTTAACTGCTGTCAGTACCGTGACGAGGTCTTGGGACTTAATGTACGGTTGTTGCGAGGTGCTGTGCCCCCAGACTGCGTATTGATGGACGATAATGCCCGACCTCATAGAGCACGAGTGGTTGATGTTTTCTTGAAAACAGAAGATACTGCACGAATGGCGTGGCCTGTTCGGTCCCGCGATCTGAATCCCATAGAGTATATCTGGCATGCATTAGGGAGACGTGTTAGATCCCATCAACATCCACCAACCACTCTCCAAGACTTGCGAGCAGCTCCGCAGGAAGAATGGGCGTTATTGTCTCAACATGACATTGATGACGTTATTAACAACAAGCTCCGTCGTTGAAAGGCCTATATTGGTGCCAGAGGTGGTCACACCCCATAGTGAACAAATTAATCAACTGTTGGAAAGCGTTTGTAAATCTGTTAAGCTGGAAAAAACAAAGAACATTTTCGTCTACTGTTCTGTTCAAATGTGTGTGAATTCCTAAGGGACCAAATTGCTGAGACCACTGGCCCCTAGTCTTACACACTACTTAAACTAAGTTATGCTAAGAACAACACACACATGCCTGAAAGGCCGCTCGGGATTAGCCGAGCGGTCTAGGGCGCTGCAGCCATGGACTGTGCGGCTGGTCCCGGCGGAGGTTCGAGTCCTCCCTTGGACATGAGTGTGTGTGTTTGTCCTTAGGATAATTTAGGTTAAGTAGTGTGTAAGCTTATGGACTGATGACCTTAGCAGTTAAGTCCCATAAGATTTCACACACATCTGAACATGCCTGAAGGAGGACTCGAACCTAAGGCGGGAGGCGCCGCTCAGTCCGCGAAATGGCGCCTCAAACATCGCCTCTCCGCGCGGCCTACTGTTCTGCATGTTGCACTTGTTTATGTTCTGTATTCTTTACGTTGTTTCTACTTTGCTATCACCTGTTTGTACTATTTTCTGACAAAATAAACCCAAACTTCCAAAATTTTCGTGCCGGCGGATACTGCGGTCTTCAGCTGTACGTAATTTTGTTTTGGAGCACAAGGGCTATTTTCATGCTAGTTTTCCACTCATCTTCGTTTGTTTATTTTATTTAAATCGATTTATGACTTCATCTTCAGGCACATTCTGATGACTGTACATAAGTGTTTGAAGCTGAAACTACGAAAGGCTTCGAAATAGATTTTGAGTAAAGAGCAAACGCAAATGTGTGGAGAAACTGGTATGAAAATAACCTTTGTGCTCCATAGTCGTAGAAGAGCATCATTTCTACAGATTCTTCTGTAAGATAGCGTTGTCCCGCAGGGGCTGCCCTTAGAATGTTTATATATTTACAGTTTTGTCCGTCAAACTATTATTAAAAACTTAAAACAAAAGCGAATTCTTACAAATTCAATAAATTCAACAGACAGTTGGATGAGAATGAATATCAGCGTACTCAGGAGCACTCTCATCTAGTCACACCATTTTGCAGTTTCCATTTTAGGTCTCTAAATAGCACATTATGTTTTTTTCACAAAGTTATGTCATGCTAAAACTTGCCTTAAGATGTGATATACTACATTTCCACTCTGTTGTTAGCTGACTTGGTAGATTTACTTCAGTTCGCTGGTATGTATTCAAGATGTATGATAATGGTAACGGCCGAAACTGATAGGAGTGAAAAATAAAAGGACGGTATAGAACCAGCGATATTTGTAATAAAAATATTTCCTTTCAGAAAATTTATACTGGTTTAGAATCCACAAGCAATAAAACAGAGCTGTACGCAAGTTGTTCGCTGCAGTTGGTGTATGATTTGTCTCTATAGTCATAAACATCTGAAGTCCATTAAGTATAATAATAATGGCGTATGACGAGCGCCTCCCGTCGGGTAGACCGCTCGCCTGATGCAAGTCTTTCGATTTGGCGCCATTTCGGCGACTTGCGCTTTGATGGGGGTGAAATGATGATGATTAGGACAACACAACACCCAGTCCCTGAGAGAAAATCTACGATCCAGCCGGAAATCGAACCCAGGCCCTTATTATTGACAGTCTGTCACAATGACCACTTTTTCTTTTCTTTTTTTTGTTGATCTCATTTTTATGTTCTATATTGTTCGTTGTATTTGTTCGTGGCGGACGTCCGATGACACCTGTTCAGGTTGTTCGTTGATCCGTTCACTCACTTTTTTTATTACAGAGGGTAGCCACTCAGCTACCGGGGGCGGTCAGTCCATTAAGTTAACCAGCGTTACTTTGAAACGGCATTTGTATTATTTTCTAGTAGTGATTCGGTATTCTCTCTCTCTCTCTCTCTCTGTCGAATTTGACTGAAAAGCGATACCTACACTATTTTAATCAGCCTCCTATTGACAGGAGATGGAGATGTAATCCACTCGAAATTTCTACACCCCATTTGCATCACATCGAAAGCGCCACACTGTGATTAAATTGTCGCCAAACCATGGTCTAGTCTCTGCTGCGTAACGAGGAAAAAACACAAGCGTGGCCTGATTACCGTAAGAGGGCTGAGACTGTCTCCGCGTAGCGACCCAGCTGAACGCAGTGTGTCGGTGTTAATTAAACGGGCGGCCCTCCATTCGTTTTTTTTTTTCCGGGAAAGGATCTGAAGAGAAATCAGTTCCGTTAATTAACCGGTCTCCCCTGCCTTCATTAATCCGATAAGGGGAAGGCGCGAAACGTTCAGTAGTTTCTGCTGGGACTGGCCGTCTCCGGCCTTTCGTTTCGTCACCAGGTTTTGATCCCGCTTTGAGATGCAAAAGAATATGAAAGTGTCTCAAGGCGTAACTGAGAAGAAAACGATGAAAGGTCATTCGGACTATTGAACGGAAACTTTTATTTAATTATTTATTTCGTTGATAATATTGCCACATTTTCTTCGCGATGTCCGTGCTGCTGTGTCTTGAGTGTACAGGATCTGCCCTGTGAACATTACGCTTACATAGCCCGTCCAAAAAGTTCCTACACTGATTGAATTCCCGGCGTATAATCGACATCAAAGCTACGGTGTCAGCTTCAACTAACAACTGCAAGGCCGGCCTTTTGTGACCGAGCGGTTCTGGGCGCTTAAGTCCGGAACCGCGCTGCTACTACGGTCGCAGGTTCGAATCCTGCCTCGGGCATGGATGTGTGTGATGTCCTTAGGTTAAGTTAGGTTTAAGTAGTTCTAAGTCTAGGAGACTGCTGACCTCAGATGTTAAGTCCCATAGTGCTTAGTGCCATCTGAAACATCTGAACAACTGCAAACAACAGAGGTGCATCCAGTTTTAAGAATTGGACGTAGTAACATGGCTGTGTCAGAAACTGCCATGGAAGAACGAACTGAACACCTCAAAGTCAAGAGCTGAAGACATTCTGTAAAATACTTCGAAGGAGAGAAAAGTGTGTGCAAAGTTTACCCCCGCTTTGACCCTCGAAGAAAAGTAACGACGCGTGGCCGCCAAGCGCGACTTGACTGAAAATCAAAACGCGGACAGTTCCTTTCTGGAAAACATCGTCACGAGTGGCGGGTAGCGAAATTTGGTGTTATCAGTACGAACCTTCCACAAAGCTACAAGGTGCAGAATGAGTCCCTTACGGTTCGCCAAGACCGTCGAAAGTGCAAATGTGACGAGTGAGTTCAACAAAATCTAAATGAAGAGTTTCCTGACAGTTTAACATAGTCGTATGAGCGTTTTGTGCATTGTACGCAATTGGCAGGGAGGGGGGGGGGGGGGGGGAAGTTTCGTAGAAAAGTGAAGAATTAAAATAAACATTGCAGTTTTTGTGAATTTTCAGGTTTTGGCGGCGCAAAGACTGTTCCATTAAGTTTCGGGTGTGCAGCCGCAAGAAATCTCCTTCTCCTTCTTCTAATATTTCGACTGTATAACGTTCACCCATCTTCAAAGTGAGCCGCAAGACTGCCGCTCCAGTGCTCGCTTAGTCCCTTTATACTCGTGTACCCCGCGACTGCGCATGCGGCAACAGATGCAAATGCGCCAGAGACGTTGGTCGGCGGCAGAGACTTGCATAATGCGCGAGTTGTATCTATGACTCCGCAGTTGATCTGTGTTGGCATATCGATATATCATTGTGAGCTGCACTGTGACGACGTCTTTGCGAGTTTATTACTGCAAGTGCCGCATTCCATGATTTATCAAGACTGAAACCACTGTCTCTATTAATTAAATTCGTCGTCAAGCGAATTTCAATTGCCTCCTTCACTATCGAGTCCCAAAAGAATGACGTTGTCATACAACATACTGTGACCATTATCAATACAGTGCTCTGCCACTGTCGACTTGTTAGGTTGTAAAAGTCGTGTGTACCCCCACGTGTTCTGTACATCTTTCTTGGACAGTACGAGTTGTTTGTCCGATGTAAGAAAGGCCACATTCACATGGAATTTTGTAAACTCCAGATTTTAGGCGCAGCGAATCGTCTTTGACGGATCCCAAGAGTGCAGCTGTCTTGGGTGGAGGACGAAAAATCACTTTTAGTTTGTGGCTGCCGAGAATGCGTCCTATTTTTGATGAGAAGCTACCCACATATGGCAGGAAGGCCATCGATTTCATTGTGTCCTGTTTTTGTTTCATTTTCAGTGCCCTCTGTATTTGTTGTGGAGAGTCCCCATTGTCTTCAAACACTCTTTGTAAGTGGGAAAGTTCATCTTGCAGACTGCTTTCGTTAGAAGTAATATGCGCTCTGTGAGTCAAAGTTCGGAGAACACTCATTGTCTGGGCAGGATGGTGGCAGATACTTGCACGTAAATATAGATCGGTGTGCGTCGGCTTCCTATACACATCATGTCCCAAAGTGCCATCCCCTCTGCGCCGAACCAAACCATCAAAGAATGGAAGGCGTCCCTCCTTTTCAATTTCCATTGTGAACTTTATTTAATTGTGGAGGGAGTTCAGATGTCTTAAGAAGTCTTGCAAGCTGTCTTCACCATGGGGCCAAACTACAACGGTGTCATCAACATACCTCCAGAATACCGTCAGAAGTCAGCAGATTCAAGCGCCTTCTCCTCGAAGTCCTCCATAAATAAATTGGCCACCAGAGGGGATAAAGAACTACCCATGGCGACTCCGTCCGTCTGTTCAAAAAATTCGTTGTTAAATATAAAATATGTGGAGGTCAGAACATGTTTAAATAAAGCTGAAATCTCTTTGTCAAAACTTCTTTCAACAAGTTGTACATATTCTGGAAGGGGAACCTTTGTAAATAAATCCACCACATCAAAACTAACTAATATATCAGACAGGTTCATTTTCAATGATTTCAGTTTACTAATGAAGCCAGCAGAGTTTCTTTTGTGGTGAATACATTTTCCCACAAGAGGCCTGAACAATGATGCCAGATGTTTGGCAACGTCATAGGTCGGAGAGCCTATGTTACTCACTACAGGGCGTAGAGGAACATCTTTCTTGTGGACCTTTGGTAGTCCGTAAAGTCTAGGAGGCACTGGACCACTTGGTTTCAATCTCCAACCACTTCTGGTGGAAAGGGAGATTCATTCAGAAGCTAAACAGTTTTCTTTGCTACTCGATTAGTGGGATCCCTGCTGATCTTCCGGTACATGCTATCACTCAATAAATTGTACATTTTATCATGGTATTCGACCCGAGACAATAAATCAGTAGCATTACCTTTATCTGCTGGGAGTACCGCCGTCTGAGTATCCAAGCAAAGCTTGCGTAGAGCATCCCAATCTGCCACAGATATATTGCTCCTTTGTGGGCGAGCCTTCATAATAGCACGGCATGTTTCACGTCTCTGGCGCATTTGCATGTGTGGCCGCATGCGCAGTCGCGAGGTACAACAGTATAAAGGGACGAAGAGAGCACTGGAGTGTCAGTCTTGCGGCTCACTCTGAAGATGGCTGAACGTTATACAGCCGAAATATTAGAAGAAGAAGGAGATTTCTTGCGGCTGCACACCCAAAACTTAATGGATCGCAGTTTTTCTTTATTTCTTATTAATCCTTTCTCGATACTTTGGGACTGACGGGATATGGAGCGTAGCATTTGAGGAGCGAAAGAAGAGGATGAAACGAACAGTGTCCGCCTCTTGTATTTAGGAACTACTCAGCATCGCCTCTACAACTTAGTCCTTTACCTCTTAACCTTCTCACTTCACTCTCTTCTCACGTGTTAGATGTAGGCGACAAAAGTTTTCCGCATTCACGGTCAATACCGTGCAAATGCCGATTAGCCTACGACAGACATTATTGCATGAGCATTCGTTTGCCCCACTAGTGACAGTCACGCGATCTCCACCCTGCTTTTCTTGTAATAAATAGACGCGTAGGGGAATTTCTTGGTCTATGAGGAGTTCAGCATTGGTACTTTTACGTGTCACTAGCCGTCATTCCGATGAGTTTGATCAATGAAAAGCCACAAGGCCCACGTATGTTCTTCCTTTTCATGCTTGAGTCAGACCAGATTGTACAAAGAATGGCCGCAGTTAACAACAAAAGCCTACCACCAGCAGCCTCAAAATAGCTCTTAAGGACGAGAAGGATCAACAACTTGTAACCAGGCAATTACTCTTAGTACAAATATGCATTTATATATCCGTGAGCACAATACAAGTACGGGTGGGTGCATGCGCAATACATACACTAAACTGTGTACCATATTCTTATGTATGAGAGCGTGCTGAGAAGTGATTCCTCCGAATTTGTAATATGTCAATTCTTAAAGATTAAGTGAAACAAACGTTATTAACATTCTACGTCTTTATGTCTACATATCTGCAGCATTTTGCCGCTAGAGGGCGCCGAATTGCAGCGTGTAACGCGGAAGAGTGTAACGTAACTATGTCGGTGCGTCAGAAACAGCGAGCTGTAAATGAGTTTGTAATTCAAAGAGTACGTCCACACATGGAGTACCTTCTCCTTCAGCGTGACAATGCCAGACCACACATGAGCGGTACGACATCTGCTACAATCCGACGTCTTGGGTTCACTGTCATCGTACATCCTCCATACAGTCCCGACTTGTCCCCATCTGATTTTCATCTTTACGAAAACTTCGAGAACACCTTCGAGAGCATCACTTTGGTAGTGATAAAGCGGTGCAAGCAGAAGTGAAATTGTGGCTCTGTCAACTAAGTCAAACATTATACACTCGGTATCTACAAAATGGTCTCTCGTTGGGAGAAATGTGTACATCGCCAGGATGACTATGTTGAGAAATGAACATGCAGACAAGGAGAATAAAATAGGCAGAATAGGCTGCATGATGCGCAACTTCACTCCCGACGTCCTTGGCGAGGTCCATCTTTGCAATCACGACACCATGCACCGCGGTACAGATGGGCCCAACAACAGGCCGAATGGGTCGCTCAATATTGGCATCACGTTCTCTTCACCAATGAGTGTCGCTTGTGCCTTCAACCAGACACTCGTCGGAGACGTGTTTGGAGGCAAGCCGGTCAGGCTGAACGCCTTAGACACACTGTCCAGCGAGTGCAGCAAGGTGGAGGTTCCCTGTCGTTTTGGGGTGTCATGATGTGAGGCCGACGTACACCACTGGTGGTCATGGAAGGCGCCGTAATGGCTGTACGATACGTGAATGCCACCCTCCGACCGAAAGTACGACTACATCGGCAGCATATCGGCAAGGCATTGGTCTTCATGGCCGAGAGTTCGCTCCCCCATCGTGCACATCTTGTGAATGACTTCTTTCAGGATAACGACATCGCACGAATAGAGTGGCCAGCATGTCCTCCAGACATGAACCCTGTCGAACATGCTTGGGATAGACTGAAAAGGGCTGTTTATGGACGACGTGACCCATCAACCACTCTGAGGGATCTACGCAGAATCGAGTGTAGGAGTGGTACAATCTCGACAAACAGTGCCTCAATGAACTTGTGGATAGTATGCCACGACGAATAAAGGCGTGCATCAATGCAAGATGACGTGCTACTGGGCACTAGATTTACCGGTGTGTATTAAACGCGCCCATACTCCTTTACAGAGCGTAGGGGAGCGACGCGGGAGACCCGCACCGCAAGGTCTTAGTGAAGGTGGTTTGCCGTTCTCTTCCTCCGACCGTAATGGGGATGAATGATGATGATGAAGAAGACGACACAACAACACCCAGTCATCTCGAGGCAGATGGAAATCCCTTACCCCGCCGAGAATCGAACCCCGGGACCCCGCGCTCGGGAAGCGAGAACGCTACCGCGGGACCACGAGCTGCGGACTGGATGGTGGGAGTAGCTGTAAATGGAAAATGCCTCTGCAGTCGCTCCCATCAGCCACCGCGCCGAGTGTCAACTTTGTTTGCGCGCACAATACAGCTATCTGGACGACCACCACTGAAGGTCTCACTGTATGGTGGTACAACATGCAATGTGTGGTTTTCATGAGCAATAAAAGGACGAAAATGGTGTTTATGTTGATCTCTATTCCATTTTTCTGTACAGGTTCCGAAACTCTCAGAACCGAGGTGATGCAAAACTTTTCTTGATGTGTGTATGTAGGCGAGGGATGAGTGCGTCATTCATGTCTTTCTGACGTCCGTGCAATAAATGATGAAATGAATTATGGCGACGTTATTACCAAATGCATATACATTGAACCAGGGCGCTGTTATTCTTTTCCTTGCTGCCTAAGAGCAAACACCGGCAGACATCGATCGAATAATGAAGAATGTGTGTGGGGCAGTATGTCAGTCAAAAACTACCGTTGTGGTCACATTTGGCAACATTTGGTTGTACTAGTAAAAATAATAATACCATGTCATATTACGTCTCTTATGCTCTGAATAATAGTGAAAACTTTAATCTGAATCTAACATTCAATCTATATTTTATTCTAGTAACATATCCTTACCTCAAGAATATGACATTACCCGTGAGTCAGCTGTGCTTCTGAATATATATACAGCTCTGTGCGGCGTCACCAGTGACGAATTGCAGCAGTGTGGCGGATAAAAATTGGGATCCGATCCTGGAACACAAAGCAGTGAAAACATCGCTAAGCACTAATACAGTTAATATCATCTTTAAAACGGCTGTGGCCTGATCAGTCGAGCGGATGGGAGAACCGTATCTATTATGCTGTCTTATTGTTAGTGCGTAATATCGCTTGATAATATCGCTACCACTACAAAGTGCAATTGAGAGGGATAGTGTAGTCGTTAAGATCCTGGATTCGCATTTAGAAGAGCATGGTTCAACCACCGTCTGGCTTCACAGATTTAAAGATCCCATGGTCATTTTAAGTTTTTAACATTTAAAAAGTGTTCTTACTAATAAGTATTTTAATTTTTCCATGCAATGCACTTTTCAATCCTGCAGGACAACATCCCAGAAACATCTCCCTCGCCCAGACACACCTCCGTCCCCTAGACGAACTTCAAGCAATGTATGGTATAGGTTCACCAAACTGAATATAAAAGGAAAATGTCATTTCTGGCAGCAGATAATTTCCTGTTCGTCTGATACCTCATCAGAACCGAAGATACGTAGAAATTCGAAGTGTCCAAGAGAACCTTTTGATCATTGTGGGCTAGGTAATCGGTTAGATAGCTATCAACCGATGATTTTTGTGCAGATATTCGTTAAACAGTTTATTGAGATTAGTGCTCATCGATAACCTCTTCTCCCAGGAAGTCCTCAGCCTGTATCCAGCCGGTCATTACGATATGGTTACGAACCAAGTCCTGACTCGTCTTTTGCGATGCCATCATCGCAACCACTTTCACTTGAAAAACATAAAGTAAATTTCTCAATTCTGTTAACCCTATCACTATGACATTTGACAGACAACTCTTGAAAGTAATTTAAAAAGCATTGCATCCTTTTTTTATAGTTACGAGGGACATTTTGAAAAAAAAAATCATGAATATGCATCGTCCAAATTATAATTTACCAAGTCTAAAAACGTTATGACTTTAATGTCCATTCTATATAAAGAGTTATTTGATGAAATGAAAGTGATTTGACCAATGAAAAAAGCAATTTTTCTTACCTATGACCGGTGGACAGCTATAAATTATAGTTTCCATACAACCATTGAACATTTTATAGCTCAAAAATAACGGCTTTCAGATTGATTAAAATGTCAAAAGTGACACACCACAGTAATGTATAGTATATTTAGTAAAAGGCTGTTGCCACCAAATATAATATCAGCTTTAAAATGACGGCAATATTAACCCATGTTGTTGTTGTGGTCTTCAGTCCTGAGACAGGTTTGATGCAGCTCTCCATGCTAATCTAGCCTGTGCAAGCTTCATCTCCCAGTAACTACTGCAACCTACATCCTTTTGAATCTGCATAGTGTACTCATCTCTTGGTCTCCCTCTACGATTTTTACCCTCCACGCTGCCCTCCAACACTAAATTGGTAATCCCTTGATGCCTCAGAACAAGTCCTACCAACCGATCCCTTCTTCTAGTCAAGTTTTGCCACAAACTCCTCTTCTCCCCAATTTTATTCAATACCTCCTCATTAGTTACGTGATCTAGCCATCTAATCTTCAGCATTCTTCTGTAGCACCACATTTCAAAAGCTTCTATTCTCTTCTCTTCCAAACTATTTATCGTCCATATTTCACTTCCATACATGGATACACTGCATACAAATACTTTCAGAAACGACTTCCTGACACTTAAATCTATATTCGATGTTAACAAATTTCTCTTCTTCAGAAACGCTTTCCTTGCCATTGCCAGTCTACATTTTATGTCCTCTGTACTTCGACCATCAGTTCTTTTTCTCCCCAAATAGCAAAACTCCTTTACTACTTTAAGTGTCTCATTTCCTAATCTAATTCCCTCAGCATTACCCGACATAATTCGACTACATTCCATTATCCTCGTTTTGCTTTTGTTGATGTTCATCTTATATCCTCCTTTCAAGACACTATCCATTCCGGTCAACTGCTCTTCCAAGTCCTTTGTTGTCTCTGACAGAATTACAATGTCATCGGCATAACTCAAAGTTTTTATTTCTTCTCCATGGATTTTAATACCTACTCCGAATTTTTCTTTTGTTTCCATCGCTGCTTGCTCACTATACAGATTGAATAACATCGGTGAGAGGCTACAACCCTGTCTCACTCCTTTCCCAACCACTGCTTCCCTTTCATGTCCCTCGACTCTTATAACTGCCATCTGGATACAGTACAAATTGTAAATAGCCTTTTGCTCCCTGTATTTTACCCCTGCCAACTTTAGAATTTGAAAGAGAGTAATCCAGTCAACATTGTCAAAAGCTTTCTCTAAGTCTGCAAATGCTAAAAACGTAGGTTCGCCTTTCCTTAATCTAGCTTCTAAGATCAGTCGTGGGGTCACTATTGCCTCACGTGTTCCAATATTTTTACGGAATCCAAACTGATCTTCCCCGAGGTCAGCTTCTATCAGTTTTTCAATTCGTCTGTAAAAAATTCGGGTTAGTATTTTGCAGCCGTGAGTTATTAAACTGATAGTTCGGTAATTTTCACATCTGTCAACATCTGCTTTCCTTGGGATTGGAATTATTATATTCTTTTTGTAGTCTGAGGGTATTTCACCTGTCTCATATGTCTTGGTCAGGACTGGCTCTCCCAAGGCCGTCATTAGTTCTAATGGAATGTTGTCTACTCCTGGGGGCTTGTTTCAACTCAGGTCTTTCAGTGTTCTGTCAAACTCTTCACGCAGTATCGTATCTCACATTTCATCTTCATCTACATTCTCTTCCATTTCCATAATATTGTTCTCAAGTACATCGCCCTTGTATAGACCCTCTATATACTCCTTCCACCTTTCTGCTTTCCCTTCTTTGCTTATAACTGGGTTTCCATCTAAGCTCTTGATATTCATACAAGTGGTTCTCTTTTCTCCAAAGGGTTCTCTTTTCTCCAAAGGTCTCTTTAATTTTGCTGTAGGCATTATTCATCTTACCCCTGGTCAGGCAAGCCTCCACATCGTTACATTTGTCCTCTATCCATCCCTGCTTAGCCATTTTGCACTTCCTGTCGATCTCATTTTTGAGACGTTTGTATTCCTTTTTGCCTGCTTCATTTACTGCATTTTTTATATTTTCTCCTTTCATCAACTAAGTTCAATGTTTCTTTTGTTACCCAAGGATTTCTACTAGCCCTCGTCTTTTTACCTATTTGATCCTCTGCTGCCTTCAGTACTTCATCCCTCAGAGCTACCCATTCTTCTTCTACTGTATTTCTTTCACCTGTTCGTGTCAATTGTTCCCTTGTGCTCACCTTGAAACTCTGTACAACCTCTGGTTCTTTCTGTTTATCCAGTTTCCATCTCCTTAAATTCCCACCTTTTTGCAGTTTCTTCAGTTTCAATCTATAGTTCATAACCAATAGATTGTGGTCAGAGTCCACATCTGCCCCTGGAAAGGTCTTACAATTTAAAACCTGGTTCCTAAATCTCTGTCTTAGCATTATATTATCTATCTGAAACCTGTCAGTATCTCCAGGCTTCTTCCATGTATACAACCTTCTTTTATGATTCTTGAACTAAGTGTTAGCTATGATTAAGTTGTGCTCTGTGCAAAATTCTACCAGGCGATTGATTAAACCTACTCCTGCATTACCCCTATTTGATTTTGTATTTATAACCCTGTATTCGCCTGACCTAAAGTCTTGTTCCTCCTGCCACCAAACTTCACTAATTCCCACTATATCTAACTTAAACCTATCCATTTCCCTTTTTAAATTTTCTAACCTACCTGCCCAATTAAAGGATCTGACATTCCACGTTCCGATCCGTAGAACGCCAGTTTTCTTTCTCCTGATAACGACGTTCTCCTGAGTAGTCCCCGCCCGGCGATCCGAATGGGGGACTATTTTACCTCCGGAATATTTTACCCAAGAGGACGCCATCATCATTTAACCATACAGTAAAGCTGCATGCCCTCGGGAAGAATTACGGCCGTAGTTCCCCCTTGCTTTCAGCCGTTCGCAGTACCAGCACAGCAAGGCCGTTTTGGTTAGTGTTACAAACACTACGAATATAGAATTATCTAACATGCTTTTGAACTTTTCGTCTGTCCAATGCTTTGTACACACTTTAAACCACGCTGCCCAGCACAAAATACAAAAGTCAGTTCGAAAAACTGTTGGCGAGGTCAAAAGTGTTGCTGTATTTTTTAAAAAAAAAAAACAAGATTATTACCTTTAAAGAAGCTTGCCGAAAAGCTAAAACATGTTTTAAAAATGGCAGTTGATAGTGAAAAACTATCTCCAAACAACATAGAACTCCAGTTACATGTTCCAAAGATTTCTTTCAAATAAAGATCTGTCTGTCTTGTCTCGTTACTTTAGGTGGAAAATCGATCTCTTTAAACTTAGATGGTTCCGACTGGGATGTAACGCAACAGGCACTACAGATTTTTGAAGTTTTCTATGCGGTAACTAAAGAAATGTCCTCGGAGGACACAGTTTCATTGCCTAAAACAGTTATCTTGCCGAGATCAATGGTGCAACACCTAAGAACTGCTGTGCCATGTGAAGCGTGCAGTGATGTCTCAGTTGACATTTGCTCCGATTCGGAGTCGTGTGCACCGAGTACGGTTTACAGTAAAGAGAGACAGAGAGCGAGAGAGAAAAAAAGAAGGCACTACAGTGCGACTGTTCATTACCGTCATATACTGCGCAGCGGGGCCGTGAGCACAGTATAGAGTGCTTGTAAGTTGTTTCCTTACAAACTGCTCGCATATGCTAGCGTTCCTCAAACGAGTGTTCTGTGAAATTTTTTTTGTCTTATCCTGAGAGCGTCGTCTGTATTGTGTATACATGTAACCGCAGAATTGTGTGATTATTTTTGTTCATAGTGTAGGTACATTTGAGGAACTTCTGGCTGCAGTAGAAGGAGTGAGTAGTTGATGAAGGTACTAGCTAGTAGAGCTAGATGGTAGAGGTTTATATTATTCATTTGTCTACTTTATGGAGTTGATGCCCAGCTGCAAAGTCCACGGGCTGAAAGTATGATGCTATTGTTTGTAGTTGTTCTTATATAGAAGTGGCCGATTTTATACATTTAGGTCACTATATTAAGTGATGCCCAGCTGTAGTGCCTGTGGACCAATAGAGCGATATTTCGATGTGCAGGCTTGTTCTTGTTGGTGTCCCCAATGCGTCACTGGTCCTGCATCTAATAGTAGGTTATTTTATGATTTTTCTGAACAAGTCTTTAATTTATTTATGGTACTGGTGCCCAGTTTGCTCGAGAACTAGAACTGGGCAATATACCTCTACCATGGAGTTATCATTTTTGTATATGGTTGTGCTATTGTAATTTTTTGTGGAGGTTTTATATTTGTTTAATAAATGATAGGTCAAATAAGCATACGCCTGCACAATCGCCATCGTAAACCCCACTCCACTCAAATCCGACGATACACTTTTTAAGACATAAATAAATAATATCCTCAGGAAACAGCTACATTAGTTAACAATTCGCTTAAAGTGGTTTGAGGTATCGACAACAAAGAACGGGTAACTCAGGCAATTTACAGGATCCCCGATTCAAAAAGCATGGAGATGCAAACGACATCATATTCCAAGACTGCTATACGAACGTCGTAGCGAAAATGAAAGAGTTGGCTGTTCCGCGTCTTTACCCAACGCTAATTCAATGAGTTCAATTCACTAATTCAATTAGATCTGAAAAGATTGAATATCCTAGCAATGTTTGGCCCAGTGAGTACATGTTCTCAAAAGCAGGACATATGCACCAAGAAAAGAAACCGTCTCACTCAAAATAAAGTAGACAACATTTTTTTATATATAAATGATAACACCGAACAGCTTTATCTTCTTAGATACATACTCTAATGATCCAAACAATTCATCTGCTTCATAGCACTTTGGTCCGCTTCTGGATTGGAGTCCAATGGCGATTTTTCGTGGCAGTCTTTCATAGATTTCGATGTCTACGCCCTTGTCACTCAGCTCACGTAAATTTCGAGCCGTTGCTTTGTGGCACCCGATAGTGTCCCAGAAGCGTTGCATCTTATTCTGACTGGATAAATTTGGTGGTGAAGAGCTCAACGTGAATTCACTACCATGTTCCTCAAACCACTGTATGATGATTATGGCTTATGAAAAGGACAGCTGTCGTGCTGGAAAATGCCATCGCCGTCGGGATAGACGTTTACCATGAATTGGTGGAATAATGTTCATACAGTCCAGGACTGCCCTTGTGCTTTCGAGTACTGCCAAACGACCCATCGGTGCCCGGTGAATGTCACCCATAGCAGACATCAGAAATGAATCCATCGCCGTCGGGATAGACGTCTACCATGAATTGGTGCAATAATGTTCATACAGTCCGGCACTGCCCTTGTGCTTTCGACTACTGCCAAACGACTCATCGGTGCCCGGTGAATGTCACCCATAGCAGACATCAGAAATGAATCCCGCATACTCGCTTCAAACTCGCCAGCTGGTCCTACAACGTCATCTCTGAACTCGCGGTCCATTTCCGTACGCTCGGAGACTCAGTCGCCAGTCTACACCATCGCCCTTTAAACCGAAACCTCACTTGAATCTGTTGTCGAATGCAAGTGGAGTCGTAGAAGGGAGAGCGAGTTATATAGAGGGTATATAAACTTAATATTTAATATTAGTCCAGATACAGTCTAATAATTGTATTCCAGATACACAGTTTCGAGGCGTTACCGAATCTGCGACGAGAGTACACGAAAACATGTTATAAGAATGAACTGTTTTCCCTAATGGTTATTATTTATTAAAATAAATTCACGACAGTTTTCGAGCTTACAGAAATGAACCGTAAGCTACACAACTCGCTGTTAATGCATAAATGCGTATTGCCTTGACCAAGCTACGCGGGGCAGTGATCTGACGCGCGCTTTGTCACGTTCCGCGGAGTCCTCCCGTCGGACCGGCGGCGGTTCGAGTCCTCCCTCTGGCATGGGTGTGTGTGTGTGTGTTGTCCTTAGCGTACGTTGGCTTAAGTTAGATTAAGTAGCGCGTAAGCCTAGGGAACGATGACCTCAACAGTTTAGTCCCATAGGAGCTCACCACCACCACCATGATCAAAAGAATACAGAATGAGAGCGCTTTCTGGCCATGTGGACGTAAGAGTGACATTGCTCTGTGCCCAGTTTTTATCTGATGCAGCACATATGTTTTTTTGTGGTGGAGTTGGAATAAATAACAGTACAACCACTTTGTTTGGAACTTTTTCCAGACTTCAACCTTCCTGTAACGAAGCACATTTGCAATGCAACTGTATACACTGCATCATTAATTTTCGTCTTACATCTTCCACAACCTCACTAAACACAGCTTCGTTCACTTCGCTTTATCAATCCTGTTTTAGAACTGCCAAATTGTGTGCTAAACTTTCGTATTGAATCACAACCAGCGTTACTCTCTTGCACGCTTCAATAAAAGAGAACGAGTCCACGAATAGGAAGGGACTCCAGCGCCACAGTTCTCAGACTCGCGATACAATCGGAACTATAGCAGGAAGGAAGATGGTAGAACAGTGTCGAAACAGTGGCGCCTTGAGCTACAAAGTATGCAACCTGCAACAGAAGACTCCGTTTGTGCTCCCAATCCCATAGCATAATACTGTCTCCACCGGGGTGCGCCCGTGGCGCGGTGCATGTTTCGCGCACTTGTTCATCTGAATGATGATGTATCCGGACTCAACCATCCATCTGGTGTAGCAATAAACGTGATTAATCCAACCAGCTGACACATTTCCATTTATCGATTGTCCAGTTTCAATGATCCTGTGATAACTGTAACCGAAATTGACGATGTCCTCGAATCAGCATAGGAAGAGGAGGGATTATCTACTGCAGAATCCCATTATCAACAAGGTGGCCTCAAACCTGCTCTCCGAAACTTTTGTGCCTGCACCAGGGCTGTACTGTGTCACCAGATGTGCCAAAAGTCGCCGCCTGTCCCTCTTCACAGAGCGGGCAAAGCTCTGACCTCCACGTTCTGTGATGAAGCATGGTTTCCATCACCTTGTCTTCCCGTTGTTTAAACATTCTTTAACCACTTTACGTAGACGTTCATGACAGTAGAACGCGAACAGCAGCCCAGCTTCGTCATTTCCGATATATCGTTTCCGATATACTCATTCCCAGCCTCCTAGCCGTAACAATCTGCCATTTATCAAAGTCACTTACGTTAGCTGATTTCCTTATTTGCGTCCCATACCATCACTAAAATAAATTCCTTATTCTTATGTGTTCTGTATATTTCCTTTCTCAACGTGTCAGTGTCACGTGCCCACAACTCCATCAAGCAGCATTCAGTTTCGCGACAGGCAGTGGTCATAATGTACTGGTTGATCATTATACTGGTGTAAATGCAGCAATTTCTATTGGTGACTGAGTACAGTGCGCTGAACAACATTACATCAGTATTTACACAATTTGCAGAATAATAATTACGGCTATTATAAGTCATATGTTTTTAGGTTGGTTGTGTCGCAAAAGCAAGACAAAATGGTTGAAATGGCTCTGGGCACTTTGGGACTTAACACCTGAGGTCATCAATCCCCTAGAACTTAGAACTTAAACCTAACTAACCTAAGGACATCACACACAACCATACCCGAGGGAGGATTCGAACCTGCGACCGTAGTGGTCGCGCTGTTCCAGACTGGAGCACCTAAAACCGCTCGGCCACAACGGCCGGAAAAAGCAAGACATTGACGCTTATTTTCGCTGGGGCCAAAGGTCCTTTGTTGAAGTGTAGATGCGTGGACGCAAAATGGTTAGTCTACACCGAGAGGCTTAGTGCACTTAGTGGTGCAGAAAACATCAGGTTGCAAAGATTGTGACATGTTTACAGGAAGATTGTTCGACGCAGACAAAAAAATCACCAACACATATATGCATTGTGTTGTTGATTGCAGACGATAACTGTAGGTAATTCCAAGAATCAGAACATTAATGTCAGTTATGTTTCTAGTTTTTGTGTTGTATACGATCAGCAAGTGCTGGAGAGTGTATTGAAAAGTAGTCCTTGACAGAAAGTGACCAGTTAATGCACAACTGACAGTCACTCGAAGAAATCATCGTTTACTTCCTGTTACGTGACCAAACTCTTCCGCAGTTCGCCTCATCAGCCTACTCAAGGCAGTGGACTCAGTTCTTGACCAGAACGAGCAGAAGTTTGTGACATGCGCAGCTTGTACTTTCACTAACCTGTGAAATTCATCACGGTTGACAGCGCACAGAGACACCCTCGTCCGTCAGTCTGCGTCTTCAAAACAGATGGGCATTTAGTTCGACATGGCATTCGTCCAGCGAATTCTTCTACATCCGTTGTAAGATTCTGATTATTGTGTGTGTATGAGCAAATTCTTTCTCCAACAACAATTAAGTGCTCCATTTTCCTTTAAATTGATAATTTCGTTATTTCACATTGGCAAAACACGCAGACATTTACCAAGGTACCAAGTATGTACTGTCCATTGGACATGCGGTAGGTACTTCTTATGTCTCACCTCTTATTATTCACTCGCAAAAGTAAAAGAGAGAAACGCACCTTGCCTTTATTTGTTCTGGTCATTGAATCTGGAAAACTATTAAAATAAAATTCTTTTTCAGTTTAGACAATTTTGTATTATTTCAACTCAATACAGTATCAAAACTAGAATATAATTGAAATTATTTTTTTCATTTCTTAAAATTATCTAGTACGTTGTCTGTAGTCACCAATATACACCCTATGTAAACACTACATACACACTACACTGCTATCGATAGTTACAAGCACAGGTGACTCCGACTGTTACCACACACCAGTGCCGCAGTAACCTTCAATGCTAGCCCGCGACTGCTACGGTCGCAGGTTCGAATCCTGCCTCGGGCATTGGTGTGTGTGATGTCCTGAGGTTAGTTAGGTTTAAGTAGTTCTAAGTTCTAAGGGACTGATGACCACAGATGTTAAGTCCCATAGTGCTCAGAGCCATTTTGAACCATTTTTGCTAGTTAGCGCTGGCCACGGTCGAATAATCCACGGGGCCCAGTGACCAGATCGTGCACGAGCAAGCTGATGCAAATTCAGCCAACAAAGCGGAAACGTAACAAACCTTTCATCTATACATATACAGCCATGCATTACATGTATATTTATTAACTGCATATATGAAACAGTTATTCGCTGACAAAACTGCACGGCAATATAGCAAGAACCGGTGCGTAAATTGGATCTAATACATTTACTGGTGCATAAATTATACATTTTCCGCTGAACCAAGCTATTTGCTTCGGTACTTAAGTTTTCATAATCAGAGTGAAGCCGAGACATCATGTTTGCGACAGGTTCTTTCCCCATTTAGTTTGATATGACATTCGTCCAGCGAATTCTTCTACATTCGTTGTAAGATCCTGATTATTCTGTGGGAATGAGAAGATTCTATCTCCAACAACAATTAAGTACTCAATTTTCCTTTAAACTGATAATTCACGTTGACAAAACACGCACACATTTACCAGGGTACCAAGGATGTGCTGTGCATTTGACACACGCTGTCATAATCATTTTAATGCTGCGCTTAGCACTTATCGCACCAGAGTAGTGGTTTATTTTTCCCTTGTGTGCCAAAAATTCTTGGTGGTTTCTGAACTGTGAGATCTGATTCGTCCATGCTGTTATACATTTGTGTTGGTTGAATCTCAAGCTTCTCGCATGCTTCTTCTAGTATAGAGAGTTCATTTATAGACCTGTGCCTTATTAAATCCCTTTGCAAGCACTGCAGAGATGATTCCTGGCTGCCGAAGAGTAGTGTCTTCCGGAAAGTTGGCAACTAATCTTTTCCTTCCTATTCATTGTAAATATTCGTTTTGTCAGCTCAAAGCTAGGTGTCGAATTTTTGTATAGATTCTTCCACAAACTCTACGTCTAAAAGCATCTTATCAAACTCTTGACCGACACAACACGACACGAAATTGAACGAATGACTTCTTCGCTTCTATTGTCACTTTGTTCTTTCCAGAACAGTGACGTCTTAGCGTCACAAGAGGTATTATATAAGTCAGAAGCTTGTAGTCACTGCATCTTCCCCTTTTTCAAGGCAGTTATTCTACATTTCATGTCACTCTCATTCCCAAACAATTTGTTATTCACCTCTGTTTGAAAAAATATTTGAGGAAGATGTAGGAAAAGCGTTTCTATTTAATACTTACTGTTTTATTTTACAAATGTCTTTTTAGATGTAGAACTATTGTGTTTGAAAAATTGCTGGGTGTTTAACGGATCGGGGCAGAATGATATAGTCTTTGTCCTTTTTTCCTCTGCAACGTGGACGTAATCTTGGACCATAACCTCAAAAACTAACAAATCCACAAAATACTGCTACAGATAGAAAGAGTTGCATTTGTGAAACGACCAATTAATATTAGATCTTCCACGTGTAGTGCAGGATTTAGATAGGGTGCTGGGAATTATGCGAGTGTGGGCTTATTTTCAAATAACTTTTATTCGCTACCATTTATTGTAACATGGAAGCTCAAACAACTTCAACAGAAATATCTTCAAGAGCTAAAATAAGGAATAAACAAAATGGGCACAGCACAATAACAATAACAAACTTATTCTAAACAGACCCAAATATTACCAGCAACAGTTTTATTCAACCAAAGTGATATTAAAGTGGACACCAATCAAGAAACGACTACAACGACGCTGGTGCCTTCTTCAGTCGGAAGACTGCCGGGATACAGCTCTCCACCCTTCTGTTTCTTGTGCAATCCTCTTCATCTCCGAATAACTACTTCAACCTTAATTTTTTTGAACCTGTTTACTGTATTCATTTCTCTAAATTTTTTCCTCCCACACTTCCATTCCTTTTGTCTCTCAGAATTTGCCTTTCAACCGATGCTTTCATTTAGCCAACTTATGCTACAAATTTGTTTTCCTCCCAGTTCTACTCAGTGATAGAAGTAAACAGCACAGCACATAAGAAACTTACGGCAGCATTCAATGACTAAATCTCAGTCTCTGAGTCAGTACAATAACCACAATGCAATAAAGTGTCACCGTCTTATACGCCACGTTCCCGCCGAGCAATGAAAAATTTCGCTTCACACCATTTACATCTTCGCTCTGTTTGAAAAGACCACACCAGGTACCAACCAACTACACCACGTTCGGCAACTGCTGGACAACAATTTACTGTGACGAAACCTACCAGCTGCCCAAGGCAGCTACGAAATCAGAACACTTGTTCTTCTGCACAGTTCTCAAGTAATTGATCTCTCCACCGTTCCTCGTCGCTGGTTGTGGGCTGCCATCTTTTTGTGGACACCGTCCGCTCTTCAAGTAGGCGACGTGCACTTACACCTGGGTCAGGCCCCGCGTTAACCGTTGCGACACTCGAAACACGCCTGGCTCCATGGCGTTCAGCATTCCAGTCTCTCTTTCTAGCCTGCTGGCCGCCATCCAACCCACTCGCTGCGCCACGTCTTGCGGTGTTTTCTGCAGACAACTGCGGACAACCCCTTGGCCAGCCACGCTGATACAAAACAGGCCCAGACGACACGCCATCGGACCCAGACGTCTCCCACAACTTGTCCACCACCACTACCACTACAGCGACCTCCGGTTCTGGCGTGAGACGAAGTCCTCTTTGGCTCCTTGCTGCTACCCACAGCCCGCAGTTACTCCCTGGCCAGCCCGCCGACACAAAATTGTACTTAGGCTGCTGGCTTACACGCGCGCGCGCGCGCGTTTGTGTGTGTGTGTGTGTGTGTGTGTGTGTGTGTGTGTGTGTGTGTGTGTATTTAAGGGATGAGCTTTGTGGCTGAATAGGTCAAACCTGTTACTTCAAGTATTTCTTTATTGTATGCCTCTCACATTTAGGATGATTATGGACATGGTGTGGCTTGTCACTGAATATGTCAAGCCTGTTACTTTTTGCAGTTTATTATTGTCTGCCTATCATCTACGTGCTGTGCTTAGAACGTGCCCTATTTTTAAGTGTGCAGGATATTTAACTCTGTACATTGCCCTGATACACAGGGTGAGTCACTAACTATTGCCACATAGAATAACTCCGAAAGAATGATAGTAACTGAAAAGTGTGTGGGACAAATGTTGCATGGGACAACGGGGGCCATGATATGACGTTGGTTTTTTGTTGCTAGGAGGGGTCGCGTCAAAAGGTCAACATTTTTTTAATATATAAATGCGATGCTATAGTTTGGTACTTATTTTCTGATAGCGGCTATCAAGACTAATCCAATGATTCTAAACATTCTGGGTGGTTTCTGTTTGTTCTATATCGTGTCTCCCTACCACTTTCGCGCAACGACGCTCTGAGCGTTTTTTTTTTTTTTTTTTTTTTTTAGGAAATTGACTAGTTTGAACCTGGGAGCTGTTGCTGGTAAGGAGACGCCAGACCACACATCATGTAGAATTCAGAAGAGTTCAGTGAGACTAGCGATAATATAATCAAATACTTAATGATTTCAGCGTCAGCTCCACTGCACTCCCTGTAAAAGAATCTTATACTAACTAAATTTAGTGGAACGGGTTCAAGGCTTTCCTATTTTTAGTTAGCTGGTAAAATAACGTCAAAAAAGCAGTTAAGTTTACCATTGGAAATTTTATTCTACTCATAGAACATTGTTTGTAAATTGCACTATTGATAAAAGAAAGTGTTTTAATACAGGGTGGTAAAAACCAACTGCGTTCAACAAAAATGTGAACGAAAATTCCCTGAATGGGTTTCCAAGTTCTACAATGGATCGAAGGATGACCTATGCCATATCACATCTATAATCTAGGTTTAAATTAAGTTTCAAAAAAGAGAAAACTATGAAAATGGTCTACAGTGACCCTCAATTATCTTTAATTACTTATCTAACTTGTCGTAAATTACAGTGGCCGATTTGGCTTCTCAATAACTATATAACAGAAAAATCAACGCGTCTCAGATTTTTACTTCAAGTGGCAAATGTGAACACCATGAGCTTTAATTGACGATAGACACTAGTATTACGCAAAAAGGGGGTGTAACAGATGAGACTTATGCAGTTCTGAGTGAAGCTTTATGCGCTGTTATGTTGCATCGCGTGCTTTCATTACCTTGTTGGTGTTCGTCAGGGGGCGGCGGCCGGAGCAGCAGCCATCCAGCTCGCCGTCTCGGAACTAACTAACCTCTCCTAACTTCTCCTTACTACCATTTACCGAAGTTGGTTTAAAAAAAACTACCTGGCTGTGTTTTCATCTGACCAATCCGGGTCTCAATGTTAAGCTCCGCCTACAAAAATTCTGTCTATCCAATGAGAAACGTTATACTTTTCGTGGTGGGGCAAAGTTTTTAAAGTTTGCAACGTAACAGAGACGCGAAAAAGCCTCACGCTAAAACTTGGAGCTGGCGTTGTCCTAGTGGTTAGCGCGCGACGTGGGTGTCCAGTCCGTACCTTATCGTAGGGCCTTCTAGCTTAACACGGTTGTGCTCTCAGCTTCTGTTCTCGTTTCTCCCCTCGGAACTGTGTCTGTCTCATGGTGCGAAGGTATGACATGCATTTAGGCATTCTTGTGTTAGTCTGTGGTATTCCATTTGCTCACTCGTTACTCGTATTACTTTGGTTAATTTAATGTCACGATTTATTCGGAGCTATGTGACATACTACTGGATTTGCTTATCATGTCAGGGTTTTCAAGGTGTTGGATTTGCCTGACACCTTACATGATGTGTAACAGTAAGGTCTTTGAAGGTCAAAGAAGGTCAAAAACGTGGCATGCACGTCCGTTTACAGAAGGTATTCGAAGTGATGATCATTGGTTTCAGTGTAGTGTTGCAATCTTTTTATCATGGACTGAGTGGCATTCCTTGTCACTTTGGCACTTGTCGAAGCACAATTCTCTCTCGTATAAAGTGCAAATAGTTCGCCGAATACGGCGTTTCCATCTAACGTGCCCCTCGATTGTTTCGCAGTACTTCACTAACAGGAACGGTAAGACTAGTATCGTCAAATCAAGCGAACGTGAATGATGTATTCCTTCGAAGAACAAGTCGATATGCTTCTCATTTACGGAGAATTCCAACCAAATTCAGTGAGAGCTAGAGACTTGTATGCTGAAAGATATCTTCAACGTAGTCACCCTACACGTCGTACAGTTAAACGTGTGGATGATAAATTGAGAGCAACTGGATCTTTAACGCATCGGAAACATATCCGACAAAGGAAAGTTACTAACGACGAAACGGAAATTGGTACTCTTGCCACTGTGGTTCGAGATCCTTGTGTTAGTTGGCATCAAATCGCAGGGGAATCTGTCATGAGGCAGAGTAGCGTTGTTTGCGTTCTGCGTGGCCATAAATATCATCTTTACCATATCAGTCTCCACCAACAATTAACTAGTACGGATTGTATGCGTCGCACTGAATTTAGAGGCATGACACATTTATTAATTTGATTTTATTTACTGAAGAGACTACATTCACGAACCACGGATATGTTAATCTGCGTAACATGCATTATGGACAACTGAAAATCTATGTTGGCTGCAGCAAGTTTGCACACCAAGTATCGTCGTCGGTCAGTGTACGTTATGGGATTCTGGAAGACAGAATTATAGGCCCCTATTTCATCGAAGGAAATCTTAATGGCAGAAAGTACACTACATTCCTGCATGAAAATTAGGTCTGTTATTGGAGGAAATAACTTTCCGCACAGGGAACAGAATGTGATATCAACACGATGTGTGCTCGGCACATTTTTCGCTGATGGCTATAAATGAGTTGCAGCGACAGTTCCCAAATCTTTGGATTGGACGCGGAGGAGATGTGTCGTGGTGGCCGGCTCGTTCGCCTGACTTGACGCCTCTGGATTTTTTCTTGTGGGAAATCGTAAAAGACATGGTTTATAAAGTCGTTCCAACTACACCTTAAGATGTGCGAGAGAGAACTGTCAGAGCATGTGCTTCGATAAGTGCCGATGTGATAAGGAATACCACTCAATCCATGATAAGATTGCAACATTGCATTGATACCAATGGTCATCACTTCTAAAATTTCTCTAAATGGACGTTCATGCCACCTTTGTGACCTTCGTTGACCTTCAAAGACCTTACTGTTACACATCACTGGATTGGTCTCGATAGCCGCTATCAGAAAATGAGTACCAAACTATAGCAACCAATTAAAAAAAATTTACCTTAATATCTCCGAAGCGACCCCACCTAGCAACAAAAACCAACGTCATATTAAGGCCCCCGTTATCCGCTGCAACTTTTGTGCCACAAACTTTTCAACTCCTATCACACTTCCGGAGTTATTCTAGGTGGCAATAGTTAGTGACTCATCCTGTATATCTCCAAGGTTACATGTTACCTTCTGTGGTGCGTCAAGGTGATAATGTACTATCCACTAATGACACCCTTTTTATATGTAAGCTGATAATGTTTGTTTTAGTTACTTTGCGTTTTAAAATAGATTTTATCATGTGTGTACAATACAGACGTAACTTACGTTTTACTGTCCACAACATTCCAATGACGTGATACATGACTGTAACGCTGTCTCTACATTGGCAACCTATGAGTGGATATGAAAAAGATGCCCCAAGCACTACTGTTTCTGTTGTTGTCGTTATTGTTGTCGTCGTAGTCGTCGTTGTTGTTGTTATTGTGATGTTCAGTACAAAGACTGGTTTGATGCAGCTCTCCGTGCTACTCTAACTTGTGCAAGCCTCTTCATCTCCGAGTAACTACAGCCTTCTGAATCTGCTTAGTGTAATCATCTCTTGGTTTCCCTCTACGATTTTTACCCTCCACGCTTCCCTCCAATACTAAATTGTTTCATATACTTCCCATTTAATAAGGATGATGTACAACCTGATGTGTAGGTGGTGATTGACAGTGTAGTCTTGCCACATCAAGCATCATCTTTCTTTGATTTTATAGTCAGCGTTAAAATGGTAATTACTTCGTGTACAAATATGCGTTTCACTAGCTCTGAGGAACCTATTGTTGTTCGTTGTTCACACGCTTCCACTTTATTCTGTATTTTATTGTCAGATGGTTGCTTTATTTCTCTAAATCATAATCTGTACAATTTCAGTTATAGGTGATTTTTATATCCCCACTAAAACTTACAGGTTGGAGGTAGTACCTTCGAAGTGTACAGTTTGTTCACCGTTATAATATGATTGTTATTATTACAACTGTACGTTCTAATATTTTTAGGTATTTCAGTTCTGTAAAACGTCAGTTTAATATATAAAAACTACGTATTTCTGTATCTATACTCTGTCTGACCCACTTGTCTATCAGTTGCATAAAAGTTGTTATTGTAGGTCAGGTACTGCCTGACATGCGATGTTTCACTTTAATTGTGGGACAGTTGTTGATATTACCTAAATATTCTTCCAACACGAATGTGGTTTATGTATTTATTATTTTTAATGTACATTGGTTCTAGTGTTATGTTGATTTAACTTTTGTTATTGTGATCGCTGCAACTTTCACTGTTACTGTTCTCCATGTTTTCCGTCTGTCGAAGATGTTTGGTAAGGATCTTCCGCCCTTAGCTTTCCTAATGATATAAAAGATCCTTCTGTGTTGGGTATGTATTACAATTGTACTAACTTTGACAATGTTATACTCCTTTCGTTCTTCTATTGTACATTGTCTATTTGACTTGAAGCATTGTAAGATATGTTCGTTAGTATGTCAAGGCCGGTTTACGATGGTTATTTGGGTGCTTTCATTGTGACAACCTTGATGATGTACCACCTTAAAAGTAAAATGAAATATGTTTTTAACTGACCTGTTTTACCTTGTAAGTATACAACGTAATTTTACACCCTTATTTTTGTTGGGTTACATGATTTTCGTGTACATTGTATTTTTTCAATTTTTTGCCGCTGCTGATAGACATCCAGTTATGATGGTATACGACCGAAACTGGCGGATGATGTGTGGTGGGGAATAAAGCTGCTGATGGTTAAAATATATTATCTATAGCACGTAACGGTAGTTGGTTCTCACCTGATGAGAACATGTAACAAATAGTGTGCCAGTCCAATCCACCATCAAGTCCCCGGCGGCGCCCCACAGCTGTTCAGCCGCTGCCACAGCTGGCCCAGTCCATGTCGGCTGTTTGGCCCACCATCGGCTACAGCGGGTTAACCACTGCTGTGTCGCTCCGTCTCTGAAGAGCTCGCAGCCTCTGCCGCTGCCCGCACACCGCCATACGCGCTCTCTGGATGGACTCGGACCACCGGAACAGGGCGGTCGCGACTGTCTGAGCAGCGGAAGACAAACCTGCCACAGAATACAGCTTCGTAGCACACACGGGAATGATCAACACTGCACAGTTCCAGTTATTTATGAAAGGGGATATTAGTTCCCGTTTCTCTGAAAATGCTTACGTCTCTCCACTACACCATATGAAGCCAGGCGAAGGTAAATGTCTAGTGGGCACTACCAGTGATCTCTATACTACCTGGATGTTGAACTTCAGCTATCTGATCGTGCCAGCCATAGATGCTTATATTTCGTTTCTCGTCAAACTACAACATGGCTGCTAGGAAATGTCACTAGAACACGAAAACAAAATACTTTCAATTCCGCTCCCTCATCAGCCTATTACATCATAAGTTGACATAAAGTTCAAAACTAGCAATCAGTTTGCAATTCTTTGTCAGATGCAGAGCGATGGAAATTTGTTTGCCAAACTACAATATGGCGGACGATGCAAAGCACGTGTGTTTGCAGACACGCTGCAGTTCTACACTCAGAAACCAGACTTCTACATCCAGGTTGTATAGAGATCACTGGGCACTACAATCATATTCAAGTAAAGATTATTTAGCCATCGCCGATATTTAGAAAATGAAAAATAAGTTTTTCTGGTTCAAATGGCTCTGAGCACTATGCGACTTAACTTCTGAGGTCATAAGTCGCCTAGAACTTATAACTACTTAACCCTAACTAACCTAACGACATCACACACATCCATGCCCGAGGCAGGATTCGAACCTGCGACCGTAGCGGTCGCTCGGCTCCAGATTGCAGAGCCTAGAACCGCACGGCCACTCCGGCCGGCTAAGTTGTTCTGGCCTCCTATGTAATTATAGCCCACGTTTTCCTGTACTTGAAGAAATCTTTACCCCTTTTCAGAGTTACATTGATATTCCAAAAACATGTTTTGCTTTACTGGACGGTTTCTATTCTTTCCCTCTTTTCATATATTTTTGTCTATAGCTTCCACCTTAGAACCTGTGTGACAAATTATAATCTTTGCTTTGTATAAGGGGTGATCAAAAAGTTTCCTTTTGATGTCGCTTCTTCAGTGTGAATGCAACGTAATGCGACTCCGGTGCGGGTATATAAGCACCAACATGTAGGCAAGAGATTAGTGTGACATTCGTGTCTTTCCCACGTGCTTACGGTAAATATGGAGACGTGAAATATAACGGTGTTATACTAAATGCGTCCAAACAGAACCAACGTGCTGTTATTCTTTTCCTGGATTCCGAAGTTCAGGCGCCGGAAAAAATCTATCGGAGAATGAAGAATGTCTGTACAAACCACTGTTGTGGAATGGTGCGCAAATGGCTGCTACAGTTTCATGATAATGCACGTCCCCGTATTGTAAATGTATCGTAGAAGTTAGGTCAACTGAAGTGGGGGAGACTCGAGCACCCACCCTGTAGTCATGATCCTTGCTAACAGAGCTTCATGCTCTACGACAAATACGAAAGAATCTATGACTAAGGTGGCAACATTATAACTTTTCATTGAAATCATTTCCCACAGACAAATATGGTTTACCAAGAGATGTGGGGCAGTGGCTGGCTCACTGGACTCGCATTCGGGAGGACGACGCATCAATCCCGCGTCCGGCCATCCTGATTTAGGTTTTCCGTGATTTCCCTAAATGGCTCCAGCCAAATGCCGGGATAGTTCCAGTGAAAGGGCACGACCGACTTCCTTCCCCGTCCTTCCCTAATCTTATGAGACCGATGACCTCGCTGTCTGGTCTCCTCCCCCAAAGAACGCAACCCAGCGATTATGGTCGGTTACCTTCCGGCTATTAATCGTTGTCCTGCTGAACGAAAATGTGTTTCAATTACCAACCACGCCTTCGTTCCCTTAAAAGAGGCCTTGAAGTGCCGACGACTCCTGTCTGACGAGGATATGTAGCAGGCAGTTACGGACTTCTCCACGCAGCAGGGCACGGTGTTTTACTGAACGGGTATCTTCAGCCCGCTGTGTCTGTGGCATGATTGCCTCAATGCTCACGGCGATTTTGTCTGATTGGCATACCGATTCTGTAGTTATGGCCTCCGAACGGAAACTTTTTATCACTCCTTCTAGTCATCATCCGATTGTTTGAAACAGAGCATTCGCTCAGCTGAAGAAGAGTTGTGGAAGAGCCATAGTGTTTATTAAACACTTCTTGGATGCACATAATATGGTCACGGAAATCCTCAGAAAAGCTGACCCAGTTTAGTCAGATGATCTCAGGAGGAATCCGGTTTAACAAACGAAATACCTGAGTGTACCACGTTACAGCGTTAGTGATGAACTGGTAATTCTATCCTGCTTTACATATCTGTCCTGCTGAAACAGTAGCAAACGGAAAACTTACGTTTCTTAAGAGAATTCTGAGAACACACAGCGCATCTCTTCAGAAGATAGTGCATGGAAGTCTGGTGATAGCTATTCTAGAGGACTCCTGTGTTGTCTATAGTCTTTAACAAGTGGATCTTACGCAAGATGTCCACAGAATGACGTAGATTCTTCAGTGGTCAATATTGGTACGAACTATCCTTTACCATACACTAAACGACTTTGGTAGAGCAGTTTTAAAGTTGCGCCAAGCTGTTAAGTACATACTGTTATATTCAATTATGAAATCAGCATCGCACAGAAACAATGTTCTTGGACCGTTTACACTTTTAGTGACGTCAGCTACTGCCCGTCGTAAGTAATATTGATGTGTGAAAGACATTTTCGTTCAGCAGTGCGGCAGTTAATCACAGAAAGGCATCCCAATACATTCGTCTGCGAGGAATGATTTCAGTGAAATATTCGGTACCTTTTGTTATGAGAATGCTGCCACCTTAGTCAGAGCTTCTTTCGTATTTCTTTGTAGCCTGAGGTTCCGTTAAGCAGCGTATGGTACGTGAAGGAGTAGCAAAATGAAAGATTTGCTGATACTGGAATTTCATCCTTTCTTTTGGAATACTTTATTCCACTCCTTCTAAATTGGAGGACGGGCTGGTAACAACCACAATGTTGCCGTACAGCCTGACGCAATTTAAGATATTACAATTATCAATCTAAATGAATAAAAGAATTGGTATTAAAACCAATATAAGATAATTTTTATTGATGGCGGAAACCTGGTACCTAATGCTTGTAAGCGATGGATTTGTTGTAAATGCTGATGAATTCCCGGTAAATGTAGGGGAAGGATGAGTGGATGAGGGAGAAAGTGGACTGGATACTATATCTGGGCTTGGTGATTCCAGGGGAATATGTGTGTTGGAAATGTGTGTCATAACAGTAAGACACAGGAATTTGATTACAGGAAGCTAGGTGAGATACTGGAGTGAATGGAAAGGATAGAGAGGTTGTTTGACGGACAATATAGAGTTCTGGGTCAGAAGAGTTGGGCCTGTTAAGCTTTCGTGAAGTAACGTAGAAGTGTATGAAGCTGGTCCGAGGAAAGGTGGGAAAGACAGACTGGCTTAGGCGCGGCAGTGGCCCAGAGTTCGAAAGGATTGAGGAGACAATGGGGGTGCATTCGAGCGGCCACTCCCGCCATAGGTTCGAGTCGTCCCTCGGGTATGGGTCTGTGTGTTGTTCTTAGTATAAATTAGTTTAAGTAGTGTGTAAGACTAGGGACCGATGATCGCAGCAGTACGGTCCCTTAGGAATTCACACACATTTTGCTCTTCGAGTTTACGAGATGTTTAGCACTCAAAGAGACGTACTTAAGAATTGGAGGGTACGTAATTAGCTCTTTACGAAAGACTCGAGAGGGAGTGTGTGACATTCGAGGGCCTGAATGGAGAGCAAAATTTCGGAGTTCGGACAGACTTAAGAATTTAGTTTTCACGGAAGACAATTCTGTCTTTTTTATCATAATCTCACGCTCATGGTTGGCGCAAGTAAGGCTTGACGCAGTCCAGCAGCGTGTTTCGGCCGGAGGTTCAGAGGGGTAGAGCGATTAGTTTACAAGCGCTGGTGGCGAAATACGATTTGCTGTGTGGGTACACAGACCGCGTTAGCAAATTCTGTGTGCGCCAGGCACAGCGGGCGGGGTCCCCACACCGTACCACCATTGCGGTTTGCCGCACTCCGAGGACAGAAAAGTATATGCGCGGTTTGCGGGAAGGCGTGCCGGTCCCCGGCACATTTCCGCATGGCGGATTAGTGTCGAGGTCCGGTGTGCCTGCCAGTTTGTGGATGGTTTTTAAGGTGGTTTTCCATCTGCCTCGGCGAATGCGGGCTGATTCCCCTTATTCCGCCTCAGTTACACTGTGTCGGCGACTGCTGCGCGAACACTGTCTCCACATACGCGTACATCACCATTACTCTACCACGCAAACATTGAGGTTACACTCGTCTGGTGTGAGACGTTCCCGGGGAGGGGGGAAGGGTTGTCCACTGGGGGCTGAACCGCACAATAACCCTGGGTTCGGTGTGGGGCGGTGGTAGCGGGTGAGTTGACTGCTGTAGCCTGTTGTGTGGTTGTGAACCACTGTGGGCTAAGGCGGGGACGAAGCCTCTCCGTCGTTTCTAGGTCCCGAGTTCAATACAATACTATACAACATGTGATGTATTCCAGAAAAAGGGAAATTCTTATGCATGAAGTAGAGAAAAGAAACGAACTTCTATATGTGCCGTGTATTGAACGTTATTTACGCTCTCACAGAACAAAATGTGTTATTTCTTGTGGGATGTTATTTGGTTGGCGTGGGGTTCGGACTGGGTTGACGTCAGGCTGAATTAAACATCAATTTCATTTAACATCAACAGAAAAAATGGTTCAAATGGCTCTGAGCACTATGGGACTTAACATCTGAGGTCATCAGTCCCCTAGAACTTACAACTACTTAAACCTAACTAACCTAAGGACATCACAGACATCCCTGCCCGGGGCAGGATGCGAACCTGCGACCGTAGCAGTCACGCGGTTCCGGACTGCAGCGCTTAGAACCGCGTGACATCAACAGAACCAAAGTACTCTTTCAGAAAATCAGAATGTTTCTTTGGCCTGCAAAATAGAGCTCTACACAGTTGAAACGTCCCCTTAGAAAAATTCTACAAGACTGTGCTTAAACTCACACACAATATTTTTAGAGCAACGCAATCTGACTTCCAAAAATCCCTACAAAAAAATGGCCCTGACTAACATTAACCTATACGTTTCACATATCACTTACCTCAAAAAAATCTTCGTTACTCGAACTACTGCAATACAGCGAGCACCACTACTGCCAGCTAAATAAAAGATTCAAACTACAGAAGGCACTAACTACTGATAGGTATAGTTAGCAAATGAAAGATTTTAATAGAGAACAAACAATGTATTTACCTTTATAGTCATAATATATATATCAGTTCAATTCTTACAAATTTCAAAACTCCGCCATCTCTCTCCCCACGTCCACCACTGCTGGCGGCTCACCTCCAACTGCGCAACGCTACGCGCTGTTAGCATCCAGCTGCCGCTGCCCGACACTACAATGGCACACAACAATGCAAACTAGCCACAGACTGCGCACAGCACAGCCAGTGATTTTTCATACAGAGCGCTATGTGGCGTTACCAATAAGAAAACCTAAACAGCCTACTTACACAGTCAATACACAAAATGTGTTCAATTAAATCATAGAAACAAATCCCACTTTTGCCCTAATATTCCTACTTAACTAGGCAAGAACATTAACAATTTATATGCTTCGCACTCGGCCTCAACCAGTAATAACATCTAATACAATTTCAGCAATAAAACGTTAGATGGAAAAATAATTCTTAGACTCAGTTAAGATCATAACACACAACTATGCATTGCTGTCAAATTTGTATCAACCTTGATTACAACACATTCTCCACAATGATCTGTGATCATCTCTCATTTGCATAGTAGTTGACAGAAATTCCAAATGCGAAGGTTGTCCAAGCCACTCATGCTGTTATTGCATACTCATCGTGACAGGAAGTTAAAATGGTTGTGAAATAAAATAAATCCCTCTCCATACTAATTACAAAGCAAGGAGTTTGAAGCTGGGTTCCACATCTGGCCCTGCCACACATATTCGTGTTTCTCTTGGTTTCCGCAAACCAACTGAGGTGATTCACGGAGCGATCCCTTTGAATATAGAAAGAAATCTGGAGGACAATCCGAAGAGATTCTGGTCGTATGTAACCAGCAGTAAGACATAATCAGTACATCCACTACGCAATAGAAATGCTAATATTATCGATGACAGTGCCGCTGAAGAGGAGTTGCTAAAGAAGGATTTTCGAAATCCCTTCACCAAAGAAGACGAAGTTGATATTCCAGAATTCTAATCAAGAACTGCTGCCAACATGAGTAACTTAGAAGATACGCTTGGTATAACGAAGAAACTCAGATCACTCAATAAAAGAAAGTTTTCCAGTCCAGACAGTACACCAATCAGGTTTCTTCCATAGCATGCTGATACAATAGCTTCATATTTATTAATCATATACAACCGCTCGCTGGACGAAAGACCTGAAGCTAAGGACTGGAAAGTTGAACAGCTTGTAACACCGAAAATGAGGATAAAATACCTTATACATTATCCAAATTTTTTCGCCGTTTAATAGCCGTTGATAGTTTGTACTGTACTCCTGATTCTGAATATGTAAACTTTACTCCAGAAACTATAGTTAATGTGTAACGGAGGTAATAATATATTTATTTCTGACTGTATATAATTGATTGTAATTATAATGTAAATATTGTAAATTGCTGGGTAACAGCCAAAGGAACTTTATTTTATTATATCAATAGCAAGGACGAAATGACAGCAGCTGTGCCATTGTTGTCTCTACTTGTGGAGAGTCTGTCACGCTGCGAGCAGAGACGAAGCAGAGCAGCTTGAGACATGAAAGAGTGCGGCAGTGTTTGTTGGGCGCTCCCGCAGAGGCGTGTAGCTATGATCGCGCCAGTGTAGGCGCACCTAATTCGTAAACTCGCGAGTATTGAGAGCACGGTAGGAGTGGATGGGCGGAGGAAGCTGCAATTCTAACTATGGCCTGTCCCGCGATTATCCGTGCCTCTGGAGACGACTCGCGATTCTCAACCAGTAACAGCAACAGCGGCATCTCAGTACTGTCGTCGACTACATCCTTTGTCGTCCGCACAGCTACCACTTCGTAAGACTGTAATATAACCTTGTAGAGGTATTTCCCAATGGGATTTCTTTCACAAAGTAACACTTACTTGAATAATAATCTGCAATAGTTAAAACTTGTAGGGCACCTGTGTTGTCATTGTTGTCAGACATTATTACCAAGCAGGGTCCGTTTCCTTTCCATGCAATCAACGACCGTCGTAAAAATATGAAAACTGATTAACTATTTGCTGCCAGTTTGTTTGTTTGCTAATGACCAGATTCAGCGTAAATTTTCTACCTCAGTAATTGTTAATTCTTGTATTGCGTAACAGAGGCCTAACTAATTTTCAATTTTGGGTATTAACTTCATTCACTTGAAGTAGAGTAAAATTTCATTGCCAAAATTAATAAATAAAGATACAGCACAAATTAAGAGTGCGCAATTTCATTTCTCCTGTATTTAGCTAAGCAGTGACCTCTGCTGGTTTGGTACGTATTTTTTTTGTTCTTTTAAAAGTAAAAACAGTTGCTCATTTGCTTAAAGTATATTTAGTTCAATAATAATTCAGGAATAATCAAAAGTAAATTCCTTGCCTTTTTCTAACTTTTGCATTACATTACACGGAGGTTACTGAAAGTCATTTTTTACATAAAGTTTTAGTTTCATTTATTTAACCAGTAACTTCATTTAACTTCACTTTCAAAATTTAATTTTTCAGAGTAAAGAACTGCAAACTCAGTGCTTCCCGATTCATTTATTTCCTTGTGAAATGTGTTCTGGATAAGCTTGTCAACCTTCTGTTGCCACGCTAGTGATTATTTGCTTAAATTTCGTTGCCATTGCCTTTCTTAAGATTCTGGAAATTCATTGCCTTGGTGGGCTGGTGACCGTTCAATTATCGTCTTTTTAGCTAATCGGTAGTTTTGTGTTATCTGCATTTTGTATTAAAAATATTACGTCTCACCCTTTTCCCCCTGTGTGGTTCGTGAGCGATTGCACTAAGTTTCCACCCATTTCAAAGTTATTATTAGAATTTGGCTTAAGCTTAGAATAGATTCTTCCTTCTGAAGGGTCTGTTATACACTTTCCTCTCACTAACTAGTATTACTTTCCTTCTGTGACGATGGCCTAATTCACTGTAAAATTTCATTACACATACGCAGTCACAATCAGTTACATCGCAATCCGGGAGGCCGATTAGGGTGAGGGAGGTTACAAGGTCACATCACTACTCGAGAAAGGAAATAGGTATAACCTGCTAAGTTGCAGGCCCATATCTCTGACGTCGATTTCCGGTAGGATTTTGGAAATATAAGCGTTCTAACTACATGAACTACCTCGACGGAAACATTCTGTTCACACAAAGTAAGCGTGGATCAAGAGAATAAAGGTTTCCTTTTCTTTTTTTTGTTTTTTTTTTTTTTCAGCACAACTATCTCTCTATTCTCATGAAGTATTGAGTGCTGCTGACAGGGAGGGATCAAACTGATTCCACGTTTTTTGATTTCCGGAATGCTTCAGATACTGTACGCCGCACAAGCGACTTCTAATCAAAGTGCGTGCCTGTGGAGTATTGTCTCAGTTGAGTGACTGGATTCGTGATTTCCTATCAGAAAGATCACAGATCATAGTAACAGATAAGTAATTTGCCATTCCCAGAGAAGTGTTGTACGGCCTCTCTCGATCTTAATCTGTATAAATGATTTAGGAGATAATCTGAGCAGCCAGGTTAAATTGTTTCAGACAATGTTGTCATTTAGCATCTAGTAAAGTCATCAGAAGAACAAAATGAGCTGCAAGATTATTTAGGCAATATATCGGTATGATTAAAAATGTGACAATTGACCCTAAATAATGTTCACTAAAAGGAACGCGTTAAATTTCGATTATACGATAAATCGCACAAATCTAAAGACTGTCAATTCAACTAAATACCTAGGGACAGCAATTACGGACAACTTAAACTGGAACGATCACATAGATAAAGGTTTGGGGAAAGCGGATCAACGAACCAGTTTTATTGGCAGAACAGTTAGAAGATGAAACAAAGACACTAAAGAGACTACCTACACTACACTTGTCCTTCCTCTTCTGGACTATTACTGTGTGGTGTGGGATGCGTGCAAGATAGGACTGGCGGAGGACATCGAAATAGTTCGAAGAAGGGCGACTCGTCTTATATTATTGCGAAATAAGGGTGAGAGTGTCACGGGTATGATACGTGAACTGAGGTGGCGATCATCAAAACAAAGAGGTTTTTCTTGCGGCGGAACCTTTTCAAGACATTTCAGTCTCCAACTTCCTCCTCTGAATGCTAAAATATGTTGAAGACTAGCCACCTGCAAAGGGAGAAAATATCATCGTAATACAATACGAGTAATTAGAGCTCGCATGGAGAGATTTATGTATATTTCCCCTAAGGTTATTCGAGAGTGGAACAGCGAAGAAATAGCGTGAAAGTGCAGAATGAGATTTTCACTCTGCAGCGGAGTGTGCGCTGATATGAAACTTCCTGGCAGATTAAAACTGTGTGCCCGACCGAGACTCGAACTCGGGACCTTTGCCATTCGCGGGCAAGTGCTCTACCAACTGAGCTACCGAAGCACGACTCACGACCGGTACTCACAGCTTTACTTCTGCCAGTATCCGTCTCCTACCTTCCAAACTTTACAGAAGCTCTTCTGCGAAACATGCAGAACTATGCATGCATGCATGCATGTTTCGCAGAAGAGCTTCTGTAAAGTTTGGAAGGTAGGAGACGGATACTGGCAGAAGTAAAGCTGTGAGTACCGGTCGTGAGTCGTGCTTCGGTAGCTCAGTTGGTAGAGCACTTGCCCGCGAAAGGCAAAGGTCTCGAGTTCGAGTCTCGGTCGGGCACACAATTTTAATCTGCCAGGAAGTTTCAGCATGAAAGTGAATCGATGAACCCTCTGCCAGACACGTAAGTGTGAATGGCAGAGTAGTCATGTAGATGTAGATGAACAGAATACATCCTATTTCCTGCTGCGTCTCAAGATAGTACGGACTTTATTTGACATAAAACACTAATTTTCCTTCCTTTCCTGCTCTTTTACAGTATGAATTAGATCAGTGGTATTCCATACATCCTGTACAGAGAGCTCGTGGATAGTGATTTGATTTCTCATTGCAAATGGACTTAATTCGGCTGCAAGTCACCTCGAACTGCATGATATTCGTGGCCTACAACAGTCATGAATGGAGGAAAACAGCAAGACCATATGTAGTTAACAAACGTACTCTGAACAAGTCTGATGCTGAGAGGTTTAGTCAGAATACCTTGTTTCTTCAAAACCGCCACTTCACAATTACTGTACTTGCTACGGCATTTCCCTGTAGTTGCGAGTAGCAGCGAAACAAAATTAAACAAAGAAGCATAGTTATTGGAAACTGACTGTGAAATGCGGCCCAAAAATGACGACGGATGCCCAATAGCTCTAAGAGTAGTACTTGCAAATTTCATTCTGTTTGCTCCAATATCGGAGGGACGACGAGGAAAATACGAGGTCGTGTTGAAATGCAATGCTTCCGAATTTTTATGTAAAATTTCTTCAAGCTTTTTAACTAAAACAAACGTTATAAACATTCCATACATTTATTTTTCATATCTACATATTTTCAGTCCTCTATCGCTGGAGGGCTCCGAATTGTAGCCTGTAACATGACGCTGCTGGAACGTAACTATGTCGACGAGTGAGAAAATTTCTAATTCTCAGTCCGTCCACCTGTGGAACTCCCTCTCCTTCAGCGTGACAACGGCAGACCACCCACTACAACATCTGCGAGAACCCAACGCCTTGGGTTCACTGTCCTCGATCATCCAACATACAGTGCCGACTTGGCCCCATCCGATTCTCATTAGGTGCCAAAACTTAAGGAACACCTTCGAGGTCTTCACTTTGACAGGATGAAGCGGTCTAAGCAGAGGTGATGTCGTGTCTCCGTTAACAAAAGTCAAACGTTCTACAGTGACGGTATCAGCAAATTGATCCCTCGTCAGCAGAAATGTGTTCATCGCAGGATGACTGTGCTGAGAAATAAATATGTTAAAAACATTTGTTGTATTTAAAAAGCTTCAAGAATTGTCACATAAAAAACTCGTATACATTACTTTTCTTCACGCTTTCGTAATTTATCACAAAGAGCCTGCTTCGATTCGTCCAGTGACGTTCAGTGTGCTTATTAAATCGTGGGGACTACATTGTTGTTCAAAATTAAATCAACAAACTGTGTCTAATTCACAGTGTAAAAGTACAAACTGTCAACAGATGTCTTTACGATCGTTTTCTGCGCGGAAGATAGCCTTCCTATCAACGGAAAATCACGCCAGCTGTGACGTCAGAACACCTGTCAAGCTGGGTAGTGTGGCAGGGTCGTCCAACATCCACAACTGCTGTGTACATAGTCACAGATGGTGCATTATGGCACAGAGAAGACGCCTGCAGACTCTCTGCTGTGGAGGGTCATAGGAAGAATGGAAGCAGGAGAGTCGTAAACTCATGTGGCCCGATGCCTTAATGTGAATCGTTCTGTTGTTTCTCGGATGTGGTGACAGTTCGAAACTGTATCCCGAAGACCAGGGCAGGGCCCACCAAGTGTGACATCAGAAAAAGATGACTGTTATTTGGCTGTAAGGACACGACGGTACGGCCTTAGTGCTGTGTATCAACTGGCATCGGACCTCGCAGCATCCACTGGACGTGTTGTACCGAGACAAACGGTGTACAGAAGGCTTTGACAGAGTGGCCTTTACTGTCGGAGACCTGCTGTACGTGTGCCTATGACGCGTCTTCACAGTAAGGAATGTCTACACTGGCGTCGTCAACATGCCAGCTCTACAGTCGACGAGTGGACCAATGTTCTTATGACAGGTGAGTCGCGATTTGGTCTGGAGAAAGATTCTCGACGGATTCGCATCTGAAATGAATGTAGAACACGATTTCGAGACCCAAACCTTGTGGAAAGAGAAGAGATCGATATCGAGGAGGATCGCTAATGGTGGGGGCAGCGATTACGTTGACCGCTCGAACACCTCTTCATGAAGTGAATCGGAAAGATTTAACTGCTGTCATGTACCGTGACAAGGACTTGTGACTTCATATACAGCTGTTGCGAGGTGCTGTGCTCCAAGACTTTCTATTGATGGAATATAATGCTCCGCCTCATAGAGCACGAGTGGTTAATGTTTTCTTGGAAACAGAAGATACTGCACGAATGGCGTGGCCTGTTCGGTCTCCCGATTTGAATCCGATAGAGCATGTCTGGCACGGGTTAGATCACGTCAACATCCACCAACTACTCTCCAAGACTTGCGACCAGCTCCGTAGGAAGAATGGGCTTTATTGTCTCAACATGACATCGATGACGTTATTCACAGCAAGCTCTGTCGTTGTCAGGCCTACACGACAGTACCGCCTTAATGCTGCACTGCAACTGGCGTCTGACCTAGCACCATCCTCTGGACGTGTTGTAGCGAAGCAAACAGTGTACAGAAGGTTTCAGCAGAGTGACCATTATTGTTGGAGGTCTGTTGTCTGTTTACGTCTGGCGTGTCTTTACAGAAGGTGTAAGTAGGCTGTTTAGGTTTTTTTATTGGTAACGCCGCCGCCACGTAGCGCTCTATATGAAAATCACTGGCTGTGCCGTGTACAGTCTGTGGCTAGTTGGCATTGTTGTAATACTCGCCATTGTAGTGTTGGGCAGCGGCAGCTGGATGCTAACAGCGCGTAGCGTTGCGCAGTTGGAGGTGAGCCGCCAGCAGTGGTGGTCGTGGGGAGAGAGGTGGCGGAGTTTTGTAATTTGTAAGACTGGATGTCATGAACTATCATATATATTTTGACTATTAAGGTAAATACACTGTTTGTTCTCTATTAAAATCTTTCATTTGCTAACTATACCTATCAGTAGTTAGTGCCTTCCGTAGTTTGAATCTTTTATTTAGCTGGCAGTAGTGGTGCTCGCTGTATTGCAGTAGTTCGAGTAACGAAGATTTTTTGTGAGGTAAGTGATTTGTGAAAGGTATAGGTTAATGTTAGTCAGGGCCATTCTTTTGTAGGGATTATTGAAAGTCAGATTGCGTTGCGCTAAAAATATTGTGTGTCAGTTTAAGCACAGTGTTGTAGAATTTTTTCTAAGGGGACGTTTCAAAGGGATCGTCTAGAGTGGAGCCATCAACATACGACCGGGACGGTCGAACGGTGGGCCAATGTTATTTTTTCCATAGGTGAGTCATGATTTGGTCTGGAGAGTGATTTTCGACGGATACGCATCTGGAGGCAACGTGGGACACGATTTCGGGACACAAGCATTGTGGAAAGAGACGGTTAACGAGGAGGATCCCTATTGCAGTGGGCAGGCTTATGTTGACCACTAGAACACCTCTTCGTGAAATTTTATGGGTTAATCAGCAAGATTTGACTGCTCTCAGGTACCGTGAGATCTTGGATTGTCATGCGTGGTTGTTGCGAGGTACTGTGGGCCCAGACTTTGTATTGATGGACGATAAAGCTCGACCTCACAGGCCGACCGTTCCAAATATCTCAGGAAATAAGCATCAAACGAAAAAACTACAAAGAACGAAACTCGTCTAGCTTGAAGGGGGAAACCAGATGGCGCTAAGGTTGGCCCGCTAGATGGCGCAGCCAAAGGTCAAACGGATATCAACTGCGTTTGTTGAAAATAAATGCCCCCATTTTTTCTTACATGTTCGTGTAGTACGTAAAGAAATATGAAAGTTTTAGTTGGACCTCTTTTTTCGCTTTGTTATAGATGGCGCTGTAATAGTCACATACGTATATGTACGTGGTATCACGTAACATTCCGCCGGTGCGGACGGTATTTGCTTCGTGACACATTACCCGTGTTAAAATGGACCGTTCACCAATTGCGGAAAAGGTCGATATCGTGTTGATGTATGGCTATTGTGATCAAAATGCCCAACGGACGTGTGTTATGTATGCTGCTCGGTATGTGGACGACGTCATCCAAGTGTCCGGACCGTTCGCCGGATAGTTCCGTTATTTAAGGAAACAGGAAGTGTTCAGCCACGTATGAAAGTCAACCACGAGCTGCAACAAATGATGATGCCCAAATAGGTGTTTTAGTTGCTGTCGCAGCTAATCATCAAGAGCAGAGAAATTGAGCGAGAATAGGGATTCTCAAAGACGTCGTTGTTGAGAATGCTACATCAACATCGGTTGCACCCGTACCATTTTTCTATGCACCAGGAATTTCATGGTGACGACTTTGAACGTCGTATACAGTTCTGCCATTGGGCACAAGAGAAATTACGGAACGATGACATTTTTTGCACGCGTTCTATTTAGCGACGAAGCGTCATTCACCAACAGCTGTAACGTAAACCGGCATAATATGCACTATTCGGCAACGGAAAATGCACGATGGCTGCGACAAGTGGAACATCAGCGACCTTGGCGGATTAATGTATGGTGCGGCGTTATGGGAGGAAGGATAAATGACCACCATTTTATCGATGGCAATCTAAATGGTGCAATGTATGCCGATTTCCTACGTAACGTTCTACCGATGTTACTATAAGATGTTCTTCCAACATGATAGATGTCCGGCTCATAGCTCGCGTGCGGTGGATGCGGTATTGAATAGCATGACAGGTGGATTCGTGGTCGCAGCACCACACTATGGCCCACACGTTTACCGAATATCACGTCCCCAGATTTCTTTCTGTGGGGAAAATTGAAGGATATTTGCTATCGTGATCCACCGACAACGCCTGAAAACTTGCGTCAGCGCATTGTCAATGCATGTGCGAACATTAATGAAGGCGAATTACTCGCTGTTGAGAGGACTGTCGTTACATGTATTGCCAAATGCATTGAGGTTGACGGACATCATTTTGAGCATTTATTGCATTAATGCGGTTGACGGACGTCATTTTGAGCAGTTACTGCATTAATGTGGTATTTAAAGGTAATCATGCTGTAACAGCATGCGTTCTCAGAAATTATTTCACAAAGGTAGATGTATCACATTGGAACAACCGAAATAAAATGTTCAAACGTACCTACTTTGTGTATTTTAATTTAAAAAACCTGCCTGTTACCAGCTGTTCTTCTAAAATTGTGAGTCATATGTTACAGCGCCATCTACCACAAAGCGATAAAAGTGGTCCAACTAAAACATTCATATTTCTTTACGTACTACACGAAAATGTAATAAAAATGTGGGTTCCTATTTTAAAAAAACGCAGTTGATATCCGTTTGACTTGTGACAGCGTCATCTAGTGGGCCAACGATAGCGCCATCTGGTTTCCCCCTTCAAGCTAGACAAGTTTTGTTCTTTGTAGTTTTTTCGTTTGACACTTAATAATATATATTGCACGTGTAGCGTGGCCTGCTCGCTCTTCCGATTTGAATCCCATAGAGCATGTCTGGCATGCATTAGGCAAAAGGGTTGCATCACGTCCTCAGCCACCAACCGCTCTCCAAGACTTGTGAGCAGCTCCGCAGGAAGATTGGGCGATATTGGTTCAAATGGTCCAAATGGCTCTAAACACTATGGGACTCACCATCTGAGGTCATCAGTCCCCTAGACTTAGAACTACTTAAACCTAACTAATCTAAGGACATCACACACACCCATGCCCGAGGCAGGATTCGAACCTGCGACCGTAGCGGTCTCGCGCTTCCAGACTGCAGCGCCTAGAACCGCAAGGCCACTTATTAAGCCGGCGGGCGTTATGCCTCAACATGAGATTGATGGGATTATTCACAGCATGTCCCGTCCTTGTCAACCGTATACTGGTGCCAGATGAAATGTTGCTTTTTCGAATAATTAATAGAATATGCTCAATTCGTTTAATTAAGGTTCAATTGCATTAACAATTAATTTTTTCTGTGTAAGTAAATTTGTAAAGTAAGGAGAAAAGTTCACAATTTAACCTAATGACTATATTATTTTGCTGTTCCAGCAATGAATGTTTCAGAGAAATATTTATGTATCGAAACCGTAAAGCAAGTTGAAGGCAGTCGCCGTAATTTGTTTTTTAATTATATAAAAGCAGAAGCGAGTTCTCTCTCTCTCTCTCTCTCTCTCTCTCTCTCTCTCTCTCTCTCTCTCTCTCTCTCTCTCCCTTTTCAATGGCTGCTTTCACAAAATGTAAGTGTCGCTCTCGTATCTGGATCTTTCGGTTAAACTTATGCTAATTTAATTACAATAGCCGTGTTTGAATTAAGAACCTACTTTCATCTTCCATTAATGCCAATCTCAATTTATTATGTTGCATTTTACAACTTCTTTTAGGCTGCCTGGAAGGAGAGAGTTGCCGACGAATCGTTTGGTGCCCACAGCCGATCGCTACTAGTGTTCAATCGGCTATTACTTTATCAAACTTTTATTTCAGCGTCCCTGAGATCTCGTTTACCGGTCTTTTCTATCAGTATCCGGGCAATGTAATTATGCAAACTGCGTAATTTTGAGATCGATCACTGGCCTCTAAAGAATGTCGTCGCTCAACGTTCTCGTCAGTCTGATGGGAATCTGACGCTGGTTGGCGGAATATATAATTTCATTATCCACAAGTTAAAATTTTCCTTGCTCCAGTTTACCATTTCAGAGGCTTTGCCACCAGAAAAAATGGTAAATATAATATTATGTTATTTTTTTAAATACCACTAATATTATACAGGGGTGGTCACACCCCTTACTGAGCACATTAAGCAGTTGTCAGAATACGTTCGCAAATCCGTTAAGTTGGGAAAAAAAAGATGAACATTACGCACGTTGCAGTTGATAACGTTTCGTATTCTTGACGCCGTTTCTACCATTTTGTGGCAAAGTAAACGCAACCTTACAAAATTCCCGTTTGTTGTTTTAATTTTGGACAGTAGTACATATTTCCTTGCTTAGAAAATGTGTTATTGGTGGATTTCACGGACCGGCAAGATGAATAACATCTGACAGTATTTCATACATCCTCAGCAACTGCAGTCGCTTAAGACGAAATAATAAACAACCAGCTGCATAAAAGAAATTTAAATTCCTTACCGGTTTTGGGCACCCTGCAAGGGTCAACAATAACAAGCATACAACAAAATGTCTTCGTATGTGGTTCACAATGTCTGTACGAAACTAGAATTTTTCTTCTTTATAATAATTTTGTACAGACGCTATGAACCACTTGACCATGGCATTTTCTTCTATCCATCTTAATGCTGACACTGGCTAATAATGCGGTAGGCATAACGTTCTGAAGAAGGGCACTAAGTGCTCGAAACAGATAAAGGAATTAAATTACTTTTATGCAAATGATTGCTTATTACTTCGTTATAAAGGGTGTCCCATTTATCTTGACCACCCTAAATAACTGTCTGTCCAGATGAAAATTACAAAATGTTGGGCAAACAAACGTTCTTTAGCCGTGAGGGGGACATCAGTCACCATGATTGCCTTCGTTGTAGCTTTGTTTTTTACAAAGATATGAACAGCGGTATGGCTTTTTTAAATGGCTCCCTGTATTTTTTATTCGGTAATTCATTTCCTCTCCTAAAGACCTATTCAAAAATGTATCACAGTGTACCATTCACTGAAACACAACGTTATTAATTACATAACACAACATTGACTTTGATTCAAAATGGTTCAAATGGCTCTGAGCACTATGGGACTTAGCATCTGTGGTCATCACTCCCCTAGAACTTAGAACTACTTAAACCTAACTAACCTAAGGACATCACACACATCCATGCCCGAGGCAGGATTCGAACCTGCGACCGTAGCAGTCGCTCGGTTCCGGACTGAGCGCCTAGAACCGCTAGACCACCGCGGCCGGCATTGACTTTGAGCCCTGGATCACAAACGCGTCCACTTGCTGCAGTTGTCAGAAAACAAATGAAAACCAAGTAAAAACATAAAACAAAATTTGACTTTGACTCTCCTCTACCATTGCCCAGGGGTAGAGCATTCAAAGGTTCTCAGAGTGATGACCTTGGACGCCAATACACTGGTGCACTCGTTGAATGAAAGAATTATTTACCGCTTGCAGTGCAGCCTGCTGAAGAGAATTACAAGCAAGCACGATACGTTCCTTCATGTCCTCTGGACTTGTTGGAATATCGCGATAGAAAACGTCTTTAATGCATCCCAAAAAGTCCAGATGATTTAAATCAGGAGGTCTAGCAGACCGAGTAACTGATCCTCCTCGACCAATCCATCTGGCAGGATACCTTCGGCTCAGATCACGACGTGCACGCAAGGCATTGTGTGCTTTACATCCGTCGTGTTGATACACATAAGCATTCTAGTTCTTAGCGGCACTGCATCCAGAAGACGAGGAAGAATTCGTCCGAGTAAGTTGGCATAAGCTGTGCCGCTTAGACTACCATTGATGAAATAAGGGCCAATAATTGTAATACCAAGCATCCCACACCAGACGTTAACTCTCCATTGACGCTGATGTTACACCTGTATAAGCCATCGTGGGTTGTCGCTGGACCAATAGAGCATGTTTCTTGTATTTTCCTGTCCTTTGTTTGAGAAGGAACATTCATTGATAAATAGAAAATTGGAAAAGAAGTTCGGATTGGCAAGGATTTGCCGCTGTGCCCACTCACAGAACTGTACACAATTCTGGAAATCATTCCCATCAATTGTTGATGTAGCTGTACATTGATACTTGATTCCATAGTTTACCAAACCTGCACAGCAAATCTTAAATACCATAAAAGAGGAAGCGGGAGGGAATCACGGTTGGTAGTCACACTCTATAATTAAGACACTTTATTAGCATTAAGCCTTAAAAAATAATTTGAGAATTACAAATTGTGCACGAGCCACTAGATAAAACTTTGAAAATACAATTAGAAACCCAACGTACTCAGTACTCTAACAAACAATTCCGAATTAACAAAAGGGGGTTACTGACAAACTTGAGAATTTCAAACTCCCATGTAGGACTTCCCTCAAAATGGATATAATGAAACAATTACAGGTAAAGGGTGACTTAATAACACTTGAGCACTAATGCCAAACTAAGATGCCATTACATAAAATGATAGAACCTCTTAATTAAAAAAACTGCAACAGAGACACTGATCTAAAAAAAAATACATGTTTACGTACTCAGACGTGTTAATAAAAAAATTACTAGAAAAAGCTGCACAAGGAACTCAGCAGATGCTATGCAGCTTAAGGTTTAGCCAGTGGCCAGTCCGTAATATTTAAAAAACAGCCGGCCGGTGTGGCCAAGCGGTTCTGGGCGCTTCAGTCTGGAACCGCGCGACCGCTACGGTCGCAGGTTCGAATCCTGCCTCAGACATGGATGCGTGTGATGTTAGGTTGTTAGGTTTAAGTAGTTCTAAGTTCTAGGGGACTGATGACTTCAGATGTTAAGTCCCATAGTGCTCAGAGCCATTTGAACCATTTTTAAGAAAACAAGTTCATATACAAACAGGTTACATACAAAATACATATCTACCAGCCTAACCCGCCTTGACGGAAGGAAGATAAATACTAAACTTTGGGAGGGGATATGTGAATAATTCTGGTAGTGACCATGTTCTTAAACACTGCCAGGCCTAGACCTCGGATGACATTTCACTCCCCGCCAAGGCGCTGGCACAATTAAAAGTTTCTGCCAGAATCACAAAGACATTCCAATAACTCTGAAACATATAAACAATGGGCAGAACCTCTGTCTCACTTACACATGGACAACTGTATTAATAGAGTGCAGGCTTTAAAAAACAGCAACATAAAACCATTTGGTTGCAAGAGACAAAAAAATAACTTCTGAGAAAATTTTCAAATAACGGCTACCATTTAACTAGGCCAAGAAAGTCTCTCATAATAGTAATAAAGTATAAAATCTCTGAGAGCGTCGGTGAACAAACAATTACGACTACTTACCCCATATCAGGTACACAGTACGAGGGAGCGGCTTCCATAGCTTCACCACTTCCTTTCAATTTTGTTCCCAGCCAAGTCACAGAACTTGTATCTCCAAGCTGCCCGTGTCGGTAAAACGCCCAACCAATTTCACACCACAAAGTGTAATGGCCATTACACTCGTTCGGCAGCCGTTGACACTCGTCTCCCCTGCGAACGACACGAGATCTCGAGGGCTACCCGTCGAAGGCTAACAACCAACTCTCTTCTCCTGCGACGCCGCAATATAACACACGCGAAAAGCAAAGATATCTCACCTCAACCACAATCGATCTCAACGATACACGAACAAAATAAGCCTAGCACCAGCTCGCTACGGCTCACATGGTAAGGATAGAACTGGTGACGTGTAAGAATACACTGGATTTAGCAATCTCGTATTCAAGTTGCCGTGTGCTCACATGTGGATTCATAGCAACGGAAGCGAGAACAGTAACTTCGGCAGCTTCGTCTGTGCTAGTGCTACGACGATTACGTTGTCGTGGGTTAGGACTTCCCGTTTCATGAAGCGTCGCAACAACACGAGAAATCATCCGTCGAGAAGGAGGGTTCTTGACAGGATATCGCTCTCTGTACAGGTCCGCTGCCTACGTAGCATTTCGTCTACCTTCAACAACAACAACAATAAAAGAAACGTTATGATGCAGTTTGTAGGAAGATCAGCCTTTACTGTATGCCTACTCTACACAATGGTATTTAAAAGGCCTAAAGTACTATACTAAATGTACCCGTACATAAGAAAACAGTATTGCAATTATTGTTGTGCTAACTTATATTCCCATAGATGAGTAGCATTTCTACCTTCTCTTCGTTGGTGTACATTCTACTCACACAACTCTTTAACTGACGATGGTTGACGGGATGACGGGTGTGCAGTCTACTTATGTTCACATTTGTCCTCTGCCAACTTCAGCACGTGGATGTGTTCCGTTACCCCTAGTACCTACACTAAGCGCTGGGAGCGGCAACGTCAATGTTGTGTTATCTAATTAATAACGTTGTGTTTCAGTGAATGGTATACCGTACACAATTTTGAATAGGCCTTTAGGAGAGGAAATAAATTAAAGAATAAAAAATACCGGATGCCATTTAAAAATGTCATACCGCTGATCATATCTTTTTCATAATGGATCTGAGCACTATGCGACTTAACATCTGAGGTCATCAGTCCCCTAGAAGTTAGAACTACTTAAACCTAACTAACCTAAGGACATCACACACATCAATGCCCGAGACAGGATTCGAACCTGCGACCGTAGCGGTCGCTGGGCACCAAACTGTAGCGCCTAGAACCGCAGGGCCACTCCGGCCGGCATATCTCTTTAAAAAACAAAGCTACCACGAAGAAAATCATGCTTATTCATGTACCCCTGACGGCTAAAGAACATTTGCTTCAAACATTTTGTAATTTGCATCTAGACAAACATTTATTTAGGATGGTCAAGATAAATGGGACACCTTGTATAACATCTGACATGTACAGTGAGGAGACAAAAATCATGGGATACCTCGTAATATAGTGTCTGACCTCCTTTCGCCAGGCATAGTACAGTGGTTCAACGTGGCACGGAGTCAACAAGTCGTTGGAAATCCCCTGCAGAAATAATGAGCCATACTGCCTCTACAGCCGTATACCCATCTATTATTGCTAAAGCGTTGCCGTTTCAGGATTCTGTGCGCTAACAGACCTCTCGATTGTGTTACATAAGTCTTCGATGCGATTCAAGTCGCCGGCCGGTGTGGCCGCACGGTTCTAGGCGCTTCAGTCTGGAACCGCGCGACCGCTACGATCGCAGGTTCGAATCCTGGCTCGGGCATGGATGTGTGTGATGTCCTTAGGTTAGTTAGGTTTAAGTAGTTCTAAGTTCCAGGGGACTGATGACCATAGTGCTCCGAGCGATTTGAACCATTTGATTCAAGTCGGGCGGTATGGTTGGCCAAACCATTCCCTCGAATTGTCCAGAATGGTCTTCAAACCACTCGCGAACAACTGTGGCCCATTGAGATGGCGCATTGTCAGCCATAAAATTTCCATCGTTGTTTGGGCTCATGAAGTTCATGACCGGCTGCAAATGATCTCAGCTAGCTCACTGGACCACGGGATCCAGTCCATTCCGTGTAAACACAGCCCACACCATTTTGGGGCCACCGCCAACTTGCACAGTGCCTTGCTCATAACTTGGGTCCACGGCTTCATGAGATCTCCACCACAATCGAACGCTACCATTAGCTCTTACCAACTGAAATCGGAACTCATTTGACCAGGGCACAGTATATCAGTATTCTAGGGTCCAATCGATATGGTCACGGGCCCAGGGGAGGCATGCAGGCGACGTCGTGCTGTTAGCAAATGTTGTGCAATAAAACCTTTTTTTTTTTTTTTTTTTTTACCAAGTCGCCTTATTAGCTCCTTACTATTTCCATCTACCCATCTAATCTTCAGCATTCTTCTGAACCACAACATTTCGAAAGCTGTTTTTTTTTCTGGCCTGAACGGCTTATCGTCCGCATTTCACTTATGTACATGGCTACACTTCACACATATATCTTCTTAAAATGTTTTTAACAAATGTAATTTCGATGTTAACTATTTACCTTTTTCAGAAGTGCTTTTCTTGCTATTAGCGATCTGCAATTTATATCCTCACCACATCTACCATCTTATTTTGCTATTCAAATAGGGAAGCTCACATCTTACCTTTAGTATCTCATTCCCTATACTAATACCGTCGGCATTACCTGCTTTAATTCGGCTTACGTTCAGCTGTTCTTCCAAGTCGTTTTCTGCCTCTGACAGCGTTACGGTATAATCATCAAAACTCAAAGTTACTACTTCTTATTCCTGCACTTTCATTCTTTTTCCAAATTTCTCTTTGCCAACCGTTGTGGCCGAGCAGTTCTAGGCGCTACAGTCGAACCACGCGACGGCTACGGTCGGAGGTTCGAATCCTGCCTCGGGCATGGATGTGTGTGATGTCCTTAGGCTAGTTAGGTTTAAGTAGTTCTAAGTTCTAGGGGACTGATGATCATAGAAGTTAAGTCCCATAGTGCTTAGAGCCATTTGAACCACTTTGAACCAAATTTCTCCTTGGTTTCCTATACTGCATGCTCAGGATAGAGCATCAATAACGTCGGGGATACGTTACGATCCTCACTCCCGTCTCAACTACAGCTTGTATTTCATGCCCTTCGACTCTTATAACTGCAGTCTGATCTCTGTGGAAGTCAAAGAAATATTTTCGCTCTCTGTATTTTAAACCTGCTACCTCCACAATTTCAATGAGTGTATTCCAGTCAAGAGCGTCAAAAACATTTTCTGAGTCTGTCAATACTATGAGGGCGTGCTGAAAATTAATGCCTGTCAATTTCTTATGTAAAAAAAATCTTCAGAAGTTTTAAATAAAACACCCCTTATGAATATTTGATTTCTTTATTCCTTATGCCTACGTATTTGCAGCCCTCTGCCTCTATAAGGTTCCGAATTGTAGGGTGTAACATGGCGGTGTGTAAGGTATCTATGTCAGTGCTTGAGAAACAGCGTGCTGTTATCGAGTTTCGAATTCAGAGAGTTGGTCCACACATGGAGCACCCTCTCCTTCAGCAACACAGCGGCAGACCACACACGAGCGCTGCGACGTCTGCATTAGTCCGACGCCTTGGTTTCAGCGTCATCAATCATACTCCATACTGACCCGACTTCGCTCCATCCGATTTTCATCTGTTTCCGATACTTAACTAACACCTGTGGGAACTTCCCGATGACAGTGATGAAGTGGTGCAAGTAGAGGTGAGGTTGTGGCTCCACAGACAACGTCAAACGTTCTACAGTGACGGTATCAACAGAGTGGTCTCTCGTTGGGAGAAGTGTGTTCATCACCAGGGTCACTATGTTGAGAAAGAAATATGTAGACATCAAGAATAATGATGTAGAATGTTAATAACGTTTGTTTCATTTAATAATCTTTAAGAGTTTTCACATACATTATTGGTCATTTAATTGCTACACCAAGAAGAAATGCAGATGATAAACGGGTATTCATTAGACAAATATATTATACTACAACTGACATGTAATTACATTTTCACGCAATTTGGGTGCATAGACTCTGAGAAATCAGTACCCAGAACAACCACCTCTGGCCGTAATAACGGCCTTGATATACCTGGGCATTGAGACAAACAGAGCTTGGATGGCGTGTACAGGTACAGCTGCCCATGCAGCTTCAACACGATACCACAGTTCATCAAGAGTAGTGACTGGCGTATTGTGACAAGCCAGTTGCTCGGCCAACATTGACCAGACGTTTTCAATTCATGAGAGATTTGGAGAATGTGCTGGCCAGGGCAGCAGTCGAACATTTTCTGTATCCAGAAAGGCCCGTACATGACCCGCAACATGCGGTCGTGCATTATCCTGCTGAAATGTAGGGTTTCTCAGGGATCGAAGGAAGGGTAGAGCCACGGATCGTAACACATCTGAAATGTAATGTCCACTGTTCAAAGTGCCATCAATGCGAACAAGAGGTGACCGAGACGTGTAACCAATGGCACCCAATACCATCACGCCGGGTGATACGCCAGTATGGCGACGACGAATACACGCTTCCAATGTGTGTTCACCGCGATGTCTCTAAACATGGATGCGACCGTCATAATGCTATAAACAGAACCTCAATTCATCTAAAAAAATGACATTTGCCATTCGTGCACCCAGGTTCGTCGTCGAGTTCACCATCGCAGGCGCTCCTGTCTGTGATGCCGCGTCAAGGGTAACCGCAGCCACGGTCTCTGAGCTAATAGTCCATGCTACTGTAAACGTCGTCGAACTGTTCGTGCAGATGGTTGTTGTCTTGCAAACGTCCCCATCTGTTGACTCAGGGACCGAGGCGTGGCTGCACGATCCGCTACAGCCATGCGGATAAGATGCCTGTCATCTCGACCGCTAGTGATACGAGGCCGTTGGGATCCGGCACGGCGTTCCGTATTACCCTCCTGAACTCACCAATTCCATATTCTCCTAACAGTCATTGAATCTCGACCAACGCAGGCAGCAATGTCGTGATACGATAAACCGCAATCGCGATAGGCTACAATCCGCATTTCTCCTCCTTACACGAGGCATTACAACAACGTTTCATCAGGCAACGCCGGTCAACTGCTGTTTGTGTATGAGAAATCGGTTGGAAACTTTCCTCATGTTAGCACGCCGTAGGTGTCGCCACTGGCGCCAACCTTGTGTGAATGCTCTGTAAAGCTAATCAGTTGCATATCACAGCATCTTTTTCCTGTCGGTTAAATTTCGCGTCTGTAGCACGTCATCTTCGTGTTGTAGGAATTTTAATGGCCAGTAGCGTAAAAAATTCGGAGACATTACTTTTGAGCACACCCTCTTACAAGGGTAGGTTTGTCTTTCTTTAACCTGTCTTCTAAGACCATATTGCTTCGCATATTCCAACATTTTTCCGGGACCCAAACTCCTTTTCCCCATATCATCTTGTACTTGCTTCTCCCATTCTTCATTAATTAATCGTATTTATATAGCTGCAAATGGTTATACTCAAGTATTTGTATGCGTTGACTGACTCCAGTTGTGACTAGTTAATACTGTAGTTATAGGATAGATAGTATGTTCCTTTTTCTTCTGTAACATTTTAAGTTATTTTCCAATCTTTGAACTACTTTGAAAGCTAATCAAGATCTGACGCCAAATTTGTGGAGTTTTTTTACAGACAGTTAATCATAACAGACAACTGCATCATCTACGGAAAGTTTGAGGTTACTATTAATATCGTCTGTCAGCTAAGTAATATAGAGCATTAACGGCAAGGATTCAGACAGATATACCTAGGGTACGCCTAAAATTAATCGACGACAGTCTTTACCAATGAATCCTCAAGTCGGTCACAAATTTCGTTTCATATTACACTGATACTACCATCGTTAATTAGCTTCTGTATGTCACTGAGTTAAATGCTTTGGGGAAGTCAAAAATAGTGCATCCAGCTGACTGCCTTGGTTCATTGCTTTCAGGAGGTCGTGTCAGAAAGGGTAAAGTTGCATGAGCAGTGTTTTCGGAATTAATTCTGGTTGGCATGGAGGACGCCATTCTATTCGAGACACCTCATTGCATCCTGGCTCAGAAAACATGTTCAATGATTCTACAATAGCTGGGTGTCAATAAAATCGGACAGTAGTTTTGTGGATCACTTCTGTTAGCCTTCTTCTAGACTGGTGTGACCTGTGCTTTCTACCTAGAACTGAAGGGTGATAGGACTCTAGTTCTATGATTTGTAGTCTGGCACTTACCCAAAGAGCCATTAAGCAGATCTGTCAGTTATTTCACAAAGCTTCAGTTTTAGACAAAGTCACACACATCTTTAACCTCTTTTTACGGTTTCGACGTTAGTCTCATCTTCGTCTCTGTTGTGGCTTTCGATACGTCTAAAAAGGTCGTCTTCAGTTATCTTCTACAGCGGACCAGCAGTTGCATATTTATTCTAGGGCGGTTTCTGAAGGCATCTCCGGACAGATCAATAGCCACAATAAGGCTAAACATTAAATTTATCGAAGGATTCTCTTAAGATTGAATTTATCGAAGGACTCTTTTCAGTTCTTCAGTCCATTACGTATCGCTCCCGTAAAGAGCCTCCACAGAAATAAAATTGGAGAAAGTGACGTTTTTAAAAATTTTAGCTGCATTTTATATAGCTAACCAATCGAGTTGTCCTGTTGTCGGAAGTGAGGATTCCAGATCCTGTCATTGGAGCATAGACGCTGACTGGGCAGGGGTAGGACATGAAATCGGCTGATCCTCTTCAAAGAAATCGTTCATCTTGAGTGGTTTAAGGAAGAGTTTCAAATCAAAAGGAAAAAGTGGAAATCCTAAATCTCAGTGGCAGTACGGATGAATCTGTGCTCGAGTTCTTCGGAATTTGAGTCCAGTGCCTCAATCATTACGTTTTACCTTGTGCTTCCAAAGTAACAATATCAGGGAACAAGCCCATATAAATGATCTGTGTGTTGTCAAGAAAGGCCAATGAGAACTGCCCACTAGACCACTTAGGACGAATTGCAGAATAAAAGAATACAGAAGGAACTGACAGCTGTGACAACTTTACCACATGGTACAACTTTAGCCGGTTTTTAAAACAATTAGTTTTGGCTCTCTGCCAAGTTTCTGTACTGCACAATAGAAGCGCCACTGCTTTCCTCGCATGCAGAAGACATTTAAGAATGGCCGTTTTGAGGGTCATTATCTATGTTTTTGCTTACGTCTTGGAGATAATTTCTTGATTGTCTACAAAAGTATCTCATCCTGGTCATTCTTTCACGCTTGAATGTTTTGATAAATGTCTTGGTTAATGGAGCATATAATTGTCCTTTAGAATCACGCTTACATATAAATATTACGTTGCATTGAGATTTAATAGTGTATTGAATCAGGAACTTGTATGAAAAAGGGCCAACTTTACCACCCTAGATTTTCGTAATTTTTTAAAAAGTATTAGATACTTGTTTTCAAACAGAAAAATTTTAATTTTGTTTGAGATTTTATTAAAATGTCAAGACGCATTAGGCCAAACTAGCAGGTCGAAGGTATCAAAATTATGACGGTATTACTCTGCGTCTTGCTGACTTTGCAGCGGTTAGTAAGGAGAATAGTGGTTGAAAAACAGCTGAAATGTATAATATTCCTAGTAGAACCATTGGAAATATAGAGTCTCTGTTCACTCACACAACGGCCCCACACTGCCTCCAGCAGTGATGGGGAAGAAGAGAGCTTTGGACAAATCATTGTCGGTTCTTCTGAGAGTAAGAGTTCGAGGTCTCACATATTTGAACAACTGATAGAGGCTAAGGGTTTTATTTCCAAAACATGCCTTACGCATATTTGTGTTGTACTGTATTGCATGTTAACCGGGGGCCTATAAACGACGGAGAGGCTCCGTCCCCGCCGCAGCCGCAGTGGTCCACAACCCCATGACGACTACCGCAGTCCACTTCATTGCAAGCCCTCCGCCGCCCCACACCGAACCACTCTCTTTCAGGGTTATTGTGTCGGTTCGGCCCAAGACGGATCCCCTTCCCCCCCCCCCCGCCCCCCCCCCCCCCACCACCACCACAGGTAATGTCTCACACAAGACGAGTGTAACCCCTATGTTTGCGAGGTAGAGTAACGGTGGTGTACGCATACGTGGAGAACTTGTATGCGCAGCAGTCGCCGATATAGTGTAGCTGAGGCGGAATACGGGGAACCAGCCCCAATTCGCCGAGGCAGATAGAAAACCGCCTAAAAACCATCCACAGACTGGCCGGCTCACCGAACCTCGACTAAACTAACCCCTATGTTTGCGAGATAGAGTAACGGTGGTGTACGCATACGTGGAGAACTTGTATGCGCAGCAGTCGCCGATATAGTGTAGCTGAGGCGGAATACGGGGAACCAGCCCCAATTCGCCGAGGCATATAGAAAACCGCCTAAAAACCATCCACAGACTGGCCGGCTCACCGAACCTCGACTAAAGTCCGCCGGCCGGATTCTTGCCGGGGACCAGGCGCTCCTTTCCACTCCGGAATCTACACCTGCATCTACATACGTACTCCGCAATCCACCATACGGTGCATGGCGGAGGGTACCTCTTACCACAGCTAGCATCTTCTCTCCCTGTTCCACTCCCAAACAGAACGAGGGAAAAATGACTGCCTATGTGCCCCTGTACGAGCCCTAATCTCTCTTATCTTATATTTGTGGTCTTTTCGCGTTGCCCTCGATGGTGAGTGTTCATCGGAGGTGAGGGTATCATCTGGGGTGCCCCAAGGAAGTGTGGTAGGTCCGCTGTTGTTTTCTATCTACATAAATGATCTTTTGGATAGGGTGGATAGCAATGTGCAGCTCTTTGCTGATGATGCTGTGGTGTACGGGAAGGTGTCGTCGTTGAGTGACTGTAGGAGGATACAAGATGACTTGGACAGGATTTGTGATTGGCGGATAGTCGTCTTCGGTTTATTGGTAGAGTTTCGGGAAGATGTGATTCATCTGTAAAGGAGACTGCTTATAAAACACTAATACGACCTATTCTTGATTACTGCTCGAGCGTTTGGGATCCCTATCAGGTCGGATTGAGGGAGGACACAGAAGCCATTCAGAGGTGGGCTACTAGATTTGTTACTGGTAGGTTTGATCATCACCTTCCCCACAACTGCCATTACGTGCTTGTCTCACTTCATATCGCTCTGCAATGTTACGCCCAAATATTTAATCGACGTGACTGTGTCAAGCGCTACACTACTGAAGGAGTATTCAAACATTACGGGATTCTTTTTCCTATTCATCTGCATTAATTTACATTTATCGATATTTAGAGTTAGCTGCCATTCTTTACACTAATCACAAATCATGTCCAAGTCATCTTGTATCCTCCTACAGTCACTCAACGACGACACCTTCCAGCACACCACAGTATCATCAGCAAACAGCCGCACATTGCTATCCAACCTATCTAAAAGATCATTTATGTAGATAGAAAACAACAGTGGACCTACCACACTTCCCTGGGTCACTCCAGATGATACCCCCACCTCCAATGAACACTCACCATCGAGGACAACGCTAGACCGCACGGCTAACCGGGCGGGTTTACGAAGATTTACTCGATATGTAAGACACTATTTGTATAACTGACCCCGCCCTCAACAAAATTTGTTGAAAATTTGCGTTTCGTGATAAAAGTTTCACGACTTTGTATGAGGTCTGAAGTGCATAAATTTTAAGCTATTTATTTTAATTTATTTTTTTTTATTTTTATGTAGATATCTTTCTAATGAAGATTTTTTTATAGTTTAAGTTGCCTTTTGGTTCATTTTTTGTGCTTCCCCTCTTTGCTCATTTCTGATGTTACGTTGCTGTCGCTGTTATGAATTGTTTCAACGTACAATTTTTTTCTTGATTTGTCATGTCTACAGAAGTTATGTAGCTAGAGATGAGAATTGCTTATGTTGAATTTAGTACATTTTCATACATATTAGTTAACATAGCATTTGGGGGAAAAAAGAAAGTGGAAAAGTAGAGCCTGTTGAAAACAGCAGTAAAATTCTTTAAGAGCATCGTCTTCAGCAAAATGACAGTGTCATCTTTTGTTGCTTTTAACAAATACTGTTTGGTAATCTTCTTCCTTCTTCGTCATTTTATGCCAGGCTGTAAAGTGAGAACGATAGTAAAACAGTGACTAAAAATAAGGAGATCCAGTAGAGACACATGGAGGATCGACACCGGTTTGGCAGTCATGTCATAATACTGCTTCTGCACGCTATTGTGGAAGACGTAAGTACGTACTCGCCTCTGCGCACAGCGAGGCTGGCTGCGACCTGAGGCTGATGCGGCGATGTTTCTTGTCTGCACCAGGGCGACCACCTCGAGCGAGTGACGTCACAGCAGTTCGCGCGTGCGCGCGGACGCCGGAGGATACTGCGCAGGCGCGAGTCGGGCCCCGGGCCACACAGCCGCCACCCTGGACGCCAGTGTGCTAGCCGCCATGGACAAGGACGCGCTCAAGAAGCAGATAGAGAACATGAAGTACCAGGCGACCATGGAGCGCTGGCCCCTCTCCAAGAGCATAGCGGCGTAAGTACTGCTGCCTCAAGCTTCTTAGGCTCTAGGCGAACGAGAAACTGTGCGATTTGTTACGCTGCCTTCTCTCACCTGACAACTTTCACAGGATCTCCATAGACACACCTTCCCGGTTTTCCCGAATATGTCATCATCAGCGATTATTCATTGAGCTACTTTTTTTTTTGACGTGTTACTTTTGCCAGAGTACTGCACACTCAACTACCCTTTCCAGTAATAGAAGTGTATGTTATGTTATAAATGAGGAACTGTTGCCAGATAGCAAGAAAACAACCCAGCGTGCTGCAACAGGCGAGAACACGGCATCGCATCGACCTAGATATCTGCCGGCAGCGAACACGACGCCGTTATCGCGTCTCGCCGCCTAGTAATCTACTACTACAGCCAATGCAGAAAAAAAAGTTTTTAAAATTATCAGCGGCACAAAACAAAAACACTCTCCGTTTTCTTCTTCTGCGTGCAACATAACAGCAAAATTGACGTTCGGTTTGTTTGTTTCTTCCTGAGGTGCAGAGCATCAAATACAATAATACCAGTTTCTTAGTTTCCTTCCTTCTATTATCGCAAATCCATTTGAAAGTACTGCTTTTGCAATACACGCACGACGACGTGCGGGCACTCGCACGGCCCTTGTCGCATCGGCCACTCGCCCGACCGAAGTGGGCGTAACTCTCGCTGTCAGCGCCGCGCTGACAGATCCTGTAACAATGCACGCCGCCTGCCCCAACAGCGGCGTCCCGCCGCTAGAAAGGTTTCGTGCGAGAACTGCTCAGCGTGAGAAATCCAGTTCTACATACAAAACTTCTCTTTTTACGAAATTTGGCTTTTTGTTTTTGTGTCTCTTTCTAAGCTGGCGTATTAACAACGACATAGGGCGGGAACTTATTCACTCATAAGTTGAACCAGAGTCTCCGGCATGTTATATACCTTGTGTAATGTGTGCTTGTTGCATGAGCAGCTGAAGAAAAGCAATGAAGACAAGCAGTCGCGACACCGTCGCAATAAATAGTTACAGCGATCTAGGGAATATTGACTTTTAATTCTGTTTAGTCCCGTAATTTACTGCAGACATGTATCGATTTCGAGGTATGAAGACTATCTTCAGGTCTGAATGTCAGTTTGTGAAAAATTCCATGGAAAAATAAAGTGCGCCAATTATTCTATGAACTTTTTTACAAATTGATGATCAGATTTAAAGACAGCTGAACAGAACGAAATCGATAATAAATTGAGACAAGTCTGCTGTCAAGTACTTGGGTTCAAGAGAATTGAAATGAAACAAAAAATTCCAAAAATAGAAAAGTTCCGGTTGCAAGATTTTTTATTAGTCAAACCGCTTTTCGCACGGTTAGCGAATCTTCAGATTATTTTGAGCAGCAAAGACCGCATTAGCTACATTTAAAATGGTTCAAATGGCTCTGAGCACTATGGGACTTAACTTCTGAAGTCATCAGTCCCCTAGAACCTACTTAAACCTAAGGACATCACACACCTCCACGCCCGAGGCAGGATTCGAACCTGCGACCGTAGCGGTCGCGTGGTTCAAGCCTGTAGCGCCTCGAACCGCTCGGCCACTCTGGCCGGCCATATTCAAAAGCCATTGACATGATATGGTAAAGGAAGGCCGCAATTGTAAAACATCACGATAGAAAAACTTTTCTATTATCTGAATTCACATTTTATAAACACCAGCCTCATAAGCTGTTCCTTCCAACCCAACAATGCATGCTTATGAGACGGGCATTTTTAAACTGCTAATTGAGGTACCAGAAAAACTTTCCTACGATTGACAGTTTCGGCCTTAGCTTCAACGCCATCATATCAATGAGTTTTAAATATCACTAACGCTCTCTCCGCTACTCAACATAATCTGAAGATGCGCTAACCGTGCGAAACGCGTCATTGTTAATAAAACACTTGCAACAGACTGTTTTCCATTTTGGGAATATTGAGACAGTGTTGCTGCATCAGCCCAAAATGGAATGGAGTAATAAGTTCAAACGATAAGCGTAATTTAGAACTACAGTCACAGACGCTTTTGCCCCAGTCTTGATTTGTGTTTTTCAAGAAATAATCAGGATTCTATTAATGATACAGACACTAAAAACATTGTTTTCAAAGAAAAGTTCTTATTTGTTATTAGAAAAAACAGGCACGCAAATAATACAGCGTATTGTTTGTCAAGTGTTCTTAAACAACCAAGTACACAAAAACAGAAAATTTCGACTATCTCTCTCGTTGTGTACCGAGGCTCTTATGTAACAGCGTTAGCGAAAGCCACATACAACATTTCGTGCACTTGAGAACGAGGTCACCAGTAAATCGTGTATCGTCGGTACCATTACAATTTCTAATCAATGGTGGATTTTTTCCACTGCTTTTCTTCCTTAGAAAAACGTATTTCTGTGAATTTTTGAGTCATCAATGAGGTTTTAATTCTGAAAGTTGAGGAGTACGAACTGTGACGCGTAGTGATATCGACTTCAGTACGAGGACTGGCTCGATGCAGTTCTCCATGCTACATTTCCAGTGCAAGCCTCTTCATCTCCAAATAACTAACTCGACTTACATCCTTCTGAACCTACTTACTGCATTCATCTTTTACTCTCCCCCAACGATTTCCCATCCGTCCCCTGCCCCCTCTCCACACACACACACACAGACACACACACACACACACACACACACACACACACACACACACACTTCCCTTCAATACTAAATCAACCGCTTCCTTCTTCTAGTCAGAATTTCCACAAATTTCTTTTCTCCCCATTTCTATTCAGGACCTCCTAATGGTCAACATTCTTCTGTAGGACCACATTTAAAAGCTTCTGTTTTCTCTTTGTCTAAAACGTTATCATCCATATTCCACTTCTGTATATGGCTACACTCTATACAAATATTTTCAGATAAGCCTTCCTACCTCTTAAATCGATATCCGATGTTAACGAATTTATCTTCTTCAGAACCGTTTTTATTGCCAATGCCAGCCTACATTTCATATCTTGTCTTCTTCGGCCATCATCAGTTATTCTGTTGCCCAAATAAAAGATAGTTACTACTTTAAGTATCTCGTTTCCTCGGCAGATTCCTTGAGAATAACATGATTTAATTCGAGTACAGTCCATTATCCTTGTTTTCTATTGATATTCGCCTCATTTACTTCTTTCAAGACACTCTCCATTGCGTTCAATTGCTCTTCCCTGGCCTTTGCTGTCTGACGGAGTTAAAATGTCATCAGCAAACCTCAAAGTTTTTATTTCTTCTCCCTGAACTTTAATCCCCATTCAAAATTTTTCTTTGGATTCCTTTACTGCGAGTTCATTGTACATACTGAATAACGTCGGGTACAGGACACTGCCTCGTTCCCTTCTCAACCACTGCTTTCTTTTAACGCCCCTCAACTCGTAACTGCCTTTTGGTTTCTCTACAAGTTTCAAGTACCTTTGGCTCCCTGGATTTTACCCCTGCCACCTTCAGAATTTTAAAGAGTATTCCAGTGGACATTGTCAAGAGCTTTCCCTGACCCTACACATGCTGTACACGGAGGTAGGCCTTTCCCTGACCCACCTTCTGAGACAAGTCGTAGTGTCAGTACTGCCTCGGTAGTTCCTCCGCTTACCCCGGAATCCCCATTGATTTTCCCCGCGGTCGGCTTCCACTAGTTTTTCCATGGATTGTGTTTGTATTTTGAAACCAAGACTTACTTAACTGACAGTATACACTATGTAAAGACGTAAAGACTTAGTATCTTACAAAAAAGTCATGATCGAAATTTACTGAAAATACAGTCATGTTCCAGCATAGAGGCGTAGCACAATGGAATTGTAAATACACAAATGCCCACTTCCTTTCAAGAAATAACCTGATCTTCACATCACAACATATTTCCAATTGCAGCGTACAAACAGCAAGTTAGTAAAAAAGAAGTGTTTCAAAATACTTGTATTATAAACATATGTGACCATTTTTACACAGCTTTAAGTTCAATGATGCTTAACTCTTAAATAATAGTAATAATAATAATTAATGGTCGCCTTACGAAGCTAAATTTCATTTCACTTCTTTCTTAGCAAGCATTTATCGCATAATTGCTTTGACATCTTCAATAATCTTATAGGATCACAACAAGGAAAAATGATTGCAATCAGTTGCGATATATATATTTGCGGAAAATATCTGGTGATTGTGCCTTTAAATAACTATTTCTAATAATATATATATATATATATATATATATATATATATATATATATATATTAGAAATAGTTATTTAAAGGCACAATCACCAGATATTTTCCGCAAATAACTGGTTTCAGCCTATACTGGTCGTCTTCAGACCGTAGCAAGCAGATGTGCATTTCATTGTTACAAGTGAATAACCCGTTGTCACCTAAAGCCGGTTACTACTGTGCTAAATCTTGTATTTCTATCTGTAAAGGGATATTTTTAAAAACTTTAGTCTATTGCGGTTTTCTTTCCACCGTGAATGAAACGTCATGTTCCAGTATTCGTTGAACTGCCCAGCTATTCATGTTTCAATGAACCCTGCAGATGTCTCTAGAGCAATAATTACAGCAGCTAGTAGTTTGGTGTAACAAATAAATTTGTTAATGTGGGCAATTATGGCAAAACTCATTTACGCCTAATACAAATTTTTGAGTGATGACAGTTTAACGACACTCACGCGATGACAGGGCTTCTTCGTCTCACGGGGTAACCACTTCCCCCACACCGGTCCCCCAAAAATTATTTTGTCGCTCTAACATCGAACCCTCTGCCAACTCATAGCACACGCTGTGTACAGGTTTCCACACTAAGATGAAGATGATTATAATGATTTCAATTTTACAACAGCAGGCGAAACGAAAATTATTTTTTAGTAAGTTTCAAACCGAAAACTGCGATGAAGCTATATTTATAATTTGAGAGCAAAGTGTACTGTATCTGGACAAAGTAAATCATTATTGTGGCTTAAACTCTCCTGAAATTCATGTAGACGCAAGGACATGGTTCTAATTTAGCCCAGACCGTCTGCACTTGCAATATATACACGCAGTGGTTTTACTTCCGTTACATTGTACTATCGGTCTATATACTCTACTTTGAAATCATAGGCATTTCGGATCCACATTTTGGAAGCTTCGTATGTAAGCCATATGGACTCTAATTCTGCCGCCATGTGAATGCTTTTTAGTCACGTACTTATCGCTTCGCTCTTAGCTCCATGCGGTACAACGCCGCAGTCTTTGCTTGCGACGAAGAATGCCGCAGCTAGAGGAAAAACCTTGCCCTTCAACTTTCAGTCGTGACAAACTAGTTGAACGCTTGACGAAGGACAGCACGAGCGTTGAACTGCTGCCTGTGCGAAACAAGTAGCCGCTAAAGAGAGGTAGCTGTCAGCTTTTGCTGCCGGGCGCTCGGCCGACTGACGGCAAAGCGCAATGTATACTGAGAACCAAGACGCTCCTTATGTTACGTGTTTCACGGCAAGGGGCTGATAAATGTCCAGCAACTACCGTATACGAGCTACACCCATACTGCTGACAAGTACCTTTGCACTGTGGCAGATTACTGCGGAACATTCCATCATTATTCAATCCGTAGGCACTAGACTCTCGAACCGTCACAAAATTTGCCTTGAAATTGTAACTCTCTAGTGAAAATTTTGAAAAATTATTTGTCACTTATAGAGCATGAAAAATGCTTCAGAATTACGAGCCTAAAATATATTTCGCTTTGTTGTGGCGAAAATGCTTATTTCCGCGCTATCTGTAGCTTTCTAGCTGTACGCTTTCACAAAGAATGTTGTCAACACAGAAAGGGGCTGTTAAATCTAAGGTGCAATTCAAGCACCTAATAATTTGGTTCAAATGGCTCTGGGCACTATGGGACTTAACATCTGAGGTCATCAGTCCCCTAGAACTTAGAACTACTTAAACCTAACTAACCTAAAGAGAGCACACACATCCATGCCCGAGGCGGGATTCCAACCTTCGACCGTAGCGGTCGCGCGGTTCCAGACAGTAGCGCCTAGAACCGCTCGGCCACACCGGCCGGCGCATTCACTTTGTGAACAAGAGCACAAGGTGTACGCTTGGATAACATTTGATGTTGTACGGAAAGGTAAGCAGTATTCTCCACGTCGCATTGTTAGCAACCATTTGATGCAAATGAAAAACCAGCGTTTTCAAATCTCTGCTGGTAGCCTACCTACTGAGAGACTCCATTTTTTCTATGCTGTTTTCTAGGCTGTAGTTCAGAACCTTCCGTTACAATTCACTCAGTTCCATAAAGGAAATAAACAGCTCTTTATTTTCGCTGTTGTATTTTTATCAGCATTCTCCCAACAATATATATTATTTACAGAAAAAATATAGCTGCTGATACGGTAATCCCTGCAAGCTCCAAGCACCCACACAACCACAAACCAGCAGCTTCCCGTTTGAAGGTGCATCGCCTCATATATGTTAAACTTATCTCTTCCAGAAATGGCTAAAGCTCTGGCTTGATTGATCGTATACTACTAAAAAATAAAATACATAAAACTTCACCACTTCTGTACGCTAGCCAACGGTAATCACACAGCAGTTACAAAGGTAGCTTTGTTCACTTGGTTCCGGGGAACTTTCGAGAACAAATAGGAGAGACATTCAATACTTAGAGAGACTGATGTAGAAATGAAACAATTTGTAGGAGTAGTTTTGTAGTTTATGACATTAGGTTGCCATCACTGGGATTACGTGAGAACAGCTGATGGCTAACAATTGTTTTGTTTATAGCCTCATTATGACATTCGACGGTGGCAAAAGGGTAGGACAGTTCAAAAACGGTCGAAAGCCAATGTCTGACGAGCAGTTTCCTGGCCGACCAGTCCAAGTGTCAGCTCCTTCGCTTGAAACACGCATTGACAATGTTCGTGAACACAGACGTGCTACATTTGAACATATAGCAAAAACAGTTGCGGTAAGAGTTGGCACAGTTCATAACGTTATCAGTAACAAGCTCAAGTAAAGAAAAACAATTACGGGCAGGATCGCGAAAGAGTTAACACGACAACAGAAGGAAACAAGACTAAAAGTTTGCACAGATTTTAGAGAACGCTATGTTAGCGAAGGTGACCCTTTTCTAAACAACATCTTAAAGTGTGATGAAACTTGGGTTCACCATTTGGAACCAGTCCATTAGACAAAACATGGAATAGAAGCACACCTGCTCATCTGTCCGAAAGAAATTCAGAACGCAAGCACCAGCGGGAAAAGTCATGTTGGCCGTCTTTTGCTAATATTTGGAATATCGGCGTACAATAAACAGTTCCTACAACTCAAACGTGCTGACGAACAAATAAACTCAGTAATGAGAGCAAAACGTCTCGAATAGAAAGGAGCGTGATGTTGGCGCTCGACAATGTTCATCCTCACACCGCCCAGTTGACCCAAGAAACCAATGAAGAAATGGATTGGCAGGCACTACCTCATCCTCCCTACAGTCCAGATCTCAGTCTCGGATTTTCATTTGTTTGGACCACTCAAGAAGGCATTAACTAGAAAAAATTCAGCAGCAAAGAGGACATCAAAAAATTTGTGGGAGATTAACTCAAACGAGACTAACTTCTTTGCCAAATTACCCTCCATCAGGAAAGTGGAATAAGCTCAACGACTGTGATATCTCTTTCAAAATGATAGAGAGCAGGAATGAGTCGTCATTTGCGTTCTAGCTATATTAAACCAGATCCAGATTTTGGCTAGTAACTAGCTATTATCAGTGGTAAAAATACAAGAAGTACATAGAGTACAGTTTAAAAAATGCAACTCATGACATAGCCTATATCGCTTCTACATTAAATTACGTACCAGTATTTCAGAGTTGTTATACATGCCTTAGTACGTCTACACCTGTTATTCGGGCTCGTGCCACAGTTCACTAAAGAGTACTATGTAACGGTGTCGGCTTTGCAGAGAACACATGGATTGGCTGTGACGCCCAGTATATAAACTATGTAAGACGTAACCTTCATAGTAAAGCAATTGTGGTCTCTAATAAAACTTAAAATTTGCATAAGAATAAAAGAAAGTACCAGTAAAATTATAGACTTTGTTGTACTGACATACTGCTACATTAAACAGTTTACATTAGAAGACTTTTAAAAAATGCCAGATTCATTCACTCCTTGTCAGCCAACTTTTTGTTAATCTTTAAAGCCATAGATAACGTCAGTTGCATAAAAAGTTTTTAAAAAATTTTGCAGACCACTAGAAGGCACATGATGTATGCTGTGACTATTGGAATTGATTTTATCGGAACATTCTTTTCTTTTGTACTTTTTGTAATCGTCGTGACGAGGTATGTGGCACCTCTTGCTTATTGAATAGTTCATAGATGGCTCGAAATATCACCAAGAATCTTGTTGGTGTGATCTCTCAATCAGTAGCGGATGTAGGGAGTATTAATCTCTGTGCCACTTCAGATTTTTAATTACAAGTACAATAATAAGACCATACGGAATTGCTGTTATTAATAACGTACTCGCATCGAAACCAATATAACATGGAAAACTTTACGTGTGTTCAATATTATAACCATCGTAATCGTGCAGTATTACGTTAGTGGCTGCTACATATTAGCAAGAAGCCCCCTTGGTCGTATACTTCACTGCTTCAAAGCAAGCAGATTTTAAATAATTCCCAAAAACTGGTTTTTTCATATTGACTTGTTCATTAATCAGGTTACAGCCAACATTTTTGTGATCGCAAAAGATCTCCAGCTTTTCCAGGAGATCGTGGAACCTTCCCGTCTCACATTTTTAGTAGCAATCTCACATCAGACGTCAAAGTCGGCAACTTACGTTTTGTTGTCAATAAATGAGCAGCCGTACTCTATCTCTCTGTGGCAACATTCCTTTCCATCGCAATGTGTTCCCCAAACCTAATTTCCAGCCTCGTTCCCGTTTGGCCAACGTAACAGGTCCCATTGTTTGGGAAATCAATTTTATAAACTTCAGAAGCATGAAACAGATTCTCTCTATATACCTTACGTCACAAAATACGCCCTATGTTATTTTTGGATCCAAAAGAAGCTCTCATATTATTCTTTCTAAAGACAGATGCAATCCATGTGCTCATTTTTCCATAGTAAGGTAAAGTAACAAATCAACAAAGGTAGAACGAAAACGACGACCGATTGCTGCTCTCTATCATTTCGAAAGACTTCTTTGCGTCAGGTATAAGAAAAACTAGTTCATATTCTGGACATGTGTATTAGAATTGGTGGGGGCTATGCTGAGAAGCACTGAAAGCCTCATTTTGTAAAAATACAGTATTTTTTCTACATCAGTCTGTCTTTCTAATTATCGAAAGTCCAACGTGGAAACAATATAATTCACGCGCATTGGCGTGCTATTATTTTTAGATAATTTCAGGAATATCCTATTTTTACAAATACATGTGGCCTTTTGAAACCGGACAATTCTGAAAAATTAAGGTTTCTTTCTTAGGTAGGTGTGTTATTTATAACAGTGAAAACTGACACGGTTGAGTGTGTACTACAGTATAAGCAAAACCGTTCCAGTAAACGTGGAGCTGTAGAAGAGTTAATTGCCGGTGTGTGGCTACTAACCGCCACTGCTTTCGGTGTGAAATATTGTCCTAGTTAGTATCAATGTTATTGGAATGTAAACTTTTCCATTAAGTCCCCGAGTGATGGACCTCAATTTCACCCATGACCTACCTAAAACAGCAATTATTAATTACGATGCACCCTGTATATGCGTAAAATCGAATGTCAGATCAAAAATTACTGTGGCTCTCATACATAGATGGCGTGTCTGGCTCGCACACGGTGTTAGTGCATGATTAGTGCAGCTTTTAAATTACGAGTATTGCTAATCTGTCTTGCACATTTCATACACAAATAGAGCATCAGCCAGAGCCGCCATTTCGTACAGAAATACGTATGAAACGAAAAAAAATTCTACATTCAAACTACTACTTCTCCCCAGAAAAGCATTACTTACGAATTTGTTCTGCTGGTTTGAAAAAGTCTACCTCGTTCCATTTAAAAAAGAAAAAGAAAGCTATCAGCATATGGATGTGCCGTGGTGTTAAATGGCATGTGACTTAGTAAATTCATTATTTTATTCCGTAAATTTGTTGTGAAAGACCATGTGAAGGTTCCACCTCGACTGTTGTTTACACGCTTTGTCTTCTGAACTAAAGTATAACAACAGTATCTTAAACATTTTCTTGATGACGTAGGGGAACATTTACAATGCCGTCCTCCGTTAATATGTGCTGAAACGAGACTGTAACGCATTTAATGCGCTAATTCGCCTCGTCGCTGTTGTCTGCAACAGCGCCACTACGTACGTCGATGTCGGTTCTCAAGGGTAGAGGACTGAATGCTTGCAGTCTCTGCTGACACCTGCTGAGCGCAGTGGCTGCAACCGGCTACTGATTGTGGCTCATGTCAGCACGGACCATGCCTGCCGCTTTCGTTCTGAGGACCTCAGTTCTTTTTCACTTTTATCTGACTTGGCGAAGGTACCTAGCATCACACGCAGGGTCCAAGCTTAACTCACTGTTCCTGGTGTGGAGACACATTGTAAAAAACTCAAATGGGGTCTTACTGACAAGTCGTATATTCACGCGCCATTCGCGAATGGAACAGGAAACTAAGTGTAGGCAGAAGTACATTCCGCCACACACCATAAGGTGATTTGCTTACAGGTAGATATTGCCTACTGTTTGTTGTATAAGTTGCGTCAGTTGTACACCTGGTAGCGTCGTAACCGCGTTGTCAAGAATTAAAGCCCAGAAATCAAGAGGTCATTGACAGTAAGGTAAACGACAAATTTCCTTAGTTATTGCGACACGCATTATTACTGCAGTGCTGGCATTGACGGTAAATACGAATTGGCACGAACAACCGAACTAATGACTCTGCAACTAGCCATTGGAGGACAAGGGTTCCTCATACCAAATCACGCAACAAACAAGCGGATTTCTACCTGGCGAAAGTAAACATTTGCCAATATGTTAACGAAACACGCTCTTAGACCGATCGAGGTAGCGCAGCGGTTAGGCACTGCACTTCGGAGTAAAGCGGTTAAAATTCGCGTCCAAACACCTAGATTTGTACTTTCTGCGTTTCCCCTAAATTAGTTCGGTTAAATTGTGGGACGGTACATTTGAAGAGAAAAGATCCACCTTCCTTCCCCATTCCGCCCCACTCCGAACTTCTGTTCCGTCTGCAGTGACCTCATTGTGGACACGAGGACAAGCTCTAACCTCCTTTAAAGCACTTATTGTTAGCCGTTGCAGAAATTAAAATATTATTTTCCTTTCGACCAGTGACGACATTACACAATATCATCGCACAACATCGGCAATGCAGCATATGGAAGAAAAAATAAGAAAACTTAAAAAAAATTGTCATCAGTGTATGTTTCGAAGTATGGTCTTAATCGACGGGGCTTCAGTTATTATATAAGGACAGGGCACTAGAACATCGTAATTAAATACCTTACGTAACAGATGAAGCTCTCATACTGAAACTGTGGCCTCGAAGAATGCATTGGCGTAATAAAAACGCTACTGAAAAGACAGTAGACGGACTTCATTATTACATTTTCTATTTATTTCATTTTTTCGATTTTGACGGAAGTAGCCATTATGGTTACTATGAAAAAATTGCGAATATTCGAAAAGCTGTAGATAGAGGAGCCTATGCAACAACGATGTCTTTTTTTATCGTTCTGGAAAGCAGTCTGTACACTTACACATCACTGCCTAATATACAAAATACATTTTACGGCATATCGGAACTTGTCTGTAGTTAGCCTGTTTGCTTCTTGGATAAGAGAAATTTGTTGGCCAAGATATGAACGTGAGTTTTCATGGAGTTCAAACCATTGAATCAGGACTAAAGATTAGTGATACGAACAGTTAAGGGCACACTGATTCATCAGTTACGTTTAATACCTGCGCTGTAAAAAATATCGTCGGATCTCAGCCTTGTCGCAAGACATTTGTTTTGAAGCTACTCCGACGGCTTGCATGCGAATGTGACTGCTTCTTGATTGTTGTCATATGGACCCACAAACTTAGAGGTATCTGTTCCACATTCTTCCGTCAAAGAAAAACCTCTTGTCCTTGAACCAAGAGTAGGATTTATGAAGATATCACCGGGAATCGAACTGGAAATTCCCGAGTTGGTAGCCAGTAACGCTTTAATTCAGAGAGAAACACTCTTGTTGGGAGCGAAAAATGGCAGCCTCACTGTGAAATACGTTGTATCTGTGCAGTCTGATCACAAATAGTGAAAGTATTGATGTAACCAGTCACCTGTGATATATTATAATAAGAACAGCTGAATGAAACGGGGAGTTTCGAAAAGACTTTTAAGATCAAATCAGCAAAAGTAAAGCAAGGGTAACGGAATTTAGTCGAATTTTTAAATTAGGCCTCGCTGAAGACATTACCTTAGGAAACGACCCTGAAAGTACACCACGAAGATGATGTACTACAGACGCGAAATTTAACCGACACGAAGAAGATGCTGTGATATGCAAATGATTAGCTTTTCAGAGCATTTACCCAAAGGTTGGCGCCGGTGGTGACACCTTCAACGTGCTGACATGAGGAAAGTTTCCAACCGATTTCTCATACACAAACAGCAGTTGACCAGCTTTGCCTGGTGAAACGTTGTTGTGATGCCTCGTGTAAGGACGAGAAATGCGTACCATCACGTTTCCGATTTTGATAAAGGTCGGATTGTAGCTTATCGTAATTGCGGTTTATCGTATCGCGACATTTCTGCTCGCGTTGGTCGAGATCCAGTGACTGTTAGCAGAACATGGAATCCGTTGGTTCAGGAGGGTAATACGGAACGCCGTGCTAAATCCTAACGGCCTCGTATCACTAGCAGTCGGGATGACAGGCGTATCACCCGGCGTGATGGTGTGGGGTGCCATTAGTTACTCGTCTCGGTCACCTCTTGTTCGCATTGACGGCACTTTGAACAGTGGACATTACATTTCAGATGTGTTACGATCCGTGGCTCTACCCTTCCTTCGATCCCTGCGAAACCCTACATTTCAGCACGATAATGCACGACCGCATGTAGGTACTGTACGGGCCTTTCTAGATACAGAAAATGTTCGACTGCTGCCCTGGCCTGCACATTCTCCAGATTCTTCACCAATTGATAACGTCTGACCAATGGTGGCCGAACAACTGGTTCGTCACTATACGCCATTCACTGCTCTTGATTAACTGTAGTATCGTGCTGAAGCTACATGGGCAGCTGTACCTGTACACGCCATCCAAGCTCTTTGTGACTCAATGCCCAGGCGTATCAAGGCCATTATTACGGCCAGAGGTGGTTTTTCTGGGTACTGATTTCTCAGGATCCATGCACCCAAATTGAGTGAAAATGTAATCACATGTCAGTTCTAGTATAATATATTTCTCCGATGAATACCAGTTTATCATCTGCTTTCTTCTTGGTGTAGCAATTTTAATGTCCAGTAATGTAGTAAATGAGTTTTGCTGTCTGGTCACAAAATAATATGAAGGCCGCAAAGAATTTCAAGGAAATTGTTAATATCTGTTATAGTATTGTGTTAGTTCTTTTCTGAAGTTAGTTCGAGTAACTAATCAGGAGGTACTAACACGAAGTAGGGGGAAATTTTATGGCACAACGTAATGAAAAGAAGAATCGGTTGATAGGACACGTCCTGAGGCGTGCAGCAGTCGTTAATTTGGTAGTGGAGGGAGGTGTGGCGGCAAAAATCGTAGAGAGAGACAAAGATGTGAATCTACTAAGCATGCGTAAATATGAAGGTCAGTCAAACGAAAACCTAGCACCCGCCACCAACGGATCATGGAATTGTTCCATTCAAAAGTAGTCACCACACGCCTCAACACGAGACTTCTATCAGACGAGATGATGAATCTTTGTTTCGTAGAACACAGTCGACCACTGGCTGATCCGCAACCGCACCCACTCTTGCACTTCCTTGTCCGATTGTAACCGATGTCCTCCTTCAGGTCGCCAGAAAAGTGAAAATCACACGGTGAAAAATCGGGGCTGTACGGTGGATGTTGCAGCGTTTCCCGGCATCCGTCAGATTGACAGTGTGGTGGCGGGTGATATCATGCAAACAGCCTGATTCCGTCCGACAGGGTTTCTGGACGTTTTAACTATTGCGCGTCGCAGTTTCTTCGTAGCGTCTTCATAACTCTGCGCATTGGTTGTGGTTTCACGTACTGCACACTAACGCCAGCCCCCAAGCTGCGAGTCGGACGACCACACAGCCCCGATCTTTCAGCGTATGATTTCTACATATTTGGCGACCTGTAGATACGTGCATGGACGTCGGTTTCAGTCTGACTAGGAAGTGCAAGAGTGCGTGCGGCCATCGATCCGTCAGCCACCGACTGCTTCTACGAAATAGAAATTGTCACGCCTCCCAGTGAGATAAACATATTAACACGAATGGTGATTAATTTTGAGTGGAACCATTCCATGGTCTCGTTATGGGGGTGTTCGGTTTTCGTTTGACCTGCTCCTTATGGGTTGCGGTAGCTTTTCGAAGATGAAGAAACTTGCGCAAGATAACTACTACTACCACTACTACTACTACCACCACCACCATCAACAACAACAACAACAACAACAACAACACCACAACACCAACACCAACACCATCACCACCCACCGCTTCCCATTTCGGAGGATTACAGCTCCGTCAATGTAGATCTATGCCTATCAAGAAGGCATCATGTCTAATCAATCAATCACCCACCTGAGGATGGAGGTACGAGCGTTTAGTAATTATTAAAAGTGTTATCACCTCCAGAAAATAGTTATGTAATTACTTTTTCCTGTGTTTCACATCGCTGAAGTTAAGGGCTGTCAGGCGTGGTCGGCACTTGGATGGGTGACCATCCAGGCCGCCATACGCTGTTGCCATTTTTTGGGGTGCACTCAGCCTCGCGATGCCATTTGAGGAGCTACTGTACCGAATGGTAGCAGCTTCAGTCAAGAATACCATCATAACGGCCGGGAGAGCGATATGCTGACCCCACGCCCCACCTATCCGCATCCTCCTCTGAGGATGACACGGCGGTCGGATGGTCCCAGTGTGCCACTCGTGGCCTGAAGACGGAGTGCTTTTTGTTTCACATACTGGTCTGCAGTCCTGGTACACACTGAAATGTCCGCGCCAAACACGGATGCGACCATCATGAGGCTGTAAAGAGAACCTGGATTCATCCGAAAAAATGACGTTTTGCCATTCGTGAACCCAGGTTCGTCGTCGAGTACACCATCGCAGGCGCTCCTGTCTGTGATGCAGCGTCAAGGGTAACTGCAGCCATGGTCTCCGAGCTGATAGTCCATGCTGCTGCAAATATCGTCGAACTGTTCGCTCAGATGGTTGTTGTCTTGCAAACGTACCCATCTGTTGACCCAGGGATGGAGACGTGGCTGCACGATCCGTTACAGCCGTGAGGATAAGATGCCTGTCCATCTCGACTGCTAGTGATACGAGGCCGTTGGGATCTAACACGTCGTTCCGTATTACCCTCCCGAACCCACCGATTCGATGTTAGCTAACAGTCATTGGGTCTCGACCAACGCGAGCAGTAATGTCGCGATACGATAAGCCGCAATCGCGGTAGGCTACAATCCGACCTTTATCAAAGTCGGAAACGTGATGGTACGCATTTCTGCTCCTTACACGAGGCATCACAACAACGTTTTCCCAGGCAACGCCGGTCAACTGCTGTTTGCGTATGAGAAATCGGTTGGAAACTTTCCTCGTGTCAGCACGTTGTAGGCGTCGCCACCGGCGCCAACCTTGTGTGAACAGCTGCTCTGAACAGCTAATCATTTACATATCACTGCATCTTCTTCCTGTCGGTTAAATTTCGCGTGTGTAGCACGTCATCTTCGTGGTATAGCAATTTTAATGGTCAGTAGTGTAAATCATGTTGTAATAGATGATGGTGAGTCAAAAGCACTGCGGTGGTTAAATAAATGAATTTGGAAATATAAATAGCATGAATAAATGTTTTTAAGTAAGCTTTAAATAGTCTGTATTGAAGTGTATGCTTTTAAAATTGGAGCTGGCTTTCTGAAAATGTTTATGAATTAAGCAACATGTATCTTCGGTTTCCACAATTTTACACTTGTAGTACTCGAGGAAGCAGCGGCCAGACTGGCCTTTCAGTGTGGACACGTCCATTCGGAGTGTGTGCTGGCATCGTTTCGCTTCTATTCCCATAACGACCGAGGCCAGAGACTTTGCTCTTGGGATCACCTCGCAAAACCCTCCGCCTCGTTATCGGAAGCAGCAGGTTGGGCACACTTTCTGAAACCGCGCAGGGTCGGCGCTGGCGAAGGAATGTAATTATTAAAGACATCGCTAAACAAGTGGTCCACTGTCCTCCTACCTAATGAATAAAGCAATCCGTCAGCGGCGGAATAATGCACGGAGCGATTTTAAAAGGCGCTGCTACAGCCGGGGGGGATGCCACGTTGCCTGGTACCAATTACGCAAATGACGCTTTCGCTTTAAATTGCTTGCAGTAATTCATCAACCCCTCGGGCGGCTGCACCGCCGCAGCCTGCACGCCGGGCCCCTGCTGTTTAGCCCGCGTCGTAAATTATACGGGGACGCGCCGCTGTCCCCAGGTCTGTGCATCTCGCGCAAACTAACAGTTACACGCCTGCGGTATTTCCATTCTAATCAGACTCGAACACTACACGAACGAAAATTGACGTTCCTCGTTTGATGCGAAAGTAATTTCGCAGCGTTGTTGATTTCTTAAACAGAGTTTGCTGATGAAACCAGCCTGCGATGAACCGTGAAATGAAAGTATTTCAAGTGCTTGTGTAATATTCATTGAATATTTGTTTTTCAATTAAATTACGCTTACCAGCGAGCTAAATTATGTATCACATTTTGAAATCAATAAAGTTCATTCTACCAAATTAATAATAACTATATTATTACCCCAAACATTTACGCAATTCCCCAAAAACCTATTAGTTCAACTTTAGAAGAGGATTATTCAGCCCTGCGGAAGAATTGACGAGTTATGATTCTGGCCTGTTGTTAACCCTTTTTGAAAGTGAATTACTTTTAGGTGCTGACTTATTGACGTAAGCTATGAAATATTAATTTTCTCCTTTTGCTTATTTTATAGGTTGTTTCTTTTTTTGTCATCAGTCTACTGACTGGTTTGATGCGGCCCGCCACGAATTCCTTTCCTGTGCTAACCTCTTAATCTGAGAGTAGCAATTGCAACCTACGTCCTCAATTATTTGCTTGACGTATTCCAATCTCTGTCTTCCTCTACAGTTTTTGTCCTCTACAGCTCCCTCTAGTACCATGGAAGTCATTCCCTCATGTCTTAGCAGATGTCCTATCATCCTGTCCCTTCTCCTTATCAGTGTTTTCCACATATTCCTTTCCTCTCCGGTTCTGCGTACAACCTCCTCATTCCTTATCAGTCCACCTAATTTTCAACATTCGTCTATAGCACCACATCTCAAATGCTTCGATTCTCTTCTGTTCCTGTTTTCCCACAGTCCATGTTTCACTACCATACAATGCTGTACTCCAGACGTACATCCTCAGAAATTTCTTCCTCAAATTAAGGCCGGTATTTGATATTAGTAGACTTCTCTCGGCCAGAAATGCCTTTTTTGCCATAGCGAGTCTGCTTTTGATGTCCTCCTTGCTCCGTCCGTCGTTGGTTACTTCACTGCCCAGGTAGCAGAATTCCTTAACTTCATTGACTTCGTGACCATCAATCCTGATGTTAAGTTTCTCGCTGTTCTCATTTCTACTACTTCTCATTACCTTCGTCTTTCTCCGATTTACTCTCAAACCATACTGTGTACTCATTAGACTGTTCATTCCGTTCAGCAGATCATTTAATTCTTCTTCACTTTCACTCAGGATAGCAATGTCATCAGCGAATCGTATCATTGATATCCTATCACCTTGTATTTTAATTCCACTCCTGAACCTTTCTTTTATTTCCATCATTGCTTCCTCGATGTACAGATTGAAGAGTAGGGGCGAAAGGCTACAGCCTTGTCTTACTCCCTTCTTAATACGGGCACTTCGTTCTTCATCGTCCACTTTTATTATTCCCTCTTGGTTGTTGTACATATTGTATATGACCCGTCTCTCCCTATAGCTTACCCCAACGTTTTTCAGAATCTTGAACAGCTTGCACCATTTTATATTGTCGAACGCTTTTTCCAGGTCGACAAATCCTATGAACGTGTCTTGATTTTTCTTTAGCCTTGCTTCCATTACTAGCCGTACCGTCAGAATTACCTCTCTCGTGCCTTTATTTTTCCTAAAGCCAAACTGATCGTCACCTAGCGCATTCTCAATTTTCTTTTCCATTCTTCTGTATATTATTCTTGTAAGCAGCCTCGATGCATGAACTGTTAAGCTGATTGTGCGATAATTCTCGCACTTGTCAGCTCTTGCCGTCTTCGGAATTGTGTGGATGATGCTTTTCCGAAAGTCAGATGGTATGTCGCCAGACTCATATTCTCTACACATCAACGTGAATAGTCGTTTTGTTGCTACTTCCCCTAATGATTTTAGAAATTCTGATGGAATGTTATCTACCCCTTCTGCCTTATTTGACCGTAAGTCCTCCAAAGCTCTTTTAAATTCCGATTCTAATACTCGATCCCCTATCTCTTCTAAATCGACTCCTGTTTCTTCTTCTATCACATCAGACAAATCTTCACCCTCATAGAGGCTTTCAATGTATTCTTTCCTCCTATCTGCACTCTCCTCTGCATTTAACAGTGGAATTCCCGTTGCACTCTTAATGTTACCACCGTTGCTTTTAATGTCACCAAAGGGTGGCAATACTTTAATCCTTCACAATAAGTTCTAAACGGTAACACAGGAACAGGGATACTATCCGTCAACATATGCACTCCACAAGCCACCATATGTGAACAGCTGAGGGCACTTCGCACCAATGTTATAGATTTTGTGGCTTCACTTACTGACTGAGTGGTCCGCCCCGGTAGCTGTGTGATCAGCGCGACAATGTCAATCCTAAGGGTCCGGGTTCGATTCCCGGCTGGTTCGGAGATTTTCTCCACCCAAGGACTAGGTGTTGTGTTGTCCTAATCACCATCATTTCATCCACATCGACGAGGAAGTCACCGGAGTGGCGTCAAATTGAAAGACATGCATCCAGTGAACGGTCTATCCGACCAAAGGCCCTAGTCAAAAATGGTTCAAATGGCTCTGAGCACTAAGGGACTTAAATGCTGTGGTCATCAGTCCCCTAGAACTTAGAACTACTTAAACCCAACTAACCTTAGGATATCTCACACATCCATGTCCGAGGCAGGATTCGAACCTGCGACCGTAGTAGGAGCGCAGTTCCGGACTGAAGCACCTAGAACCGCTCGTCCACAACGGCCGGCAGTGATGGTTCGTGCCGAGTTGCTTATGTCCTTAGGTTTTGGCACCATTGTATATTGCCCCATCGGGTGGGCGTGGCAACAGATATCGAAGTAATTCAGAGAGCAGCCTCTAGGATCGTAACTTCTTGATAGGCCCTAGAGAGCATGTATGGAGAGAAGTGTGGCCAAATGTGAAACCTCACGTGATTATTTATCCACGTGTCTCTTTCGATTCGTAAGTTTGCAGTGCTTTCCGGGATTTGAATATTGTTTTCCAGAACTGTGAAAACACTTGCAATGTACTGGAGCCATTTTCGGATATATGAACGCTTAATGTGCTTGCACTTCCGGCAGACAACAGGTTCTTTTTTTAGATTTTACGCCTGCGAGGCGTCTTCGATGTTGTTCATAAGCAACCTGAAGGTCAATATGTGGACATCAGTTCCCTATAGCAGTATGGAAAAAAAAACTAGACTCGACAAATCGCTCAGAAGACAATGAAGATAAGAGGATTTCTCTACCTCTGCTAAGTACAAAACATGCTCTACAGTTGACTGCAATCATTGGTGGCACACTGTAGTGTCAATGTGTCATGTCCTTGGAGTCTTAGGATCGAATTTTGTTAGTGGTAACTATCACTAGTTTTTATTTAAATCCTACACTTATTATCAAATGGAAATAATCATAAACAAATATAGAGTCATAATTTTCTAATGAGAATATTATCTTTTATAATTTGTAACTGGTCTCATGAAAGTAAATGCCAAATGCTTTATTGCCAAATGAAAATAGGTGTATACATCAATAATACTGTTTAGTCTCTAGAAACAGCAAAGTATTATGCTTGTGGAATTTTCAGTAAAACAGTAGATATAAACTACGCAGTGAAAGAAAAAGCATGTGCGGCTGACTAATAGATCATTCTGTAGAAGCTGACTATCCTACCTTCTGAATATTTTTTACACCTGATGAATCTACATACATGAAAAAGAGTTTTGCATCAGCGCGGTTCCGACAGTTCCGGAACCTCACAGTAAATTGGAAAAGTGATCAACATAAACATCATTTCCGTCCTTTTTATTGCTCATGAAAACCACACACTGGATGTTGTACTACCATACAACGAGACCTTCACAGATGGTGGTCAACGTTCCTGTACACGCCGGTACCTCTAATACCCAGTACCACGTCCCCTTGCATTGATGCATGCCTGTATTCGTCGTGGCATACTATCCACAAGTTCATCAAGATACTGTTGGTCCATATTGTCCCATTCCTCAACGGCGATTCGGCGTAGATCCCTCAGAATGGTTGGTGGGCCACATCGTCCATAAACAGCCCTTTTCAATCTATCCCAGGAGTGTTCGATATGGTTCATGTCTGGAGAACATGATGGCCACTCTAGTCGAGCGATGTCGTTATCCTGAAGGAAGTCATTCACAAGATGCGCACGATGGGGGCGCAAATCGTCCTCCATGAACCCGAATGTCTCGCCGATATACTGCCAACATAGTTGCACTATTGGTAGGAGGAAGTCATTCACGTATCATGCAGCCGTTACGGCACATTCCACGACCACCAGCGGCACACGTCGGTCCAACCCCAAAACAGCAGGGAACCTCCATCTTGCTGAACTCTCTGGACAATATTTCTAAGGCGTTCCACTTGAGTGGGTTGCCTCCAGACACGTCTCCGACGACTGTCTGGTTGAAGGCACATGCAACACTCATCGGTGAAGAGAACGTGACGCCAATCCTGACCGGTCCATTCGGCATGTTGTTGCGCCCATCTCTACCGCGCTGCACGGTGTCGTGGTTGCGAAGATGGACCTCGCCATGGAAGCTGGAGTGACGTTGGGCATCATGCAACCTACTGCTCATAGTTTGAGTCGTAACATGACGTCTTGTGGCTGCACGAAAAGCATTATTCAACAAGGTGGCGTTGCTGTCACGGTTCCTCCGAGCCATAATCCGTAGGTAGAAGTCATCCAGCTGCAATAGTAGCCCTTGGGCGGCCTGAGCGAGGCATGTTATCGACAGTTCGTGTCTTTCTGTATCTCCTCCATGTCCGAAGAACATAGCTTTGGTTCAGTCCGAGACGCCTGGACACTTCCATTGTTGAGAGCCCTTCCTGACATAAAGCAACAATGCGGACTCGATCGAACCGCGGTGTTGATCGTCGAGGCATGGTTGAACTACAGACAACACGAGTCGTGTACCTCCTTCCTGGTGGGATGACTGGGACTGATCGGCTGTCGGACCCCCTCCGTCTACCAGGTGCTGCTCATGCATGGTTGTTTACATCTTTGGGTGGGTTTAGTGACATCTCTCCACAGTTAAAGAAACTGTGTCTTCGATACAATATCGACAGTCAACATCTATCTTCAGGAGTTCTGGGAACCGGGGTTATGCAAAACTTGTTTTGATGTGTGTATTAGACGACTGCTGTGAGGGATGCCTGTCACGATGAGTGGCTACTCCTTTACTTTACTCACAGTGGCTCTCAAAGTTTCAGTCCACTGTTTGATTTCGTTTCTACAATTATCATTCGCAGCACCAAGTATTGCAATGTACGGATTTGTTGACGCATTATTTTTCTCTAAAAATAAGTTTTATAGACCTTGTGTCAGCCAGTCTTTGTTGGTAACGCCACATTTCAATCTGAGTTTTGTTACAATCCAGAAGATTAGTTGGTTCGGTTTCTGTATTACTGCTGACTGCACGGATTCATTTTTTGCACATTTCTTCGCGTTTGTAGTTGGTTGCTGTAGCACTATTTATCGTAAAAAAGAGTCCATCTAAAAATTCATTGCTGAAAAAAGGTCACCTTGCCAATATTTTAGTCTCATGATGCATTATACCTGCATATTTATTGTGTAAATTAAGAAATTTAGTTGTTGTGGGGTAGAGACAATTTTCCTTTTATATTTGTTCTCTTATTTCTTTATTGCAGAACTTATTAAAACAGAACTCTGAAGGGCTTGTTATTGATAAAATTACTCATGAAAGGCATTCAGCGCGAATATATGAATAATTCTGCCTTAACATTTGATGACCATCAGAAACAGGCAACTGTTTACGTTTCTATCTTATCTCGTGCAATGTGTTTGTTTTACGTTTCTGTTTTTTGCATGGAAAACAATTCTTGCAGCAGCTAATTTATTATCTGTATTCTTATTAGTGCAGTGGTTTGTCTCCTGAATAAGCTTCAGAGCGGAAAGATATTGTGCGTAAATAGTAGTGTAACTGTATAGCCGGCCGTTGTGACCGAGCGGTTCTAGGTGCTTCAGTCTGGAACGGCGCGACCGCTACGGCCGCAGGTTCGAATCCTGCCTTGGGCATGGACGTGTGTGATGTCCTTAGGTTAGTTAGGCTTAAGTAGTTCTAAGTTCTAGGGGACTGATGACCTCAGATGTTAAGTCCCATAGTACTCAGAGCTATTTGAACCATTTTTTTTTTTTGTAACTGTATATAGGACTAAGGACATGTACTATTAGTTTAGCAGCGACACAGTAGTTCGGAAACATGTTCTAAAGTATTTTTTGCGATTTTTCTTGTGTTTTTGGTTGAGATAGTAGTATTTCTGCAGACTTCGCACTCCACTATCGTCCTTTCATACTTTGCGCCGCAGTTTGCATCAAACATGGTCGCAGTAACGGCGTAGGCCATTCTCTCACTGTACATCGGCTCGCTAGAATGGCTCATATGAAAGTGTAACAGAGATGTTAGGGAAACGTAAATGGAAAACTTTGGATGAAAGGCAACGTACTTCTAGCGATATCTTGTTAGGTAAATTGTATTCGAACAAGACTGAGCGACCATTCTGCTGCCACCAGGCTCCATACCACTTCTTCGCCTACCATCAACAAGTGAGGAGAAGAGGTGGCTAGGGGTAGACGGAGTGGTGGCTTTGCATGGCTTTCAGTTTGTGTCTGATGTAGTCTGCAAACGCTACTGTGATCTGTAGACGAATTCCCACACAAGACAGACTTTTTTTTATTAGTGTGCTGGACTTTTAAGGAATATTTTCTGATTGAACGGGATGCTGCAGGGTGGTTACAATTATACTTTTCCTATTTAAAACGTTATAACACAGAAACTAATTACTGTACGAGTACCAGACTTGGTAGCATTAATGTCAAAGACATGGAGAAAAGAAATAATGCAGAATCAATTCAATGGTAACACTTTTAATGTGCTGCTATGTTACATCATACCATTACAAACTGGTATCATTACTGCTACACAATGGGTTCAGTATGGCGCCCATCAGTGTCCAAATGAGACTGAAAGCGCAGAATTGCTTTCTGCAGAGCAGAACGAAGCATGTCCGCAAGTATGCTTGATATGCTGCGCTTCAGATCAGCACATGTGTGAATGTTCCCCTGGTAAACGCAGTCCTTCAGGTAGTCCACAATCAGAAATCACAGGGAGTGAGATCAGGTGATCGTGCCGGACAAGCATTTGGAAACGATCAGCTGATAATTCTATCGTTTCCAAATGTGTTTCGGAGAGGCGGATGAAGTTCACGAGCGATGTCCGGTGGGGCCCCACCTTGCATCAAAACTGTTGAGTTCAATGCGTCTCTCTCCTGTTGGGTGGTATGAGATGCTGGCGAAGCATATCTCAGTAACGCCGGCCAGCCACACATGTCTTTGGTCTTTGAGCGCCAACCTGTTGAAAAAAGAATGGGGCCAATGATGAACGTAGCCGTGAAGCCACACCATACGATGACACTTTCACCATACAGAGCAACTTCGTTCACAGTGACTGGAGGTAATATCCCCACACTCGACAGTTGTGTGTTGTTCACCTTACCCGTCAGAGAAAAATCAGCTTCGCCTGTCCATAGATGGCCCGGGGCCGACCCTCGTCAACTTCAGTCCATGCGAGAAAGTGGAGAGCGAAGTCAACACGTCGTTGTGCGTCCTGCGGTGCAAGCAGCTGTACGATGTGGACCTTGTGCGGGTACCTTTCCAGAATGGTGAGAAGCATCTTCCGTACAGTGGACCACGGGATGTTCAATTGTCGTGACAACGGACGATCGGGAATTGCGCCCAGCGTTGTCTGCCACAGCAACAGCGATTCCATCCACCACCTCTGGTGCAACCGGTCGTCGGCCTCTTCCCAGTTCTCCAGCTGATTCGAACATCATGCTCCGCACAGCAGGTCGGAAAGGAGGACCCTTCCGTAATCTTTACAGCCGGAGACATTCTCGACGTTTAGCTGCAGCATTACTCTTCTTTCGATAACAGAGCTTCACCGATAATGCTCTGCACCCTTTGTCTAAGCTCATATTGACACATCAAGAACTGCAATGCAATTGGTCAGGTGTGAGACTATGAATCACTATGACTGATCACGACGCCTGGTGACCGTAGTTGGAACTGGACGGTGGCGCTGTGACGCATGGAAATCACTCGCCCCATACTCCGGACATTAACGTTACCAAGTTTGGTACTCGTACGGTACTTAGTTTCCGTCTTATAGCGTGTTAACTAGGGTAACTTTAATTAGAAACGCCCGACTTATAAATAAAAATGTAATTGTTCGTTTGTTCAGAATCTTAAAATCTTTCACAGTTCCTCACCGATTACTTCGAAACTTTGACAGAACGTTGCATTTGAATAAGTGCGCGTTTTAAACGCATATTTTTAACACGTATAACATACAGCGTGCGGTAAAGGAAAGTGGCCCGGAGAACAGAGTTCCAGAGTGCAAAAACAGCAGAAGGAAGGAAACACAGAACTAACCTGACTCTAGCGGATGTTGAAAGCGACCACCGTTCGTCTCTTGGCACTTTTGTGCCATGGTCAGCAAGTTTCTGAAAGCGGGTCGAAATTGGACTGCTGGAATTTCTCGAATCTCATCCTAAAAGTTCTTGAAAATTGAGGATTTTTGCGACGCACCTTTGACTTGAGGGCTCCCCACACAAAGTAACCGCACACTGACAGATCAGGTGACCTGGGTGGCCAGTGAGTGGACAGCTAGGGTCGCGACCAAACTGACCTCTACTAACGAATCTCTCAGGCGTGTGGGTCGAGTAAATGCGCTCAAAGGTTCGGTCGGCTGTCTGGGCAGTTTCTCCACCTATTGGAAGTAACTTAGTTCTTTTCCTCCTCCGTTAATGGTGTCACAAACGGTCCGCAGCACGTTTATTTGCCCCACCCTGTATAAACTAATATGTAATTTATATATGTAATTTATAAAGGAGAAACATTGTTACGAAAAATTCCAAAAACTACTGGACAGATTTTCTTCAAATTTTGTGCTCACATTCCGTACTTATATCAAAATTATATAACATGAAGAGTGCAAAGGGGCAGGTCTAGATGGAAAGAGAGAGAGAGAGAGAGAGAGAGAGAGAGAGAGAGAGAGAGAGAGAGAGGGGGGGGGAGAAACAGATGGATAGAGAAACGGGGGCAGGAGGTGATAGACAGGGCGACGGGGAAGGAGGAGGAGGGGATGGACAAGAAGAGGGACAGCTATAAATGGGCAGAGACTGAGTGAAGAAGGAGATCAGAACGTATATCCAACTGCTGTACATATTAGAAACGTGTGCTTTTTTTTTTTTCAATTTAACAAAACTGAGCCATAGCAACGCGTGGCCAGAAACAGCTAGTGGGACATAAAATACACTCCTGGAAATGGAAAAAAGAACACATTGACACCGGTGTGTCAGGCCCACCATACTTGCTCCTGACACTGCGAGAGGGCTGTACAAGCAATGATCACACGCACGGCACAGCGGACACACCAGGAACCGCGGTGCTGGCCGTCGAATGGCGCTAGCTGCGCAGCATTTGTGCACCGCCGCCGTCAGTGTCAGCCAGTTTGCCGTGGCATACAGAGCTCCATCGCAGTCTTTAACACAGGTAGCATGCCGCGACAGCGTGGACGTGAACCGTATGTGCAGTTGACGGACTTTGAGCGAGGGCGTATAGTGGGCATGCGGGAGGCCGGGTGGACGTACCGCCGAATTGCTCAACACGTGGGGCGCGAGGTCTCCACAGTACATCGATGTTGTCGCCAGTGGTCGGCGGAAGGTGCACGTGCCCGTCGACCTGGGACCGGACCGCAGCGACGCACGGATGCACGCCAAGACCGTAGGATCCTACGCAGTGCCGTAGGGGACCGCACCACCACTTCCCAGCAAATTAGGGACACTGTTACTCCTGGGGTATCGGCGAGGACCATTCGCAACCGTCTCCATGAAGCTGGGCTACGGTCCCGCACACCGTTAGGCCGTCTTCCGCTCACGCCCCAACATCGTGCAGCCCGCCTCCAGTGGTGTCGCGACAGGCGTGAATGGAGGGACGAATGGAGACGTGTCGTCTTCAGCGATGAGAGTCGCTTCTGCCTTGGTGCCAATGATGGTCGTATGCGTGTTTGGCGCCGTGCAGGCGAGCGCCACAATCAGGACTGCATACGACCGAGGCACACAGGGCCAACACCCAGCATCATGGTGTGGGGAGCGATCTCCTACACTGGCCGTACACCTCTGGTGATCGTAGAGGGGACACTGAATAGTGCACGGTACATCCAAACCGTCATCGAACCCATCGTTCTACCATTCCTAGACTGTCAAGGGAGCTTGCTGTTCCAACAGGACAATGCACGTCCGCATGTATCCCGTACCACCCAACGTGCTCTAGAAGGTGTAAGTCAACTACCCTGGCCAGCAAGATCTCCGGATCTGTCCCCCATTGAGCATGTTTGGGACTGGATGAAGCGTCGTCTCACGCGGTCTGCACGTCCAGCACGAACGCTGGTCCAACTGAGGCGCCAGGTGGAAATGGCATGGCAAGCCGTTCCATAGGACAACATCCAGCATCTCTACGATCGTCTCCATGGGAGAATAGGAGCCTGCATTGGTGCGAAAGGTGGATATACACTGTACTAGTGCCGACATTGTGCATGCTCTGTTGCGTGTGTCTATGTGCCTGTGGTTCTGTCAGTGTGATCATGTGATGTATCTGACCCCAGGAATGTGTCAATAAAGTTTCCCCTTCCTGGGACAATGAATTCACGGTGTTCTTATTTCAATTTCCTGGAGTGTAATAAAAACGCAGTCCAGTGTGAAGAGTTATATCAGACAGACAACTTGAATTTATGGCTTCCTGCCTCGCAGTACCATCCGACCTAAGAAAAGTTTTATAATGACGCTTAGTGGCATATTCAATGCTGCTAATACAACGATCTTTGTCTGCTTTATTTCACACCATTCGATCATAATGGCTTCCTTGTGGCTTTACATTGTAATTTTAGCTTCAAGTGAAGACAGACACAACATAAATACTATGTTTCGTTTGAACTTCATGCCTGCACAAAGAAGGATCTCTCGTTTGCTATATAATCGGCGTGATTCTAATTAGTGGGGAAATCTTGACTGACACTTACAGTGACCCTCTTTCCATGATAGGGAATGGTAACATGAGAGTACATCGTCAGCTGACATAATTATCATGATGCAGTAACAAAAATTGTTTGAAGAATGTAAAGGAAACAAGAAGATAAGCTGCTACTGGTACGCAATGATTCAGTGGTAACAAAAGGCTGAAGTACCATTAACAGTTATTGATTTAGGAAATGATGAAATGTTTAGCATCTCTGCTGCTTCGAGTCAGGTTACTCCGTAGCCCAACGTTGTCTTGCTGGATGACGGGATAAACGCTTGCAACAAGAGAGGAGCTGAAAATGATCCTGAACGGAAGGACAGGGTTTCTCGTTGCTGTTGTTGCTATAAAAATGTCAGAGAGATAAATATGAGGTTTTAACTACCGACGGGTGGAAATCAATACAGTTTGTGGTGATCGCGTGTTTCGCCAGTATTATTTAATCACGAAGAAGTAACGTGATCACAGAGCGTCAGTACATGTCAGCGCAACACGAAATTAAGGCAGCGGAAATTCTAAGTTTAGTATTTTAAAATGAACAAAACTAATCTTGAGCGCAAAAAGACCTTAATTTTTTGGTAAACAGTTTCGGTCAGTTTTCGACCATCTTCGGACTTTATACAGTGATGGTAGATGGTGGCGGTGAGCGAAGCAGGTGTTACGCATCCCGAACGTCAATTGCTTTTAGCTGTTTTGCATGGGAAATGTTCTCAAAACTTACTATCTCAGTTTAGACGTTTTAACAGGACGTCGTAGTAATCAAAATGTGTTCTTAGATCTTCTATCGACCGAGGAAATCTTACTAACAGTTTTATAATGTAAATGACGAATGGACCTTCTGGGATGCGTTAAAGGTAATTTTAGTCAGAGATGACAATGTCTTCACAAAAAGATTTCTGCATTAATATTAACGGGTAGACTAAATTCGCGCATTTATGGACTGACTATTATTCACACATGTATGGACGGATTATTAGTTGGTGAGCTGTAAACGTGGCTTAATATTTCTTGTGATTGAGCTTAAGTTTCATTTTCTTGATGTAGCCGTAAATAGGTTTCAGATATTCACGAAGGAAATTTATTACTATGTTTTGGATGTTATAATGTCAGAGTGTAATATAATTTAAGGGCATCTACGCAAAAATGATAAGTATATCACAGAATAATATATGCTAGCAAAAGTAACTGTACTACTTGCACTGACTCTTGAGGGACACCAAATACTACATGCGTTCAAATTGATTTATTCACACTTTAATTATGTTCGTTGTTTGTATGAATCACTGGAAGATATAAAATGAAATCATTTAAGGGCAGTGCCGAAGAATTCCAGGTTTTCCATTTATGTGAATAGGATATACACTCCTGGAAATTGAAATAAGAACACCGTGAATTCATTGTCCCAGGAAGGGGAAACTTTATTGACACATTCCTGGGGTCAGATACATCACATGATCACACTGACAGAACCACAGGCACATAGACACAGGCAACAGAGCATGCACAATGTCGGCACTAGTACAGTGTATATCCACCTTTCGCAGCAATGCAGGCTGCTATTCTCCCATGGAGACGATCGCAGAGATGCTGGATGTAGTCCTGTGGAACGGCTTGCCATGCCATTTCCACCTGGCGCCTCAGTTGGACCAGCGTTCGTGGTGGACGTGCAGACCGCGTGAGACGACGCTTCATCCAGTCCCAAACATGCTCAATGGGGGACAGATCCGGAGATCTTGCTGGCCAGGGTAGTTGACTTACACCTTCTAGAGCACGTTGGGTGGCACGGGATACATGCGGGCGTGCATTGTTCTGTTGGAACAGCAAGTTCCCTTGCCGGTCTAGGAATGGTAGAACGATGGGTTCGATGACGGTTTGGATGTACCGTGCACTATTCAGTGTCCCCTCGACGATCACCAGAGGTGTACGGCCAGTGTAGGAGATCGCTCCCCACACCATGATGCCGGGTGTTGGCCCTGTGTGCCTCGGTCGTATGCAGTTCTGATTGTGGCGCTCACCTGCACGGCGCCAAACACGCATACAACCATCATTGGCACCAAGGCAGAAGCGACTCACATCGCTGAAGACGACACGTCTCCATTCGTCCCTCCATTCACGCCTGTCGCGACACCACTGGAGGCGGGCTGCACGATGTTGGGGCGTGAGCGGAAGACGGCCTAACGGTGTGCGGGACCGTAGCCCAGCTTCATGGAGACGGTTGCGAATGGTCCTCGCCGATACCCCAGGAGCAACAGTGTCCCTAATTTGCTGGGAAGTGGCGGTGCGGTCCCCTACGGCACTGCGTAGGATCCTACGATCTTGGCGTGCATCCGTGCGTCGCTGCGGTCCGGTCCCAGGTCGACGGGCACGTGCACCTTCCGCCGACCACTGGCGACAACATCGATGTAGTGTGGAGACCTCACGCCCCACGTGTTGAGCAATTCGGCGGTACGTCCACCCGGCCTCCCGCATGCCCACTATACGCCCTCGCTCAAAGTCCGTCAACTGCACATACGGTTCACGTCCACGCTGCCGCGGCATGCTACCAGTGTTAAAGACTGCGATGGAGCTTCGTATGCCACGGCAAACTGGCTGACACTGACGGCGGCGGTGCACAAATGCTGTGCAGCTAGCGCCATTCGACGGCCAACACCGCGGTTCCTGGTGTGTCCGCTGTGCCGTGCGTGTGATCATTGCTTGTACAGCCCTCTCGCAGTGTCCGGAGCAAGTATGGTGGGTCTGACACACCGGTGTCAATGTGTTCTTTTTTCCATTTCCAGGAGTGTAGCAGTCAACATTTACAATCAAGATGGATCAACTGGTATCCACTACAAAAATAATCTCTTATATAGAAGTAACGTGTGTTTTCTCAATGAGGAAAGATTTTCCTTTCTCTAGACTACATACCTGATCGAAAACGCTCTTCCCTGAATCGTTAGATCTGTCATGAATAACGTATCTGAGCCCGACATTTCGCCCTGCCGTAAACACACGTATGAATTTTGTCTTTGGTTTTATTTATCTGGAAATTCTGTTCCTAATAACCGTTGAATAGTAGAAACTAAGATATTAGAATGAATTCAGAAATCAATGTATGAATGTTTTAACAAATAGTTGATTGGCAGAAACTGACTAGTATTATTTATTATTTATCTACATCCATCTGACATCTTCTTGACTTTTATAGCGTTTCTTGGTCGTCGCAGAATGGCCTGCAAACGAATACTAACAGCGGTATTCTTACTTATTTCTGACTACATTTGAACAGTAACTGTGTATGTAGTTGTTATAATAGCGGTATTTTTGTGTACGTTTTTGCGTATTTTTCAGCCGTTTGTGTTGAATTAGTTTACCTTGTAGTTTCGCAGAAGTTGCTAGTGTCGCTTTATTTACTTGATGCCAGACCTTTGCGAATAGTAAATATTCAACATAGCTCCATCCTATTAGCAGAGGGGAGGCAACAGCAGCAATGTGGTATTCTTACTTACTCCTGAGTGGAAGTGTAGAGTAGTTGTTTATTTAGTTGTTTCGTAGTGCTATTTTTGTTGAAGAGTTTGTATATTGTTCGATCGGTTATCTTTCACGAGTTCAGTTTCCTAGGCTACAATTTCATTACCCGTGGTTCAGACAATAACTGATTAAAATGGACATAGACTACGCCTGTTGCGTACGGATGCAGGGGAAATTAGCCACTCTCTTTAAGCAGTTGCAAGCTTTACTAGCCATGTTGACAGGCTTCGGGCTGCTGCCCTGGGTTGCATTTGTGTTCGTGCACCAGAGATCGATGCTTTGGCACCCGTAGGGGCTGTTCAAAATGGTTCAAATGGCTCTGAGCACTATGGGACTCAACTGCTGTGGTCATTAGTCCCCTAGAACTTAGAACTACTTAAACCTAACTAACCTAAGGACATCACACACATCCATGCCCGAGGCAGGATTCGAACCTGCGACCGTAGCAGTCGCACGGTTCCGGACTGCGCGCCTAGAACCGCGAGACCACCGCGGCTTAGGGGCTGTAGCGTCGCCTGGGATCCCTGGTGTCGCTGCGTCTTCCGCTTCGCAAATCTCAGCCACTGGACATTTACCTTACGGTGAAGGGTGAACTGAACGGTGGATGGGGTCACGAATACCTGGGCGGAAGACGGAAGTGGATACCTGTCGCACGGCTATCCTCTTACGTATAAGGTTTGAGATAGTGCCTGCGGCCGACGAGTCATCTGCAACAGCACGGGACGCCTCATCTGTTGGAACTGTGGCTGATCTTCCTGGAAGGTCGAGACAAGCGCAGAGGGTGGGGTTGCTTGTCATTGGGAGCTTCAAAAAAACATTAGGCGGGTGATAGTCACCCGCGAGCAGCTTGGGGGAAAAAGGCAGCGTCCAAGTTTTTTGCCTGCCGCCCACGACTAAGCGCACTGTGTGCATCCGGCTGCAAATCATGGCTCATCTAGGCACTAATGGCACCTTGCACCTGGATTCAGAGGCCCTACTCGGTTTCCAAAGGCATCTGACTCATTTGACGAAAACAGGTATCCTCGCCTTCGGGCTGGAAGCAGGGATCTCGTTTTGCAGCGTTGTTCGCAGAATCGATCATGGTCCTCTGATTTGGAGCAGAGTGGAAGGTCCAAAACAGAGGCTCAGACGCTTCTACAACGGGATCGGATGCAAATTTCTAGATCTGCGCTATGTGGTGAACTATAGGGTTCAGAGTAGCATTCGCCAAAGGAGACTGGAGAAGGGTGATGTTACACAGTAAACTGCAGGAACGTCAATGGAAACGTTTCGGAATTAATCTCCCTTATAAAATGTAGCAATGTCCACAAAGTACTAGGGTCAGAAGGCTGACTGAACCCAGATGTCTATAGCAATTAAATTTTAAGTTCTGATAGGAATGTATATCGTAAATACAGGTTGAACATTGGTGTGGTGGAGTGTTTGTAATCTTAGAAGTACGATAATATCTAACGAGATTAATACAAATTCCGAAGGTGAAGTAATTCGGGGTGGAGCAATCGTGGTCGTCGGGTGATTTTATAGATCCCCTGCTTCAGCGTCGGTGAGGGATAAATTTCCCGCTCATGCTATAGTTGTAGGTGGAGATTGTAATCTACGAGCCATAGATTGGGAGACTCAGGTAATTAGGATGGAAAGCAGAAACAGAGAATCATGTAAATTATTCTATGTGCTTTATACAAAAATTACCTTGAGCAGTTAATCACAGCACCGACGCATGGAGATAACATCTTAGACCTTTACACATGATGTTGACAACAGACCCGAACTTTTCAACTCAGCATAGAATACGGAATCAGTGATCCAACGACCGTTACAGCTTCACTGAATACGGCTGCAAATAGGACGACACAGAAGGGCAGGAAGACCTGCTTAGCAAGAGCGACAATAGATTTTAGATTACCTGAGCAGTCATCACGAAAATTTCGTCTCCAGCACTAACAATGTCGAGTATCAATGGAAAAAGTTCAAGAACTGCTACGAAAGCAAAGAGCTTCACCACAAATTTAAACGTGGTCAAAGCTCCAAATGATACTACAAGGTTACTGTTACCGGGTCACTGTTTATTTATATCAACGACGCGTTTCAGAAGTTTAAACCTCCATCATCAGGTGGATTTACATTTGTTAGTATGACGTGACGATCTTTTGGAGGAACTTATGGCACTGTCTAGTGGAGAACGAAAACACTATTTCAGAACATGGTTTTGGATTTTTGACAAAAACTTAGCGTGTATCTAACGCTAAAAATAATAACTAGAACAGAGTACCTTCAATGGTCACAGATTCCTTTCGCTGTCGTAACACATCACATCTATATTATCATATTTTGTAGGCAAATATGGCGTCTGGAAACTATTAGGTGCAAGGATCATGTAGCAGAAGAGACACATTATCATAAAATACCATTACGGCGTTGAAACAAAGGACGACAGATAAAAGGCCGTAATACTAAACATCTTTTTCCATAACTTTCACTGAGGAAGATCTCGCTTCCTCCTCTAAATCGTCGCACGAACGTCAGAATGACATATCTGGAAATAAGTGGCCATGCTATATATAAGCATTGAAATCGCTCAACGAAGGAAAGTCCACTGGACCCGATGAGATATCTTACTGTTCGGTATAGTGTATGAGAAATAACCTGCTCCTCTTCTAGCAGCTGTGTGCCGTAGTAGGTCGCTGGAGAAGCAAAACGTTCTTAATTATTGGAAAAAATCTTAGAGCATACCCGTTTTCAAGTGGGGTTGTCGAACAGACGGACAACTAAAAGCCTACATCTCTGGCACCGGACTGTTTCAGAATTTTTGAGCGTGTTTTTTGCTTGTGACATTGCTGGAGACCGAAAATCCCTGTAGGAAGCAAGGGTTCCGAAAACAGCGACCGTGTGAAAACCAGCTGGCTCTGTTGGTCCACTAGACCCAGAAATCAGTAGACACAGGCGCCTAGGCACAGGCCGTGTTTCTTGACTTCTGGAGGGCACCCGGTACAGTTCTGCACTGTCGCCTAGTGAACAAAATACGTGTGTACGGAGTATCAGACCAGCTGTGTGACTCGACTCAAGAGTTTTCAGCGAAGAGAACACATCATGTCATTTTGAACGGAGAGAAGTAACTTCTGGCATGCCCCAGGGGATTGTTGCAGGACCATTACTTTCCACACTGTATATAAATGATCTATTAGTTCCACGAGGCTTTTCGCAGATAACGCTGTTGTATACAGGGAAGTCGTTAGGGTGGAAAGTTGTAACGAAATTCAGGAAGACCTGAAAACGGTTTACGTTTGGCGCAAGGAGTGGCAGTTGACCCTCACATAAAAAATTGTAGCGTATTGCGAACACGAAGACAGAGCACCCGTTATTGTATGATTACACGACTAAACAACAATTACTAGATGCAATGACTTCCATAAAATATCTAGGAGCATGCATGCGGAGCGATGTGAAGCGCAGTGATCACATAAAATTAATTGTGGATAAGACAAATACCAGACTGGGATTCATTGGAAGAATCCTCAGGAAATGCAGTCCATCAACAAAGTTGCTTAATAGACAGTCGTTCGACCAATACTTGGATACTGCTCGTCAGTAAGGGATTGTGTCAGACAGGACTGATAGAGGAAACAGAGGAGATCCAAAGAAAAGCAGCGCGTTTCGTTACAAGTTTATTTAGCAAGCAGCAAAGCGTCTCAGAGATGATCAACGAGCTCGAGAGGCAAAAGATGCAAGAGAGGTGTTGTGTACCACGTTCTGGTCTTTTGTTAAGGTTCCGAGGAGGTAAGTTCCTAGAAGAGCCAACAATCATATTCTTCTTCATGTGTATGTCTCACGAAAGGGCTATGAAGATAAAATTAGAGATTAGAATCTGCACGGAGGCTTGCCAGCAATCTTTCCTACTGAGAACTATTTGTGAATAGAACAGGAAAGAGTCGAAATGACAGTGGTAGTCAAAGTATCCTTCGCCACACACCGCGAGGTAGCTGGCGGAATATAGACGTAGACGTAGCTGCAGGTGGAGAAACGATAATGTGATCGTATTTAGCGAACACACATCACCTTTAAGAAGTACGCTAGATATACTCGTGCTAAGCAAAGACGAAACCTACGAATCTAGTATGTGACAACTGCAATTACCAAAGTTTTATCACATATGACGAAGGCACACTTCGCTGGAAAGCTGGAAAGACATACACAAGCCCCACACACTCACACACCGAGAGAGAGAGAGAGAGAGATCAGGATGCGTCATAGCATTACCCCGTGCCGTCACCCCTGCTGGCCATACCGACCCCACCCACCCCTATCCCTGCTGTCCCAATCGAGTTTGCAACTACAGCTGAAAGCGAGTTACTCACGAGCCCTCGAGGCGCGCTCGGACGAGTATTCCGCAGAGCAGTGCGCTGCCCGTGGCAGATTAGAATTCAGACCTCCGACCGTCGCGATGTTATATCGGTCGCATAGATGTCTGCAGTGAGGTATTTCGATTAACATTTTGCATCGAAATGCTTCACACGGATAAGTAGTAAATTTCGTGAGCTAATAAGCTTCGCAAAACGGACATCACTGTCACTGGAGATTTACTGGTACGGCTTAGATTGTCAGTGACAGACAACAGATCAGAACACGCCAGTTATTGATACACAATAGCACTTTCGAAATCTGTTTTTTGTTCTCGGAATGTCATCTGTAGTATTTATTTCTGCCAAGTTTATAAATAAAGGCGGTATGTTTCCACTTAGGCTGCTTCTTCGTTAGTTTCGGAGGTTAACGCATTACCTATTGTGAAGTTCCATGTGCATGAAGTGGCTGAGCATTCAAAACTGTATTGCCGTTAGTTTTGGTTTACAAATCGTGCTTTGTCGATAGTCTGACAGGTATTTGGTGCCCTTAAAGTAGGATAAATGAGCAAAGATATTCAGTTATATCTGCCAAACCAAAAAGTGCAGAGTGTTTTTTTTTTTTTTTTTTTTTTTTTTTTTTTTTTTTTTTTTTTTTTTTAGCCTTCTGACTGGTTTGATGCGGCCCGCCACGGGTTTCTCTCCTTCTCTCCTGTGCCAAGCTCCAACTCACAGTAGCACTTACAACCTAGTCCTCAAGTATCCTCAATTATCTGCTGGATGCATTCCAATTTGTTTTCCTCTACAGTTTCTGCGCTTTATAGATCCCTCTAAGACAATGGAAGTCATTCCGTGATGTCTTGTCAGATATCCTATCATCCTGCGTCTTCTCTTTGTCATTGTTTTCCATATATTCCATTCCTCACTGAGTCCCCGGAGAAACTCCTCTTTCCGTGCCTTATGCGTCCACCTAATCTTCAACGTTCTTCTGCAGCACCACATATCAAACGCTTCGATACTCTTCTCATCCGGTTTTTCCACAGTTCGCGTTTCACTACCACGCAATGCTGTGCTCCAAAAGTACATTCTCAGTAATTTCTTCCTCAAATGAAGGGCTGTATTCGGTATGAGTAGACCTGTCTTGGCCAGGAAAGCTCTCGTCTGCTTTGTATGTCCACCTTGTTCCATCCGTCATGGATTATTTTACTGCCTAGGCAAAAGAATTCCTTAACTTTATCTATTTCGTGATCACCAGTCCTGATGTTAGGTTTCTCGCTGTTCTAACTTCTGCTACTTCTTATTACTTTCGACTTTCTTCGATTTACTTTCAGTCTATGTTCTGTAGTCATTGTACTGTTCATTCGATTAAGTAGACACCATAATTCTTCTTCACTTTCACTGAGGCTGTCATCAGCGATTCTTATCACTGATATACTTTGACATTGAATTCTAATTCCACTCCTGAACCTTTCTTGTATTTCCATCACTGCTTCTTCGACGTATAGACTGAACAGTAGTAGTAGTAGTAGAGGGGTTTTGGGTGCACGACAGCAAGGTCTTCAGCGCCCGTTCAGTAACATAGTGAGACGGGTGTCAAGAAAATTCCCAGAACAGGAATATAAAACGGAACAGAAAACATGGGTAACAATCTTTGAAAAACATGTGCTCACCCACACCAAAGCGTGGGATGAAGCAGAGCGTCAGCAGTAAAACATGGACAACACAGGAAGAAAATGTTAGAGGGAGCTAAAACAATGTAGCAGATGGAAGTGGCTGGCCGACCGCACAGTAGGGGCGAAAGTCTACATCCCTGTCTTACATGCTTTTTAACCTGAGCACTTCGTCCTTGGTCTTCCACTCTTATTGTTCCCTCTTGGCTCTTCTAAATATTGTATATTACCCATCTATCCTTATACCTTACCTCCATTTTCTCAGAATTTCGAACATCTTGCACCATTTGACAATTTCGAATGCTTTTTACAGATCTATAGATCCTATGAAGTGTGTTGATTTTTCTTTAGTCTTGCTTCCATTATCAACCGCAACATCTGAATTGTCATTTTGGTGTCTTTCCCTTTCCTAATATATCCTCAATTTTCTCTTCCATTCTTGTGTGTAATATTGTTGTCAGCAACTTGGTTGCATGAGCTGCTAAGCTCATTGCGCGATGATTCTCACACTTATCGATTCTTGCAATCTTCGGAGCAGTGTGGATGAAAAGTGCTGTACAGACTGTAAACCTACAAGAACGGCAGCGTATCACGTGAATACACGTTTACTTTAACGCAAATGACATTTTGTTGAATTTAAACACTCCGTAGAGGTTTACAAATCTGAAACCGATAGTGTAACAAAGATGAAGTCTAAATAAATACGACGTAAGTGAAAAAATACGCTATCGAGTTCATAAATTATAGCTATGGTGTCCACTTTGAAGGCCGAGCGGTTCTAGGAGCCTCAGTCTGGAACCGCGCGAGTGCTACGGTCGCAGGTTCGAATCCTGCCTCGGGCATGGATGTGAGTGATGTTCTTAGGTTAGTTAGGTTTAAGTAGTTCTAAGTTCTAGGGAACTTATGACCTCAGATGTTAAATCCCATAGTGCTCAGAGCCATTTATTCCACTCTGAAAGTCTCTCCAGTAGCGGATTCTACACATACTGCTTTAAATAATCGCTCGCCGATTTCTGGTTGCAATAAATCAACGAGCAACTGCTGGCTGATGCCCCTTTGTTGTTTTTCACGAATCAGTTTTAGCGTTATTAGGAAGTCTTACTCTGGGTTTCGGCATGTGAATGAACTGTTTTAGCGTCGTAAGGCTCTCTCGTTTATTCTGCAGCTCGAAAGGAAGATGAACAAGACGACCTCCTTATTAAGTCGCTCCAAATTGATTCCGTTCCCCTGATGCCGTGTCTTACTAAGCCGGTTCCCGATTAATCTTTAATAAGCATGTCACTGTGCACTGCGCGGCCGGACATTTCGTGGAAAATTGCTCTTCTCATAACGACCTCGCTATCAAAGAGTGAATGAAGAGAGGAGACACCAATCTCCGCCGTTCCCTCAAAGTACGATAAGATGAAAATGTTACCAGCTGCTGTCGCATGACGTGAACTCTCATTTACATTCGAAGGCAAGTAATATCCTACTGAAGCAACTTAAAGAAAAATCAAATCTTACTGCTTCCGAAATTGGTTGAAACAGAGTAAATTGGTAGCGGCAGTGACGTCAGTCCAAGTTAGCCTAAGTGGGCAACAGGAAAATCAGAACAGAACATTCCTTAGGAAGTGATTTTCTGTTGAAATAAGTACACATACAGAATTGGTATTAGTCAGATCTGCATATCAATCAGTATCTAGTAACAATTTCTTGGATTTCCATGTTAGTGTTGCCTCTGGATAGTGACATAACATCACCTCAATTTCGCGACTTCAGTTGTGGGGTTGGACCAATCACCTTTAACGAAACAAAGTTATAATATGGCCTACGTGGTCTTGTGAAATTCTAAACATGTCGACAATAGGGCGGTTTGGTGACACTTCGAATCTCCTAAATAAAATCGTCAGGTAGGTACTTGTGAAACTTACTTATTGCCGACAGAGAATTTCCATTCTTCGTCACCGACTTTGATCACCTACGCTTTTCTATGCCTGCCCGCGTCACCACCAGGCAGTCAGTCTCGCCGTGGGCAGCGGTTAGAATGTTTCGGCACGTCAAGGTACGCCTAGCGCCATATACAGTTGTCGCGGCAGCACAGAAGTGCCTGATATTTAATAGATATTTCAGGCGAGACTTCATACGTTCTGTCGGTTGTATCGATGGTGCCAGAGCGAAGCCTTTTTTTCTTTTTTTGTCATCAGGTTTCTGGCTGGTTTGATGCGGCCCGCCACGAATTCCTTTTCTGTGCCAACCTCTTCATCTCGGAGTAGCACTTACAACCTACGACCTCAATTACTTGTTGGGCGTATTCTAATTTCTCTTTTATACTACAGTTTTTACCCTCTACAGCTGTCTCTACAAACATGGAAGTTATTTCGTGATGTCTTAACAGTTGTCCTACCATTCTGTCCCTTCTTCTTGTCAGTGTTTTCAATATACTCCTTTCGTCGCCGATTCTGCGGATAATCTCCTCATTCCTTACCTTATCAGTTTCCCAATTTTCAACATTCGTCTGCACCACCACATCTGAAATGCTTGGATTGTCTTCTGTTCCAGTTTTTCCGCTGTCCATGTTTCACCCATACAGAGGTGTGATCCAAACTTACGTTCTCATAAATTTCTTCCTCAAATTAAAGCCTATGATTGATACTAATAGACCTCTCGTGGCTATGGACGCCCTTTTTGCCAGAGCTAGTCCGCCTTTTTATGTTCTCCTGCTCCGTTCGTCACTCGTTATTTTTCTGCCTAGGTAGCAGAGCTCCTGAACTTCGCCTACCTGGCCATCATCAGTCCTTGTGTTAATTTTCTCGCTGTTCTCACTTCTGCTGCTTCATAGTACTTTCGTCTTTCTTCGTTTTATTCTCAATCCATATTCTGTACTGATTACTATTCATTTCATTGATTCAAATGGCTCTGAGCACTATGGGACTTAACTGCTGTATTCATCAGCCCCCTAGAACTTGGAACTACTTAAACCTAACTAACCTAACGACATCACAGGCATCCAATCCATGCCCGAGGCAGGATTCGAACCTGCGACCGTAGCGGTCACATTGTTCCAGACTGTAGCGTCTGCAACCGTACGGCCACTCCGGCCGGCCTTCATTTCATTCACTAGGATAGATATGTCATCATAGAATCTTATCGTTGATATCCTTTCACCTTTCTTTTATTTGCGTCATTGCTTCTACGTTGAATATATTGAACAGTAGGGACTAAAGACTACATCCCTGTCATACACCCCTTTTAATTCGAGACTTCTTTCTTGTTCTTCGCCGGCCGCAGTGGCCGTGCGGTTCTGGCGCTGCAGTCCGGAACCGCGGGACTGCTACGGTCGCAGGTTCGAATCCTGCCTCAGGCATGCGTGTGTGTGATGTCCTTAGGTTAGTTACGCTTAAGTAGTTCTAAGTTCTAGGGGACTTATGACCTAATATGTTGATTCCCATAGTGCTCAGAGCCATTTTTTTTCTTGGTCTTCAACTCTTATTGTTCACTCTTGGCTGTTGTACATACTGTATAATACCCATCTATCATTCTAGCGTATCCCTGTTTTTCTCAGAATTTCGAACATCTTGATCCATTTGACACTGTCGAAAGCTTTTCTCGGGTCGACAGATTCTATCAGCGTGTCTTGATTTTTCTTTAGTATTCCTTCCATTATCAACCCCAACGTCAGAATTTCCACTCCGGTGCCCTTACCTTCCCTAAAGCCGAACTGATCGCCGTGTGGCAGTACGGAAATGTGCCATGTTACGCCGTACGTACTTACACGCTCATGAACGACGATAAAGAAAAGCTTGTCGGGAGTAGCGACAAACGGGCGGGAGACAGGAAACAGGCGTAATTAAAAGGCTGCTACTGCAGAGGCCACGGTGCGGATATGCGAATTACCGGCCTCCAACCTCCACCCCCGCCCCCACGCCCACCGCCAGCTCCGGCAGCGGCGCGAAACATTTAATTAGGCGCGGGCCAGAGCGGGACCAGAGCTGGGCATCGATTGGGAGCGGCTGCGGCCGCTTTGCGCTTTGACGCCGCCACTAATAACGGCACAAGCTGCTGCTGCTGGAGTCGCGCTGGCCTGGGCAGGGGAGCATCAGATTTGAACAGGCCTGAGGGGGGAGGGGGGGGGGGGGGGGGAAGGCGACTCCTCAACACCCGCAAGTCGCTGCACACTTCTGACTTCTGCCTCTGACTTCGTTCTCAGAGAAATCAAACCCACTGCAGCGTACAGAAGGAACACACACACACACACACACACACACACACACACACACACACACACACACACACATAAACACAAACACCGTAAACAAGCGCCACCACAAACCAAAGGTTACCAACGTCATAATTTACATGAGTTGGGTAAAAAGTAGTGGCAATGAGCCGTGGTAAAAAATTGCTGCCGGCCATTGTGGCCGAGCGGTTCTAGGCGCTTCAGTCTGGAACCGCGCGGCCGCTACGATCGCAGGTTCGAATCCTGCCTCGGGCATGGATGTGTGTGATGCCCTTAGGTTAGTTAGGTTTAAGTAATTCTAAGTCTAGGGGACTGATGACTTCAGATGTTAGGTCCCATAGTGCTTAGAGCCAGCCAAAAAATTTGCTGTTTTGAATAGCGCGCCGCAGCGCGTAGTGTGAAGCAGTAGCCCTCCGTTTCTGGCGGTGGCGCCGCTGTGGCAGTCGCAGCTTTGGTGTCTCCCTCTGGTGGGAAAGGGGAAAGGTTGCCTGTTCACGTGCATTTAAGGGGCGCTATGAGCTCGCCAGTTGGTCAGTCTGAGTGAGTCTGGAGTCAGTCTTGGGTCAGCCTCTCGTCGCCAGCTTGCTAGTCTGGCTCTCGTCCGAATTTGTGAGGCAGTTAGTGTCTGTCTGTCGTCCGGAGTGTTAGTTTGTCCTTCGGATCAACCTTTAAAGCCGGCGAAATGAAAGTCTTTCCACTCCGCCAGTAAGAGAACTCGGCGAGTGGTTGCCCGGCCGGAGCTTAGTTCCTGCATGTGAGTCTGCGCGTTAGGCTGCCAGTCTGCCCGAGTTGCACAGGCAATGGTCATTGGCGGTTGGATCGATCGGTTGGTCGGTCGCGCACTGAGACACAAGATGACTTGTCCGCCTTGAGCGTCGGCGCATGTGAGGTCGCCACGTTAGTCCAGTGGGCCGCGCCGTATAGAGAGGGTTAGTGGCTTCGCGGTCGACACGAGAGCAACAGGAGTCAACCCAAGACATCGGTATGGCCGGTGCGAGCTGCGACGCCTGCGTCCGTTGAAGCGGCTGGCAGCAGACGGTTCGGGAGAGCGATTTGGGGGTGCTGCGGCAGGTCTCCAGAAATCGCAGTTTATTAGAAGTTAAGTGATTGGTGATATGTTGTTTCATTTACTTGTTAAATTCTACTTGTTTCTTGGTGAGATCACCAGCCGCTTTGTTTTGAGGTCGTCCCACCATTCTTCTCCGTTTGCCCACCCGCGGAAAGGTGGTTATTTATGAATTGGGTGGTCCGTTTTCCCCTTGTGGAGTAGGGGCGGGTTAGAGCAACCTGCAGTTCAGATTGTTCGGTAATCTCCCGATCAATCTGTCGTACGTTAATAGCTGCCTCTGTCATGTTTGTCGAATTCGTTGTGTTAACTAATTTATTGCTTGAAGTGTAACGTCCTAATTCCTGAAATATGTTTTTAACTTGCCCACCATCTTCAGAGGCGGTATATGTGTACTGTAGGGCATGTTTGGCCAACCTTGTATAATTTTATGTACCATTGCATTTCATGGGCTTTTATTTAAATGGTCATTTTAGTATATAAAGTTGCCACCCTTCCACCGTAAGACATTTCTTAGAAGTTAAAATCAAGTTTTGCCTTCGGTGGCAAGTTAATCTTTGAATTTTAGTGTTTTGTACCATTTCCATCCCTCCTACGGGGTGCATAGTTTGTGTGCTTGTGTGAATTGTTAAAAGTTTTACTTTAAGGTAATCTGGTGTATTGCAGATTTGCACCTGTGTAGTGTTTCAGAGGTTGATGTGAGCGGTCGTGACTACGGCCGTGTCAAAAGGGAGCGACAAGCTTCTCAGCCCGAAAGCTCGTACACTCAAAAACTTGTTTCTTTCTGCCTCTGAATAAATTGTAACTTGATATTTAGAGGGTTCTTTCTGCTTATAATTTTAAATCTGTGTCTAAAAATAAGGCTTTTAGGAATAAAATTCCCATTTGTTAAAAGCAATTTCATTTTGATTTCATCAGTTACTCCCTGCAAACTACTTCCATGCTCACATAGTGTGATTAAATGTTTTAATGTTCTTGATGAATCACTAGTAAATAAATTAAATTCTTAAGAAAAGTTTTGAAAGTAAATTCACGGTTCAGGCAACATTGTTATAATTCATACCAACCTTTACTGAAAAACGCTCACTATGTTACATGTCCTCGATCACCTTCCCCCACACTAAAGGAATGTATTGCACACAGTCAGCGCCTCCATCTCTGTTTATGTCTCCCAAGGACCGCCCTGCGGCAATGATGATGATTTCTCTTATGTTATAGCGTACATCACGAAGAGATTCCTTTGCCGAACAGGCTGTAATCGCACGGACTCACATCGGGTGAATATGGTGGATGTTCCAGTATCTCGCACCCCCAAACACGGAGCAGCTCCTGCGCGGGGACCGCCGTATGGCATCTTCTACAGTCATGAAAGATGATGGGATGCAGTGGCGTAGGATGCCGTCGCTTTCTTCTCAGTGCGGGGCGAATGTGACGTCGCAAGAAGATTCAGTAATAATCGTCAGTGACCGACTGTCCCTGCAGTACAACGCGATGCATGATTAATCAAAGGATATCGTAAGCCACAATAACCAGCGCTTTGGTACCAGCTGGTGCAATGCGCATGTTCTGTGGCCGAGGAGAACCAGGGCGTTTTCATACATTGGGCTACCATCGCGAAACACTTTCAACCATATCGCCACTGCATGATCTGGCAATGCTAAATCCCCACACCACTATTGTGAGCCCCCACCACGCATCACTTCACACTTGATCCACGCACGTTATTCGTCCTCTTTAAACATGCTGTTAGGGCGCTTGAACTGCCCTCCTATACTTTGACAGTGCATACTGCAGCTGACTGCACCACAACCGTTGCCGCCGACTGCACTACTTTATCTGATCTACTGTCAGCTACAGACAGCGCCCACGCCACTTGACATACATCCTTCATGTTGCGTTACTGTTGCCACTACCTTTTATCCAATGCTTGTATTACGTGCGGGTGAGCAACTACACTCTAAGAAGAAAAAAAGAGTCACATCACGAAAGAATTATCCGAATGGGGCCCAAATCAGTAGATGTGATATATAGGTATAGGCAAACAAATGATGACAGTTTCAGAAAACTTGCATGATTTATTCGAAAGAAAGAGTTTCACAAATTGAGAAAATCAGTAACGCTTTGGTCCACCTCTGGCCCATATGCAGTCACTTATTCAGATTGCAATTGATGGACAGACTTGTTAGAGGTCCTCCTGAGTAATATCGTGCCAAATTCTGTCCAACTGGTGCGTTAGATCGTAGCTGATTGAAAGGCCCTGCCCACACGTTCTCAATTGGTAACATGTCCACCGAAGTTGCTGGCCAATGTAGGATTTGTCAACCATTAAGACAACTATTGGAAACTCTTGCCGTGTGCGGACAAACATTATCGTACTGAAATGTAAGCCAAAAATGGGTTGCCATGCAGCGCAACAAAATGCGGCATAGAATATCGTCAACATACCGCAATTTAACATATAACTTTACCTGTAATCATTAATGTTGTTGTGATGAAATATTTCTCGAATGTATTTTGATATTGTGTAGAGCTATTTTCGTGCTGACAAGAACATAGTTCAGCTTTGAATCCAGCCCTGACTGAATATTGACCAGTCTCGTTAACCAATGAGCCACCGTTCGACATCACCGTTTACGATCGTATCCCTTGCTTATCGAAGGCCTGCAGTATCTTGGAAGGCATTATGACCCTGAAAGACGGTGGTGGACATGAGACTACAAAGACCACTCTGCTACAGTGTCAGCTGTGTTGGAGACAGTCTACGAATGGCATGCAGCACTAGCATAACATTCCTTCTAAACCTTGATATAACCCAGCACGTTAACTTCCAATAGTGCACCGAAGGAGCGCAAGTTGTCAGGTGGAATCATTAATTCAGTGAGGTACTACAGATACGCTACTTCTGTCCGATGCAGATGTCTGCTATATATTACCAGTCTGAGAAATTACGAAAGGCGTTAGAAAGTAAAGCTCCGAATCTTTTACGTCAACACTCTTTAAAGTGTTTTAAATAAAACGGACGTTACTTACATTCTGCATCTTTATTCTTCATGTTCTACATATTTATTTTTCAAAATAGTAACCCTGGCAACGAACACATTCCTCCCAATGATGGACCAGTTTGTCGATACCTTCACTGTAGAATATTTGGCTTTATTGAGAGACCCACAACCTCAACTCTGCTTGCACCGCTTCATCACTATCAAAATGAAGACCTCGAAGCTTTCGAAATACATGAAGTCAGGACGGGGCGTCGGACTGTTGCACGTGTCGCAGCGCTCGTCAGCGGTCTGGCATTGTCACGCTGAAGCAGAGGGTGCTCCACGTGTAGACGAAACTCTTCGAATTCGAAACTCGATTACAGCCTGCTGTTTCTCCCACACCAACAAAGTTACGTCACGCGCCCCCACGTTACAAGATATGATTCGGAACCCTTCAGCGGGAGAGGGCTGCAAATATGTAAACCCGAAGAATATAGATGCAGAATGTTAGTAACGTTTGTTTTATTTAAAAACCTTTGAGTTTTCACATAAAAATTCAGAGGCATTACTTTCCAGCCGGCATTACTTTCCAGCCCGCTCATGTCGCTTTGACAGTAAAACGATAGACGAAGAGAAAAAAATTAATAACGAAATTTCAACAGACTGTCTCTTGCTGGCTCCGGGTGTCTCTAAGATAGTTGTCAATGTAGCAGAGTGGGCTTCGTAGTCTCACGTCAACCACCGTCTGTCAGTGGCGTAATATCTTTTAGTATCCTGCGAGCGATACGATCGTAAAGGTCGAGGTCGCACGCTAGCACAGTGGTTAAAAAGACTAGACATCCAGCGCTGGATGCAAAGCCGAACGGAACGTTCTTGTCATCACGAAAATAATCGTACGTAATCCTAAAATATAGCCACGAAATATTTTCGCGCAAGAACATTATTAAGTTTACAGCTAAAGTGATTTGTTAGCATGCCTACCAACCTCAACACGATAAGACCATTTCGGCGCTGGTGGTAAGCTGTACAGAAGCGACGGCCACTACCGTGGCTCGCAGACCCGTTTACGGCTGTATGCGAACAACCTTGTTATCGCGTTTATGCTCCGTTTGCGGCAGTTATTTTCAATATCTGCAAGTTACACAGGCAGTTCTTAAAATTTTCAACTACATCCGCTCCAAAGTAAAAACACACCGACAATATCCTTCATAAAAGAAATGTACAGTGACAAGCTTCCTGGTGTACCCTCGGATTACTTAGTGAGATGGCAATCAAGAGGCAATGTTGTAGGTGGTTTCTCTAGTTAATAAATCCGGTTAAACAAGATATGCAAGAAAAAAAGAGAATCTCTTCCACCCTAGTAGTGAGATAAGGCTTATATTTCAGATGTTCTTCAGTATTTGCAAACTCTACACACATCAAAAACGAGTGGAAAACTTCTGATTTAGCACGGTGTGTGCTTAGCTTTCATAACAAGTTAACTCTTTCAGGTCCCCTGGCTACAGTTGCGCACGTTAACTTTTACTGTCTCTTAGCTGCAACGGAAATATTTTTTCCCAATGGAAAGTCGAGGTACACATTTGTGAATGTTCAACATTTCACCGCGCTCACCTACTGCCATCATTATGAAGATATCAGCAAGTCAATGTAGCAGCGAACAGCGGCTCCTGACCACCAGGATACACAGATGCGCTTGGTTCGCTACATTCCACTGTATAACTGAATGTTGTTATTATTATTCTGCATGGTAATTATTGAATGGCCAGTTTACTATTTATTGCAATAAAGAATATATGGTAAGTAGCAGCTTTAGTCCATAAAATGAGGCCAAGTGTACAACGTATGTTTTGTAAACGGGTATATATTTTTGTATAAATCTTACATCTAAAACCATTGAAAAATCACCTAAGAGTTTTACCACATAGAGAAACATTTTACTTCCTCGGAAAAAATTCTGGGCTGAATGGGTTAACACTCTTAAATAAAGAAAAATTACAATGTTCTCCCATTTCAAATATCTGAAGAAAATTAATAATAAGGTAAATTGGCATAATGTGGAAAACTTTTTATATTCACTTTATTTATTGCATTTACGTTTGAAATGTAAGAGTGGTAACTGACAGAACAATCCCTGAATCACTTGCATATATATTCAAAGCACCAGACAAATTAAGTGTAACGTTAATTGCAATAAACCATATTTTATAAATGTCCACTTGTTCACTATTGGGAATATAGTGACTAATAGGAAATACTCTAAACCATACACGAGGCAATTTAATATCGACCAATGTAAGCTAACACATCTTTGAAATAAGCGACCATTCTGACTTGTAAACACTTTCAGTCAATATTCCGTTTGGGTTTTATCGCCAGTTTTCACATTCTGTCTTTTAAGAAGATGACATTTGAGGAGTTTCAATTAATATTTTTTTCCACACTTCCCGTAACTGAATTCCTTTTTTGGTTTCCAGCACACAGTTCATGGGCCAATAACTTTCATGTTTGGCACTGGACCCAGACACCATTAACATTTTTTGACCGTAATTTCCGACAGAAAGTACATTCAGCATCCTCTTCAGATGAACTTTTGGTAGACGTCTCCTCTATCTCTGTTCTATTTAGAACGAATGAATGTTTCATTGCAGCATTTCTTCAATCTCTTATGGCCTCTTTTTTGCTAGAAGTTTGCGTTTACAGGAAGCGGTCTATTTGCAGTGTGGGTTTTGGACTGTTGCAGCTCATTTATGTTTGGAATGGACGCAAGTAATTTTGATGACTCGACCTTTGGACCCCTCTTGTTTGTTGCAGTTGGACCTAGGCTGGAAAGCGGACTTAGTTCAGATATGGTAGTGACTGACTGTACAGAATTATCGCTACTTTGTTGTTGATTGTTTCCTTGTCAATGGTCTCCTCTACCCGGCCGGTGTGGCTGAGCGGTTCTAGATGCTTCAGTCTGGAACCGCGCGACCGCTACTGTCGCAGGTTCGAATCCTGCCTCGGGCATGGATGTGTGTGACGTCCTTAGGTTAGTTAGGTTTAAGTAGTTCTAAGTTCTTGGGGAGTGATGACCTCAGATGTTAAGTCCCATAGTACTCAGAGCCATTTGAACCATTTGGTCTCATCTAGGAATTCGTGCTCATCAAATATGCACTTGTTGAAGGGATAGGTGCTAGCTTTCCTAAATCCATTTATGGTAGTACCCACTGTTGCTACTTTAATATAATTACTCCCAAAATCTCTGCCAGCCAGTAACCGGACATGCTGGATCTGTCATTTGCCAGCCATGTCCGAATTACGGGATTGTAGATAGTTTTCATAAATGCAACATCGAAGGGTTGCAGTTATGTAGATTGTGTGGAAGGGTGCACACAATTTTGCATGGATAATTACATTTAAATTTCTAGAATGCGTATAACGTCCAAGTATTAAGAGGATTGGATCTGATGGAGAAGGCTAGGTAGCTGCTACAAAGTGTTTAAACTATTTCGTGGCTGTGTTCATGTGGATCCGCCCAGATTAATGGCAGTCGAATCGACTCCGTCCAAAAGCTCTTTGTTAATATTCTGTCTTGGTAGTATCAAGACTAGCGATACATCATTTCTAGCTGCACTTATGCAAACAACGACGGTGACTAAGCTTTGTCGCTCAGTCAAAAAAGCTATTTGTTTCTTTTTTTTGCCAAGGCTTTAACTGCACAGCGGTTAATTCTGTCTCATCACAACCATAAATTGTCAGGTTTGTAGGAATACCGTTTAAACTCTCATTCTAAAATATCAAAGTATTGAGACACTTTTTGTTAAGCTTGTGCACTCTGGACAATGATATTGATTCATGTGTTCTTAAATGAGAGATTCATTTCCAAAGATTTCGTGAACGACTTTAGTCACCACACTCATTTTCCCTGTTGAAGGTGTTTGGTAAATTGTTGGCCCGAACAAGATGAAAACGAAGTCAAAAATCTCTCTCTCTCTCTCTCTCTCTCTCTCTCTCACACACACACCTTACAATTACTCGCAAGGCCCATTTCCATATTGATTGGTAAAGTTGGCTTTCTTCCCAATGGTACGTTAACAGTGTCATCAACATTTAAATTTCCTTCATTTTTCAACATTTTAATAAAGCGTAAGAGTCCCAAGTTGTTCGTATTTTGCGCTTTAAGAAATCCCATGTGCTTGTACAACACGGCCTCTGTTGCTGCTTTCATGTTTGCAGCATCCCATGTATGTTTTGTCACTTTTGACGATATCTAAACTACAGACACGGGTGAAACGTTTTTTTGAAAAGCACGTCTACACTATAATAACAAATTTAAAAATATTTGATTTGGAGCAGAAAAAAATAATAAAAGATAAACTAGGAATTTATTCTGAATGGGATTGCAACTGGTAACTCATTACTTCCCATTTATGCATTCTAATCATTAATATGGTGGACATGCTGGTGATGGACATGGTAGAATTAAGTTATTTTAGTTTCTATACGCAAAAATATAGACAGTCATTACCATGCAAAGGTGTTCCTAATCTAGAATATTCAACATTGAGATCGACGTGGCATTCCACATTAGAAATATTCTCACCATTTTGTTTTAACCATGTTGCACGCAAACCGATTTTAGTAGTGTTTCAACAAACTATTCAGGATAATCCTACAGTGATTCCTTTACCAAAGCATAATAATTATATATAAATCTTTCTTCCGTTACATGAGGGGCGGTCGAAAAGTTTCTAGCCCGAGATAGTTACCGTAATGTCTTGCACAAACACCACCATCTACTTTGATGGTGAGCCTTTATGAGTATGCAAGATAAATTTCGCGGCTCCAGCTCGTATTATAAGCAAAATGGCGAATATCGGGAGAATCAAGAACCGTGCTGTGATTGAATATCTTCATTTGAAGGGAATACCGCCGAAGAAAATTGTGGAGGACACGCAGAATACACTAAGGACAGTGCAACAGTGACTTCAAACGTGGAAGACCGAGTGTGGAAGATGCGTTAAGGAACAGAAGGCCTGTCACCATTGCTGCCGATCAAACAGTGACTGCAGTTCACGATACGATATTGGAGGATCGTCGAACAACGTTGCAGCTCATTGAAACCAAATTTGCAATCTCCCATGAGTGTGCACATGACATTGCTGTGGATATTTTGGGAATGCGGAAAGTTTCAACTCGGGGAGTCCCGAAAGATTTGAATGCAGACCAGAGACGGGAGCGTGTGCAGTGTTGTGAAGAAATTGTTCGCCAATTTGAAGCGGATGAAGACGGCTTTCTTGCAAGGTATATGAAAAAGGACGAAACGCGGGTCCACCGCTTTGATCCTGAGGCAAAACAGCAGCACAAAAATGGAAACATCATCCATCCCCTACCCCAAAAAGATTTCGGGTGCAAAAATCAGCCGGCCGCGGTGGTCTCGCGGTTCTAGGCGCGCAGTGCGGAACCGTGCGACTGCTACGGTCGCAGGTTCGAATCCTGCCTCGGGCATGGATGTGTGTAATGTCCTTAGGTTAGTTAGGTTTAAGCAGTTCTATGTCTAGGGGACTGATGGCCACAGCAGTTGAGTCCCATAGTGCTCAGAGCCATTTGAACCATTTTTTTATTGTTGCAAAAATCAGCTAGCAACATGATGGCATCAGTCTTCTGTGATGCAGAAGGAGTGATTGTGCTGGATTACTTGCAAAAGGGCACAACTATCAATGCATCACACTATTGCACCCTCCTGTGCCGTTTAAGAGAAGAGATCAAGAAAAAAAGGCGCAGAAAATTGGTGCTTGGAGTTCTTTCACATCGGGACAACGCACCAGCACACAAAGCCCGCACAACAATGGAAATTCTGCGTGACTGCGGGTTCGAATTGTTGCGTCATCCGCCCTACTCTCCAGATTTGGCTCGATCGGACTTTTTTTTATTCTCCCAAACCTCACAGAAGACTTCAAAGGACGACGACCCGACAATGATGAAGCAGCGATTGATGCTGTGAACGCTTGGCTGCACTCGAAATCGAAGACCTTTTATCTGAATGATTTGCAGAAGTTATCTGAGGGTGCTCGCAAGTGTATTGCACTTTACATTGAAAAATAAATTGGAGTTATGAAATATCTGTCATTGTTTATTTATTAGCATAGAAACTTTTCGACCCCCTCCTTCCTCATACATCTTAACTACCAATTCAGTCGTGAAGTCAGAAAAACTCAAAACTTGTGAAAACTTTTATTGTGACACGGAAAGAACGGTACTGCATTCTCCGCCAGTATCGCTGAAGTAGGAGCCGCACTGGTTTTCAGGAGGTCGTCTTCATACAGACTGTAGACATTTCTATTTCACATTAGGGCACCGTACCCTACCTTCCTGAAGTTCAGGTGGAAACAATATTACATATGTAAAATTAGTGACTCACCCCGACTTCACATCTGCAGCACTACATATCTACAACCGGACGACTTCTTTACAATACGTAGTGATATAGGCAAATCTTCCTCGTGAATCAGTCTGCCTACTACTGAAAACCGTATCAAAAATCCTACAGTATTTCCTGAGATTAGCCTTTACATAGAGCAAGAAAAACGCGGCGAGGGACTTTGTGTGTGTGTAGAGGTGTAACCTCGCTGAGGAAACCACAGGTTTAGTGGTTTGAAGACACTTAAAACCTTCGTATAGATTCTTGGAAATACGTTTGCTGTTGAGAAGCATGGCTATCCGGACAGACCACTCATTCTTAAGAGTTAAGCAGTTTTAGTGTTGGAGCTACTGGAACTGAAAGAGGACGAATTAGTAAAAGGGCTGAATCGAAGTGGTTATTAAAATATTCAATTTTTAGAAGTATATTTCAGAAAAAACTAAACCTTAGCAAAAGATTGTTCCAAGAGACCATAATTTCCGGGAACAACTAGATACTGGAGTTCATTAAAGCTAAACATGGATCCTAACGAAGTATTGAGCAGTTAAGTGAATTTGTGCCAACAGCCATATTTCAAAGAGCTCACAGCAAAAATTTGGATTCGAAAAAACAAACGACAAAACTATCTTCTTATTTCTTATTGTATAGTCATGAAACATGCTTTAGTGAAGTTCTAAAATAAAAAATAAATATTTGTTCATTAATAAAAATGTTTTTCGTTAATGTTAACTATTAGTCGCTAGACAAGGCGCCTCTCTTCGAATCAGTTCCACGTGTTTGCGGCTCGCTTGTCATATAATAAAGGATGGAAGGTCCTATATAACCTAACGTTCTAGAGAATACGATAATAATTCCAATCGGCCTAAAAAATTTTATGTCTTATTACCATTATTTAAAACGTTTTTGCTTTTTACCGACCTGAATTAAAGTCCCACTATTAACGCCACAAATGTGCGGAAAAATATTTGGGTATTAAAGAGAATAGTTTGTGTATCAGGCGGACATGAATTTCTGTAATTTCTTTTTCCAGTAGTTTCCATAAATGTATGCTGGAAACGGTTTGATAGAATTTTCACTTCAGTGAGACGGTGAGGCACCTTCGTCTCATACACACCACTATAGCTCTCACGCTGTAACGAAGTCACTGCCAACAGATAAGTAACGAGATACAGGTATTGCGTTTGCCTCGATCGCAATCATATTCATTACGAACCCCAGAGCCTTAATCAAGATTCATTTCCATGATACCAGATATTAGCGAAGGATTTTCGTTTCAACAAAGTCCTTGGCGAAGACTAAAACGGGTCAGGGAAGTTCCAGGTAGGGCGACAAAGCGGGGGGATTATCTCTTCCTCTGATGTGACGCGAGAACCCAATTAAGTACCGAGCGCGCAATATTCCGCTGTAATACGCATTCGTGCTTCGCAGATTAGATAGCAAAGATGCTTTGATCCCCTGTGGGAAGGATAGAACAATATTTCTGTACGTCACAGCTGTTCATTACGCGGTGAAAATGGCAGTGTGTGACGGTAAACTATTTTCACTGGAAAAACAATTTCTATGATGCGTTAGCAAAGCTAACTGCTCATAAAGCCCTCACTTCTCCAGCGCTACCAATCCACATTATCTATGGGTAGGCTTCATTAGAGAAAAGTCAGCATAAATTGAACAGTGCATGTAGCTGTGTATTATTAAATGAATAAGCGGTCCTTAGCTTTTCTTTCCTCTCATTCTTCCTCTAATCCAAATAATACTGGTGCGAGTATATCAATTTTGAGGTAATTGTACCCGTTTGCGGTAAACATAACAGAGACTCACTGTAGTCGCTTGAGGATATGAATTACATGTTGAAATGACCATCCGATATGAAACTGTATAACCTCCAATAAAAAATGCTTATACTTATTCATAGTTCTGTACTTACTAGTATGGCACAGTCGGTGGCAGTCAACAAATCCAAAAATTCTGTCCGACAACTCTTTTTTCTGTAATTCTTCTCTCGTTCCTTTCATGTCTTGTAGTGACATATATATGTGGGAAAATGTCACGTTGCACTGCGATCCGTATCTATGTCAAACTGTAGCTAATTTCATGAGCTGATGGGTAATTCAGTTCATAGATCAGGGGAAGATAAAGGCAAATTACATGCATTATAACCATGCAAACAATGGGAAACAAACATCGCAAATTCAACGATACATGGAAATGGGAATAAATACCACGGACATTTGATGCACGCGCGCTCCCCCTAGTGTGTGTGTGTGTGTGTGTGTGTGTGTGTGTGTGTGTGTTCTTCGGGAAATGCAGTCCCAGCACTGTAGTGAGATCAATGTTGATTTTATTCTGGCCATTAATCACTGACACCCACCCTCTGTATTCGCCTCAAACCATAGCAAACAGGGAGACCTTGCTATTCTGGGGCATGAGTCATGTGTCTGAATCGGTCAGTTGATAATACCGCGAGGAATTTTTCTCGTTTACGTAGAGAGCTACTGTTCCGCCGTGAGTGGTCCATCTGAGTTAACAAAAGAACTGTTTGACAGTGCAGACTCTCCTAACTTCCCATCTTCAAATAACTGACTTGACGACCAATACGTGAGAGTTGGCTAAACTGTCATTAAAATAAGCAGCTTGTGTTGTGTAAGAGGGCGATCAAAAAGTTTCCGCCCGAACACCACACTAACCCCTCAACTATATGTCGGTGCTTATATACCGGCATAGGAGTCGCTCTGGCTTGCATATACGCTGGAGCAATGTCCTCAGACGGAAACGTCTCGATCATTCTTTGTAATTTAAACTGTTTTTGCGAAGGGTTGTGCGGTGTTGCATCAGATAAGACTCTGCGATACTTCGACGGAAAACTGGCACATCATCAAGTGATGACGTTGACCCTACTGGCGTCTTCCGTCAGCAATCGTAGCCTCAGTACGCAGTATCACAAGGCAATCGGCAATTGTGAGTCAAGAGATAGCACACTGTGTTGAAAGGCAATGAAAATAAGACGTTGCATTTACTGTTGAATCTGACTGCACAGTAGAGATCTTTCCTTGTTGCTCTACCGCATGTGGCGGACGTACTTCATTTGTTTCTTACATCAAACACTGTTTTATTCGTTATGTACATATGAGACCGATGCGTTATGTTCCGCCCTGTTTAGATTAAACTAATTTTAAACCCAATCAAAACCCCGTATTTCAACCTGTCGAGACCAGTACCTTGAATTAACAGACCTTCATAATTGTCAGGAAGGGAAGTACCAGTCTCCATAAATTATCTAAATCGCATAGGCAATATAAATATAACATGAGAAGTAGAGTCTCAGACTAAGTTCATTTACACTTTGGACAGGTTCAAAATGCACAGAATAAGTCATGATCTCTCAGAGCAACAAAATATGACCTAAATCTCCGCTTTCTTTTAATTGCGCACACGCTAGAAGATGGTGGTCTGTTTCCTTGAATAGAGCTGAGCGAGGTGGCGCTTTGTTCAGGCACTGGACCCTCTTTAGGGAAGGTGACGGTTCTGGTCACCGACCGACCATCTAGATCTAAGTTTTCCGTGATTGGTTCCCTCAGTCGCATCAGCCAAATTTCGGGATGTCTCTCTTGAAAGGATTACCTTACGCATGCTACCCCTCTCTTCTTCCTTCCTTCTATTCTTTCTCCGAATATATACCTTCAGCATTTCTTGCTTCTGACGTAATATCCACTAATAATCGACAAACTTTCATTCATTATTTGGCAGGTTGTTTTATTTCAGTTCTATAGTTACACGCCCATCGCACATTAAAGTGCGCTAGTTGTCTTCATAAAGGGAACTTTTTTGCGCCCTCTGTCTGTAAATCTTTAGGATTTTATTCGGTATATGTTTTAAAAGCCCTAGCCGAGTCTTTTACTTCTGAGAGGGACAGCTCAGCGTTTACTTATATACACACTGGAAACAACCCACTTGAGCTGGCCGGTCTGTCACCCAAAAATAATCAACGTGACGAGTAGATTCGATTCGCATATAGCTCGCCTCCCTGTGCATTAGATGCTAAGTGTATGGTAATAACATTCGACCATTGGCGCGAATATAACTTTTTGACGATCACTGTCTAAACGTTCTGGATGGCGAATGCCGAAATAGTGATATGAATAGTCACTATCTGTGATAAGAGGGATTATTATATAACTATTTGATCACCTCTTGCTGTTTGACCTACTCTCTCTTTTTCCCTCACAGCACCACCTGATCTGGGTGGTGATGTCTGGTATGCACATATGACGCAAGCGTATTGGAGCTTCTCCACTGTGGATACCGTGGTTTCGTGCAGCAGCTCCTGCTGTCAACCTCCTTGTGAATTACTTAACAGTTCGCGAGCAATTTCACGAGACCTAAAGAAGTGCGAGTAGCGGAGGAATTAGGAGGGCTATTTTTTAATATCTATTCGGCCGTGAAATGGAAACCATAGTGAAAATCGAAAATGTCTTATTTGCAACGTTTAGTCATACCTTCCAGCTACTTCTCTACATAGATGCCGCTCCGACATAGACAACTGTCAGAGCGTAATATTAACTTTCCAATACCCTCGTCATAGGAGGCAGCCGCCTATGGTCTCTACCAGTTCTCTGGACTAGTTTGCAGCTCGTTGTCTGTGCCAGAATGTTGTCCTCATACCCAGCGGTTCATGTGAGCAAAGAGATGAAAATCAGACAGAGCGAAGGCCCGGCTGTGTAGTGGGTGATCAAACACTACTGATCGAAAACGCTGAAGGAACACGTCTGTTGCAGCTGCAGTGTTCGACCAAGCACTGTCGTGAAGGACGATGCCTATAACAACATTCCCCTTTTCTTCTGAATTACCCTTCGTAGACGAGTTCCTCGAATCACCTGGGCCACTCGCTGGAAAAGATTATTATCGGCTGACACTCGCTTGCTTCGCTGACTGCCAGCATCAACAGGTCTATATGGCCTGCTTCATAGTTGCTGCACCACTGCGACACTCTGCTGTCACGCATGACGTTTACTTTTGTAGGCTTCACGAAATCTAGTGGCGCTCCCCAGCATCACGAAAGCGAATGACAGCACACACTCCACACTTGGCTGGAGACTACTGTTCAGAGCACCTTTACGTTCTAACTAGCCGCTCAGAACTGAAAAGTGCGGCGGGACGAGATTGACGGGCATATTAGACACAATGCGCAATACGTCTGGACAAAGCTTCGCAGGATTTTCACAGTGGCTTTAATTTCGGGACCGATCGATCCTTGAGAAAAAAAATAGCCCACTTACGTTTATGCTTTTACAATATAAAGTAATGCTTATTTGAGGCTTGAGCCATCTTTGAACGGTCGGCCGCTGTGGCCCAGCGGTTCTAGGCGTTTCAGTCCGGAACCGCGTTGCTGGTACGGTCGCACTTTCGAATCCTGCCTTGGGCATGGACGTGTGTGATGTCCTTAGGTTAGTTAGGTTTAAGTAGTTCTAAGTCTAGGGGACTGATGACCTCAGATGTTAAGTCCCATACTGCTTAGAGCGATTTGAACCATCTTCGAATGCAGTACAATGATCGTGTGTAGCACGTTCGGCGTACGTTTGCGGAGGCACGTAGTACCAGGTGTGTACGCACTTCTGACGCAATTAAGAGCCTGTGGTTTGTGAGCGCGGATCGTGCGAGACACAGCATATCTGATGTGCTATATCCGGTTCAGATCAGGCGAATAGTGAGATAACCGACCACTTCAGTTGCAAATTGTTTTATTGGTAGAAAATCACGACCGGGTTCGGCCAACTGTAAGCCCGTCTTCAGGTGTACAACAACCGCGAAACGCGTCGCCGCCGCACACTGAGCATTAGGCAGCGGCCAGGTGGCCGCCACACGTAAAGCCGAGGTACGAATTGTTGACAGTCTTCTTCCATTTGTACACGTCGAATAAATAGAAGTCCACGGAGTCCAGTGGAATATATATGCTACCTATTGCAAGTACGCCTATATTTGGATGTCTCCAGTGGTTTTTCGCATGGATGCCTGAAGGTAAGGCTAATGAAGTGTTGAAACTGGTTGATTAAGCAATAAAAATGGCTTGGAAAAATTTCGGTTGTTCTATTCTAAGTTTATTTGATGTAAGAGTCAAAGGAGAGATAGCATTACTTTGTTAGATAAGTATGGGAAAGGAATTCTTTTTTTTTTTTTTTCTAATGACTTACGAGTAGCATGAGAATCTAAATCGGGAAAAATCAAAAGATGATTTTGTATCGGCTCCTCCCCTCGTCTCCTTCGTCGCCGTCGGTAGTGGTTCTGGTTTGCTTGGTTCTCCCTTCTTTCTTCTTTACACCCTCGGAAAATCCTCAGGGTCGTATGTTCGAGGAAGTGGGAAAGGGAAGGGGAACATTATCTTTTCGAAATCATGATACACAACAAAACATTAAGAACTTCCAATTTATAGCCTTCGTTCGAGTGCGGCAAGAAACGAAAAAAAAGTGTGTCTGTTTCGACAAAAGTGATAATATCGATGTGAAATTGTAGTTTCCACAGTTGGTCGTCTACTGAAATGAGACGCAACACATGAATTGTCTTTTCATGTAACTGTAGTTCATTGAGGTCCCGATTTGGCTAAAAAAATCACATTCATTCGGAACTCAATCATAATTAATGCCAATTTTTATAGTGTTCGCTTGTGTGTGTATGGGATTTTCAACTTGTAACTCCGTTCCAGGTACACGTAGCCCAAGACTGTTGATACGTTGCTGTGCAAGCATAAAATCAAATCTGATTCCCGGAATTTGTCTTTTCTCTCGCGAATTGATTATTTTTCGTAATAGCTGATTAAAAGTTCAGAATCACATGCTTTCTCAAAACAACTTTCAATATAATTATTATCGGTAATAATTCTTCGTTTTAAGCGAAGTCTACATTGATGCTGTTGCGCGATCCCTTGTAACATATATTGCGCCGCGCTCCTCGCTGATATAGTCCGCAAGACGTGACCTTTATTTGGACAGCTAGCGTATTCCTTTTTGTTTCCCTCTCTCACTTCCGTTTACCACTCAAACGACGCAAATAATTAATCAGAATTGCCCTCTAGGCAATCAATTAGGACCAAAACACGAAATTCACTGATCGCACACCAGAGTAACTTGATAGAGTGCTAACATCTGTCTTTATCAAAGAAAAAATAAGTCTATGACAAATCACTTTTATATCACTGTCAATACGATATAATAGTCATATGATTTTTACTCATATACACAATTATTTCAATATCTTTTCAAATAAATAATCAAATTAAAAGCCACAAATATTACTTTCGGGCTACATACAATACGTTTCGATATATCAAAAAATTTCGATTCAGCGTGACGTCACGCATTAACACTTGCTGTTACTCTACCAACCCATCATGACACTACGCATTTCTCGGAATCGAAACTTCGCTGTTATATTACTTTCGGAGCATTTCTTACTTTTACCACGATTGACTCCTTACGTAAGGTTACAGTTTCCACCTCGGTTGCCCGGAACCAATGCCTTTGCTACTGGGCCATCTCGTGAGTTTTATACTCTCGTAGCAATCCGTGTTAAGAGCTTCAGTTCCGGACAATCACAACGCCGAAGATGATTGACGTCGGCGGTGGTTCTGTAGTGTCCGCTGAGATTTGGCTGCGGCAGTGACGGCGGCTGCAAAATACAGCAGGAGCAGCAGCCAACGTGTTCAGCACGATGGGACACGGCACAGCACAGCACGGCGGCGCGCTGGACAGGTTCCGCGTGCAGGCAGGGCCTCTGTGGGCCCGCCGATGCTATCGCCGTCTCACTTACAGCCGCCCGGCTGTTCTCGCCCGCCACCCACCCCTCCCTGCGGTCAAGATGGTCGCCCTCCCTGACGAGGCGCTTCCAGATAGCGCCTGCTGCTTCCGCCAGGATCCGACCCTTACCGTAACAGAGAAATGGTTGTCCCCGTGGCCTAAAGGAACGTTCAACGCATCTCTAAGTTCTTCTGTGCGTTTCCACTTGTAATGTTGGAGGTGATATTCTATAATCAGTACCAATAGATGCACTCTGCTGTCAGACGTATGAGAATGGTTTTCGCTTATAACTTTTGGCTCTTTCCCTTCTAGTACAGGGAACTTAAACATGAATTGATATATTTACCCATTTTCCATCATCCTAGAAAGTTTGTATCATCACGAAATATATACAGGGTGGTCCATTGGTAGTGACCGGGCCAAATATCTCACGAAATAAGCATCAAACGAAAAAACTACAAAGAACGAAACTCGTTTAGGTTGAAGGGGGAAACCAGATGGCGCTATCGTTGGCCCGCTAGATGGCGCTGCCATAGGTCAAAAGGGGCTCTGAGCATTATGGGACTTAACTGCTGAGGTCATCAGTCCCCTAGAACTTAGAACTACTTAAACCTAACTAACCTAAGGATATCACACACATCCATGCCCGAGGCAGGATTCGAACCTACGACCGTAGCGATCGCGCGGTTCCAGACTGAAGCGTGTAGAACCGCACGGCCACATCATCCAAGTGTCCGGACCGTTCGCCGGATAGTTACGTTATTTAAGGAAACAGGAAGTGTTCAGCCACATGTGAAACGTCAACCACGACCTGCAACAAATGACGATGCCCAAGTCGGTGTTTTAGCTGCTGTCGAGGCTAATTCACACATCAGTAGCAGACAGATTGCACTAGGATCGGAAATTAAAATACATCGGTGTAGAAAATGCTACATCAACATCGATTGCACCCGCACCATATTTCTATGCACCAGGAACTGCATGGCGAGACTTTGAACGTCGTGTACAGTTCTGCCACTGGGCACAAGAGAAATTACGGGACGATGACAGACTTTTTGCACGCGTTCTATTTAGCCACGAAGCGTCATTCACCAACAACGCTAACGTAAACCGGCGTAATATGCACTATTAGACAACAAAAAATCCACGATGGCTGCGACAAGTGGAACATCAGCGAGCTTGGTGGGTTAATGCATGGTGCGGCATTATGGGAGGAAGGATAATTGACACCCATTTTATCGATGGCAATCTAAATGGTGCAGTGTATGCTGATTTCCTACGTAATGTTGTGCCGACGTTCCTACAAGATCTTTCACTGCATGACAGAATGGCGATGTACTTCCAACATTATGGATGTTCGGCACATAGCTCAGGTGCGGTATTGAATAACATATTTCATGACAGGTGGATTGGTCGTCGAAGCACCATGCCATGACCCGCACGTTCACCGGATCTGACATCCCCGGATTTCTTTCTGAGGGGCAAGTTGAAGGATATTTGCTATCTTGATCCACCGACAACGCCTGACAATATGCGACAGCGCATTGTCGAGAATGCATGTGCGAACATTGCGGAAGGCGAACTACTCGCTGTTGAGAGGAATGTCGTTCCACGTATTGCCAAATGCATTGAGGTTGACGGACATCATTTTGAGCATTTATTGCGTTAATGTGGTATTTACAGGTAATCACATTGTAATAGCATGCGTTCTCAACATGTACCACGTTGGAACAACCGAAATAAAATGTTCAAAAGTACCTACGTTCTGTATTTTAATTTAAAAAACCTACCTGTTACCAGCTGTTCGTCTAAAATTGTGAGCCATATGTTTGTGACTGTTACAGCGCCATTTATCACGAAGTGAAAGAAGTGGTCCAACTTAAACATTCATATTTCTTTACGTACTAGACGAATCTATAATAATAAATGGGGGTTCCTATTTTAAAAAAACTCAGTTGATATCCGTTTTACCTAGATCCCCCCCCCCCTTTTGGTAGCGCCGCCATCTAGCGGGCCAACCATAGCGCCATCTGGTTTCCCCCTTCAAGCTAGACAGTTTCGTTCTTCGTAGTTTTTTCGTTTGACGCTTATTTCGTGAGATATTTGGGCCGGCCACGACCAATGGACCACCCTACTGCGCGTACTTATTGCACGTTGGCACAGAATATAGGCGGTGATCAAATTAACGTAGAATTTAAATAAAAGTTTAGTACCATACAAGATCGAGCCAGGGACTTTGCAGCTATAAGTCTTGCATCCTAATCACTCCAATACAGGCAGCTCTAAAGGACTAACCCTTTAAAAAATACAAGTGTTGTGCTGCATTGGGAAGTTGATGTCTGGCCGGTGGCCTCCAGTTTCTAAAGAATTGAGGAAATCCAACCATGAACACAGTCGTCGCAGTCGTGTTCCAGAGCTGCTGCAGCGTACGCCCGCAGAGTATGCCAACAGTGGGAGCGCGGACGAGTGAGAGTGCATGCGGCCGCGGCGTTTCACGGTTCGCCTGTGGGACCCGCCAGCCGCGGCGACGCCCGCAATCACACAGCGCGTTACCTGCGGCCGCCGCTGCAAACCGAATTTCGCAAATTCGAATTTATTGCCGGCCGGCATTTTGCGGCGGTCTGCCGCGCCGCCGCCCCGCCAAATCCGATTTTCTGCCCCTCGCGCCCGACAACACGGGACTTTCCACTGGATTCCGGATGAGTGCGGAAATAGAGTACTCACGCGACTCGGGAACAAACTCTAGACCACAGGATGGAAAAAAGTAATTTGGCGGCGTCCTTAACTGGAAATAGAAATGTTTGCCGCACATTACTTCCTTAGTTTGCTCATAAATGATTAAGGCGCCAGGCTGGAACAGGAAGGTGGATTGATCGTCAGTTGGGATACAGATATGCCGATGAAAGGAAATCTTAAGAAAAGAGCAATAAAATACCATATTTTGTAAATACTAGACTCGAACAGACTGATGCCAGAATGAATTTTCAAGCCGATATGAAAAAAAAAAAACACAAACTAATAATCATTAATGTAGCACATTCAAACGATCCGTCAGCTTATCAATCAGAAGCTTACTCAGCAACGCAAAAATAATTGAAAAAACACACTTGCAGCAAAAAATGAATCATTAACTGGCATTAACAAGAAACTAGCCAACAGGCCACAAAATTAGTCTTTATATCAACATTAATCTCATAAGCATGAGAAATGGATTTGGCGAAATCTTTGAAATGTAGCAGTTCTCAAAGTGAACAACTAGTAATTAACATAAATGCGCTAGAAAGACTGTTAGGAAAACCATCGTGTCAAGCACTCAATCAGTCTCAACCAAGTAATCGCACACTGCGGCAAAGACTTTGAAAGGCACCACCCTCAAGAGCCCATGACAGGCTAGTAACGTGGGTGCATTAAAATGATTCCGTCAAATACGCCGTCACTTCGAGTACCTTATTAATTATGCTTTGACGAACAATCATACACTAAAACAGTACAATAAGCTTTACTACACAAAATCTTCCCTTATTCTCCGCGTGGTGACAAGAGGCTAAGTTCCTCTCGCAATCCTATGTCCTCACCAGGCGTGTCTCACGGAAGTTACCACAACTGCCGCCAGGTCTTACTTTTGGAATACGGCATGATCCCACTACGTAACAGGTTTGAAGGGCCATAGAGTGCCCCACAGCATAATTCAGTCAGGATCAATTCAATCAGTCAGTACCGCCGTCACACATGGTTCTCCGAGCTGTTCTGCCAAACCACCAGCACTGATAGCTTGGTAACGTGATATCAGACACCGGCAGTACGGACACTCCGCTCAATCCACAGTCCGTCCAAGGCCGCTGTCACATCTGAACTGTCCACCTGCGTAGCGGCAGCCTCTCCGCTCTCCGCTCTCCACAGGCCACCGCACCCTCTGGCACATGTTAGCGCCATGCGACTACGTCGCGCCATCGGGCGGCGCAGACCACGAACTCCGTCCTTACAGAAGGAAGATGACAGAAAACACGCGGCGCCAGTGCCTGCATGGCACAAGGTAAACAGTTTGCCTTCACTGGGATAATATGTGCCGCTGTATCGAGATGCAAGAAGCGTTACACGTCAGAAACCTAGCGTACAGAAAAACTTGTATGTGGAAGGCACACGAGATATAACTTCGCCCGGAGCAGTGCAGAAGGTGGACGGTTGCACGGTAGGGGAGATGCAGTTAGACAGCAGAAGCCTAAGGTGAAACGTGTATCTCGCAGCAGTTGTAAGCTACGGCTAGGAACTCTGCAAACGATCGTGTTTACTGGTTTTGCAAGCACGGCCAATAATTGGACAAAAATAGATATTCAGAGTCAATAGTTTCTCACTTCATCATAAAACACAGTTTATTTGAACTGCCATTAGTGCAATAAATAGAAAAACAATGTAGACTACTCGGCAATGCAATGACAGACTAGTTCTTTCTGCAGAACAGTAAGCCACTCCCCAGTGACATATCGGGAGACAGCATTCTAACCGGGGCGTCACTCATTAATCTGGACGCACCACAGCACACACTGGTCGAGTAACGCAAGCACCGGGCATGGTTAAAACATATATACAATGTATCTAAACACACATACAAATACAGGGGCCAACTCAAACTGTTAGTAAACTAACGAAATTTTAAAAAAATAAATGAATATTGTGGCACCTTTTTTAGTAGTCTTTCGTGGGTGCTAAATTTTAGTTTATTAAGTTGGCGGGGGGACGATGTCGTCCATCTCGAAAATCGTGTTTAGTTTATTTCTATTTAAAGCGGGGAGGTCGAGTCACAGACTTCATTGAAATCTCTTGAAACAGTAACAGCGGACGTAATGTTGTTTGACATCGTCCTAAATTGTTTACTCACAGGCCCTGCTATTAAGCATGCCCAATCTAATTTGGCAAACAAACACTATTTGTTTTTAATTAGAATTAATTTCAAACCCTTAGAATTGAAAATAAATGTCTTGAGACCTTATATTCGTCGCGGTTAAGTTTTCACGTCATATTGCACGCTGAAAGTCAAAGAGGTTGGTGCAATGTAGTCGGTGAAATTCTCCAAATAAATGACAGTTAGCCGATCGCTCTGTGCTGCGGTCGGAAGTTAACTTTTTCAAGAAAATTGTTTAACTTCTGTTGAATTCAGGCTGATTTCTAAATTATAGTACGTGCAGTCTAGTATTTTTAAACCAATCAGCCTCAGATGTAAAATTGTAACACTTCAGTAATTGCACATATTAAAATCCGTAAATAACGAAGCTGAACCTTAGGTTGCTTTTGATTCTGTTTTATTCGTTAAATCTTACGAAACGAAACTTTCACTACTAACACTTTTCAACAACAAACATGAATGTAACCGAGATTCTAATTGAAGTGGAATTAACAGAGCAGAAGATATCCCTATGCTCTAAAACATATACTTATGAAACTAAAAACAAAACACTGAACAATGTAACACGTACTTGTTATTCTGAAGCCTTTAGCTTCCTTGAAAAATCTAAATTATTTTATTATACTAATAAACTTATAAATTAAAAACAAAAACTGACATAATAACTCAACTAATCAACACAAATTAAATAAAAATAAATATTTCAATTACTATACCACGAAAGAGCGGCTTCAATTGCCGCAGATCAAATGGTAGCTCTCAAAAGAAAAAGAAAAAAGAAAACAAGATGATGACACAGAGTAAAATCAAACCCCCTTCCTTGAAATGGCACAATTTGAAGTAGTGGTGTTGGTGGAATTAATGTGGTCTGAAGACACTATTGCACACTTGCTGCTCGATAATACTGTCCATGAGTGCCTGTCAAAACTTCCACTCTTCTTTGTTCCCGCTCGTGAATCATATGTACTCACACGGCCAGAGACCGCAGTCAGTTGGACGCAGTAACATTCACTTGAAGTACTGGGTTGATTTCGATGTTTAAGCTGTTTAGCTGAAAATATCACAAAACATGTAAGCTCCGTTTTAAGAGTGCCTTACGTATAAACGGAGTACTACGAGGACGTAACATGTAACGCGTAACATTGTTGATTGCGTCGAGGCACTCGCCAATTGCTTACTTTGGACGGCACGCTCCAGTTTCTGGCGAGGGGCGGCTTTGTTGAGCCTGCAGATGAGCTGGTCTTCCCGTAATAATTTCATAACGGCCTGTTGTTGCGGCCTGTTATGATAACTAAAGAACGATGGATTCTCTTATGTTGCAGGCGTGCTCAGGCTCCTGTTGGGAATTAACTTTTTGAATATCCCCGGTTGGAATTAGCTATTATCGGGACCGGGAATTGGCTAGTTGAAATACCTGCACTCCGCTTGACGTCAATAAGCTAAATGCAGGTCTGGAGCTGCGAAAGTGGAAATTGGCGAGCAGCTCGTGGGGATGTAGAGAGGGAGTCATGGGCCGTGTAGGGAACTGGTGGTGGTGCAAGTAGGACATCGGGATTGAGCGACTCTCGGTGCTGCATAAAGTTGTTCTGCCAATGCTGAAAGTTTTGGAATTCTGCTTAACCTGCTGGCTTTCCAAGTGAGTGTTGCCGTTCAGTGAGTACGCGCATCCTCGGCAAGAGGACGCCCCACACCAGAGCGTTGGTCAGCGACTGAAAACGGACTTGGTAACATCGAGTGGAAGCCAGTGGATTCTGTTGATCCCAGTTGTACCGTGGTTTGCTGTATCATTTTCCTTTTTTTACTTCGAACTGGTATCTGTTTTTCGTTAATGGAGAAGATTACCAGCGGATGTTGCTAGAAACCAGTTGGAGCTTGTGTAGTGTGCATTTTCAAAGTAGCGGTCAACTCTCAAAGTTCTCCTGAAAGTAGCTGGATTGCTACACGGCATTAATTAGTAGGATACTAGTACTGATAATTTTCTCTCACTGATCAACGCGATCCTACCGACCCTTACTCAGAATCATTTATTACTGTGGCAATAGAGAGACTAGCCCCAGTTCGCCACTAAACATTTCGGAGCAAATCCGGGGAGAAATAAATCGGTAATTAGAAAACAAGGCGGAAGGATCGTTTAAGTCAGTCGCTTATGATGCCATGTCAGCAACTTGCGTAAAATCAGCTGTTGTCGCATCGTCCCAGTCCTATTTTCCAACCTGTGCGTTATTACTAAATAAACACTTACAGGTGTCGAGCCTGTAATTACAATTTTGGGTTATCCGTTGTAAAATATTATCTTTGTATGTCAGTAAACCGAACTTATACTTTTATCTCTGACCTATTGTTTTGTAGACTGCGCTTTAAAATAACCTCTAAGGCCGAAATTGGTCAATCGTGCAAGATACAATGAACTGAATGATTATGAAATGCAGCCGAATTGGAAAACTTCAAAATATCCTGTGCTAACATCGTCGTGCTTCTTTTTATTTTATTTTAGGCGCTCTCGTACTTGCTTTTAAGATGTTGAAATTTGTACTTGATTGTTTTAATTTTTTGCTTAAAAGATCATTGACTTTTCCACTTTCATTGTTCCACCTTGTTCGTAAGACTGTTTTGTTGAAGAGATAATAAACTGTCATTTATGGACCTCAAGCCCTTGTATGTCTGGCTATTGGGACACTTGAAGACATCTAATATATTCCCAAGCAGTCTATAACGCACAGACATTACAGAGTCGTATAATCAATGCTTGTGACGCAACTAGAATGAAGATAGGTGTATTTCAAAGATTAAAAAGCTGTGTAGGTAACTAGCTAAGACTCTGAGACAATTAAACAAAAGCATTTTTATTTGCTGTCATCTGACATATTCCTGATTGTTTCAGTTATTTCAATCATTACCACCAGGAAGAAAAGTTACAACATCTGTTCGTTTAAAAAATGCATATTTCTCATAGAAGACACTTTCGTATACCAAATGCAACAATGACAAAATGTGGCGAACAACATAACCATATTTTGACAATATCTTGAAAAACTCAGGTAAGTTGCATATATAATGCTGACAATTTTGAACCTTACCTGAGTTCATCGGGATGTCAAAATATAGTTATGTTGCATTCCACGTTTTATCATTGTTACATTTGGTATAAGAAAGTGTGTCCTATCAGAAACATACATTTTTATTCTAATAGACGTTATGATTTCTGTTCCAGTTGCTGATGGTTCAAATAACCGAAACCAACAAGAATATATTAAATACGACAAATAAAAATGCTTTTGTGTTTGAAAAATGCACTACGAAGAAGGGCTCAAAGATGGTGTCAGGATGCATGGTAACCACGTGGCAACACGGCCTATAGCGTCTATTTGTACATACGACAGCTGGGATTGAAAGGACGATTTGCGCACATCTCAACAGGTTCTGGTTCCCGGACATATTTTTTCTTCTAGATTTGGCCAATATTACCTCCTGCAGGAATTTGCAACACCTTTAAAAATATTCTGATTGAATTTTCTCATTTTGAAGAGACGGCAGGAGTGGTGTGTTGTACTTGTTAAAAATATTCTAAAGGCAACATCGGATAATATTTATTTAAAACAACCGGTTTCGACAGATTTTGCTGTCATCGTCAGGTCTTAAAAAATCTTTTTGCTTTCAGATGTGTTCACTTCTGAGTTGGACCTCATGTGACAAGTTGGCGTGAGGTCCAACTTCAAATGGACACGTTTCAAAACAAAAAGATTTTTTAAGACGTGAAGATAAAGCAAAATCTGTCGAAACCGGTTGTTTTAAATAAATCGAAGTCAGGAGGCTGAGATTAAATTACGTAGTGCACCTTAATACTTCGGGCTTGATAAGGCTACTGAAGATGCATATCAAGTCAGTTGGATTTTTACTTTTATTAGAGACTGTGAAGTCTAAAATGAAGACCTAAACTACGTCATGTTTCCCGACGATACTGACCTGCTGGAGACGTGCTGTAGACGCAGTTTGGTGGCGTGTAATAAGCCTTTGCAGCTGAGCGAGCGGAATTTCGAGGCGAAAAAATCTTTTTGCTTTCAGATGTGTTCACTTCTGAGTTGGACCTCATGTGACAAGTTGGCGTGAGGTCCAACTTCAAATGGACACGTTTCAAAACAAAAAGATTTTTTAAGACGTGAAGATAAAGCAAAATCTGTCGAAACCGGTTGTTTTAAATAAATCGAAGTCAGGAGGTTGAGATTAAATTACGTAGTGCACCTTAATACTTCGGGCTTGATAAGGCTACTGAAGATGCATATCAAGTCAGTTGGATTTTTACTTTTATTAGAGACTGTGAAGTCTAAAATGAAGACCTAAACTACGTCATGTTTCCCGACGATACTGACCTGCTGGAGACGTGCTGTAGACGCAGTTTGGTGGCGTGTAATAAGCCTTTGCAGCTGAGCGAGCGGAATTTCGAGGCGAAACTTTGCCGGAAGCCTGTGGCTTGGCAGACCGGCCGCACGCTGCTGAGGGGAGTAGACTGGCAACCTCGCTGCGCAGCACAAGAGTCTGACACGTGCGGGAGGGCCAGTAGCAACTAGGGATCGGAAAAGCCGACCAGTTAGAACACACACTGGTATTTATCGGTATTTGTTTGGTCGCAGTTGTAACAGTTGCTTTTTATTTTTTACTAATAACGGAATAAAATAACCTAAACATTCAGTCATAGCAGAAATGCAAAAATTTTTCAGTTTTCAATAACCTTTTTTTTTTAAGAAAAGGGTATTTTTATTCGTAAAATTTGTTTTGGTCTGAAATTTTGTGTTATAGAAAATGCAAAAAAGATCAATCTTATTTTAATAGCGATGTCGAGAGACGCGGGGAACAAGTGCAAAGCAGAAGGATTGGTGCAGCACTGCTGTTGCCGTATGTCGTGGCTTAAGGAACGTGTGTACGTGCAGTGCGCAACATTTGCCCCGGCCGCGTCTATATGGTAGTCTCTCACTGTCGCCACCGGGCATCCGTTTTATTGCAGAGTGCCACCAACCCTAGTCTGGAAAAATTTTTACGAAGTTACGCAGAAATGAAGTTCAATGCTTCATTTGCTTTAAAGGATTAAAGATGGGTCTTCCATTTCTATGAAATAATGAAAGATGAAAGACACTACAGTAACAGTAAGAAATTAAGAAATTAACAATAATTAATTCGTAGCACACGATGAAGATAGAAAGTAGATGATCTGCTGCCAAGGTCTACTTGCTCGTCCTTGAAAGCGAACAAATTAACACGGAAGAGAGTTTAAACCACCTCAGTTAAAATGGTTCAAATGGCTCTGAGCACTATGGGAGTTAACTTCTGAGGTCATCAGTCCCCTAGAACTTAGAACTACTTAAACCTAACTAACCAAAGGACATCACACACATACATGCCCGAGGCAGGATTCGAACCTACGACCGTAGCAGTCGCGCGGTTCCAGACTATAGCGACTAGAACCAATCGGCCACCCCGGCCGGTTAATCACCTAAGTATTCACCCTTTAGAACCGTCTATTCGTAACGCCCAAATAGTGGTATGATCCCCGACTACAACATGATACTTGACACGAGTTTCAGAAAGTTATAATCACTAGAACCATGTTTGCGGATTTTTTGGTAGTATTCAACCACTTATCACTTTTTTGAGAAAAGCAGCGAACGGTGGACGGACTAAGTTCTTTTTTATTTGCCTATTTAATTTAATATTTGGATTCTACGTTTGAGACCGAGAGAGTCACAATTTTTCAGTCTTTGTTCGATTTCTAGGTTCGTTACAAGAAATAATAGCAATAAAAAAACCGAAAATAGGTTATTTCAGAAACATTTTATTTTCAGTAGTTTTAATAATCAGTTTAAACTCGCTTTAAAAAAACTATATAGCGGAAAACTGGTTGTTTCTGCAGTAACCACCGTCTCTACCTGGCAGCTGGAGCGCTGCAGCCTTCACATAACAAGACACCCGATGCATGGCTGCCTGATGTCAGGACATAAGCACCGCCCAACACTTCCAAGGAGACCACACGCCAATCGATTTTCTTGTTTTGTAATTTTTTGTGTTTATGGTACGTGAAGTTTAGATCTCAAATACCAGTTACCTAAAGGACTGAGTGGCAGCTCTCAAAAATTCTGGATAAAATCGACTTTGAAGTTTTCGGAGCCTGTTTAATTCACTAAAATTACAATAATTTTTAGATGGACCGCGTGATTCTGTGGTAGAATGCTTTCCCTGCCACGCTTTTCGCCTCAGTTCGATTTCTGGTCGGCGTACCTTTTTCAAAATAAGGTGCATGTTCTACGAGAATTTCTGTGAAGCGTTAAATACGTAAGAATGAAAAAAGACAGCGTCCGTGACTGGTAACTGCTGGTCAGTGTCGTTTCGGTTATTATTCTAATCACGCTCATGATCATAAATTAAGCATACTGCTGCTACATGGAGAAACAGCGCTCTGGTTGGCAGTTTGCGGGTTTAAATCACCTCGGAGTATGACCATGCGGTGCCTTTGAACTGCAGTCGTCGCACGGTGGCTCTGGCAGCAGTCCACATATGCAGTGGTGTGTTGGTGCATGTCAGAGTACGGTGCAGCGGGTAAGTGTGCAGACGTTTTCAGACGTGGTAATGGTGACTGTGTGTTGAAAATGGCTCAAAGAACACATATTGAAGACGTTATGAGGGGTAGAATACTAGGGCGACTGGAGGCTGGTCAAACACAGCAGGTCGTAGCACGAGCTCTCCGTGTGCCACAAACTGTGATCTCAAGATTATGGCAACAATTCCAGACAGGAAACGTGTCCAGGCGCTACAGTACGGGACCTCCACAGTTTACAACACCACGAGAAGACCGATATCTCATCATCAGTGCCCGCAGACGGTCACGGAGTACTGCAGGTAGCCTTGCTCGGGACCTTATGGCAGCCTCTGGAACAGTTGTCTCCAGACACAGTCTACAGACGACTGAACAGACATGGTTTATTCGACCGGAGACTTGCAAGGTGCATTCCACTGACCTCTAGCCACAGGAGAGTCCGTAAAGCCTGGTGTGAAGAACACAGTACATGGTAATTGAAACAGTGGTCCCAAGTTACGTTCACGGACGAGTCCAGGTATAGTCTGAACAGTGATTCTTGCCGGGTTGTCATCTGGCGTGAACCAGGAACCAGGTGCCAATCCCTTAATGTCCTTGAAAGGGACCTGTATGAAGGTCGTGGTTTGATGGCGTGGGGTGGGATTATGATTGGTGCACGTACATCCCAGCATGTCTTTGACAGAGGAACTGTAAGAGGTCAAGTGTATCGGGACGTCATTTTGCACCAGTATGTCTGCCTTTTCAAGGGTGCAGTGGGTCCCACCTTCCTCCTGATAGATGATAACGCACGGCCTCACCGAGCTGCCATCTTGGAGATATCAGGCGAATGGAGTGTCCTGCCTGTTCTCCGGACCTAAACCCCATCGAGCACGTCTGGGATGTTCTCGGTCAACGTATCACTGCACGTTTTCGAACCCCTACGACACTTCAGTAGCTCCGACAGGCACTGGTGCAAGGATGGGAGGCTATACCCCAGTAGCTGCTCGACCACCTGATCCAGAGTATGCCATCCCGTCGTGCGGCCTGTGTAAGTGTGCGTGGTGATCATATCCCATATAGATGTCGGAGTACATGCGCAGGAAACAGTGGCGTTTCGTAGCACAAGTGTTTCGGGATGGTTTTCTCAACGTATCACCAATACCGTGGACTTACAGATCTGTGTCGTGTGTGTTCCCTATGTGACTATGCTATTAGCGCCAGTTTTCTGTAGTGCCACGTTGTGTGGCACCACATTCTGCCATTTTCCTTAATTTATGAGCATGAGTGTAGAGTACTGAAGTCGCTTAAATATAAAATTCGGAAAACATATCCTAATTAACACATATTTAATTATCGTTGTTATGAAAATTGCCTGTGATTTGAGGGAGAACGTGATAAAAGCAGCATTTGTATACTGCGCTCGATGCCAATACAATTATTATTTTCCGTGTTTTGTGGCGCTTATCGCTCCGGCTCGTGTTACACCATATCTGTAGTCGTATAAAAAAACAATGGACACATTCCAGGATAGGAAAATTTGAGTTCATTTTTCTCCCAAAATTTAATTGTAATGTTTCCTCATTTATACAATTTTTATTAATAAGCTTCATTAAAAAATTGGTAACTAGGAATTTATGTTTGCAATGAGAACTGGATTCCTGTGTGCGATACGTAACAATAAATAAGAAGACGTGCATTTTTAGAAGACGTGCATTTTTCATAGAAATTGTAATTCTATATGTTTTAGTTAGCATATATTTGAGGAATTTTACATTCAGATGAAGTGATGTTCTAGTTGAACGGAAAAAGCGAAAAAGTAATGACCGAAACGCGACTCGAACCAGTGATTACTAGTCTCGAATGCCGTAGGCTTTTTTCTTCATGTGCATGTATTTTAAGCTTCACAAAAATGCTCGTAGGGCATGAAACTTCGTTAAAAATTTACATCCGCCGGGAATCGAACCAAAAAATTCACGTGACAGGTAAGCACTCTCTCATACAACCAAGCGAGCCGGCAAACGATAGTTGTTATTGTAGTGAGTTAAACTCGATCGGAACACTTCTAAGTTAGTTTCCTCGGTCATTTTTGAGAGTTGCACGGATTTATTTTGGGGTACATATCTGTGCTCTGCATCGTAAGTATAAAACTAGAATCACTCGATATTGGAAAAGAATCTGCACAGAATGAGGCGCCTGTCAGATTTTACAGATTATATGCGAACGAGCTAGCTCCGCTTTTAGCAGTAGTTTAATGTAGGTAGCTCGAACAACGAAGGGTACCAAGAGACTGGAAAAAGTGCAGCTCACTGCTGGTTATAGAATTGGTCGTCAAACTGATGCATGTAACTATAGGCCTATATCCTTAACGTCAGTCTGTTGTGAAACTATGCAACACATTGTGTGGTCACCCATTATGACGTTCCTGGAGAATGAAAATCTCCTCTATAAAAACCAACATTAATTCCGTAAACAAAGGTACAGCGTAACACAGTTTCTGTTCGTCTATGAAATCCAGAGGTTGATGCTGGAATGTTTGACTTCCGGGAGGCATTTGATACAGTTCCGCACAGCCATTTAGAAAACAATATATGAACTTCAGTGTGTTCCGGTACAAATTTGCTCGTGGATTCAGATTTTGGCAAAACTCAGTACGAAATTCGCAGATGTACAGGTAAATTCTGGAATACTCCAAGAGAATGTAATAGGGCCATTACTGTTTACAATTAAGTGACCTTATGGATAACTTCGAAATAATCATGACGTTTTCTGTAGACTGTGCTGGTATCCACAAGAAGGCGGTAATGTCACATGCCTCTAGCGAAAAGCAGGAGCTCTACGATTGGTGAAGGGACGTGAAACTGACTCTGAACGTAGATAAATAAAAAGTTTTGCCTAAGTAGAGGAAGAGATCCGTTGCTGTTTCATTAAGCAGTTGAAGGAAACACTGCAAACAGTGACACGGTGCCTCACTGCAAACTGTTGACGAAGGTACGAGCATACGGAATATGTTCCTAGATACGTAAGTGGTTTGAAGATATCGTAAGGTACATTACCCAGTACGTTTGTTCTCGACGGCGAGTGTTCATCACGGGCAAGGGTATCGTCAAGAGTGCCCCAGGGAAGTGTGATACGACCGCTGATATTTTCTTACATACAATCAGGCGACAGGTCATGGGATAGGGATATGCACATGTACAGATGACGGTACTATCGTGTACAGAAGGTATAAAAGGGCAGTGCATTGGCGGAGCTGTCATTTGCGCTCAGGTGAGATTAAAATGGCTCTGAGCACTATGGGACTTAACATCTATGGTCATGTCTCCTAGAACTTAGAACTACTTAAACTAAACTAACCTAGGGACAACACACAACACCCAGCCATCACGAGGCAGAGAAAATCCCTGACCCCGCCGGGAATCGAACCCGGGCGCGGGAAGCGAGAACGCTACCGCACGACCACGAGATGCGGGCGCTCAGGTGAGTCGTGTGAAAAGGTGTCCGCCGTGACTACGGCCGCACGATGGGTATTAAGAGACATCGAACGCGGAATGGTAGAGCTAGTCGCTTGGGACTTACCTCTCTGGAAATCGTTAGTGAATTCAATATTCCCAGAGCTACAGTGTCACGAGTGTAGCGAGAATACCGAATTTCACGCATTACTTCTCACCACCGACAACGCAGTGGCCGACGGCCTTCACTTAACGATCGAGGGCATCAGAGTTGTCAGTGCTAACAGATATGCAACACTGCGCAAAATACCCGCAGAAATCAATGTGAGACGTACGACACACCTATCCGTTAGGACAATAAGGCGAGATATGACATTATTGGGCTGTGGCAGTAGACGAACGACGCTAGTGCCTTTGCTAACAGAACAACATCGCCCGCAGCGCCTCTCCTGGGTTCGTGACAAAATCACTTTGATCCTAGACGACTGGAAAACCGTGCACATGGTCAGATGAGTCCTGATTTCAGCTGGTAAGAGCTGATGGTAGGGTCGGAGTGTGGAGCAGGCCCCACAAAGCCATGGACCTAAGTTGTCAAAAAGGCTCTGTTCAACTGGGCGATAGCTCCATAATGGCGTGAGCTGTGTTTACAACGAATGGACTGTGTCTTCTGGTCGAAATGAACCGATCATTGCTTGGGAATGGCTATGTTCAGTTACTTGAGGACCATTTGCAGCCATTCATGGACTTCACGTTTCCAAACATTGAAATTTTTGTGTGTGACAATGCACCATATCACCCGGCCACAATTGTTGGAGTCTGATTTGAAGGACATTCTGGGAAAATCGAGCGAATCGTTTTGCCGCCCTGATCGCCCGTCATGGGACATAATAGACACTACAGTACGTGCACAAAATCCTGCACTGGCAACACTTCATCAATTATGGACGTCTGTAGAGGCAGTACGGCTCAGTATTTGTGCAGGGGATTTCCAGCGACTTGTTGAGTCCATGCCACAAGGAACTGCTGCACTAAGCCGGGCAAAAGGAGATCTGACACGATATTTAGAAGTATCCCATGACTTTTGTCATCTAAGTGTAGTACAACTGGTTAGATCGAAAACGCATTTCTACGAGTGGACTAGCCGATATGTCCCTTCAAACATCAGTGTGCTTCTAGTAACAAGTCAACACTGGTATGAACACTTCAACTTTATGCTGACGTTCCAATGTAAACGTATTTCGCGACGTCCGACCAGACTTCTCACCTTCATACTGGCTGAGAGTTCTTTAGGCTGTACAGGAAGGGCTACGGCACTTCTGTTTCTAGATCTTACGTCGTAGCACTCAAGAAACACCTGCACGGTGAGATGCATAGTTCTGCCGCTGCCTGCGAGCTGCACGTGTCCCGCGCCATCTCATCTGCATCTTACACGATACTCTACTTTGCTGTACTGTACCGCACTGTACTGCAATGCTTGTGACAGAGCTCTTCACGTCGCTGTTGATGCGCTCGTACCATGTATTGTGACCGGATTGAAACATGGACAGTACACATTTAAACCAGGAAAGACTGAAGATTCTGACGTTTGATGTCTTAAAAGAATGCTGAAGATTAGGACGGGAGATTGGATAATTAACGGAGAGGTACTGAATCGAAATTGGGGATAAAATAAATTTACTGCGAAGTGTAACTAAAAGAAGGTAAAAGCTGATAGGGAACATCCCGAAGCACCAAAGAATCAACGAATTGGAAGCTGAGAGAAGTGTTGGGAGAAAGGGGGGGGGGGGGGGGGGGAGAGGCGGAGGCAACAATTTTATCTACATCTACGTCTATGTGGATACTCTTCAGATCACCCTTAAGTGCCTGGCAGAGGTTCATCGAACCACCCTCAAAATAATTATCTGTTATTCCACTCTCGAACAGGGCGTGGGAAAAGGGAACACACATCTTTCCGTGCGAGCTCTGATTTCCCTTATTTTCTTATGATGATCGTTTCTCCCTCTGTAGGTCGGCGTCGACAAAATATGTTCACATTCTGAGGAGAAAGTTTGAAATTTCGTGATAAGATTCAACCAAAACGAAAATCGCCTTTGTTTTAATGGTGTCTATCCCAAATCCTGTACATTGTCCATGACATTCTCTCCCCTAGTACACGACAATACAAAACGTGCTGCTCTTACTTTGAGTTTTCTCGATGTACTCCGTTAATCCTATCTGGTAAGGAACCCACACCACCCAAAAGTACTCCAAAAGAGAACGGACAAGCATAGTCTGAATAGAACATCCGTTGCATCTTCTAAATGTTCTGCCAATAAAACGCAGTCTTTGGTTGGCCTTACCCACATTTTGTGTTCTTTCCGATTTAGGTTATTCGTAATTATAATTCCTAGGTATTTCGTTGAATTTAGGGTCTTTAGTTTCGACTGCTTCACCGTGACCGAAATATAACGAATTCCTTTTAGCACTCATCTGGATGACCTCGCAGTTTTCATTATTTAGGATCAAATGTAGCAGGAAAACCCCCGTACAGCTAATATTTTCTAGCACTTCATTAGGGCTGACGCATAACATTTGAACATGTTTGAGTGCGTAACGTCGTCAACCTCGAAACTGAAACCGAATAAAAAATTTCTTTAACTTAGTATTACACTTATTCTATTAACAGGCACTTCCGGTTGTAACGTGGTGCTCAGAAATATAGTGCCAGCGTCTTTGACGTCCGAAATTTGAAATAAGCTTGTATGTAATAAAACACGAATGGTTGCTAACGTTAAATATGCCTCGAAAACCAACCTTGTTATGTCTATGGAGATCTGATACGGTTCTGCCTTCAGACGTGAAGGACGTACAAAGGCTCTGACATAGACTGTCTCCCAACGGGGGTTTTCTCTGATAGATATCAACGGTAAAATGCTATCGTACCACTGACACCATCCACAACATCAACGTGTAATTCACGTGAAAGCCTTCTTGGCTTTTTATTCTCTTCTATAACCTTTAAGCTGGGTGGAGGCAGGTACATTCCGCAGAAAACACTTCTGATACGGCTCAACCGCAGCGCACGGCCATTTCCCCCGGGATCCCATAAATATGTAAATCACGCCCATACAGATCTAAACTCTTCCGCTTTGCACAATTTATGACAGCGAGAAAACAACTTCCCGAGATATTCTTTTCTTAATCACGGAGCTGCGAAACGTTTACTGCTGTTGGAACGCTGAAACGGAAAAATACATCATTCTCCGTACTACGATAAAGTTCATGACCAGGCGTAAAACAGTACAATTCGTTTGGTCGCGTGAAAAATCACAAAGCGATTCATCTTTAACTTGTGCTCCTTTTATTATTTCTTAGGCGGCACTCACAACTCAGCACCCTTACGTTAGGCAATTTCCACTGATCAACTACAATAAAAGTTCGCCTCACCCTTGTCGTACGTTGTTTCCTTCAGAGCGAAATCAAACACGATTTAGTAATTTTATAGCATATTTCTCGTGGAAAAAACCAGCAGTCTACCAACAATACTTAAAAATTGATGAAGCACTGTTTTCACCATAATACAGCAATCGCAGTTTCGGTCAGAATGTGAGTCATGACAAGCGGTGGCTGTGAACGGAGCAGGTGTCGTGACTCCACGAACGTCAGGTGCTCACTGTAAAAAATAGATATTGTATTGCGGCTAAGACTGTTTTAAACCATTTTTAAAACAGAATTTATGTTAAAAAATCTCATTTGCACATTCTGTGTAAGATAAGAGTTAGAGTGCCTAGTCCAACTAGTAAACGTTCCCGTAACGCCTCAGATACGAACCGTTCTACACATTTAACAACTCACTAAGTTATATGGTGTTAACAACTTTACACTCGACAAGGTCCTACCTCCCTAGGAGAAAATACCTGACGACAAAGAGTACTTCCTTTTTTCAGCATGTACAGCTATTCATAATCATTCATCTGTGGAGTTCTACATCTACATCTACATCCATACTCCGCAAGCCACCTGACGGTGTGTGGCGGAGGGTACCCTGAGTACCCCTATCGGTTCTCCCTTCTATTCCAGTCTCGCATTGTTCGTGGAAAGAAGAATTGTCAGTATGCTTCTGTGTGGGCTCTAATCTCTCTGATTTTATCCTCGTGGTCTCTTCGCGAGATGTACGTAGGAGGGAGCAATATACTGCTTGACTCTTCGGTGAAGGTATGTTCTCGAAACTTCAACAAAAGCCCGTACCGAGCTACTGAGCGTCTCTCCTGCAGAGTCTTCCACTGGAGTTTATCTATCATCTCCGTAACGCTTTCGCAATTACTAAATGATCCTGTAACGAAGCGCGCTGCTCTCCGTTGGATCTTCTCTATCTCTTCTATCAACCCTACCTGGTGCGGATCCCACACTGCTGAGCAGTATTCAAGCATTGGGCGAACAAGCGTACTGTAACCTACTTCCTTTGTTGTCGGATTGCATTTTCTTAGGATTCTTCCAATGAATCTCAGTCTGGCATCTGCTTTACCGACGATCAACTTTATATGATCATTCCATTTTAAATCACTGCTAATGCGTACTCCCAGATAATTTAAGGAATTAACTGCTTCCAGTTGCTGACCTGCTATTTTGTAGTTAAATGATAAGGGATCTATCTTTCTATGTATTCGCAGCACATTACAGATTCAATTGCCATTGCCTGCACCATGCGTCAATTCGCTGCAGATGCTCCTGCATTTCAGTACAATTTTCCATTGCTTCAACCTCTCGATAAACCACAGCATCATCTGCAAAAAGCCTCACTGAACTTCCGATGTCATCCATCAGGTGATTTATGTATATTGTGAATAGCAACGGTCCTATGACACTCCCCTGGGGCACACCTGAAATCACTCTCAATTCGGAAGACTTCTCTCCATGGAGAATGACATGCTGCGTTCTGTTATCTAGGAACTCTTCAATCTAATCACACTATTGGTCTGATAGTCCATATACTCTTACTTTGTTCATTGAACGACTGTAGGGAACTGTATCGAACGCCTTGCGGAACTCAAGAAACACGGTATCTACCTGGTAACCCGTGTCTATGGCCCTCTGAGTCTCGTGGACGAATAGCGCGAGCTGGGTTTCACACGATCGTCTTTTTCGAAACCCATGCTGATTCCTACAGAGTAGATTTCTAGTCTCCAGAAAAGTCATTATACTCGAACATAATAGGTGTTCCAAAATTCTACAACTGATCGACGTTAGAGATATAGGTCTATAGTTCTGCACATCTGTTCGACGTCCCTTCTTGAAAACGGGGATGACCTGTGCCCTTTTCCAATTCTTTGGAACGCTACGCTCTTCTAGAGACCTACGGTACACCGCTGCAAGAAGGGGGGCAAGTTCCTTCGCGTACTCTGTGTAAAATCGAACTGGTATCCCATCAGGTCCAGCGGCCTTTCCTCTTTTGAGCGATTTTAATTGTTTCTCTATCCCTCTGTCGTCTATTTCGATATCTACCATTTTGTCATCTGTGCGAAAATCTAGAGAAGGAACTACAGTGCAGTCTTCCTCTGTGAAACAGCTTTGGAAAACACATTTAGTATTTCGGCCTATAGTCTCTCATCCTCTGTTTCAGTACCATTTTGGTCGCAGAGTATCTGGACATTTTGTTTTGATGCACCTATCGCTTTGACATAAGACCAAAATTTCTTAGGATTTTCTGTCAAGTCAGTACATAGAACTTTACTTTCGAATTCATTGAACGTCTCTCGCATAGCCCTCCTCACACTAGATTTCGCTTCGCGTCATTTTTGTTTGTCTGCAAGGCTTTGGCTATGTTTATGTTTGCTGTGAAGTTCATTTTGTTTCCGCAGCAGTTTTCTAACTCGGTTGTTGTACCACGGTGGCTCTTTTCCATCTCTTAGAATCTTACTTGGCACATACTCATCTAACGCATATTGTACGATGGTTTTGAACTTTGTCCACTGATCCTCAACACGATCTGTACTTGAGACAAAACTTTTGTGTTGAGCCGTCAGGTAGTCTGAAATCTGCTTTTTGTCACTTTTGCTAAAGAGAAAAATCTTCCTACCTATTTCTATTTACGGCTGAAATCATCGATGCAGTAACCGCTTTATGATCGCTGATTCCCTGTTCTGCATTAACTGTTTCAAGTAGTTCGGATCTGTCACCAGAAGGTCTAATATGTTATCGCCACGAGTCGGTTCTCTGTTTAACTGCTCAAGATAGTTTTCAGATAAAGCACTTTAAAAATTTCACTGAATTCTTTGTCCCTGTCACCCGTTATGAACGTTTGAGTCTCCCAGTCTATATCCGGCAAATTAAAATCTCCACCCAGAACTATAACATGGTGGGGAAATCTACTCGAAATGTTTTCCAAATCATCCTTTAGGTGCTCAGCCACAACAGCTTCTGAGCCCGGGGGCCGATAGAGACATCCAATTATCATGTCTGAGCCTGCTTTAACCATGACCTTCACCCAAATCATTTCACATTTCAGATCTCCGTCAATTTCCTTCGATACTATTGCACTCCTTATCGCTATGAACACGCCACCCTCTTCACTGTCCAGCCTGTCTCTTCGGTATACATTCCAGTCTGAGTTTAGGATTTCATTACTGTTTACGTCTGGTTTCAGCCAATTTTCTGTCCCTAGTACTATATGGGCGTTGTGTCCGTTTATTAATGAGAGCAGTTCTGGGACCTTTCTATAGACGCTCCTGCAGTTTACTATTAGCATATTAATATTGTTATTCCCTGTTGCATTTTGCCTACTCCTACCTTGCCGCGTCTCAGGAGGCGTCTTGTCTGGCCTAGGGAGGGAATTCTCTAACTTAAAAAAACCCCATGTGCACTCCACACGTACTCCGCTACCCTTGTAGCCGCTTCCGGCGTGTAGTGCACGCCTGACCTATTCAGGGGGACCCTACGTTTCTCCACCCGATAGCGGAGGTCCATTGCACTTCCCTGATACCTACTATATCTAGATTGAGCCTTAGCATTCCTCGCCCCCACTCGCAGAACATTATCCTTAAGTTGGTTATTCAGTCTTTTCCTGATGGTCATCTCCCCCTCGGTAGTCCTCTCCCGGAGGTCCGAATGGGGGCTTAGTCCAGCATATTTGGCAGGTGGCAGAAATCAACGTGACTCTTTCCTAATCACAGGCCACACGTCCTCCCTGAATCCTCAGGCCGTGGATCGATGCTGATCTAAGGGCAGTTCCCAACAAGGACAAGAGTGTGCCCTGAACCTCTGTCCGCTCCTCCACCCTCTTTGACAGTTGCGTTGGCATAACGTAGGTGACTTTTGCCGGAGGTATTCGGTGGCCATTGCTGGTGATCTTTATTCGTAATATAAACAGTGTCTGGGTTCGAACCCGGGACGCAGGACGTTTTGATTACTAGTTAAAGACGTTACCCTTTTTTAATACATGACGCAAGTGAGAATCGAACCCATCCCTCGCAACTAAGAAACTTGAATTTTTTGTTTTGTATAAGCAAACACTAGATCGCGTGTTACAACTTTCGATTTTTACTCATCATCATCAGGCGGAAAATATAATTACGCCATCTGTGTGGAAAAAGGCCAGGGCCGGCCAAGAATTCCGGTCCCGAGCCGTGCCCTGGGTCGAATACCGTAGCCCTCAGCTAGGACTGTTGATACCACCGAGAATACCAGGACGCCGGCGTCATGAGGGGGAGGAAGTGGCAGATCGCATAGTTTTTCGGAGAACATTCCGACGACCAGAGAATAACCGGTTATAAGAGTGCAAAAATCATGGAGCGACTCCCCATTGCAGTAACGCCCCAGCTTTGGAGTGTGTTCATAAAGAAACTAGAAAGGAAATGGGACAAAAATTATCTGTCTTTGGGACTGCGGACAATTGCACAGTGGACCTCTACACCACGGGAGTGAGCAAGGGATTGTTATAGAGCCGTTACTGTTAACAATAGATACAAATAATCTAGTGGATAAGGCCAGAAGCTCTTTTTACAGCCGATGCTGTTGTATATACGATGGTTAAAACGCCAGGAGAGATACATGAAGAGCTGCAGAAGATCGATGATCCGTACAGTTCACGCAGATAAATTTTGGGCGCAAATACGGGAAGAGATCCATTACTGTTCGATCACACTGTGTGTGAAAACCCACTGGAAACAGTAGGATCTGTAAAAAAAAACGCCAAGTGGTTTGGCCACACAAAATAACTGTAGGAAAACCATACACCGGGCTTAAACACTTGTTCGACCGCCGGCCGGAGTGGCCGTGCGGTTCTGGGCGCTACAGTCTGGAGCCAAGCGACCGTTACGGTCGCAGGTTCGAATACTTCCTCGGGCATGGATGTGTGTGATGTCGTTAAGTTAGTTAGGTTTAATTAGTTCTAAGTTCTAGGTGACTGATGACCACAGAAGTTAAGTCGCATAGTGTTCAGAGCAATTTGAACCATTTGAACTTGTTCGACCGATTCTTGATGGCTCATGTCAGACTCGTAACAGGTTGCATTAAGAGAAGAGAGAGAGGATCCAACAAGCAGCGGTGCGTTTAGTTACAGGCTCGTTCAGCAAATGACTTCAGTTTCAGATCTTACAGGAGAGGCGTTTTGTCTCAAGGAGAAAGTTAAAATTGTAATTCCGAGAAGTACGTTCGAACAAGAGTAGTGCAGGATATTACTTCCTCCCGCCCACGTATTTCTGGCTAAACGACGATGAAAAATTCAGAGAAATTAAGATTTCATACCGAAGTCTATCGTCGTTCTTTTGTCGCACTAGCAAACACGGATGGGACGGGTGGGAGGAAGCGCACAGAGAGGTGGCTTGCGGGCTGTAGATGTAGATGCAGAGATTAGGAGTAGTGATCCTTTATCAAATAATGGAATTATTGGAAAACAGTGGCTGTTGAGGTGAGACGATACAGAATCTTCAGTTAAAACTTGCGAGTTGAAAGGCCGTGGTCGATGCATAAAACTGCTTCCTGACATTTCGTCTCCAACTGCGGGAGATATCTTCCGAGATAAAGCGGCTACTGCGACAGAAGCTTGAGGGGCTCTCGAATTATTTTTAATCGAAAATGACGACGCCATCTAGAGATAGTCCCACTGACGTATGGTGGTGCCCTCTATTCGCGCTATAAATGTGAGAGCTCCTTAAGCTTCAGTAGCAGCAGTCGTATTAATCTCGGAAGTTGTCTCCCGCAATTGGAGACGAAACGTCAGGAAGCAGTTTTACGCTTCGTCCACAGCCTCTCAGTCCGGAAGTCGTAACCGACAATGATGCCGGCCGTGAAAGCCTGCGCGTGATACAGAATGTTGATAGCGTACAGCAGCGACTAGACCATTTTGGTTTTGGTTTACTGCATTGGTAAAGCAGCGCCACCAGTTTCGAATTCACACATTCATCTCAGACGGCCTACATGCCTGTATCAAAACACATGACACGTTGGTTCTTGTGTTTGTAGTTTGTACGAGATGGTTGGTTAAACAGTGACCACACGAAACATTTATGTTCAAATGTGTGTGAAATCTTATGGGACTTAACTGCTAAGGTCACCAGTCCCTAAGCTTACACACTACTTAACCTAAATTTTCCTAAGGACAAACACACACACACACACACACACACACACACACACACACACACACACACACACACACACACCTGTGCCCGAGGGAGGACTCGAACTTCCGCCGGGACTAGCCGTACAGTCCATGACTGCACCGCTCGGCGAATCCCACACGGCTCTAACATTTAATAAAAGGTTGAAACATCGACACATTTATTAACAATATGTACAGCATAGTAAAATTATACGCAGAGCTATGTTTATTATTTCGTGTTGCTGTTCCGCACTGTTTCAGAAATACTTCTGTATTGTCGTTGAATATTAACACCATCGTACAATGTTCGTAGTTGTGTCCTCACTGTGGATCTTCCGGGGCCGGGGCGGAGCCCAAACCGCGACGTCTTGAAATGAAGCGCGGACGGATACATCGGCGTGAGTAGAGCGAGGACGGCGTGCTCTAGTGGTGTCCGCAGCGGCCTGTTCAAATGCTTGTTCTGCGAAGATGTGGGCGGCGCGTCGTGTGCGGTCGACGTGGACGCCATCGATACCGCATTTCTGATAAGGATTTAACCCAGAATTCTGGCTTATCGTCTGATGATCCTTCGCCCATCTCTCTCTCCTGCCAACTATACACTGGCGACAAATGTTTTTTTCTTATCCCCATATTCGTATTAGCTGCTTCGGAGTCGAGCACAATTGAACGAGCATGCGTTAGAGGAGTGGCAGCGCAGACGGGTTTTACACTATGCTACGGTTGTACTGACATTGTGACTTCATTGTGGCTCGGTCACTACTGAATTGTGTGCGGGATTAGCCGAGCGGTCTCAGGCGCTGCTTTCATGGACTGTGCGGCTGATACCGGCGGGGGTCGATTCCTCCCTCGGGCATTGGTGTGTGTGTTTGTCCTTAGGATAATTTAGTTTAAGTAGTGTGTAAGCTTAGGGACTGATGGCCTTAGCCGGCCGGAGTGGCCTAGCGATTCTAGGCGTTACAGTCTGGAACCGCGCGACCGCTACGGTCGCAGGTTCGAATCCTACCTCGGGCATGGATGTATGTGATGTCCTTCGGTTAGTTAGGTTTAATTCTAAGTTCTAGGGGACTGCTGACCTCAGAAGTTAAGTCCCATAGTGCTCAGAGCCATTAGAACCTTTTTTTATGACCTTAACAATTAAATCCCATAAGATTTCACACACATTCTTTGGACTGAATTGTGACAGCCTTCTTAAATACAAATAATATCCTCTTTCCACGACAGTTCAGGGGCTGAAGAAAGATATGGAAATTAAAAAAAAAAGAACATATCACATTACCAGGCCTTATACGATGTACGAAAGCGTTGGCGTTCAAAACAGTTTCCAGACGTCTCAGAATGGTTAAATACAGGCCCTGTAAGGTTTCCAAGGCAATCATACCATTCTTCATTCAAAATAGTTGTAAGTTCAGGTAACAGTAACGGAGATCGATAGCTATCACTCACACTTCTCTCCAAAGTCGACTACGAAGGCTCTGTAATACTGAGATCTTGTGACTGGCGGCCAGCGCAGTAGCGACAATTCGTCCTCGTGCTCACAAAACCAGTCCTGGACGTTCCCAGCAGTGTGGACAAAGGGGCCGTCGTCATTGAGCACAACATCACCATTGTCAAACGAACATTGCACCACTGGATGGACCTGACAAACCAAAATTGTCACATAATCCTTGGCAATAGTGCGACCTTGCAGGATAAGCAAGGCCCAAAAGAATACCATGATGTGGCTCCCAAATCGTCACTCAATCGCCGCTATGTTTCACTCTAGGGACATAAACTCAGATTAGAAGTTTGACACAGAAACAATTAACATTAATTATCTGCAAAAAATGCAGTATGAGGCGTGGCGCCCAGGTTGCACTCTAAATTTCAAATTGTCTTAGCAAAAATGTTTGTTAATTAGAGATGCTGTACGGGTTTAGATTATACATATTTAAATACATATAAGTACTCGGTACCTAGTCACCTCTTGTGAGCAACAGACAAGTGTAAAAATACGCAGACGACATAAACGAAAGTTGGCAGGCGCGTTCCTACATCTAAAAGACGATGTCTGTTCAAATTTCGCGCCAGTCGCCTAAAGTGGCGCTAGTGAAGCCCTTATGAGGATGCAAACCATGTTTGCTTTAAATAAATGTTGTAACGATCGTGAGCGTTAGTTACCTTTGAGACTGGACGTGGTGAGTCGTTGAAAGGCCAAGAATGCCTTTACCAACGCCATTACCAACAGCTTACTGACTTTGAACGAGGTTGCGTAACAGGGTTCAGAAGCAGAATGTCCTTCTGCTATACTGCAGAAAGATTTGACACGAATGTAGCCATTGACCATAACTGCTGGCAGCGATGGTCCCTGCCAGAGACCGGGCTCCGGCCGGCCACGTGGCACACCAAGGGCGAACACCGTCGTGTTCGGCATATGGTTCTGGCGCACCGTGCTGCACCTTCAGCACCTTCCTGGGAAGCAGCTCACGCCACAGTGACGGAACAAACCGTTTCAGATCGGTTACACCAAGGTCGGCTCTGAGCCAGACGCTCTGTAGTGCGTCTTCCACTGGCCCCAAGCCACCCCGATTTGCGATTCACTGGAGTCAAGCGGGCGATCATTGGGGGGCAGGGTGGAAGTCTATTCTGTTTTCTGTTGAAAACCGGTACTGCTTCAGGAGCCCAACTGACGGCCTGCAACTAACCTGTCTGCTTATTTGACACACTGGACCTACACCTGGAGCTATGGTCTGGGTGCGATTATCGCATGACAACAGGAGCAAATTCGTAATTATTTCACGTACACTGACTGCAAATTTTTAAGTCAGTTACATGGTTCGCAAGTTATGCTGGCAGCATTCCAGGGGATGTTTTCTAAGAGGATAACGCTCACCCAACATGCTCCACGGAGCTGTGACATGTTGTCTTGGCCTGATCGAAGAGATCTGTCTCCAATGCACATGTGGGACAACATCGAACAACTCTAGTGTCACCCACAAACAGCACTAACAGTTCTGTATTGACCTACCAAGTGCAACAAGAATGAAACTGCATCACACAAATTGACATGCGTCATCTGTAAAACACAATGGATACACGTTTGCATGCTTGCATTCAACATTCTGGCAGTTACATCCTTTATTAATATACCAGCATTTCATATTTGCAATGTCTTATCTCGCGCTTACATTGACCTGTGAACTTCCAATGTTAATGACTAAAATATGCTACCTAGGCAAATGTATTCCTGAAATTTTATTAACATCTACATCTACATCCATACTCCGCAAGCCACCTGACGGTGTGTGGCGGAGGGTACCCTGAGTACCTCTATCGGTTCTCCCTTCTATTCCAGCCTCGCATTGTTCGTGGAAAGAAGGATTGTCGGTATGCCTCTGTGTGGGCTCTAATCTCTCTGATTTTATCCTCATGGTAATTCGCGAGATGGGAGCAATATACTGCCTGACTCCTCGGTGAAGGTATGTTCTCGAAACTTCAACAAAAGCCCGTACCAAGCTACTGAGCGTCTCTCCTGCAGAGTCTTCCACTGGAGTTTACCTATCATCTCCGTAACGCTTTCGCGATTACTAAATGATCCTGTAACGAAGCGCGCTGATCTCCGTTGGATCTTCTCTATCTCTTTTACCAACCCTATCTCGTACGGATCCCACACTGCTGAGCAGTATTCAAGCAGGGGGCGAACAAGCGTACTGTAACCTACTTCCTTTGTTTTCGGATTGCATTTCCTTAGGATTCTTTCAATGAATCTCAGTCTGGCTTCTGCTTTACCGATGATCAACTTTATATGATCATTCCATTTTAAATAACTCCTAATGCGTATTCCCAGATAATTTATGGAATTAACTGCTTCCCGTTGCTGACCTGCTATATTACAGCTAAATGATATGGGATCTTTCTTTTTATATATTCGCAGCACATTTCACTTCTCTACACTGGGATTCAATTGCCATTCCCATTAACCTACATTATTTCTTGGTGCTGCTGTGTATTTTCCGTCAGCTTATGAAGACTTTTGTAAATGCCTTTGGAACTGATGTATAATCGAAACTGCGTAAGGAAACTGTAATTAATAAACAGTGTGATTAAGACAGTTTGAAATTCTGAGAGTGAAACAAGCGCGTCCGACCAAATTACTTTTTTTCATTGCTCCATAGTCCAGGCTTTGACTCCAGTACCACGTTTTTCTACTATGGGCACTTGCATCACCGATGAGTGGTTTCCGTATTCCAGATCGCCGTGCAGTTCCCTCCTTGTGCAGTTCCCTTCGTGTTGTTTTTGTGCTAGCAGGGTTCGCGAGTGACAAAGTTCTACAGTGACTTCTACAGCTGTCGTCCTATCGTTTTTCGTCACAATCCACATTAATGACTGTCTGACACGATCGTGGCGCACTTTCGTCCGCGTTGCGACTTAGCGGGTGATATTTTTCCGCCTTTTCCTGCCTGCGGTATAAATCTCAGATACGTAGCTTCTTGAAACACCAAACACTTCGATTCCCTTGGTTAAGTAAGCACCCGTCATACCGGCACCAACGATCTGCCCACGTTCGCATTCATTTAATTCTGACATAACGCATCAAAACTACATAGAACACTGTTCTGGCCACGACACACAATTCAAACGTATTTGGAGACACAGTACGGCGCCGTTGCGACCACTGCCCACCGCGACGTTGGATGCCGCCTGATGTCGTTGCGGGCACCTGACGAGGTAACAAAAGTTTTGTACCTAAGCGGAACATGCACGGGCGGGGGATCACCCTAGCAAAGATATTGGATCCAAAGGAGTAAATCCATTGACATAACCTACTTTGACAACGGGCAGATTATTTTTGCGCTGAGGCTGTGGACGAGACTCTCGAAAACGGCGAAGCTGGTGGAACGTTTACGTGCTACTGTCGTGACCATCTACGGAAAGAGGTAGGAGGGCAGTGAAATTACCACTAGGCGCTAAATCTCCACAGAACGTTGGGTTCGGAGGCTTGTCTGTTCTGCAAAGTAGGATAGATGGTGATCAGTGGCATCTCTGGCGAAAGTGCACAATGCTGGCGTACCGCACAAAAGTTTCGGAGCACACTGCTCATCGTACATTCCTGAAAATGGAGCTCCGCAGCAGACCACTCTTACGTGTTCACGTGTTGACCCAAACTGCGACTGCAGCGGACACGGGAACATCGGGATTCGACCGTAGATCAATGAAAACGTGACGGCTCTACGAGTGAATTACGTTTTTGGCACACAAGGTCGCTGGTCATCTCCACAAACGCCGTCATGGTAGAGAACGGCGGCTCGAAACGTGCAGCGAGCCACGGATGCATTTTGGTGGGAGCAGTATTATGCTATGGTAGGCATTCTCCTTCGATATCATGGGAACTGTGGTAGTAATCGGGGATACGCTGACAGCTGCGAACCACCTGCATCTCTCAGTACTTGCCGTCTTCTCCGACGACGATGTCGTCTTTCAGCAGTACAATTGTCTATGTCTCGGAGCCAGAATCGTGCTACAGTGATTTGAGGAGCGTTATAGTGAACTCACGTTGATGTCTCTACGACTAAATTCACTTGATGTTAATTGTGTGGAACCATCTGGGTCGCTATCGGGCGCCATTACCGCTTACGCAAATCAGCGGCCCTTCACTTATGCGAATTACATGACCTGTTGTGATATTCGCTATTTTTGGCTTCATTAAAACAGCAAATAGTTAATACTTTCAGCCACAAGGCAAATACTTGTTTATAAAGAATGATTAATGTATGTTCAGGCGTCGCATAGCGATGGTGGAATTTGCTAAGTAATGTAATTCGTCGTCTTTGGGCGGCAACATAAACACAATAATACGGATAGATATGCGATCCTTCACTATTTTGTTCGCTGGAGAACAAGTGAAGCCTTGAGACGCAGATTTGTGACGGTCTGATTTAATCTTTTACTAAATAAATAAAAACGTGTTCCGTTTGAGTGAAGTGTAAGAAGAAGAACTGTTATAACTTATCGTGACCACGCACGAGCGACTCAAGAGGACAATGGCTATATAAAAGAGCTCTCAATGGACATGAAACGTACATAAAAATCTACCGTCATTTTAGTACTAAGCATAATGTACGATATATGTTTTAGTTATAATAAATGTTCTGGAAATATTGAATCAGTTAGCAGTGCTCATTCCTGTCATCTCCTCAGTATTATTTTCATTTTAGTTATGCATTTTACTAAGATTACAGACACCAAGATCAGCAGTCCCATGTGCGTGTTACATTGACAAAAAAGAAAACTGTTTTATCGTCTTCTTGCATCAGCTTTAATATTGAATTTCCCTTTTGTGTGATGTTACAGTTGTTTTTGCGCCCTTAAGAACTTCCTGGTCCGTTAGGAAATTGTTTTGTCATAACAATAATTTCACGACCGGGTATGATCGTATCTACGATCATGAAGTAATCAGAAAGACGATAATGCAATTTCTTAATCAATAGCACGCTAGCTGTGACTGCAAGTAAAAGCTGTTCACATTTCATAATGCAATATTTTATGACAATTGTCAATCCAAGATTCTTACGCCAATTGTGATTGATAAAACAGTAAGCGAAATCTCAAATTCCAACTTTTCTATTGAATAACAACATCACTTTTATTTTGTTACATCACACTGTGCGTAGACATCTAATGCTACAAACCTACCAACAAACTATCGGATCCGTGATTCACAGAATCAGTGATGTATTTCGTTCCAAAGACAAGCTATTACGCAGGTGATCATAATGTTTTGGCTCAACAGTATACAACACCGCTACCTAGCGTCTACACTTCTGTTCAAGCACGCATTTCTCGCGGTGTTTCATTATACCTTTGTCCGACCCCTGTACTTGTTGTAACTGCAATAGTGTATTTCGACACTTCAGTATTCAACAAGGCTGAGCAGAGTGGATAACAAAGAAGGGATGATTGGAGACCGGCAGTGTATCAGCGCGGTACCCGGTGAACTGCAGAGTGATGCAGCTGTGGTGCGGCGTTAATCGCAGGTGGGCCTGCCATTGTGGCCTGTAATGGACTCAGCCCAGCCCGGTAACAAGGCGCGTAATTCGCGGTCCGCCGCTGTGCGTGCTCGTTATCGGCGCCTATTGAGCTGCGGACGCCTTTAAATTCGTGCGTTACTCACATAACTGCGTACGCACGGCGTGCTGTCGCGAGAGGGCTGTCAGGTTCTTATCAGCTGCAGAGCGACGTAGAAAATATTTTACATATACACTTACTGTGCGTAATTGCGGAATAGTAACGAATTACGGAAAATAATTGTTTTCGAGATGTCTTGTGGTTAGAAAAAAATGATGTTTGGTCGTAACTTGACCAGAAATGAGGCCTTTTTCTTTTTCCCCCTGTGACAGCAGGAAATTTGGTAACCAGTATTAATCATTCCATCAAAAGCGCTACCAGTCCTGAGACTATGAGACTGTGTTAATCGTATGTAGGATGATCTATCTCTCCTCATTCTGCTTGCTCGCAAACAAAAATTTGAAAGAAATTCCTCCTTGTGCAAGACATGATTTATTTCTGTTTTACCTATAGATATCCCAGTACTTTGTCCTATCTTTATTGGGTTTTCGTTATTTTTCCTCGGGTATCATTGTTATTTTGTGCTGGAAAAACAAGATGGTTTCGTGATAAAAAACCGGCTGAAACAGCGGTAATGAACTAATTACGTGTTGTAACACGACTAACACAAAGGGAAACAAGACTACAGCATCGTAAAGCATGACAGGCTGTATAACATATTGTACATAAAAATCTACCTGGACAAGAAAATAGCAGCTAGTGTTACGTGAGACAGAATAATAAAAAAAAAGCCATTAGAGATAGAACATAGTACTGATAATGACGGTGGGATATGTTCTCTCTTTTACACGGACCATATTGTATAAGTAACGCCTCCGTGTTGAGCCAGCTTGGCACTCATCACATAACAGTAGGGTCACAGGAGAATTTGTATGGAGTCTAGAACCACAGGTGACAAATACACATAAGACGAAGCTACTGCCGACCGTTAAGGGGAATTCAGGTACCTCATTCTGTTGAAACATCTCCTACATGAGACATAGATTCCAGATTTCCTCTAATATTTTAACCTATCAATCTGACTGATATCACCAACGCTTCGATAGTCAACGTTTACGAAAACGATTGCCCAAGAGAATCCCTGACATACATTTATAGTCTCTCACATTATTACAAAAAGTTACTTTAGAGTGTACTGCCGTTTACAGCACACAGCAGCTAGACGTCTTGGAATTGTATTAATTTGGTGAAGAAGGGTCTCCATGGGTATCTGAAGCCATGCTATCAGCATTCCTCCCTACGTTTGTGGAAAGATGCTTGGCATTCTGTATGCTCAGTCAGCACTTCTATCCCACAGATGTCTAATGGGAAAATTGTTGGAGGGTAGTCGTCCTTCAAAAGCTTGATAATGCTGTTCCAGCAACTTGCTGTCATTCTAGTTATATATGCAGGCATATAATCTGAACGCAAGGTCCCTTCCTCCCCAGGAACAACAACCAAATTACATGGATGAACGTGATTAATTTAGTCTAAAGTGTCTTCCGCGTGGGCTATTATTCCTAAGAAAGGCGAAGACAACATTTCCAAATCAATAAAGCTTTCCTAGTTACCCTGTTTTGTTCCGATATTTTAAAGAAGAATACCGGTGAGGCATCAGCAGTTTTTTATGAACATTGCCGGACAAATTCCAGACATTTCGGTCAATGCACGTCTGAAAACTGTTGATAGATATCTGGTTGCTCGCTGGACGGTTAGCTGTTCCGCTGTAAGACGTCGGTTGCGCACCACGAACCGTTGTTCTAAATGATTGAAATGGCTCTAACCACTATGGGACTTAACATCTAAGGTCATCAGTCCCCTAGAACTTAGAACTACTTAAACCTAACTAAACTAAGGACATCGCACACATCCCTGCCCGAGGCAGGATTCGAACCTGCGTCCGTAGCAGCAGCGCGGTTCCAGAGTGAAGCTCCTAGAACCACTCGGCGAACCGTTGTAGTCTCAGGGTTTTTGCCTCCAGCACCAACGACCTCTGTAATTCAGTTGTTTCCACAACAAAGCAATTTCACCAGACCTACACGAGCGGCTCAGAGGATTCGCCGTTTCGGAAATACGGCACCCATTGGCCCAACAGTCAATTATCGCACTTTTCTTCAACTCTTATAAACAGAGGCATGTTGCCACTATAAAAATTAACCAAAATACGTATATAGTACCAACAGGCTCCTTACGTATTCCACATCTGTTATATATTGTACGTATTCGTTACTGAGAACAGAGTATGCCACGAGATTCGAAAACTGTTCTAAACGTTTCGATATCCATGGGCCGGCCGCAGTGGCCGAGCGGTTCTAGGCACTGCAGTCTGGAACCGCGAGACTGCTGCGGTCGCAGATTCGAATCCTGCCCCGGGCATGGATGTGTGTGATGTCCTTAGGTTAGTTAGGTTTAAGTAGTTCTAAGTTCTAGGGGACGGATGACCACAGCAGTTAAGTCCCATAGTGCTCAGAGCCATTTTTGTTATCCATGGTTTCTTCCCCAACTGCAGTTCGTGCCCGATTCGGTCCAAGTCAGTAGTTTTTGTATTCCTCCAATTCCTTCCCTCAGGTGACTCCTAATAATGGAAGCATTTCGTTACTTTCCTCCAATTCCTTTTTTTCGGCTGTGCAAATCATTAGACGCTGAGTGCCAAATACATTTTGTCCTTCGTAGAGTTTCTTTTCCGTATGTATCTCGTGCAAGACTCGGATGGAGTCCACAGTATTCGTAATTATAGCCTGGCGGTAATCATTTACGCTACATTTTCAGTCCGTACGGCAAATCGCGGTGCCGTACCACTGCACGGGCCAGCGAACATGCGGCAGAATCGCCGTGTCTGCCTGGAGCGTGACATAGTAGTTTGGCGATTCCGTTCGGAAATATTTGCATTAGGCAGAGGCTACGATTCAGCTTCTTCAGCTGTTACCATTAATGTCAGTGTAGCCGTGGTGACTGTTCATCAGTACGTGTAACAGAGGAGAACCTACTCAAGCTGCACATTCACAAGCACGGTAATATCCACAATTTGCAAGGTTAGCGAAAATCTATGCGTAATGGCTACGTTAGTGGTGACGTTCAGTAAGGAAAGTAATGAGTAACGAATAATTTGTATCTGGTATGTGTCTCGATCATACCGAATTCATACGGAACAAATTGTAACCTTAAGACCTAATGCACTACTGGCAGTTCGAAGCGTCTGCGCGGGATGATGTGGGCAGCGAGGAGACACTCTTTCTTCTCGTTCCCTTCCTGTGGTCGTTGTTACTGATGGCCAGATAAATATTGCTTAACTATTAATAGACTCCATTGTCATTCTTGGTCTACTTCATTTCTTTGCTCGCCGTTTATGCACTGATTTATCTATTTTTTTGTTTTACAGCAACAGCGTGAAAGGTAAAAACTCTCATGAAACGTGCATGCTGAGATCACGTCGTAATACTTCAAACAAGATACAGAAGAGAAAACTCGACCATTAGTGCTGATTTAATTGAATAAATAAAAAGTGCTATCGAGCCGATTAATGAATTCCTGTACTTTCGTGAACGGCGCCCGTGTTAATAAGCTATTTGTAACGAAGGTATTGGATTGTAAGGGGTGCCCAGGTTCAGATATAGACTCAAATCAGAATTTAGTAATTATGGTGATGTTTGAGACACCAATCAGGAAGCATCAGTGCGCAAAGAAGTGGGATACTGAAGTACTAAGAAATGAAAAGATGCATTTGAAGTTCCCTGAGTCTACAGACACAGCGGTAACAAACAGTTCAATAGGCAGTACATTTGGAGAGAAATGGAAATCGCTTTAGAGAGGAATCGCAGAAGCTGGAAAGAACACCGTAGGTGGAAGGGAGACAACTGAGGAGAAACCATGCATAACAGATGAAATACTTCAGCTGATCGGCGAGAGAAGGGTACAGTAAAATGTTCAGGGAAATCCAGGAATACAGAAATAAGTCACTTAGGAACAAAATAAATAGGCAGTGCACGGAAGCTAAGGCAAAATGACTGCACGAAAAATATGAAAAAATCGGAATAGAAATGATGGTCGCAAGGACGGATTAAACATGTTGAAAACTAGAAACAACCTTCGGTGAAATTAAAAGCAATGGCGGTAAGATTAAGAATTCAATGGGAGTTTCACTGTTAAATTCAGGGGAGAGAGTGGATTGATGGGAAAAGTTCATTCAAGGCCTCTATGACGGAGAAGACTTGCATGTTGAGGTGATAAAAGAAGAAACAGGCGTCGATACAGAACATATAAGAGATCCAGTATTAGAATCATATTTAAAAAAGCTTTGGAACACCATCGGCATTTTAGAAAGTATTGGAGAAGTGGCAACGAAATATTCACGTTCCACATCCTTTGGACATTCATGCATGTCGAAAGGAACTTTGCGACGTAATCAGAATAACACAGGCACTGCAATATTGTATTGCAGAATTCACGTTGTTGTGTAGACTGTATCAGATGGGCGATGTACCATCAGACTTCCGGAAGATAATCATTCAGACGATTCTGAAGATAGTAAGAACCGACAACTGCGAAAATTATCGCACAGTCAGCTTAACAGCTCAAGCATCCAAGTTGCTGGCAAGAATAATATACAAAAGAAGGGAAATGGATGACGATCAGTTTCGCTTTAGGAAAGGGAATATGACATTGCGGTTAATAATGGAAGCAGAACTGAAGAAAAATTGACACATATTCATAGGACTTGACCTGGAGAAAGCGTTCGACTATATAACATGATGCAAGATGTTCGAAATTCTGAGGAATAGTAGGAGTAATCTAAAGGAAAAGAGAGGTAATATACAACGTGTACAAGAACAAAGAGGAAGCAATATGAGTGGAAGACCAAGAACTACGTAAGTGCTCGGATTAAATAGGATGTAAGATAGGGATGTAGTCCTTAGCCCCTGCTGTTAACTATACGTCTAAGAAGCAACGACGGAAATAAAAGAAAGGTTCAAGAGTGGGATTAAAATTAAAAGTGAAAGTACATCAATGATAAAATTCACTGGCGGCAGTGCTATCCTCAGCGAAAGTGACGAAGAATTGCAAGATGTTTTGAAAGGAATGAACAGTCTAATGAATACAGAATACGGATTGAGAGTAAATCTAAGGAAGACAAGAGAAGTAAGAGAAATGAGAACAGCGAGAAACATAACATCGCAATTAGGATCACGATGCAGACGTAGTTAAGAAATTCTGTTACCTAAGCAGCAAAATAAGCAGTGACGGACGGAGCAAGGACATAAAAAGCAGACTGGCACTGGTGGAAAAGATATTCGTGGCCAAGGGAAATCTGCTACTATTAAACATGGGTCTCGAGGAAGAAATTTCTGAGAATGTGCTTTTGGAGCTCAGCACTGCATGATAGTGAACATGTCTTGTGGGTCAACCAAAACAGAAGAAAATCGAAGCATTTTAGATGTGGTGCTGCAGAAGAATATTGAAAATTAGGTAGACTAATAAGGTAAAAAATGAGGAGGTTCTCCGCAGAATTGGTTAGGAAAGTAAAATATGGAAAACACTGAGAAGAAGGGAGAAATTGATAGGACATCCGTTAAGGCATCAGGGAACTACGTTACCAGAGGGAGCTGTAGAGGGAAAAAAACTGTAGAGGAAGACGCACTTTGGAACGTATCCAGCAAATCATTAAGGATGTAGGGTGGAACTGCTACTTTGAGATGAAAAGTCCGGAGCAGGAGAGAAATTAGTGGTGTGCCGCATCAAACAAGCCAGAAGACTGATGACAAAAAAGAAGCTACTGAATCTAAGGCCATGTAAATGGTTTTAGCCTACATTATTAAGGAAGTATCAGTACGTTTGAAAGATGTGAAAATGTAATCTACTCATATCGTAAGAATCTCATAAATCTACTCATATCGTAAGAATCTCATAAATCTACTCATATCGTAAGAATCTCATAAAGGCATACTGTACTTTAGTGATCTACGTTGTACTTTATAGTCTGAAGCAGCATGCATGCATGTTTTGAAAGAACATACACTGTATTGTCGGATAAATCATGAAATGATTCGTAAATTACGATGGTTCCGCATCAGAACAAACAAACAGAACCGGAGTTCCCCCACTTCATCTATCCGAGCACGCTTCCAGGGGCAGGCCAGACTTCCAATCGTCCTGCTGTTTACATTCTCTGGTGCTCGCACTATACTACCGTGATTCCCGCACAGGTTGAGACTCTTGTTTCGCTCGTCAAATTGCCCTGCCATGACGTAAGATACCGCACTGCAACCGTTGATCGTCAACGTAGTGTCTCTTACTGTCGAAGAAATATTGCTTCGGACTAAGTTTTAAAACACAGACTACAGCACAGTATTTCACACCATAGCAGGGCAACGTGACGATCGAAAAAACAGTGTGTCAGTCCGTGCGGGAATCACTGTAGTACGGTAGCAGTTCGAGGGACACTAGTCAGCCAGGGCGAAAGGAAGTTTCGGCTGCTCTTCGAAGCATATACGGACACCTGAAGCGTAAAATCCGGGTCAGTGTCCCAGTGAAGCACAAATTACTGAAATACTCTATAGCTTGTAACGTTTTACTATCTTTACGACGTTTCTCATCGAGCCGTATACGTTATCTCGCATTTCTAGCTGCTTGTCTCACACAAATGATGATAAAAATTAAGAAATTCAGGGTCGCCACCAGCCCAAGCCCTTCCTAATTATTTCGAAAAACAGCTGAGCTGGAAAATTATTAGTTTAATTACTTTAATAATTTAATTACAAGTATGCAAATTTCTTCAAGTAGCCAGATAAATAACACTCCATGTCGTGTATAAAGCAACTTGATAATTCAAGATTGGAAATAGGAGTAAGTGTGTAAGGTCAACACCACAGAATTTATCTTTCACGTAGATTATTTATTGTATCTAAGTATTTAGTTGCACATCCTAACTACACATAACTGATGCCTGACTAGAAACATTTAAGTAAGAATTACGTGAGAATGTAACAGAGCACAATTTAACTGCAGCAAGAAGAAACGCAGAAAACAGGGATGGGAGACAATGATACTATCATCTCCTTTGCATTCATACCATAAAAATATCTCAGTGAGATTAGCATTACGATTCTACGCATGCACGTTTCTGGACTGAGGTTTAACCAATGCACGAGGTTGTGCGATAATTATTCAACATACTAACTGCGTCTGCTGCTTGCACACGGCCGAACTAGAGCACGTGGTGCATTCCGAATCAATCTGTTGTGCTGCTTTGTGGAAAGCGCACGAAAGATCAGATATTCTTGATTACCAAACACGAGGCACAAAATCGACAAAAGCAACTTGCACAAAATATAAGATCAAATATCATTAAAAATCACATTCGCTTCGACACAGAATTAAACTCACGTACGGTTGAAGTGATCCTAACCAGCTTTTCCTCATCAGATTTACCGTTTGAAATTCTACTACATCGTCGTTCAAAATGAACAAAGTAACTTCCACACTTTTAACTCAAACACCCAAAAATCCCCTATTTAAAGCAATATAATTATGGCACATTCGGAAAAATAACTCGCTTCACACGCTTCTGTTAAACTGAAGTTCGTAAGTATTTCAACAGTTAAACATAACGAAGTCCTAACTCATTCTGCTTCCTATCACCTGAAACCCCCCCCTTAAGATGGTTCAAATGGCTCTGAGCACTATGGGACTAAACATCTGTGGTCATCAGTCCCCTAGAACTTCTTAAACCTAAATAACCTAAGGAAATCACACAATCCATGCCCGAGACAGGATTCGAACCTGCAACCGTAGCAGTCGCGCGGTTCCGGACTGAGCGCCTTAACCGCGAGACCACCGCGTCCGCCCCCCCCCCCCCCTTAGGAGCTACGATCCGTACTCACCAAGCGTTCACCGAAGAGTGCCCCTTTCTCTTTCGAGATTACCTAGCTTCCCGTGTAGCGGAAGCTACCAGAGGGGTAGCGCTCCGTCGCCAACCTCACACACAAAAACAGCCTTCAAATGGTTCAAATGGCTCAACTTCTGAGGTCATCAGTCGCCTAGAACTTAGAACTAATTGAACCTAACTAACTTAAGGACATCACACACATCCATGCCCGAGATTGGATTCGAATCTGTGACCGTAGCGGTCGCTCGGCTCCAGACTGTAGCGCCCAGAACCGCACGGCCACTCCGGCCGGCAAAACAGCCTTCGACACAGCCTTCGACTAAGATGGGTAAAACTGTCTGTTCAGGTATTGAAAACTTAAGTTGGTCATCCTGTGCTCTCCTTCGAACGAGAAGCAACATCGTCTGCTCCCAGCAGATGATAACCAAGTCAGCGTTTCCCACAAAACGAAAAAGAAAGCCCACATTAAAACACAGATATGATACTCAATAGGCCTCTTTTGAGTGCTCAGTCTTTCTGGAAGAGTTCACGAATTGAGCTAAAATCAGGTTGTAGAGTGAGTAAGTTGTTCGGAATTCGACAAGCGTCTTATGAAACGACTTCACAGAGACGTTTCAAGCTGATGCGGAACTACAATCGCAACGTTTGTGGATGGTTTCTCTTAAAGTCAGTCACCCAGTACCGAAGTATTTTCATTTACGAAACTATTTTTAAAAGGGCGTGCACGAATGTGCTGTGGACTTGTCGGGATGCACACCCGATTTCTGTCGCGTGCGTTCTTCTCCGCTGCGGTCGGCAGTACACGGTGAACGCGCGTCCCGGGCCGTCCGTGTTGCCGGTGACGGTAACGTGAATCCGCAGCGCAGCGGCCGAGCACACACGGCTTCCCCGTAGCAGGCCAGGAGTAGGCGTCACCGGCGCTGGAATCGCCGCTCTGTCAAAGCGTCAGGGAGGCACAACTTCGGCTACAGGGGGCAGGGGGCAGGGGCGGGCAAATGCCAGCCAGCAGCGGCGGTGGCCGGCGCGGCGCGGCGCGGAGCGGCGCTTTGTTTGCGCACGTCGCCCGCTGTCGGGGGCACGCCGCTCGATAACGCCAATCAGCCGCTACTGCACCGCCTCACGCTCGGCTGCTGCAGCGGCTCTCGCCTCGTCGACAGCTCTGCGTTTCGCTACGTCGTGGCGACGGTCAAGTCCGTGTGTCAACGATAAAACGGTAAACACCAGTGGCCGACTAGGTCTGCGGCCGGGGCCGGCAAAACTAAATGAGGCTCCCCGATCTGCTTAGACATTGACATACCTGTACTGCACATTTTATAAGAAGTCAATAGTATAAGTGCAATGCCTGACAAAATCAAGCACCTATAATGTGTTTTCTCGACGCTCTGGTAATCGTAACATACATACTTAAAGGTGGGAAACTTAGATTACGAATCAGCATTTGGCACAGCCACCGTCAGGTAGAGTGCAAAAAAGTTAGAATGAATAGAATAAGAAAATTACCTTTCATTTTATATCCCTTGAAACAGAGCTTATACAATTATATTGCCACTTAGTTTCGTAACGTTAGTACGGGATAGTGTTATTTGTATTACTATTATTGTTATTATTATATTATTCTTCCCATATGGGCCCAATAGGACCACGCGAGGTACACTCAGTCAATGTCGCTTTTGATGGTTGGCCTTCCTTTCTGTCCAAATTTGTTTCATGCTTTCAGAACGAAGTCTCTTTTATCCGACCACGGTGAACCAGAACGTTTTCTAATTTCCCTCTGACTAACTTTCCAGTCAAATATCTTTTATCCGAATTTTTTTCTGTCTGTAACGTCTGCCTGAGTTTTTCAAATGGTTCAAATGGCTCTGAGCACTATGGGACTTAACCTCTGAGGCCATCAGCCCCGTAGAACTTAGAACTACTTAAACCTAACTAACCTAAGTATATCACACACATCCATGCCCGAGGCAGGATTCGAACCTGCGACCGTAGCGGTCGCGTGGTTCCAGACTGCAGCGCCTAGAACCGCTCGGCCACTTCGGCCGGCTGCCTGAGTTTTACCGACTACTTTTATAAGATCCTCCTTACTCGCAGTGATCCATTTCGTTGGCCTCACTTCTATTTTTTCCACCTACAGAGTGCCGTTCTTTTAATGTGCCCATAAAATTTAAGTCTTCATTTTCTTATGTCAGCATGCATGTCTGTATTCTTCTATTTTGTTAGTACATCGCAGGTTTCTCCATCAGTAATTTTTAATATTTTCCTAACAATCGTTTTCTTTCTTTTGAATTTCTTCAATATCCGTCTTTCTATTTAATTTTAAAGTTTCTGCTCAATAAAGACTTCAAGTTAGATGACAGTGCTGTAATTTAGCTGAAGTTGGCAAGTGATTTTTTACTATAAATATATTGTGTTAATTGGAATGCAGTTCCTGTTTTTTGACAGCGATCTTCGTTTGTACCTTTTTTCAAGCCGTTTTCTTTTGATTTCCTCCAGTATTTAAAGTGAGAAACTCTTCATTTTTCCATATTTCCATGCAATATTTCTATTACTATAGAACATGTTTTCGTGCCTTCTTTACTGAAATTCTTAGTATTGTCGTTGAAGTCTGTTTTATTTGAAATTTTTTCTTCAATTGATGAAATGGGCACATTGGACACACTGGGCAGTCGTTCCTGATTCATTGTAGAGGAACGATAATTTAGTTTTGAACAGAAAAACTTCTCTCGCATGATGCGACGGAGAGCCTAACTGTCAAAATGTCTCTGAGCACTATGGCACTTAACTTCTGAGGTCATCAGTCTCCTAGAACTTAGAACTACTTAAACCTAACTAAACCACATCCATGCCCGAGGCAAGATTCGAACCTGCGACCGTAGCGGTCGCGCGGTTCCAGACTGTAGCGCCGGCTAACTGTCAAGATATATTGGATTATAACTGAGTTACAGGGCAATCATTCACTTAATTACGATGTAATTATAAACTGAAGGATTTATTGGTCTGTAGCAGCGTTCATAGTCGTTTCGAAGGCACCTAGATGCCTACTTGTATCTTTTTATTTCTTGCTGCACCTGCTTCTTATCACACTTACCGTAAATTTCTACCAGATTCTCTACTGTTATAGCCAGAGCGTCATCGGAAGCTACAAACATAAATTTTGCTTGAACAGTTTCGAAAATGTTTGGTCATTTCTGCATATTGCTGTGACATTTCTTCTTTAAATAGGTCCATGCATTCAGGTAGTGACTGACAAACTACTTCTTGCAACGATAATCCATGGGAATTATTTCATTTGCACTTCGTCTTCCCCGTCGGTCTATGTTAATGTCCATATCACTGCCTTTTTTAATGCCAGAAGTGACAGCATTATCAATAATATTAGTTCGTTCCGCTACCAAAAACTCATCCAGGACTTATGACTTGGCAAGCGCTTCATCCAAAGTCATTTTCTGTGACTGAAGACATTGTCCTCCAGTAACGTGTGCCACAAACTGATGTAGATCAAAAAGGTAAAAATCACATAGTACTGGAAGGAACAAGCTTGCTGCGGATCTAGTATCATGATTTGCCTTGGATGGATTTTGCATATGTTCTAAAGTGCTCGCAATTGTTTCGCCGTTTTCTTTCATGACTTTAACAGAGTTACAATGAGAACTCCAGCAAAAATCAGACCATCATTTCCAATTCTTTCCTTTTTTTCTTCTAAAAGTAATTCGTCTATATGTAGATTCAACAGTTCCAAAGCATGTTACTCTTGAGGGAACAAACAAGAATGCATGAAGACCAGAAAGATCTAACTTTTAGACAGACTTCGTGATGGCTGGGTGTTGTGTGTTGTCCTTAGGTTAGTTAGGTTTAAGTAGTTCTAAGTTCTAGGGGACTGATGACCATAGATGTTAAGTCCCATAGTGCTCAGAGCCATTTTTTTGGACCGAGCGAGGTGGCGCAGTGGTTAGCACACTGGACTCGCATTCGGGAGGACGACGGTTCAATCCCGCGTCCGGCCATCCTGATTTAGGTTTTCCGTGATTTCCCTAAATCGCTCCAGGCAAATGCCGGGATAGTTCCTTTGAAAGGGCACGGCCGACTTCCTTTCCCATCCTTCCCTAATCCGATGAGACCGATAACCTCGCTGTTTGGTCTCTTCCCCCCAAACAACCAACCATTTTTTTGGACAGACTTCTCGAATGTTTCGTCGTTCTCCATCACGTACACCTGACACTGACGACGTATTGACATAACATTGCGCCCTGCGAAACGCAATATCCAGCCCATCTTTTTGCTACTGCTACGGAATATCTTAAGACATGTCTTCTGCAATCTTCCTCGACATAAAAAAGTCACATCACGGTTTTCTATGGTTAGTTCTCGCTTATAAAGTCCAGACATAGTGTCGATCTTGATGTTTACAATTGGTAAAAACTATTTCTTCCTCCAAACTGCCCTTGTTTACTGAACATTTTTGGCCTTGGTGGAATTTAATGAAGAATGATGTGGTTCTCTAGGCCCTCCAGATTTGGAGGAGCCCATGGCAGACCAACGCCTCCGCCCCCTCTTTAAGTCCGCCAGTGGTACACACTGAAGATGTGTTGACTTGACGACAAACTGGGCCAATGACAAATGAACTAAAATACGTAATGATGTGTACCGTCTCGACACTTACTGTATATTATTGTGTTTCTCTCGCACTTTCATCAGCAGATGGAAAAATAGGTCCGTATATTATGCAAACAACTAACCCTTACTAACAACTAGGTATGCTTCGGCAATTTGTCCCAACATCATTGCGTACTTTTATTAAGATATAGGGGGTAGCCAAATTAAAACGAGACGTATGGAAAAAATAGTAAGTAACCTGTTCATTATCGCAAAAGGAAACGCCATTCTGTTACAGTGGGACGAGATGGTCAGTGCCTGGACAGTGGCGCAGTGGTTAGCACACTGGACTCGCATTCGGGAGGTTGACTTTTCAAACTCGCGTCCAGTCATCCAGATTTAGGTTTCGCGTGATTTCCCTAAATTGCACCAGGCAAGATCCGGAATGGTTCCTTTGAAAGGGCACGGCCGATTTGCCTTCCGCATCCCTGACACAATCCGAGCTTGTGTTCCGTCTCTAATGACATCGATGTCGACGGGACTCTGAACCCAATTTTCCTTTTCTTTGCGGTAAGTACCTTCACGGAAAAATGTTTGCGGTTGCCTACGGAACCATGAAGGTACCCAGGCGAACACCTCTTCCTCCGAAGTAAATCTACAGCCTTGAATGCCTTTCTTCAGAGCTCCATAAATATGGAAATGGGATAAGGAGAGTTTGGGACTGAATGGAGTACGTGTAAGGGCTTCCCAACGACAAATACCTAAAATAAGAATTATAGTTCCAGAAAAGAAGTCGAAACAACTTTTGCAACATGTGGTCGAGCATTATCCTGTAGAGGAATGGTCGCGTCCGTCAACAGTCTTGGGCCTTTGCACTCGATGGCCATCTTCAATTTTTCCAGAGTGTCCACGTAACTGTGTGCGTTAATTGTATAAACCTCTCAGTATGTGGTTTTCCGTGGTCCCGTAGCAGCGGCAAACATTTTTCCATGAAGGCACAGACCGTATTGTCTCACAGTGAGATAAATGTTTTAACAATTATAGCGATTACTTTTGAAATAAAAAAAGGTTTTTACCAACTGTTTTGTTATGATTTGATTGCCCCTTATATTATTCTCTAAAACGTTGGATGATGTAAGACGCTCTCTTCATTATTCTGCAGCTTCCTGTAACTATGTTGGTGCTAACTCTCCTACACGTAGACTCACAAATACGTTACATCGTCTGCTACCCACTTCCTGCGTTAAGTGGAACCCAAAGAATGCTTAGCTGTCCCGAGCGGTCCAGGTAGATTCTGACTCGATTCTACTTATAGGCTGACCGGTTATCACGGGGATGTAGGTGAACAGGAAGGAACGTGCCACGATCATAGTGGGAAATGCGCCCCGTCTTCGAAATCCTTTATTGTTTTTATTCATATTTTTATTTTTTGATTTATCTGACTGAAGCTGAGTCTTGCTGGAGAGTTGGATCTGTGATACTACTGCCCAATGGATGCTAGGAGAGCTAAGTCTTAGGTCAGAGGCTCCGGTCTAGCGCCAAATTTTAATACTGCAAACCTTAACTCTGCTCTGTGCATGTAGCGGTTCCCAGGTAAGGCTCTCAAACTATGCAATGCAAGTGTGCCGTTTTCCTTACTTATTTCTTACTTGAGTGTTGTCGTTAATGCAATTCACAACGAGAAATTCGCGTGTACTATAAGTGCGACAAACTCGTCGCCCAGTGACAACATTAAATTTTTCTCAGGTGGTAAGTTCTGGAAGGGGTTCACTCTAGGCCATGAGACGAAGCAAATGAATAAAGAGCGGCACTGGGCTACAAGTCGCGTAAGCAGTGTTAAACTGAAAAGCTTGCACGAGTAGGCGAGTTACATGACGTTTATTAATTTTACAGGAAGCCAGACGGTGCTACGTTTCGCTTTTAACTATTAATAGATGCTTACGGTGCAGAGTCGATTGCAGAATGCTTCGCTCGACGTTTCTGCTATGCTTACGGAGTGTACTCGCATTCAGGACAAGTATTCAAGTACCCATGCGTCCACCTTGCTTTCCGCAACTTTCTCACGTAACACAGAAGATTCATTTCTCCTTTCCTCTTTAGCACAGCTCTGTCTCTCTCTCCCCTCTCTCTCTCTCTCTCTCTCTCTCTCTCTCTCTGTCATGGGTGCAATAACGTTCAATTTTTTTGCCCTCATTTAAGATAAAATTTTCGTAGGCTTTGTTATAACCTAGACAGTATGTGGTCAAGCAATAAAAAGTCCCCAGTTTCCAGTGGTACAATCATCCATACATCAGATGTGTCATAGGCGTTTTGGGCGACCCGTGTTCGTTTACAGTACTGTCTTATGTAACTTATTCTTAACGTCCTGCGACATTATGACGAGCGTGGAGTAGGTGTTGCGTACGGCATGCAATTTCTGCCACAGGATAAAGCTCTGACAACAAAATATGCACTCCGTACGAAAAGAATAAATTCGCATTTAATCGCTTCCAGCAAAAACAGATTACTCTTTTGTTAGCTTGTTTAAAACTATTCTTAATCCCAGAAATACACAGTTTGGCGCTGATTTTGTTTACTGTGCCGCTGATAGATTTTTCAGCTGAATATTCACGCTACCCTGTGCATGTTTCATCACATCACTTTCGTTACGTTCTCCGGAATTGTAATTTAGTCTCCCAGTGTGTACTCATTTTGGTGCACTTACACTACTGGCCATTAAAATTGCTACACCACGAAGATGACGTGCTACAGACGCGAAATTTAACCGATAGGAAGAGGATGCTGTGATATGCAAATGATAAGCTTTTCAGAGCATTCGCACAAGGTTGGCGCCAGTGGCGACACCTACAACGTGCTGACATGAGGAAAGTTTCCAACCGATTTCTCACACACAAACAGCAGTTGACTGGCGCTGTCTGGTGAAACGTTGTTGTGATGCCTCGTGTAAGGAGGAGAAATGCGTACCATCACGTTTCCGACTTTGGTAAAGGTCGGATTGTAGCCTATCGCGATTGCGGTTTATCGTATCGCGACATTGTTGCTCGCGTTGGTCGCGATCCAATGACTGTTTGCAGAATATGGAATCGGTGGGTTCAGGAGGGTGATACGGAACGCCGTGCTGGATCCCAATGTCCTCATATCACTAGCAGTCGAGATGACAGGCATCTTATCCGCATGGCTGTGACGGATCGTGCAGCCACGTCTCGATCCCTGAGTCAACAGATGGGGACGTTTGCAAGACAACAACCATCTGCATGAACAGTTGGACGACGTTTGCAGCAGCATGGACTATCAGCTTGGAGACCATGGTTGCGGTTACCCTTGACGCTGCACCACAGACAGCAGCGCGTACGATGGTGTACTCAACGACGAACCTGGATGCACGAATGGCAAAACGTCATTTTTTCAGATGAACCAAGGTTCTGTTTACACCATCATGATGGTCGCATCCGTGTTTGGCGACATCGCGGTGAGCGCACATTGGAAGCGTGTATTCGTCATCGACATACTGGCATATCACCCGACGTGATGGTATGAGGTGCCATTGGTTACACGTCTCGGTAACCTCTTGTTCGCACTGACGGCACTTTGAGCGGTGGACGTTACATCTCAGATGTGTTACGACCCGTGGCTCTACCCTTCATTCGATCCCTGCGAAACCCTACATTTCAGCAGGATAATGCACGACCGCATCTTGCAGGTCCTGTACGAGCCTTTCTGGATACAGAAAATGTTCGACTGCTGCCCTGGCCAGCACATTCTCCAGATCTCTCACCAATTGAAAACGTCCGGTCAATGGGGGCGGAGCAACTGGCTCGTCACAATACGCCAGTCAGTACTCTTGATGAACTGTGGTATCGTGTTGAAGATGCATGGGCAGCTGTACCTGCACACGCCATCCAAGCTCTGTTTGACTCAATGCCCAGGCGTATCAAGGTCGTTATTACGGCCAGAGGTGGTTGTTCTGGGTACTCATTTCTCAGGATCTATGTACCCAGATTGCGTGAAAATTTTATCGCATATCAATTCTAGTGTAATATATTTGTCCAATGAATACCCGTTTATCATCTGCATTTCTTCTTGGTGTAGCAATTTTAATGGCCAGTTGTGTAGTAGAGGAACGTACGGCAGAAGGCTCAGTTCTGAATGTGTAATTTCCCTAGTGGTCCTTCTCAGTCTGTCTGCAGTAATACTTATCTTTCCTGTGGAGAGCGTTCCTTTGAAGCCATCTAGCATCAACTTCGTTCCTCTAGTTTGTGCCCCGAGCATATGCGAATGTATTCCGCCGCGGCTGACCGCACCGCGCCAGTACGTCGTTTGTTCCACTCCAGTGGCGGCAAAGTTTCTCCAGGCACTGCAGCAGCAGCAGGAGCATCGACGACGGCTGCTGCGCCAGGCCATAAGCGTGAAGTTTCCAGCGGTCACGCCGGCTCAAGAACAGTGCTGCTGTTTCGCGAAGTCTTGTGCGTAAGACGCAGTTATGCCTAGTCGTTTGGACGATATACTGAGTCAATGATGACTGCGGCTTCTGTATCCCGCCTGGAAGGCAGCGCGTGTGTAGGATCAGGAGCAGGAAACATACGTCGGTACTGCAGTGAGTAACAGTGGTTTACTGGTGCAAGAAAGAATAACTTTGTACAGACGCGAAGTCTTAGACCCGTCGTATGGAGAGCAAACTGAAGCGAAGTGTCCTGGCTGGCTGCACCTCATGAAAATGGGCTGAAGCAGTCGCGGAGCTCGTAGACCTCGACAGAGCGGGCTAGAGGGCGCTGTCGTCGGCGTCTCTCGTAGTGCCAACCTAGCAGAGCGGAACTACGTTGTGGCATCGTAGCTATCGATATCACAGCGGCACCCACGGTCTGGCTGCGATAAAATAAGCCTCCTGTCCACCCTAAGCAAGGCGGGCACTCACAGATGTGGATACACCAGCCTCACTTGACACGCACAGCTACTGCAAAAGCACTGCCGACAGGAGCCCTCTGCCTCTAGCCAACGAGATATTTCTAACGTACTTATAAGTGTAATTATCGAATGATACTTACTTAAAATATTCTCGATTTAACAAATGCATGGTTAATATCGCCAAACAATTCTCTATATCAGATGTAAGTAACGGAGTGTTGTAAGTAATTTTGCTCTGATGCCTGTGATCAGCGAAATTCAGGTAGATCAGTTTAGCTTACTTCACAACTATCGATATTTGTGCACCTATTCACCCGTGAACTATTTCCTGATATTACCGTAGCTTTTCACTGCATACAATACAAGCAATCAGACAACACTCCGAACACTCGGACGGTAATACATACGTCACATTGATTATGTACAGCGGAGGAAAACTTAAAAATGGCACACCGGCCGGAGTGGCCGAGCGGTTCTAGGCGCTTCAGTCTGGAACCGCGTAACCGCTATGGTCGCAGGTTCGAATCCTGCCTCGGCATGGATGTGTGTGTCGTTCTTAGGTTAGTTAGGTTTAAGTAGTTCTAAGTTCTAGGGGACGATGACCTCAGACGTAAAGTCCCATAGTGCTCAGAGCCATCTGAACCATAAAAATGGTATAGAAGAAGAATAGAATGTAAAGTCAAAAAATGTGTCTGAATCATAATGCCAGCATCACAAGAGTATATGAAAAAACGAAGTAAAGTCTCTTTTTTTTTAAATTTGAGATTTATTTCAGATGAGTGAAATATCTACATACACGTGCGCTGTAAGCTGCACAACGCACCAGCGAGTGTGTCTCGTACCTGGGCATTGGTGAACTCATTCACGGAAAAGGAACATAACAATTTCTTACGCGCCGTTCGCTCCTGCCTCTTGTGATAATATTTACGCGACATACGTCATAGAGGAAGATGAATCGCCTCATTATCGTAAATACTGGTTCTCGAAAGTTACTTAACGTACTCTAACGAGAAGAGCCTCTCTTGCAGCTATTCCAATTTGACTTCGCCGACATGTCTTTCAAATTCGTTTCAACTTTTTTCCTCGGCTGAGTGTATACACAGAACTATATTATACATGAGTTTTCACTAGAGATTTAACTGAGGCGGGAGAGTAGAGAGGCTCATCAAGAACACAGTAATTGTATTCCTACTTTTTCTCGCTTTATGCGCTTTAGTATCACCGCAGTGTCCATTTCGCATGTGTAAGATTATATTTCACAACAGCTGCAGGGGCAAAAACAGCTAGCTCGAAGGCACCTGCAAAAAAGTCCTTAGAGGCTCATGGATATAAACAGGAGTAGCGTTCCGGTATGGTTAGAAAACATTCCAAAGAGATGGCAAAAATTCACAAATAAATGTGCCTAAGGACTTTGTTTGCATCTTAGGAAGTTCAGTTAGCTGTTGGCCAACGCATTTTCTTCATTTCCATGGGCTCCAAACGTGAAAGCAACATTACAAAGTGACGAGGACCTAGCAGAATACCTCAAGACGTTGCTCCACAGCACATTACGTAACGGCCATTTAATATCAGCACCAATTACATCGATCCAGTAATCAAGCGCGCATAGGGGGTAACGCGCAAAACTCAAATTATGCGCATGACCTCTGATATTAAATACGATTAGTAAGGGTAATCACGGAGAGTGTGTCAACTGAGGCAACGATGCGGATTCAGCGACAGAAAACTTCGTATTTTTCAGCGATTCTTCACCGTTACTTTACAGCATATTCACAAACGGAAGTTTCCTTTAGTAGTAATATCGTGTCTAGAGAATAAATTTCCAGAACTGTATTTTATGTTGTCTTTAAATATTTAATATTTATTAATGTCCGAAAGGACAGATACCATCTACATATAGTTAAGGCTAACCGGCCATTGACCATATTCTTCTGTGCTGGATGGACACGCATTGCCCGAACTCTTACGGGACTCGGTGAGATTGTCTGCCGCGAGCAATGAGTGTAATGGGCAGGCCTCTACGAATGAAGTGTGTGGACATTAAGTTGGGAAGGTGGGTCTCACGGGGAGCGAGCAATGGATAAATCCCTGCAGTCGCACTATCCTCTGTGCCCTCGATGGCTCAGTGGCTCAGATGGACAGTCGCCTTTCGGCACGCTAGCGGCACGGACGTCTTGTTTACGTCCTCGCCGCGCAGCTCGCTCGCGGAGTTGTTTACGTGATTCTGCCGTCTTAGCGCGCTATATTTCATTCGACAGAGAATGGCTTATGCCCACCGAAAATCGACACTGAAGATTAGCTTTGCACCTGAATATGCCCGACCAAAAGCACTGGAAATCGAACAGTTTATCAGAGATGAAGTCAAGATTGACTGCAACGATCTTGTTGGCATCCACCTTTCTATAGTGAGCAGTGTGGTATACGTGAAATTGGTCAACGAAGACATATGTGAAAAAATTCTAGATGCAACTCGCTCCTACTACTGGTACATCGTCGTCTCCGGTACTGCCTCAGGCTGTTGCGGACGGACCGACGCCCTTGCCTCCTCCTCCCGACGTGTGCAGTGGTGAGCAATCTCAAGGACAGGGGATGGCCCTTGACTCCATGATTGTGCCCACCGATGCTTTTGTGCCTGAACTTCCGGATCCCCAGGCGTCTTCGGACACTGAAGATCACGTGCGCAAGCAACGGTCGCCGAAGAGACGTCGGAAACGGCGGATCGCCCCGTCTGACACCTGCAGGACGCAGTCTCAAGACGATGAAGATCAAAATTATCAAGTTGTTCCCCCGAAGGACGAATCCGTGGTGGAAGCACCAACTTGCACTCCGTCGGACGTACAACCATCCTTGCATGCACCAGGCGCTGTACCTATGGACGTTGAACAACAGCTGAGCCAGGACAACTCTTCCACCACCGACGTGACACTGCCTTCGGACTCTGCTGGTACTCCACTGGACGCACACCATCCACGCACCCTTGCGTGGTCTGACGATGTAGCCGACGAAACACCAACTAGTGAGACAGCCGCGAATGCCGCTGCTCCAGCCCACGACTCCTAATCGACAGGGTTACAGGATGGGGATGTGCAGCCTACTGGGACAACATTCTTGTTCGCTGCTGCTCTTCGTGCCTCCATGAGCGTCCCTGTAGTCCCAATTCTACGACAAGCTTACAGGATTGGCTCCATCAATGTCAACACCATTGGCACCCCTGTCAAACTACAATTGCTCCGTGATATGTTGAGGGCGTCGGACCTAGATGTTGCCCTTTTGCAGGAAGTTCGCCTGGCGACGTTTCCTAATGTCTATGGCTATGTTTCCTACCTCACGCCGTGTGCCGACGGTGGCAGTGGGACAGCTATTCTTTTAAAGGAAGGCATTGATGTAGATGACGTGATTTACCTACCATCGGCTAGGGGTCTTGCTGTGACTTTCCACGGTGTTCGAGTCATCAATGTTTACGCTCCCTCGGGCACGGCCAAGCGACGGGAACGGTCGCGATTCTATTCAGAACAGATCGCTCCTTTGTTTGTCGGACGATACGACCATATTGTTCTTGGCGGCGACTTCAATTGTGTGTTATCCCAAAAGGACCAACATCCCCATTTCACCACATGCCAGGAACTCAAGCTGCTTGTGCATGAACTGAAACTCACCGATACTTGGGACCGCGTGCATGGCGATCGGCCTGGGTATACGTACGTCACCAGCCATTCAGCAAGTCGTCTTGACCGTGTCTACGTGTCCCCAGGACTCGTAACTGCCACGCTTGACGCTGAGTTATGGCCTACCGCCTTTTCCGACCATATCGCCTACATTTGCACTGTTTCGCTCCAGAGGCAGAAGGTGTGGCGCGGTCGAGGCCTGTGGAAGCTGAATGTGGCCCATCTCAAGGATCCGGAATGTAGGCAGGTCGTAGAGACGACGTGGAACAACTGTGTGAGACGCCTTCCAGCGTATCCTTCAACACTTCGGTGGTGGATCGACTGCGCCAAGCCTGCTTTACGTCGTTCTATGATGAATTACGGTCGCGATAAAATGTTATGGCACCGACATACCATGGAATACTATTTCACAATTCTCCGGGAACTCTCAAACCTTGCCCCCTCAGTTCAACGACAGGTTGAAATTCAACGTATTAAGGCGAAGATAATTTCTCTTATGCGTCACCGCCTTGAAGGCACAGTAGTACGCGCAAGATGTCACGAATGTGTACCAGGAAAGCTCCCGTCCATGCATCATGTTATCCGAGAGAAGCAGCGGTGTCGTAGAAAGTTGATCAACGCCCTCGACATGCCAGATGGTCGTCGACTGACGTCCCAGAATGACATCGTAAGAGCCTTTGTGGATCACTACAACGAGTTCTATGCAGCAGAGGACCGGAACGTGGCGGTAATGTCTGATGTCCTCCGTTCCTTGACAGATACCCTGGACGAGTCTGCTGCGGAGATTCTCACGGCGACAATTACGGCTGATGACGTTGCCGATGCTCTTCATAAGGGTGCGGCAAACAAAGCCCCAGGTCCAGATGGGTTCCCGCTGGAGTTTTACCACACATTTCATGACATCATGGGCTCACGCTGGACTGCGACGTATGAAGAACTGATGAACCCTGACTTTCCTCTCCCACCCGAATTCGTAGAAGGCTTGCTTATCCCGGTCCCCAAGCCATCGGGAGGTCGAGGAGTGGAACATTATCGGCCGCTGACCATGTTAAATTGTGACTTCAAGATTTTTACCCGGATTCTTGGCGCTCGCATTAGGCGCGTCGTCCCTCAAGTTATCTCTCTGGATCAAACGTGCTTTGGAGGTGATAGTAACATTCAGACGGCACTCAGCGATTACCGTGACGTTATAGCCCTGACCATGACCTGTCGCAGTCGTGGTGCCTTAGTGACAGTGGACTTCGACCACGCCTTTGATAGAGTCAGTCATGACTTTCTCGAAAACGTACTCCGACGCATGGCCTTTCCCCACAGGTTTATACACCTCGTCTTGCGGCTTATCCGAGGTGCCACGTCGCGGGTGCTGGTCAATGGCCGTGTGGCGGGCCCTATTAACGTCATGCGGTCGGTCCGTCAAGGATGTCCGCTGTCGATGCTGCTTTTCGCCATTGCCCTTGAGCCACTATTACACGGTTTGAGGAGCCGGTTGACAGGCATAACAATGAGGGGGACTTCTTTCATCTGCCGCGCCTATGCAGATGACTTGGTGTTCTTGGTTCTATCGGAGGATGAAGTGCGAGAGGCACTGGCGTGGATCAACCAGTACGGGGCTGCTGCGGGCAGCCGTGTGAACCTGAAGAAATCTAGTGCTATGTCCGTCGGTAGAGGCCTTCCAGCTGAGAGTGTGGCACCATTGCCATTAGTGGACAAGCTCAAATGTTTGGGGATCACCTTCACGCGTGATATACAGCGCACGATCTCATTTAACTACAAACGCCTGCTTCAAGCTATCCGCACGAACGTTCGTGGCAACCTCCTGAGAGCATTGGACATGTTACAAAGGGTGGATTTTGTTAACACTCATCTAGTCTCGCGACTACCCCATTTAGCACAGATTTTACCGATGCCAAAGGCAATGGCACACAGACTTCAGGCGGCGTTCGGCTACTTTGTTAGCGCGGGTCTTATCTTCAAAGTCCGCTACGACACGCTGACACTTCCTCCTCGAGATGGCGGCCTCGGCCTTGTCAACGTCCGAGCGAGAGCAGCTGCCCTTTATGTAAGTACGATGGTTAAATCGTGGATCCGCCGCCGAAACGGATTATCGGGAAGCCTGATTGATGAAGTGGCCCCTCCCTCTCGAGTGGCACCCGTTGCAGTAGCCCATATTTCTTCCCCTCTCTCACATATCCGGACCTTTTTCATCGAATACAGTTATGTCCATGCCGACTTGCCTAGTACCAGACCCCCTATGGCACGTGATGTTTACCGAATCATGATGAGAAATCACACTCGGAATGTTGTGGAAAGGCGATATCCTACGATCGCATGGCCCGTGGTATGGCGTTCTGTACACCATATATACCTAGACACGAGCGCACGTGCGACCTGGTATTTGGTCGTTAATGGAAAATACATGACACAACTTCGTCTACATGCCATAAAAATGACAGATTCGCCGCTGTGTCCTCGCTGTCAAACGCTTGATACGGACGAACATCGACTGATGTGTGGATCTTCTGCAGAGGTGTGGCAGCTGATTCAGAAGATGCTTGCCTTTCTTCTACGTACGGCTCCCCATGCCATTACACCGAAATCTCTTCTGTTCCCAGATGAGACATACTTCCCAAGTACGAAGACCAACGCTGTGATCTGGATAAAAGGTCTCTCGATCTCTTATTTGTTCCATGAAGGTGATAAGAGTGTTCTGGATTTTTGGACATTCCTGCAAGATCGCTTTACTTTTCTCATGCACCATCCGCGATACCGTCAGTACTATGCCAATTATTTGGGTAGTGCCTTCTTCAATCCCCCCTGCAGCTGGGGTGTCCCAGGTATGAGAAGATGACTTCAATGAGAGTGTGTAATACCAGGACTCAGTCCCATGTACCGGAAAATGCAATATTCTTCGTGAAGACGTGCCTGGAACATGCCTGACTGCCTTGGGATTCGGTGTGCGTCTACCCACAAGTTGGCGGGACGCGGATGCTGCTTTGTCTGTTCTGCCAGGAGGGCGTTTTCTTTAATTCCTATAATTCCCTTTCTATTTTATATGTTACTGATGGTAATTCCACATAATTTTTTTTTTCGCCTGGAGGGCGTCCTATGTGATATGAACAAATATATGTAAAATAAATAAATTAATTCAAAAAAAAAAAAAAAGCACACTGGACTCGCATTCGGGAGGACGACGGTTCAATCCCACGTCCGGCCATCCTGAAAAAAAAAAAAAAAAAAAAAAATAGCGCAACAGCCAAGGTAACTGGCTGGGAATCTGAGAACCCGGGTTCGAATCGCGAGGAAACCCAGTGGATGTTATTATTTTCGTTTGTATTTTTCCATATCTCAATTGATAGGAATAGGAGGGTTAATAAAAAAAAAGCGGTTCTAGGAAAGAAAAAAAAAAAGATGGATAGAGCATCTGCCATGTAAGCAGGAGATCCTGGGTTCGAGTCCCGGTCGGGGCACGCATTAAAAAAAAAAAAAAAAAAAAAAAAAAAGGCTCAGGTGGATAAAGCGTCTGCCATGAAAGCAGGAGATCCCGGGTTCGAGTCCGGGTCGGGACACACATTTTTAACCATCCCCGTTGATGAATATCAACGCCTGTCGACAGCTTAGGGTCTAGATTTAACTATCATTTCATTCTAGAGAGCTGCATGGTCACCGATGGTATCTATTCTTTCGAACATGTCCGAAAGAACAGATATCATATTCATATAACTTTAAACAAGGACTATAGGGAACTTCATTTCCACTTTGTCTTGATAGTGCAAATTATACAGATCGTTGCTTAGGTATGGTGAAAGTTGTCATTATACAGTCAGTCTCGGAGGAATGATCGTGGCACGTGCGTGCTGCCCTGAGTTTTAAATATAAGTACTGGAACACATACCATAATTAAAACAGCAAATGCTGGGAGAAACATCATTGGCCCTCGATGCACACAGCCAGAGGGCTAATCATTTCTTATATGGTGTGGAAGTCCTCTTGCGCACCGTTCGTTTTAAACAAGGGCCCGCGAATAAATAAAGACACTAACAGGGAGGACCGACAATTATTTATAGTCCTGAAATCAAATAAATATCTCAGCATCATCTGGTCTGGATGTTATATGCGACAAATTGCTCTGTCTTGTCGAAACTGGGACAGACGATCAGCAAATTCCAATAAATTGCATGAAAAATCGTTATTAAATCTGAAGGAAGGAGAAATATAAGGAAGGAAAGGTACGAACACTGCAGGATAGCGATTGAGTGTTGGTTCAGCAGGAGAAAGATAGAGGAAACCATCAGCTATGACGTTATTGAAGAACCGTTCAGATATTGTCTTGAAGTGACGTAGCGAAAACATTTCGAAGAAGCGTGACCATATTACGCGATGCGTTAACATACCGCGGCAGACGCCGGTTCTGTTAGAATAATGGGGAAAGTTAAATGGATAGATTAATATCAGGAGCGCCTATAATTAACACGGCTGCTAAGATGGTGTTGCACTTTATGTGGGGGGGGGGGGGGGGGGGGGGAAGGTCGAGTGTCCAACACTGAGAGGTCCTGTAGCCCGACTCATATTACTGTGTAAGATTAGCGTAGGCTGTGGCTTGTAGATGGCGAACACAACCTCCCACTGTTACGTTTCTTCCGTACTCCTGCGGCCTGTCCAGGCGCGAGACAGGATTCAGTTCTGGAATGGGGTCACTGTGTTACTTTCTCTCTGCCGCTCCCTGCAAATATTACTTTTACTTGCGGCTAGAGAAACTTTTAACGCGAGACAAATGTCTACCATTTTAATAATAATAATAATAATGAAATATATGTTTTAATTTCTGTATATAAAAAGCCATGTTCCGCCTGACTCATTCACTCCCTCACTGACTCATCACCGGTCAGCCCGTACCACTAACGACAGAAACTTAAGATTTGCAGTGGATGTTGATCTCGTAATATAAATGTCGTTTAAGAAAGTATTTTTCGATATTCCATCCCTAAGGGGTCAGGAAAGGGATGAAGCTCTTTCTGAAAAAAATTATCGGTATTAAGGCAACTTTGAAGCTAGACCTAGGAAAATTGGTATTTGGTTTCTCAGTCAGAGATTCAGAGCATTTTTGAAAATTTAACTCCTAAAGGGGGCTGACATAGGGCATGATTTTTTTTAAAAACAAATCATTAATAAAGAGCTACTAAGGTATTTTCAAAGCTACATATATGAAAATTAGTATTTGAATTCTAAGTTACAAATGAAAAAAATATATGTTTCAGTGGTTTTAGAAATTCAAGCCATAAGGGGGTGTTTTATGAAATATTTAATTATGAAAGCATTTTTGAAGTTAAATCTATGAACATTTGAATTTGACTTCTTGATTAGAAATAAAACATGTTTCATTATTTTTTGGACCTGAACGCTATGGTGGTAAAATAGGGGATTAAAGTTTTTATGAAAATATTTCATTATGGAAGCGTTTTTGAAGATAAATCTATTAAAATTTGTATTTAGCTTCTCTGTTACAGATAAAGAAAATACGAATTTCACTGTTTTTTGTATACTTACCCCTAAAGGGGTGAAATAGAGGGTGAAATGTTTTCTGAAAACACTTCACTGTGAAAGCATTTTTAAAGCTATATCTATGACAATTGGTATTTGGCTTCTCAGTTAGAAATGAAAAATACGTGGTTCACTATTTTCGGAAATTCAGCCGATAAAGGGTTGAAATGATGGATAAAAAATTTTAAAAAATTGATATATTAGAGAAAGATTTAAAGCTAAATCTATGAAACTGATACTTCACTTCTCGCTTAGATATAAGTAAATATGTTAGTGGATGAAAATTGCTATGGAAATATCACCATAACAACACAGAAGGCATGATTAACAAAAGCCTTGGACTCCAGCTACCAAAGACCTTATTTAGCATTAAAAGCTTATAAGCTGCTGCAATCTGCGAACAAAGTAAAAATTCAATTAAAGGAAATCAAAAGAACAATATGTACAAACCATACAGTCAACGCGAGCTAAGTAGCGGGCGCTAAGCTAGATTAATAATAATAATTTTAGTACATCAGTACTTACTACAGCGATTTAATGTAACACACAATAAATTGCAGTTCAGAGGAAGATAGCATTTGAAAAACATTCGTCCGAAAACTTGAGAATAAAGTATGTCACGTAATCAATTTACGAACTATGATAGCAAAAAACACTCCCAACTTCCACAACGTCATAATTTACACATTAGAAAATCGGAAGAAGAAGGCAGTCTTTCCGTCGTTCGGAATATGTCTCTTTGCCCCCCCCCCCACCCATCTCTCTCTCTCTCTCTCTCTCTCTCTCTCTCTCTCTCCCTCTTTCTCTCACTGCCTGTTTCTCCTTAGTGAAACGCCCGTCTTCTTTTACTAAACTTGCTGTGATTTGTCGGTTCTACCAATTGACCTACGAACCGTGTCGCATGTGTCGTTGATAGCAGGTGCGGTCAGCCAAAAATGTACGCTTTCTTCAGGAAAGAATGCTACTGCTCAAATCGTTATCCCGTTCATATGCAGACCATCACATAAGCAACTGATACGCATGCTTTACTAAATATAGCTTTTAATTGTCATAGTTGCGACAAACTTTTCATGCTATTTTTTTTTCTCCGAAAGGCAGCTGTGAAATTTGGTAACCAATATATGTATAAACATAAACATTTCTACTGAAATATGTTTTGGGGTGGGAAGAATCAGATATGAACCGTACCCTAGCGTTCACTTCCAATCATGACTGCCCTTATACCCCATTACTCTTTTCTTCTTCCCGTTCTGTAACTCACCTTATGTATTTATTCGAGGTATTTGCCTACTCGGCTAAACAACCAAACCTCATTGTAAAAATACCTTCCATATTGTTTTTACTTATAATAATTGAACACAATTTTTCCTAAAGGCGTTCCATATCTCACAGGATTTGGAGCTAGCATGTTGTTGTTGTTGTTGTTGTGGTCTTCAGTCCTGAGACTGGTTTGATAAAGCTCTCCATGCTACTCTATCCTGTGCAAGCTTCTTCATCTCCCAGTACCTACTGCAACCTACATCCTTCTGAATCTGCTTGGTGTAGTCATCTCTTGATCTCCCTCTACGATTTTTACCCTCCACGCTGCCCTCCAACACTAAATTGGTGATCCCTTGATGCCTCAGAACATGTCCTACCAACCGATCCCTTCTTTTGGTCGAGTTGTGCCACAAACTCTTCTCCCCAATCCGATTCAATACTTCCTCATTAGTTATGTGATCTACCCATCTAATCTTCAGCATTCTTCTGTACCACCACATTTCGAAAGCTTCTATTCTCTTCTTCTCCAAACTATTTATCGTCCATGATTCACTTCCATACATGGCTACACTCCATACAAATACTTTCAGAAATGACTTCCTGACACTTAAATCTATACCCGATGTTAACAAATTTCCTTCTTCAGAAACGCTTTCCTTGCCATTGCCAGTCTACATTTTATATCCCCTCTACTTCGACCATCATCAGTTATTTTGCTCCCCAAATAGCAAAACTCATTTACTACTTTAAAGTGTCTCATTTCCTAATCTAATTCCCTCAGCATCACCCGACTTAATTCGACCACATTCCATTATCCTCGTTTTGCTTTTGTTGATGTTCATCTTATATCCTCCTTTCAAGACCGTCCATTCCATTCAACTGCTCTTCCAAGTCCTTTGCTGTCTCTGACAGCATTACGATGTCACCGGCGAACCTCAAAGTTTTTATTTCTTCTCCATGCATTTTAATACCTACTCCGAATTTTTCTTTTGTTTCCTTCACTGCTTGCTCAATATACAGATTGAATAGCATCGGGGAGAGACTACAACCCTGTCTCACTCCTTTCCCAACCACTGCCTCCCTTTCATGTCCCTCGACTCTAATAACTGTCATCTGGTTTCTGTACAAATTGTAAATAGCCTTTCGCTCACTGTATTTTACCCCTGCCACCTTTAGAATTTGAAAGAGAGTATTCCAGTCAACATTGTCAAAAGCTTTCTCTACAAATGCTAGAAACGTAGGTTTGCCCTTCCTTAATCTAGCTTCTAAGATAAGTCGTAGGGTCAGTATTGCCTCACGTGTTCCAACATTTCTACGGAATCCAAACTGATCTTCCCGGAGGTCGACTTCTACTAGTTTTTCCATTCGTCTGTAAAGAATTCGCGTTAATATTTTGCAGTTATGACTTATTAAACTGATAGTTCGGTGATTTTCACATCTGTCAACACCTACTTTCTTTGGGATTGGAATTATTATATTCTACTTGAAGTATGAGGGTATTTCGCCTGTCTCACACATCTTGCTCACCAGATGGTAGAGTTTTGTCAGGACTGGCTCTCCCAAGGCCGTCAGTAGTTCCAATGGAATGTTGTCTACTCCGGGGGCTTTGTTTCGACTCAGGTCTTTCAGTGCTCTGTCAAACTCTTCACGCAGTATCGTACCTCCCATTTCATCTTCATCTACATCCTCTTCCTTTTCCATAATATTTTCCTGAAGTACATCGCCCTTGTATAGACCCTCTACATACTCCTTCCACCTTTCTGCTTTCCCTTCTTTGCTTAGAGCTGGGTTTCCATCTGAGCTCTATATGTTCATACAAGTGGTTCTCTTATCTCCAAAGGTCTCTTTAATTTTCATGTAGGCAGTATCTATATTCCCCCTACTTAGATAAGCCTCTATATCCTTACATTTGTCCTCTAGCCATCCCTGCTTACCCATTTTGCACTTCCTGTCGATCTCATTTTTGAGACATTGTATTCCTTTTTGCCTGCTTCATTTACCGCATTTTTATATTTTCTCCTTTCATCAATTAAATTCAATATTTCTTCTGTTACCCAAGGATTTCTACTAGCCCTCGTCTTTTTACCTACTTGATTATCTGCTGCCTTCACTATTTCATCCCTCAAAGCTACCCATTCTTCTTCTACTGTATTTCTTTCCCGCATTCCTGTCAATTGCTCCCTTATGCTCTCCCTGAAACTCTGTACAACCTCTGGTACTTTTAGTTTATCCAGGTCCCATCTCCTTAAATTCCCACCTTTTTGCAGTTTCTTCAGTTTTAATCTACAGGTCATAGCCAATAGATTGTGGTCAGAGTCCACATCTGCCCCTGTAAATGTCTTACAAATTAAAACCTGGTTCCTAAACCTCTGTCTTACCATTATATAATCTATCTGAAAACTGTCAGTATCTCCAGGCTTCTTCCATGTGTACAGCCTTCTTTTATGATTCTTGAACCAACTGTTAGCTATGATTAAGTTGTGCTCTGTGCAAAATTCTACCAGGCGGCTTCCTCTTTCATTTCTTTGCCCCAGTCCATATTCACCTACTACGTTTCCTTCTCTCCCTTTTCCTACTAACGAATTCCAGTCACCCATGACTATTAAATTTTCGTCACCCTTCACTATCTGAATAAATTTTTTTATTTGATCATACATTTCTTCAATTTCTTCGTCATCTGCAGAGCTAGTTGGCATATAAACTTGTACTACTGTAGTAGGTGTTGGCTTCGTATCTATCTTGGCCACAATAATGCGTTCACTATGCTGTTTGTAGTAGCTTACCCGCACTCCTATTTTCCTATTCATCATTAAACCTACTCCTGCGTTACCCCTATTTGATTTTGTGTTTATAACCCTCTATTCACATGACCAAAAGTCTTGTTCCTCCTGCCACCGAACTTCACTAATTCCCACTATATCTAACTTATACCTATCCATTTCCCTTTTTAAATTTTGTAACCTCCCTGCCCGATTAAGGGATCTGACATTCCACCCTCCGATCCGTGGAACGCCAGTTTTCTTTCTCCTGATAACGACATCCTCTTGGGTAGTCCCCGCCCGGAGCTAGCATATATTATGAATATGTAATTATGCGCAGAATATACTCCCTGACGGCTCAATTAACATTGCAAGAGATAGGAGTCGAACCTGCGTTTCACGACGGTATGTGAAGTCATATATATCGTTCCTTCCATCCTGTGACCTCCACTTTATGTAGCAGCCGTGCTACAAAAGAAGACGGGCAACGAATACGCGTTCAAAGAAGAAATACTTAACGCCTGGGCCAGCATTAAATTGAACGCACAGTAGCAGCAAAACCGCTTTAGCTCCAACTTAATAACGAAGTGTTGCATGATTTCGCAGTCATCACCAGGCAGGAAGATACAGGAGCGAAAGTCTACATACATTCGAATATTAAGATTTACCGAAAGCCTGTTCAGTTCCTGCGGCAGCTTAGAAATCGCTCGAAATTCATACACGGAATACAACATGAAGATTTTCCATGTTCGTAAAATTCTGTCCACACGCTTTCTTAGTTTAGTGCTGATAGCCTGAAATGTTAATCAGTTGTGGTGGCTCTATAAACACCGTCTTGTTTCTTGAGTCGAGAGATGCTCGCATTAGCACACTGTGACTTGCGGATATTCCTGTTCTGAAATTCACGACCTCAAACAGACTTTATTTTTCCGTTGTGATGATTCCAAGCGCTCGTGCCCCTCGAACGTGCTCCACAATCGGCGTTGCTGCAGGGAGAGAGGTGAGTGCGAATTATAGCTCGCCCCAGGGACTGTCGATCCTGGCGCATTATGTATCGATCCCTCGACTCGCGCGCGTATTATGCAAGCGGTGCCGCATCCAGGGGGCAATCCCCCTGAGCCAGCTCTCCAGCTAGATCCGTTAAGCGATGAATTCTGTGTTCGCAGCGGGGCCGGTTGGGTAAACGGCCTCCATAAACTAAGCACATGCAGCTCACAATTATCTTACTATTTTTGCGTTACACAGTATCTCTCTCTCTCTCTCTCCCTCTCTATTTATAACATTCTGGTTCCAATGACGCTGTGGCGTTATCTTAACAACACTGTCCCCAACGATTCGAGGAGGCGGACAAAAAAATCTTGTTCCTTGATTTTTGTCTCCCAGGTCACCAGACATCACGCCTTGCTAGTTTTTCCTGTGAGAATACATGAAAGGCAGTCTTTGTCCCATCTATGTTAGCTACTCATCAATATCTGAGAAACTGAATTCTTGAAGTTGTCCATGTTTCTAGAGCAACGCATGGTGCTCATATTGAGTGTGTGGTGTTGAGTCCGTGCGAGCATAAAACTTCCAGTAACATGTGCGATGTGTTTCTATCTTTCATCTTGTCCGTAATAATCAGCTGAAATCTGTTCTTTCTTTTGAATCGCCCTGTACTTGTCCATCTTCGATCTTCGCATCACGAGACAAGTCCTCGTCCTCCTCATTCTGAAAATTGATGCCACTGATTACATTGCAATAGTAAATGGGAGTTTGGAGGTGAGGTTCCCTTGGAGATTGGCATTTAGAGAATATCTATTCACATCTGTTCACTCCTTCCTGCCATCGATGTGAGTTTGCTGTGGACCCAACTATGAAGGTTCGAGCATGGTGATGAAATGACTTTGTTTTTATTCAGAGAATGTGGGGTTAAAATACCACTCCAGCTTTGACGTTGTAATTTTTTCCTTTGTTTCTTGGTCTCTTAATGCAAACGTCAGGATGATTTCTCCAACTCTAGCTTCCTTGGACGTAGGAACGAAACGCGCGCAAGTTACAACCTGCCACCCTTCTTGAAATATGAAATCTAAGAGTGTGTCTAGTAAGACACTTCCTTATTACCTGTGCCGCGACGCAACAGATCAATCGGTAAAGTTTCGCTTTCATCAAGTAGCTCTCACAGCCTTTAATCTCGAGAGAATGCGCACATTTAGGGGAAAAAATAGGGACAGGAAGTGTAGGTAGGAGGAGATTAATTATGTACAAGCCGGAAAGTTGGAAGTGAATCGTTAATGAACTGCCTCCCTTGAGTACTAAAGTTTCGGAATAAATGAAGGAAGACGGTCTGGGTACTTAGTGCTCATTACTGAAAGATAAACAAGGAGGAAGCGGGCAACACAAACGACCCCAGAAGTTCTAATAACTGCCTCGGAATTTGCAACAGCGCCTGTCTTAATAAATAAACAGTTCTGATTAAAATTAATGTCTGGAGCCTGAAATATGAACATCTGCTACTGTTATGCTAAAAGCGCGCAACGAGAAATTAACAACTGCATGAGCGCTTTGCCGGTATCCTCTCATTAGTGATACGCGCAGCCTCCACAGTTATTTCTTATTTGTCAGAAGCACGAGACAGAGGTGGCATAAGTTCCCCTGGAATCCTTAGTCATTTTAGCGGCCTAGGTCACAGAAACTCTGCGATGCAGCGGCACTAGATCTGAAAGCAGCTATTTTTGAATTTCGCTGAAAGAATAAGTACTAGAACAGTGAACGTTTCACTCTGCAGCATAGTATGCGCTGATGTGAAAGTTCCTGACAGAATTAAACTGGGTACACCAGAAAATTTCTCTTTGAGTGCCTCCCCCTCCCTCGTGTACACTCAGTGTTAAATTCTGCCTCTGTCAGTTCTTTGAGTATAGGCTAGAGAAGCTGGCGGAGCGGCACAGCGCACATCAGACTAGAATCGCACTCAGGGGCCCGTGCTTACAGAGTAATACTGTAATAATCATTTGTTCAGTTTGTTACCACAATTAACTTAGTTTCTGCGAAACATATCTGCACGAGATTGAAAAAAAAAAACACAATATCCAATCAACAAAACGTATATCACAAAACACAGCAATGCAGCAACCCTGACCCACATGCAAAGGTACTCCGCATCACCGTTAATGTACGACTAACATTGCTGAAAAAAAACTGAGACAGAACCGAGCAGTACTGAATAAAAACTTTAGCGTCAGGAGTAAAATGGCCAACAGAGTTCGCAACAGCAAATGCAGCGAGCGAATGGAATAAGTTTGTTTCCAAACAACACACACAGCGCATGCCGTCGATATTTCCGCTATTGTGCAGATATTTCCGTTTCAGTACAGAGAATACTTACCCTACGACTTCTCATAGAAGATAGGTTAAGGAAAGGTAAAAAAAAATGGTTCAAATGGCTCTGAGCACTATGGGACTCAACATCTTAGGTCATAAGTCCCCTAGAACTTAGAACTACTTAAACCTAATTAACCTAAGGACATCACACACACCCATGCCCGAGGCAGGATTCGAGCCTGCGACCGTAGCAGCCTCGCGGTTCCGTACTGCAGCGTCAGAACCGCACGGGCACCGCCGCCGGCTAAGGAAAGGTAAGCCTACGTTTAAAGCATTCGTGGAATTAGAGAAAGCTTTTGACAGTGTTAACTGGAATACTCTCTTTAAAATTGTAAAGGTGGCAGGGGTAAAATAGAGGGAGCGGAAGACTATTTACAATTTGTACGCAGATGAGAGGGCAGTCATAAGAGGAGCACGAAAGGGAAGCAGTGGTTGAGAAGGGAGTGAGACAGGGTTGTAGCCTATCCCCGATGTTACTCCATCTGCATATTGAGCAAGCAGTAAAAAATGGAGAAGGAATTAAACTCCAGGGAGAAGAGATAAAGACTTTGAGGTTTGCCGATGACATTGTAATTCTGTCAGAGACAGCAAAAGAGTTGGAAGAGCAACTGAACGAAATGGACGGTCTCTTGAAAGGAGGATATAAGATGAACATCAACAATATCGAAACGAGGATAATGGAATATAGTCGAATTAAATCAGTTGATGCCGAGGGGATTAGATTAGGAAGCGAGACCTTTAAAGTAGTATATAGGTTTTGTTATTAAGGCTGCAGAATTAGTGATGGCCGAAGTTGAGAGAATATAAAATGTAGGCTGCCAATGGCAAGAAAAGCGTTTCTGAAGAAAAGAAATTTGTTAACATCGAATAATGATTTAAGTGTCACGAGGGCTTTTCTGAAATTATTTCTATGGAGTGTAGCTATGTATGGAAGTGAATAGCGGACGATAAAAAGTTTAGACAGGAAGACATTAGAAGCTTTTGAAACGTGGCGCTAAAGAAGAATGCAGAAGATTGGATGGGTAGATGACGTAACTAATGAGGAGGCACTGAATAGAATTCAGGAGGAAAGAAATTTGTGGCACAACCGGACTAGAAGAAGGGATCGTTGATAGGACACATTCTGAAACATCAAGGGATCACCAATTTAATACTGGAGGGAATCGTGGAGCGGTAAAAATCGTAGAGGGAGACCAAGAGATGAATACAGTAAGCAGATGCAGAAGGATGTAGGTTGCAGTAGTTACTCAAAGATGTACAGGATAGAGAAGCACGGAAAAGTCTTTAGACTGAAGGCAGCAACAGCGACAACAACAACAACAACAGCAAAAGAAATCGAACGAAATACAACTACTCTGTAACGAATCACCATATACGACTGCTGTCTCATACCAAACTACTCCGAAATTATCCCTGTGCAACCTCGGAAATTTTGACCGTGGATTTCGGTTTCACCCTCTATACTTCCCGTATTCTGAGCAGGAAAGCTCAGCGGGAGACATACCGGGTGGTTATAATCAGACTGACCGTGTTCCGAGCGCTACAGTGCGGGCTATACACATCGCAGGACGCTGAAACATCTTAGGTGTGTTTCTTAGTCGAGGCATTTATGGAGTATGCTGAAAAAATAATAGTTATCTTTCTGTCACCGGGTGAAAACGTTGTTCTGTAAGCAGTCAGAATGTGGTGTGGTTGCAGGAAAAGGGGAGGAACCAGCAGACACATGACAATAGTGATTCTGGAACCTTTATTTGGATGTGGTCATAACATGTATTAAATGTGGTCTCTCGTCTCAGCAACACGCTGCATCTGTAACACAGCACGGTCGACAGTTGCTCGCAGTATATCCGGTGTAATCAGAGCAATATGTCATCATATACCATCCTTCACAAAAGGAAGAGTCCAGATGTATCCCTGATAGACACGATATTTCAAATACATCCCCACAATCAGAAGTCAATCGGGCAATCTGGAAGGCCACACATCTAGGAATTACCTAAAGTTGGTTTCTCGGAGCAAATCTTTCACCTGGTAACTGGTATGTGGTGTCGCACTGTCTTGCAAGAAAATAGTTGTGTGAACATGGTTGCCTCTTGAAAAAGGTGGAATGAAGTCTTACACAGAGAGGTCCTTATAACGTGCAGATGTCACTCTACACCTAACAGACCCTCAAGGTGTCATCTTCCTCGAAGAAAAACGAACCAAGAATTATGTGAAACCATACCACACAGTCACATGACGTGAGTGCAGTGGATATTCCTGCACAAAATATGGTAAAGTATAGTCCCATGTGCGATAGTTCCGTCCATTCCCGGCACCGTGAAGAGTAAAATTTGCCTCATCCGTCCAAAAAATATTCCTTGGCAACATGTCAGCCATTCCCATGCGTGCCAAAAAGACGGAGTCACGGCGTTGTAGCCTATCTTTGGGTTTAATTTGGTGCACATTCTGAGTCTCGTAGGGACACCTTTTGAACTGTTGACCAGGGATAATTTCCATGACACAGCTAGAGCAACGGCTGCAGAATTTGAGGTGTGTGCTGCACGGTTGTCTACAGCTACAGCAAGTTCAACAACTTGCATGGGGAACGGGCCGTCTCCCTCTCCCTGCTGCACCAGAGAAATCATCTGTTTGTTAAGGTTTGTTAATCATATTCTTTTGTCCATTTATTGACATGGGACCTCTTCGCAGCTGTTTCTGTCGACGATATTCCCCCAATGCAGGGCTGCTATTGCTGCCGTCCTGGCTAAACAACTTTACCAGAAATGCACGGTCTTTCTTCTCAGTAGTCATGGCTTTTCGTACAGAAAACGTCAATCTTCTTAATCCTTTACCCCAACAATCATTTCACGAAACAAATCAACACTCACCACCAAGCGACAAACAGCTTACGCCAAAACAGGAAACATTACACTTTGTGGCTGCGACAGCGCCATATTTTCACCTGGTAGCAGAAATTGGAACTATTTTTACAGCATATTCCGCGAGTGCTCTGATTAATAAACACGCCTACCATGTTTCAACGTGAAGCGATGCATACAGCCCGCACTATAGTACTAAGAACACCGTCAAAATGGTTCAAATGGCTCTGTGCACTATGGGACTTAACGTCTGAGGTCATCAGTCCCCTAGAACTTAGAACTACTTAAACCCTACTAACCTAAGGACATCACACACATCCATGCCCGAGGCATGATTCGAACCTGCGACAGTAGCGGTCTTGCGGTTCCAGACTGTAGCGCCTTATACCGCTCGGCCACTCAGGCCGATGAACACCGTCATTATTATAAGTACCCTATATCTACAGAATTGTCTGAATCCAAACTGTTGTACTCTCTTCAAACTATTGAAGAACCATTGTTTCAGTCTGTATACATAAAATCATATCTGTATTAGACCAGTAAAGTCTGTAGAATTGTGTCGATTCGAAATGAAAATCTTCACACGAAACAATGCAAATCGCAAACTGGTACTTTGGCGATGAGACGAGTAGTTCCTCGGAACACTGGCCGCTTATTCAAAGGTACAATGCTGTCTTTTATGCCACTGAATATGCTGCCTCTGTCCGGCAGCCATGAATCTAGATTCAGCCCTCAATGAACCCTGTAGGCGGATTACGGGCAACGGATAAGCTTCATTAGGACGCCGGAAGAGCCGCCTCTTCTCTGCGCAGAATGGCTTCCAGTAACGAAAAATTTAAAGTGGTTCAGGATGGTGGCCTTCCGCTGCGTGATGTGCTCCTCCTAAACAACAACTGTTTGCAACATGTCAGTACCTTACCGACCTAATTGTGATAGCAGGACTGCGGTTTTCGAAGACTTCTGTCCTACATGACTGATAACGGTAGCTGAACTTGTATGCCCTAGGCAAGAGTGTTTAACGTAGAAGTTACTGAAGTCACCGTAAGTAGTAAGATCCGTAGCTAACATGGAGCTTCAATGCCGCAGCTCGAAATGTGAGGACAAGAACGGACAAATATAAATACGACTCAGAGTCCTCTATACCCAAAAACTTTCAGGGGGTGACTTTCTGCATGTACTCAATGTCTTGAAGTTACAAAAGTTTTAGTACAGGTAATATGGAGACCAAATTATGTCTCATGTTGTATATTCACCTATAAAAATTTCTCATTGGAGGACAAAAACGGTAAGTTCCTTTCGTCATCTTCCTCTCTAACCACGTCCCTGTAGAAAAGAGGTTACTTTTTAGTCGCCCTCTCCCTTTTTTTCAAAATTTCTCGGGGTGACGCCCACGACCACGACAGCGCCGGAATCGTCGGCCCTAGGACGGCAGGAGAAACATTACTGTGGATGGGCAGTAATGGCTACACCACCAGACGACTAGCAGCTGATGGGCTGAGACGCTCGTACACAGACGCTAAACTGCCGTTAAGTCCCGGTCTCGACTAGCCTCTTCCGGTGGAGCTGACATTCTCTCCAGTGGCTGAATCTGACCTAGACATCTGCGTCTTCTGTGTCAACGGGACAACTGCCTGAAAATGGTTCAAATGGCTCTGAGCACTATGGGACTCAACTGCTGTGGTCATCAGTCCCCTAGAACTTAGAACTACTTAAACCTAATCACATCACACACATCCATGCCCGAGGCAGGATTCGAACCTGCGACCGTAGCAGTCGCACGGTTCCGGACTGCGCGCCTAGAACCGCGAGACCACCGCGGCCGGCACAACTGCCTGAATCTCGTCCTTTATGAAACGCTTCGGCTTTAGCGGAGGGAGTCCCCGTTACGCACGTTAGAAAGTTACTTATTTACTCGTTAAAGCACGGGGAATTCCTTCGTAACTTTCTTGATAAGGTATTAGTGGAGGTGGTTTATCGTTGCCTTCTTCTGACTAGTGGGCGCTTTGTAGCCACAGTGAGTGAACGGTGACGATTATTATTTATGTATAAGGTGGCAGTCAAATAAACACGAGATAGACGGGAAAAAAATCCGGATAAGTGCGAATAGGACTCGCACACCGGTTCCATAGCTAGTTCTCCATCCCATATACGACTATTCCGCTCCTTCAGATATCTGTGTTGCAGCACGTAACAACATTCTGTCACTCTGGCATGAACACTGGTCTTCTCTATAAGGAAACAAATTCCGGGAAATTAAACGCCCCCCTAGGCTTTGGCGGCTTCCTCTCGCCCCTGTTGTCTCGAGGAGATACTTTTATCTCGGCTGCCTTTTGAGCACTGTCGTCTCAGTCACCCTCATTTAAGTGGAGATCCCGCATCAGTCTGTGCTTACTGCAACCAACCATTGACAAAGCGCCATTTTCTGACCCGATGCCGATGTTATCACCGTTTACGTTTTAATGTATGTTTACCATCAGAAATATCAGATAGTTTAGCAGGTGCAGCACCAGCTGTAGATCGTGTTTTATTTTTTATTCGTCGCAGTAATTTGGCTGAGGAATTTTAATTTTCAATCGCTTGAGCAGCCTGCTCAAAGGGGAAGTGATTGTTTTCAGCTCTCTCTATTACAATCGATTAGGCTCCGAGTGCTGTTGACTTCAAATTCATTAGGTAATTGACCACATTAAGTTATGACACGGCCGCTTATGGCCTCAGCTGTTCTGTGCCCTAAAGCAGCAATATCAGCAACAACAACAACAACAACAACTCCTTCATCCCAGGAACAGAGAATCTGGTCGATTTTTTCCTGCTAGCTATACTGGGAAGATATCGGTCCCGAGAATTCCAAGACTTTTGTCAATGACAAAAAATATATTTTTCTGTGATATATTTACAAATTAACAATTTCCGGATTTTTTCTTTTGGTTGTCCTGTGAGACCTTGTTTCCTGCCAAATTTCAGGAGTCTGAGAGAAAGGGTAGTAAAGTCGACTACGTTGGCTGATATACGTGTATATTACTTCTGTCTGTATTTGAATATGCACCTTCGGATACTTGCCAACGACTGCCCTCTTCCGGCTACCTTAAAGCCATATGCAGTCTGCCAGGGAATCTCTGGCCTTTGGCATAAAGATCTAACTCCTCGAAGGCCTACGATGAAGCAGCAGCTGCAGATGTGCTCCTAGGTCGTCATCTGATAGAGTATCGATAAAGGTACACTTACACTGCACTATAGTAAATTTTGGCTGTCAGCTGATTTGCGCTGGAACCGCAATCTCTGCAAAGGATACAATTCTGAGATTGTTACCCCACTAGTTGTCAAGTGCGTGATATTTGTACCACAACATGTCTTGGGACCAAGTTATCTAAGGTGCTTAAGGCTTCTGCGCCATTAGGTGTTGGGGCGCGCCAGGTAGCCGCGTGGCCAAAGGCGCTTTGTCACGGTTCGCGAGCTCTCCCCTCGTCGGAGGTTCGAATCCTCCCTCGGGCATGGGCGTGTTTGTGTTGTCCTTAGCGAAAGTTCGTTTAAGTTAGGTAAAGTAGTGTGTAAGCCTAGGGAACGATCAGCAGTTTGGTCCCATAGGAAATTACCACAACTTTAAATTTCTACCATTAGGTCGTCAAAAATAAATCCAGCAGCAAACGTTTCCCCGGCGAGTGGCCACTGCTGGCCCGCGAGTGGTGTAAGGGTGCCGCTATGCCGCAACCCTGTAGGTAAAATCCATATTTCAGACTCTAAAGATACTTTAAAAACGGAGGATGAAAGGTATGAAAGCACCTATTACTTTTAAAAATTAATAGCTACTAAACATCTTAATCGAAAAACAGTTTTAGAATTTATATTTAAGTAATACTGAGTTATAAGTCGGAATCTTGAGTTCATAAAACAATTTAATGTAAAAGAAATTGCAAAGTAACAAATGTAGCGACAACATTAGATTATAAACTACAATAACTATCTGTACACTTCTAGTTCTCTTTTTCTTCTTAATGTAGATAATAGCATATAATTTTAATTTTTAACTGTCTCACTGAATACCAAGTAAATAACTCTGCAACCATGATCACAGAAAAAATTGTCACCACAGACAAGTCGGTGACATTTAAATGTATTCAAATGTTCAAAAGTGTGTAAAATCTTATGGGACTTAACTGCTAAGGTCATCAGCCCCTAAGCTCACACACTACTTAACCTAAATTATCCTAAGGACAAACACACACACCCATGCCCGAGGGAGGACTCGAACCTCCGCCGGGACCAGCCGCGCAGTCGGTGACATTCTCCTCCTAATAAACTTATAATATGGTAATGTAATTTTATGCGGTATGAGGTTCATGTGCAACAAGAGGAAGACATTCGCTGGATTTTTTTTTTTTTTTTTTTTTTTTTTTGCTAAATAGACAACGAAAGCTATTTTTTATCAGCTGGAAGGAACCAGCGCGCAGACGGGAGTCATATAGAGTATTTATGTGTGTATCTTTTGTAAGCATGTGTACTCTAAGCGTAATTTTGTGTATGTACACTGTGTAATTTTGTGGGTTTAGCAAAGACAGATCGATTAGCCTAATATGGGCAGCAGACATGTTGGTCTGAAGTCAGCCCGCCTCGAGTGGTCGGCGAGTTAGGGATGTATCTCATGACCGGCGTGTCAGTGACGTCTAAGGTGCTGGATATTTTTCGGGTGAGAATTCTAGGTGCTTGTAAAATGTCTGCAGGAGTTCATCTACATCTACATTGATAGTCCGCAATACACCTTACGGTGTGTGGCGCAGGGTACCATGTGCCACACTAGTCATATCCTTTCCTCTTCTACTCGCACACAGAACGAGGGAAACGACTGCCGCTGTCTGCCTCCGTATGTGCCCTAATTTTCTGTGTCTTATCTTCGTGGTCCTTACGCGCAATTGATGTTGGAGGCAATGATTCTACATTGCCTGCCATGCATCACACCATGTATTAATATTGTCTAATTCATGTGGTATCTTCCCACAGTCACTCAACTTAGATACCTAACCGTACACCACAATATCATCAGCAAACAACCGCAGATTGCTATCCACCCTGTTAGCCAAACAATTTACGTATATGATGATGATGATGTTTGTTTGTGGGGCGTTCGACTGCGCGATCTTCAGCGCCCGTACCAAGTCCCAGTGTTTACACAGTCCAATTTTTTTACACAGTCCAATCTAGCCACTGTCACGAGTAATGATGATGATGATTATGAAATTATGAGGGCAATACAAATATCCAGTCTCCGGACAGAGAAAATCCCCAACCCGTCCGGAAATCTAACCCGGGATCTCGTGATCCAGTGGCGGCAACTCTAGCCACTGCTCCAAGAGCTGCGAAGTTTATGTGCATGGAGAATAACAGTGGTCCTATAACACTTCCCTGGGGGCCTCCTGACGAAACCCTTGTCTGTGATGAAACACTCGCCGTAGAGGACAACAAACTGGGTTCTATAACTTAAGAAGTCTTCGAGCCACTCACATATCTGTGAACTTATTTCATATGCTGGTACCTTCGTTAGCAGCCTGCAGTGGAGCACCGTTTCAACTGATTTCCGCAAATGTTGACCTTCATCCAGAGTTCTCAGTATATCATGTGAGAAAAGGGCAAGTTGAGTTTCAGACAAGCGGTACTTTCTAAAGAAATACTGATTTGTGGACATAAGCTTCTTGGTCTCAAGAAAATTTATTTATTTATTTATTTATTTGAGCTGGGAATATGTTCAAGGATTCTTCAGCAAACCCGTTACAGATATTGATCTTTAATTTTGCGTATCCGTTATTTTGCCCTTCATATACACAGAAGTCGCGTGCGTTTTTTTCCAGTCGCTTGGCATTTAGCGCTAGGCGAGAGATTCGCGACAGATGCAAGATAAGTAAGGGATCAATGCCGTAGAGGACTCTTGGAAAAACCTAAGTAGAATTCCATCCGGACTTATTTGTATTCAACTCTTTCAGTTGCTTCTCCACGCCAGGGATGCTATTACTATGTCGTCCATGCGGGAGTCTGTTCGATGGTCAAACGATTGTATAATTGTACGATTCAGAAACTTAGGGGAGTTTCCGACAGTTGCGCTCGTGAACTTTTAAAACCAGAGCATTTAAAGACTTGATAAATTTCAACATAGCTTTGTGGACCTTGACAATTTATCCACGACGGATTTTCGAACTTTAGCTGTAAAGAGAGGACTTAATGCATTCTTACTGGAGCGAATGCTTCAATCTACCGATCCTCACTCACAGTATTAATAAAGAGTTGAATAAACATTTTCATAGGTAAATGATACCCAGCTTGTGTTAAGGACATTTATTCATTTCATCTCTCATAATAATGCTTGCAATTCAGTGAAATCATGGGAAGTTGGCAGAATAACAGGATAATACGACACTTGTGTCTACATCCTTTTCACACATACGAAGCCAACGAACTTTTAAAACCAGAGCATTTAAAGACTTGATAAATTTCAACATAGTTTTGTGGCCTTGACAATTTATCCACAACGGATTTTCGAACTTTAACTATGAAGAGAAGACTTAATGCATTCTTACTGGAGCGAATGCTTCAATCTACCGATCCTCACTCACAGTATTAATGAAGAGTTGAATAAACATTTTGATTGCTAAATGATACCCAGCTTGTGTTAAGGACATTTATTCATTTCATTTCTCATAATAATGCTTGCAATTCAATGAAATCACGGGAAGTTGGCAGAATAACAGGGTAATAGGACAGTTGTGTCTGCATCCTCTACACACATACGAAGCCAACGAACTTTAGAAGTCCGTCACGCACTTATTTAACCTCTGTGACACAAAGAGACAACGTCAAGAAAACATTGGAACTGCGAGAGTCTATCACAGATATGAATGCCCTGAAGTGCCTTTCATTTTCACGTACGCTACGAGTTTGCACAAATCGCAGACAACTTTTGCCGCTCGCTTTCACGAACCAGTAAAGGCATCGAAAAGAGCGCGCGACACTTCGCTGCCCGTTGCGCAAGCGCCCGTGGCGTGGTTTATTGACGTTTACGTCAGAACGATACAATTGCGGCCGAGACGCGAAATTAACGCCGGCGGACTGGAAACCGTGGCTTCGGCCGCGTGCATTATTCATCGCACTGAGCGCAGGCCGGCTGACAGGGCAGATTGCAGCGACAGCCGTTAACGCAAATGCCCTCCGGACGGAGCACTTTATAAGCCCCTCACGTTGATCTCGTGAGCGCAGCTGCAGCGGCAACGACAGCCGGTTTAAAAACACCACACCGCACCTCACCTCACCTCACGTCGCGTCGCCGCTCCTCGCCGCCCTCACAGCCCTCACAGTACGCGCAGCTCGCTACGCGTCCGGACCTTGCAGTCTGCAGGCAGCGCTGGTATGCTGGCCCGTGCGTTACTGCCTACCCTGCTAATGCCTCACTGCATACCTCAGCCCACGTAATTAATAGCGAGCTCCAGAGCTCCGCGCGGAGTCTCCAAGTAGGGTCGCACGTTCGTAATCAGCGCAACAGTTTGTGCGCTTAATCGTAAAAACAACTGATTTAAGAACAATGTTAGGACGAAGTAAATATCCCGCAATTCGAGTCAAGAGCAGCTGCCAACACGAGTAACGTAGTAGTAGGTATCCTCGGAGTAGTCAAGCAACTTAAATCAGTTAACAAAAGCAAGTGTTCCGGTCCAGATTGTACAGGGTGTTACAAAAAGGTAGAGTCAAACTTTCAGGAAACATTCCTCATACACAAATAAAGAAAAGATGTTATGTGGACTTGTGTCCGGAAATGCTTAATTTCCAAGTTAGAGCTCGTTTTAGTTTCGTCAGTATGTACTGTACTTCCTCGATTCACAGCCAGTTGGCCCAGTTAAAGGAAAGTAATGTTGACTTCGGTGCTTGTATTGACATGCGACTCATTGCTATACAGTACATCAGTACGTAGCATCAGCAGGTTGGTGTGTAAGTAGGCTGTTTAGGTTTTCTTATTGGTAACGCCACATAGCGCTCGGTATGAAAAAATCACTGGCTGTGCCGTGTGCAGTCTGTGTTTAGTCTGCATTGTTGTCTGCCATTGTAGTGTTGGGCAGCGGCAGCTGGATGCTAACAGTGCGTAGCGTTGCGCAGTTGGAGGTGAGCCGCCAGCAGTGGTGGACGTGGGGAGAGAGATGGCGGAGTTTTGTAATTTGTAAGACTGGATGTCATGAACTGATATATATATTATGACTTATGAACACTATAAAGGTAAATACATTGTTTGTTCTCTATTAAAATCTTTCATTTGCTAACTGTGCCTATCAGTAGTTAGTGCCTTCCGTAGTTTGAATCTTTTATTTAGCTGGCAGTAGTGGCGCTCGCTGTATTGCAGTAGCTTGAGTAACGAAGATTTTTGTGAGGTAAGTGATTCTTGGAATGTATAGGTTAATGTTAGTCAGGGCCATTCTTTTGTAGGGATTTTTGAAAGTCAGATTGCGTTGCGCTAAAAACTATTGTGTGTCACTTTAAGCACAATCGTGTGTAAATTTTTCAAAGGGGACGTTTCAGGTGTTTATCACGAACGTGGTTTTGCAGTCAGTGCAATGTCTACAAATGCGGAGTTGGCAGATGCCCATTTGATGTATGGATTAGCACGGGGCAATAGCCGTGGCGCGGTACGTTTTTATCGAGACAGATTTCCAGACTGAAAGTGTCCCGACAGGAAGACGTTCGAAGCAATTGATACTCGGGAATGGGGAAGACCTAGAACGACGAGGACACCTGCAATGGACGAGGCAATTCTTTGTGCAGTTGACGATAACCCTAATGTCAGCGTCAGAGACGTTGCTGCTGTACAAGGTAACGTTGACCACGTCACTGTATGGAGAGTACTACTGGAGAACCAGTTGTTTCCGTGCCATGTACAGCGTGTGCAGGCACTATCAGCAGCTGACTGGCCTCCACGGGTACACGTCTGAGAATGGTTCATCCAACAATGTGTCAATCATCATTTCGGTGCAAATGTTCTCTTTACGGGTGAGGCTTCATTCCAACGTGATCAAATTGTAAATTTTCACAATCAACATGTGTCGGCTGACGAGAATCCGCACGCAATTGTGCAATCACGTCATCAACACAGATTTTCTGTGAACGTTTGGGCAGGTATTGTTGATGATGTCTTGATTGGGCCCCATGTTCTTCCACCTACGCTCAGTGGAGCACGTTATCATGATTTCATACGGGATACTCTACCTGTGCTGCTAGAACATGTGCCTTTACAAGTACGACACAACATGTGGTCCATGCACGATGGAGCTCCTTCACATTTCAGTCGAAGTGTTCGTTCGCTTCTCAACAACAGATTCGGTGACCGATGGATTGGTAGAGGCGGACCAATTCCATTGCCTCCACGCTGTCCTGACATCAACCCTCTTGACTTTTGTTTACGGGGCATTTGAAATCTCATGTCTACGCAACCCCGGTACCAAATGTAGAGACTCTTCGTGCTCGTATTGTGGACGGCTGTGATACAATACGCCATTCTCCAGGGCTGCATCAGCGCATTAGGGATTCCATGCGACGGAGGGTGGATGCATGTATCCTCTCTAACGGAGGACATTTTCAACATTTCCTGTAACAAAGTGTTTGAAGTCACGATGGTACGTTCTGTTGCTGTGTGTTTCCATTCCATGATTAATGTGATTTGAAGAGAAGTAATAAAATGAGCTCTAACATGGAAAGTAAGCATTTCCGGACGCGTGTCCACATAACATATTTTCTTTCTTTGTGTGTGAGGAATATTTCCTGAAAGTTTGGCCGTACCTTTTGGTAACAAGGTGTATATCAGTTTGATTCCTTTCAGAGTACGCTAATACAATAGGTCCATACTGAACAATCATATACAACCGTCCGCTCGACGAAAGATCCCTACCCAAAGACATGAAGGTCACACCAATATTCAAGAAAGGTTGTACATGTACATTTACATCTGCATCTACATGGTTACTCTGCAATTCACACTTAAATGCCTGGCTGAGGGTTCATCGAACCATTTTCGTACTACTTCTCTGCCATTCCACTCTCGAATGGCGTGTCAGAAAAAGGAACACCTAAATCTTTCCGTCCGAGCTATGATTTCTCTTATTTTATTATGATGATCATTAGGTAGGTGGGTGCCAATAAAATATTTTCGCATTCGGAAGAGGAAGTTGGCGGTCGACATTTCGTAAATAGATCTCACCGCAAAGAAAACCGCCTTTACTTCAGTGACTGCCACCCCAACTCGCGTATCATATCAGTGGCACTCTCACCCCCATTGCGCGATAACACGAAACGAGTTGCCCTTCTTTGCACTTTTTTGATGTCCTCCGTCAATCCTAACTGGCAAGGATCCCGTACCGCGCAGCAATATTCCAGCAGACGACCAACAAGTGTAATATAGACTGCCTCTTTAGTGAGTTTGTCGCATCTTCTAAGTATTCTGCCAACAAATCGCAGTCTTTGTTTCGCCTTCCCCACAATAGTATCTATGTTGTCTTTCCAATTTAAGTTGGAGTTAGTAGGAGTAACCCATTAAATTACAGGCCCATATCATCAACGTCGATACGCAGCAAGATTTTGGAACATATATTGTGTTCGAACATTACGCATTACCTCGAAGAAAACGGTATATTGACACACAGTCGATAATGATTTAGAAAGAATCGTCCTTGGGAAACACAACTACCTCTTTATTCACACGAAGCGTTGAGTGCTATTGACAAGGGATTTCAAATTGATTCCGTATTTCCGGAAGGCTTTTGACACTGTACCACACAAGTGGCTTGTAGTGAAATTGCCTACTTGTGGAATATCGTCTCATTTATGTGATTTCCTGTCAGAGAGGTCACCGTATTTTTGACGGAAAGTCACCGAGTAAAACAGGAGTGATTTCTGGCGTTCCCTAAGTTTGCTGTTCCACATCTATATAAAAGATTTGGGAGACAATATGAGCAGCCGACAATGGTATCGTTTATCGACTGGTAAAGTCATCACAATATCCAAACAAATTGCAAAAAGATTTAGTAAAGATATCTGTATGGTGAGAAAATTGCCAATTGACCCTAAATAACGAAAAGTGTGAAGTCATCTACATGAGCGCTAAAAGAAATTCGTTGAACCTCGGTTACGTGATAAACCAGGCAAATCTAAAGGCCGTAAATTCAACAAAATACTTAGGAATTACAATTACGAACAATTCAAATTGGAACGAACACACAAAAAATGTTGTGGGGAAGGCTAACCAAAGACTGCGCTTTATTGGCACGACACTTCGAAAATGTAACAAATCTGCACTACGCTTGTCCGTTCTCTTTAAGAATACTGCTGCGCAGTGTGGGATCCTTACCAGATGGGGTTGACGGAGTACATCAAAAAAGTTCAAAGAAGGGCAGCACGTTTTGTATGATCGCGAAATAGGGGAGAGAGTGTCAGTGAAATGATGCAGGATTTGGGGTGGATATCTTTAAAACAAACGCGTTTTTCGCGGTGGCGGAACCTTCTCACGAAATTTCAATTACCAACTTTCCCCTCCTAATGCGAAAATATTTTGCTGACGCCCGAACTACAAAGAGAGAAGCCATCACCGTAATAAAATAAGGGAAATCAGAGCTTCCTCGAAAAGTTATAGGTGTTCGTTTTTTCTGCGCACTATACGTGATTGGAATAATAGAGAGTTGTGAAGGTGGCTAGATGAACCCTCTGCCAGGCACTTAAATTAATTTGCAGAATATCCATGTGGATGTAGATGTGATATTAAGCAGTGGTAGATTATCCTCCTGCCAGCTTAAAATTCTTTGGCAGACCGGGATTGGAATCGGGGATCTTGCCTACAGCAGGCAGTGTTTTTACAAGCTACCAAGCCTGATTGACAAGAGGTCGTCACTTCAACCTGATGGTATCACTCCCCTTCACGAAGCTCTCTTGCATACTAGCAATCGCGGAAGAAAGGATTTTGCAGAGGCAAGACTCCGGGTTTGATTCCCGGGCCCGCACACTGTTTCATCCTGCCAGGAAGATTTACAACTCGGCTACTTTGCGTTACAGATGTTTCAGTATTCCTTTAGGTAGGTTTCTCTTTAATTGCGGTTGCTGGACCCTTTACCGACAGCGAGGTCATTCGACGCGAAGTCAGATGAAAAACGTGATGAATGAATGAAATACGGCTTTGTAGGAGGTTATCCATCCAGATGCTTGTTGCAGTTTCGGGAAACGTATGGAAAACTACTGCATTTTTTCCGAGATTTAGTTTTTCGTCTGTTTCAAATTAGATGATGTGAGGATCTTACAGAGGAAACTTGCTACACAGTGGTACAGTTCCCTGAATAACCTTTTAAAATGGTGTTTCACATACTGACAGTACCTTGACCGCCGTGATATTTTACGTGTTTGTTTTGGCAAATAGAGTACTGTTAAACATTCTTCTCTTTTTCAGAAGACTTAATCTCGGAAAATCGTGAAAACAGCACTTAACAAAATGTTATAATTTTTCAATTTTGTACTCTCCTTGAAAAATAGGAATAACGGTGCGAAATAGTTCACGGGTGCACTGCCGGATGTCAGTGTCCAACGGGCACAATATTTCGGCGAATGACCACGTTGCCACCATCAGGTGTGCTGATGAATTGACTGATGGGGGCCGGCGCCGCGCGTTATCTGGGAAGATCAGACGAACAATTCTCCGGAAACACCAAGCGAAGACGATCTTCCGCTCACCAGCAAAATACTGTCTATGATTGGCAGTGTGTCCGCCCCGGTAGCTGAGTGGTCAGCGCGACAGAATGTCAGTCCTAAGGGCCCGGGTTCGATTGCCGGCTGGGTCGGAGATTTTCTCCGCTCAAGGACTGAGTGTTGTCTTGTCCTAATAATCATCATTTCATTTTCATCGAAGCGCAAGTCGCCGAGGTGGCGTCAAATCGAAAGACTTGCACCCGGCGAACGGTCTACCCGACGGGAGGCCCTAGTCACACGACATTTACATTTATACTGCAAGTGTGAAAGACGACCTTGGGCTACAGAAATCCGGAGTCTGTCTGATACCCTGAGAATGTGACAGCCGGTGAATCCCGGGTAAGGCATGGAACCCGCTGTTAGAATGGTCAGGAAGAGAAATGAGATAACAGGCACCGAACTGACGCCAGCGACAGGTGGCGTAACAGCAGAGGTGCCAACAGCACGCGCGTCTGGGCGCGAACCGAGGATGGAGCAGCGTCGGCGGGAGGAGGGGGATGGGGATGCTGAGCGCGGACCGCCGAGGGAGGGGCAGATCAGAGGGGGGGGGGGGGGGGTTGGGTTGGGTTATTGGAGGAAGGAGACCAGACAGCGATGTCATCGGTCTCATCGGATTAGGGAAGGACGGCGAAGGAAGTTGGCCATGCCCTTTTCAAAGGAACCATCCCAGCATTTGCCTGGAGCGATTTAGGGAAATCACGGAAAACCTAAATCAGGATGGCCGGGCGCGGGATTGAACCGTCGTCCTCCCGAATGCGAGTCCAGTGACAGAGAGAGGGACAGAAGGCAAAAGCGTGGCGCCGCCGCCCTCACTCAGTTAATCAGCGAACCTGATTGCAACATGGTCGCCTGACGAAATATTTTTTCCGTTGGACACTGACGTCCGGCACTGCACCCGTGAACTATTTTGACATCAAAGATACCGTGAGAAGCTGAAGAACCGCAAGAGGAACGATGTTAAAAATATGGGCGTACATGCTATTGCAGTACCTGTCCATTTGAAGTCCAGTATCAAGACACCATTGCAGGATGATAGATCCATGCTGAGCGCGGACCGCCGAGGGAGGGGCAGATCAGAGGGAGAATGTCGTGGCGAAGACATTAAAATTACTGACACCTTTTGTCTGCCTTTCTGCGGTAAAAGCAGAATTAGCAAAATATAGGATGTAAAGCTATGAATTGAAAAAAGTGCTGTAGCCCATACAAAGGTCTCTAAATTAGGACTCTCTTTGTCTCGGTGCTGATTCTCTTTACATTATGGTTTAAGGCGTCATTATAATTGGTTGCTTGTAATGATAATAAAGAACAAATTTTCGTTCTGAGGGCAATATTTCGGAAAGGTGGTCCTACACCTGGAATGCTGTTTTTTTATACACTACTGGCCATTAAAATTGCTACACCAAGAAGAAATGCAAATGATAAACGGTTATTCATTGGACAAATATATTATACTAGAGCTGACATGTGATTACATTTACACGCAATTTGGGTCCACAAATCTTGAGAAATCTGTACCCAGGACAGCCACCTCTGGCCGCAATAACGGCCTTGATACGCTTGGGCATTGAATCAAACAGAGCTTGGGTGGTGTGTACAGGTACAGCTGCCCATGCAGCTTCAACACAATACCACAGTCCATCAAGAGTAGTGACTCGCGTATTGTAACGAGCCAGTTGCTCGGCCACCATTGACCAGAAGTTTTCAATAGGTGAGAGATCTCGAAAATGTGCTGGCCAGGGCAGCAGTCGAACATTTTCTGTATCCATAAAGGCCTGTACAGGACCTAAAACATGCGATCGTGCATTATCCTGCTGAAATGTAGGGTGTCGGAGGGATCGAATGCAAGACAGAGCCACGGGTCGTAACACATCTGAAATGTAACGTCCGCTGTTCAAATTGTCGCCAATGCGAACAAGAGGGACCAAGACGTGTAACCAATGTCATACCCTATACCATCACGCCGGCTGATACGCCAGTATGGGGAGGACGAATACACGCTTCCAATTTTAATTCACCACGATGTCACCAAACACGGATGCGACCATCGTGATGCTGTAAACAGAACCATTCGTGCACCCATGTTCGTCGTTGAGTACACCATCGCAGGCGCTCCTCTCTGTGATGCAGCGTCAAGGGTAACCGCAGCCATGGTCTCAGAGCTGATAGTCCATGCTGCTGCAAACGTCGTCCAACTGTTCGTGCAGATGGTTGTTGTCTTGCAAATGTCCCCATCTGTTGACACAGGGATCGAGACGTGGTTGCACGATCCGTTACTGCCACGCGGATAGGATACCTGTCATCTCGACTTCTAGAGGCCGTTGGGATCCAGCCTCGGCGTTCCGTATTACCCTCCTGAACCCGCCGATTCCATATTCTGCAAACAGTCTTTGGATCTGGACCAAAGCGAGCAGCAATGTCGCAATATGATAAACCGCAATCGCGATAGGCTACAATCCGACCGTTATCAAAGTCGGAAACGTGATGGTATGCATTTCTCCTCCTTACACGAGGCATCACAACAACGTTTCACCAGGCAACGTCGGTCAGCTGCTGTTTGTGTATGAGAAATCGGTTGGAAACTTTCATCATGTCAGCACGTTGTAGGTGTCGCCACCGGCGCCAACCTTGTGTGAATGCTCTGAAAAGCTAATCATTTGCATATCACAGCATCTTCTTCTTGTCGGTTAAATTTCGCGTCTGTAGCACGTCATCTTCGTGGTGTAGCAATTTTAATGGCCAGTAGTGTATAAACAGGCTACTTACACCATACCTGTGTTCTTCCATCCGATCAATACAATTTGAAACGAGACTCGCCCGACCAGGCAACGTGTTTCCAGTCATGAACAGTCCAATGTCGGTGTTGACGGGCCCAGGTGGGGCGTAGAGCTTTGTGTTGTGCAGTCATCAAGGGTACACGAGTGGGGCTTCCGCTCCGAAAGCCTATATCAATGACGTTTCGCTGAATGGTTCCCACGCTGACACTTGTTGACGGGCTAGCACTGAAATCTGCAGCAATTTGCAGGAGGGGATTCTCTTCAGTGGTCGTCGGTCCCGTGCCTGCAGGATCTTTTTCCGACCGCAGCGATGTCGGAGATTTGATGTTTTACCGGATTCCTGATATTCAAGTTAAATGGTCACACGAGGAAACGCCTACTTCACCGCTATCTCGGAGATGCTGTGCCTATTGCTCGTGCGCCACTATAACACCACGTCCAAACTGACTTGAATCTTGATTATCTACTATTGTAGTAGCAGTAACCGATCTAACAACTACGCCAGACACTTTGTGTCTTAAATAGGCTTCGCCGACCGCAGCGCCGTATTCTGTCTGTTTACATATCTCTGTATTTGAATACACATGCCTACATCAGTTTCTCTGACGCTTCAGCGTATTTCTTCTGCATACACTTTTAATTAGATAGCTATATGTAGGGTGCCGCAGGAGGAATGGTCAATATTCAGGGATACGACAGGACCGCTCATTCGAAGCAAAAAAGTACAGTAAACGTGGACTTTAAAATGTATACCTTAAGAGGTATGAGCACGTGTTCAGTAGAAGAGTCATCTTTCATAGTATCTAAATGCCGATAGCTTTTAAGGTATTCATTTTTCTTACTTTTTCTTACTTCAAATCATCGTTCGTAGCAGCCCATGAATATTGTTCATTCCTCCTGAGACACCGTGTATGAACTATTATTTCTCTTTGTATGCTTGTTCTTATCTTTGCTTCCAGACAGTTTTTGCAGTTTGGACAATGGCTTAAGCACGGTACATTAAATGCCACGTTGAAACTTTTACGTTCGTACGTGTCTACGAAAGCGTGACTGAATATGAACAGAGTAGATCTTTTTGATGTATTAACTGTCGCAGCGAATCAGAAAAAAGGAGACTGCCGGCTAAAGGTGTCTGACCGACACGGCGATGGTCTGCTCCCATCCAAGTGCACGCTGTTGCGTTGCTCTGACCACCGCTCATTCAACGTGAAACAAAAAAATATACACTCAGTAATTACTTCCCAAACCCACAATCCGTAGTAACTCTTTAACTGTATTTTAAAATATATTTCCTTATATCGCAAAGGCGACAAGGCAGCTGTGAGCTCTAAATTTCTGTCTCACAACACACATTCAGACGTCTCATTAAAAGAGTTCCCGGCTGAGAGTGGACACACAGCTCGTTAATGTCCACTGACAGGTGTCCGGATACTTTTGGTCAGACAATGTATACACACTCTAAAACAAAAAAGTGTATACACACTCTAAGACAAAAAAACTACTGCACATCACGAAAGAATATTCGGAATGGGACAGAATTCGGTAGATGGGATATACATGTATAGACAAATTATTAGAATTTCAGAAAAAATGGATAATATATTAAAGAGAGAGCAAATTGAGCAAGTCAGTAACGAGTTGGTCCAGCTATGGCCCCTATGCAAGCTGTTATTCAGCTTGGCAATCATTGGTAGAGTTTTTGATGTCCTCCTGAGGGATATCGTGCCAAATCCTGTCCCATTGGCGTGTCAGATCGTGAAAATCCTGAGACGGTTGGAGGGCCACGGCGGGCGACCGTCAGGTTGGTATCTCATCGCTGTCTCTGGCGCCTCCAGACACGTCTTCGCTAGTCATCGGACTCAGTTCGAAACGGGACTCATAACTGAAGACCACTCCAGTCAGTGAGGCTCTAGGCCGAATGGTGCCCGACACCGTTGCAACCAGATTTGCGCCGTGAGTTGAGTCCTTTCTGTGAGCCCCTTGTCAATGGTCCATATGGCCACTGAAGCACATTTTGCACATCTGATCGGTGGTAACGATAAATCCCGGGCTCTGAATGTCTCTCTAACGACTGCTCGGTTCCCACAATCACTCGTCTCTATAGGTCGATCGCTTCCTTCTTGATGATATGTTCGGCAATGCTCACCTATTCCTGCCAACATCGTCGAATAGCGGCAGTGCTCCTATTCAAATGTCTAGCGCTTCACCAATTAATGCAATCGGCTTCTTAGAGTCCAACTACACGTCATCTCTAAAATGCGGACATCTTTTTATATTGCTCAATCGCCTGTCTGCGAGGCATAGCTACCGTCAAAATGAGTACACGGAATGAAATTGGCAAAGACTTTATGCCCTGGTAGTGACATGTCCCCTGTTTACTATCCTGGCCACCTGCACGGTGTTATGGCCCCCGCAGCGCCATACAGTTATCCATCGGCCGCAAAAGTTCACAGTTTTGCATTTTCCGTCATGCATGTCTCAATATTAGTTTGTGACCAATCTGCATAACTCTCTCTCTCTCTCTCTCTCTCTCTCTCTCTCTCTCCCTCCCTTTCTTAGTCTGACGTGAATGTGCCAACCCACTATAGTTCTGGGCTAATTATATTATTGTTTGCCGTAGCGTACTTCCTACAAACAAAGTAAATTTTCAGAATGAGATTTTCACTCTGCAGCGGAGTGTGCGCTGATATGAAACTTCCTGGCAGATTAAAACTGTGTGTCCGACCGAGACTCGAACTCGGGACCTTTGCCTTTCGCGGGCAAGTGCTCTACCATCTGAGCTACCGAAGCACGACTCACGCTCGGTACTCACAGCTTTACTTCTGCCAGTATCCGTCTCCTACCTTCCAAACTTTACAGAAGTTCTCCTGCGAACCTTGCAGAACTGGCACTCCTGAAAGAAAGGATATTGCGGAGACATGGCTTAGCCACAGCCCGGGGGATGTTTCCAGAATGAGATTTTCACTCTGCAGTGGAGTGTGCGCTGATATGAAACTTCCTGGCAGATTAAAACTGTGTGCCCGACCGAGACTCGAACTCGGGACCTTTGCATTTCGAGGGCAAGTGCTCTACCATCTGAGCTACCGAAGCACGACTCACGCCCGGTACTCACAGCTTTACTTCTGCCAGTATCCGTCTCCTACCTTCCAAACTTTACAGAAGTTCGAGTCTCGGTCGGGCACACAGTTTTAATCTGCCAGGAAGTTTCAAAGTAAATTTTGTTGAAGTTGTGCGAAAATTTTCGAGTCGGTCAAATTTTGAAGACAATGCGATAAGCAGAAGCTTATACCTGCATACCCATTGATGAACACTGGCATTTAGTTCACTAGTTCCAAGTCCATTTTATCATTATCCATCGTAGCATGAGTTCTGTGTCGGCAAAAATGTAAGAACCTCCTAGCAAATGTAGTACCAGGAATAATGGAATCTCACCATATCAGTGTAGCTTCAGAAAATAAGTCACTCTCTGTAAAGACTTCTTTACAACACCACAGCGTTCAGTATGTTTTTATATATTCTACGTCACGGAAGTCTGGCGACTTTGAAGCTGCAGTGTCCAACCTCGGAGACGTCTAGGTACTTTGCTTTGGCGCTGTCGCCCGCGGCTAGGGAGCAAATATTTTCGTTCGAGGTTATCTGATATTCCGAGAACGTCGCGCGAGCTCACACACACACACACACACACACACACACACACACCACTTTGCATGCCGCCAGCGCGCTGCCTCTACGCAAGTCGCGGCAAATTTAGACGGTCGCAAATTTTGGGGAAGTGGTTGTGCGGCGTGGCGTGGCTCGCAGAGAGCCGAAGCGCGCCCTGGGTATTGATTGAGGGGGGGACAGCCAGCGTACGTCCGTGCCCTAGGCGGGCCCTCACGGTGCCTGCAGGCGTTCACCATAACTGACGGTTGCACACTTGCTTAAAGGTTTCTTTTTGGCATAGGATGAACGAATCCTTTTTCTGATTGAGTTGTTTGAAGGAAAAGCGAAAAACCGACGTTTTACATTTATTGCTAGTATGACACACTCCCAATATTGTGATTCCGCTTGCACCAGCTACTGAAGTAAAGTCACCAACTTGCAGGCAATGGTTGCTTGTTCTGTACATCGCATCATGATGGTTATGACTTATATTTTGGGTACAAGGTGATCAAAAAGTCAGTATAAATTTGAAACTTAATAAACCACGGAATAATGTAGATAGAGAGGTAAAAATTGACACACGTGCTTGGAATGACATGGGGTTTTATTAGAACCAAAGAAAAAGTATTGCTAGACGCGTCAAATATCTCTTGCGCGCGTCGTTTGGTGATGATCGTGTGCTCAGCCGCCAATTTCGTCATGCTTGGCCTCCCAGACCTCAGTCTGTGCGATTTTTGGCTTTGAGGTTACCTGAAGTCGCAAGTGTATCATGATCGACCGACATCTCAAGGGATGCTGAAAGACAACATCCTACGCCAATGCCTCACCATAACCCTGGACATGCTTTACAGTGCTGTTCACAACATTATTCCTCGGCTACAGCTATTGTTGAGGAATGATGGTGGACATATTGAGCATTTCCTGTAAAGAACATCATCTTTGCTTTGTCTTACTTTGTTATGCTAATTATTGCTATTCTGATCAGATGAAGCACCATCTGTCGGACATTTTTTGAACGTTTGTATTTTTTTGGTTCTAATAAACCCCATGTCATTCCAAGCATTTGTGTCAATTTGTACCTCCCTATCTACATCATTCCGTGATTTATTCAGTTTTCAAATTTATAGTGACTTTTTGATCACCTGCTGTATTAATACACGGTCCAGTCATGTTAATGTGACCACTTGTCAAAATCTCGAAGAAGCACTATTCGCAGTGCACACCGCTGCGAGACGTGTAAGCAGAGAGTCAGTGAGGTCCTAGAAGGTGCAGACAGTGACGTGGAGCAGTGCCAACTTGAGTGCTGTGGCCAGCTCAGTTGAAGATCTATGACGCGAACAGCCCTCCACAAATTTTCTATTGCGTTGAAATCTGGGGAGTTAGTTGGCCAGAAGAGTACGGTAAACCAATCCTGGTACTCTTCGAACCTCGCACGTACACTGCGAGCTGTGTGGAACGTTGCAATGTCTTGCTGGTAGCTGCCATCGTGCCGAGCAAAAACAACTTGCATGTAGGGGCGGACACGATCCCCAATGGCAGACGCATACTTAGGTTGATCCATGCCTTCCAGGAGGACGAGGACATGCCCCAGACCCTAAGCCTCTCTTCCTGACCTAGACCCTTCCGACAGTTGTTGCAGGGTATTTGGTTTCAGACGTTTCACGCTGTACACGCCGGTAGTCATCTGTCCCATGGAGCACAAATCGTGTTGCATCTGAAAAGGACACCTGTCGCTACTCACTTGATTCCTAGTTGCGGAAATGGCGTGCAGGTTCCAACCTTCGTCGGCCATGAACAGTAGTTGAAACGTCCACTTAGAAAAATCTATGAATTACTGTGCTGGTAAAGCCCTTACGTTACTTGTTTTTCAACCAGCTGAGCAAAACTGAACTTACTCAGATATTTCTCTCTTTACTTATTCTGATCATCACTGAACTGACACACAATATTTTTAGCGCAACGCAATCTGACTTTCAATAATCCCTACAAAAGAATGGCCCTGACTAACAATAACCTATACCTTTCATGAATCACTTACCTCACAAAAATCTTCGTTACTCGAAGTACTGCAATACAGCGAGCGCCAGTACTGCCAGCTAAATAAAAGATTAAAACTACTGATAGAATGAAAGAGTTTGATAGAGAACAAACAATGCATTGACCTTAATAATGTTCAAATGTCATCATATATATATAAAGTTCATGATATCCAGTATTACAAATCTACTCTTTCTGATGGACACACGTCCAGATCGTCCGCTCTCAAAATTCTGCCATCTCTCTCCCCACATCAACCACTGCTGGCGGCTCACCTCCAACTGCCCAACGCTACGCGCTGTTCACATCCAACTGCCCAACACTACAATAGCAAATATTCCAACAATGCAAACCAGCCACAGACTTCACACAGCACAGTAGAGTTGAGCAACACGATTCTTTTTCCCGATTCGATTCCTACGATTCAATCTCAAATTGCGAATCGATTCCTACGATTCGTTCACGATTCTTTCCCGATTCATTCTAGTCTGCGATGGCACGATTCTTACGGAATGCAAAAAGTTCAACATCTTACTCTCAGATGGCAGGACATGTCTGAAATTGTCAATGGGGTTAGAATCGAACTGTCAGTGATTTTCATATAAAGCGCTACGTGGCGTTACCAATATAAAAACCTAAACAGCCTACATACACAGTCAGCATGGCTGCATGAGCCAGGTTCCTGCTGTGGAGACCCATAAGTAGCAATGGTCGCTGAACGGTATGTGAGGAGACGCTTTTGGTAGCACCTTGGTTCATTTTGGCTGCCAGTTCCCCGACATTTGTACATCTGTTCGCCCCTACACATGACCGCAGCAATCGGTCCCCCCTGACATGTATGTCCCATGGTGCACTACAGTTGCCTCAGAGCCGGTTTTGGATAGTGCCGTTTTGCCATGCGTGGTATGCTTCAACCATGGCAGCACAGGAACAGTTAGAAACTCAGTCGTCTCGGAAATTTTTCTACCCCTTGCCCGAAATCCAATGATAATGATCTTTTGGATGTCAGATAAACTGCTCCGTTTCCGCCTTACGACAACGACTGCACTGTTCTCGGCGGCAACGACATACCCAGACACTCTTCATACACCTCGCCCAGCTAGTGCCGCCACTTGCAATCTGAGAGTAGTTATTACACGTTGGCGCCGAAGATAGGCGTTGGTCACGTTAATGTGACTAGACCGTGTAATATTTATTCACACATAAAGGTGCTTCTGAGAAGTTTGTTGAATGGTCTCGGAAAATAAATGAAATAAGAACTACAAATAAAGTAGCTTCTGTGGTCTTCAAAGTAATCGCCATTAGGCTACAACACATTTCTGACGTCGGTTATAAAGTTGTTGGAAACTGTCAGCAAATGCTTCTTGTGGAAACTCTTGAAGCAAGTGGTCACGCATTGTTGCATATCTCCATCGTTACAGGAAATGCGAGCTGGTGCTCCCCGTGCGATCCGGAGACAAAGCGACGGTCAGTGTCACGATGTTCATCGTGTTCCCCAACTACGTCTGGTAGAAATTCATGGTGGATCAAGTCCTTGCTGTCGAAAAGGCTATAGGATTCCGTCACTCATTTTTTATGAGATAGGAAAGACAATGAACACCGTGCCACTGGCTGCCACTTGGTTCAGGGTTGTATTGGTAGCACCAGGCGGCATCTGCTGCAACGAAACGTGACCACAGTGTTTCGAACAATTCCACATGAAGCAATTGCTGACATTTTCCAACAGAAGCGGCGTCAGAACGGTGCTGTGGCTTATGGCGATAATTTTGAATGCCAGCGAAGATAGCCGGCCGGAGGGCCGAGCGGCTCTAGGCGCTACAGTCTGAAACCGCGCGACCGTTACGGTCGCAGGTTCGAATCCTGCCTAGGGAAAGGATGTGTGTGATGTTCTTTGGTTAGTTAGGTTTAAGTAGTTCTAAGTTCTAGGGGACTGATGACCACATCAGTTAAGTCCGATAGTGCTCAGAGCCATTTGAACCATTTGAAACAGCGAAGATATTTTGTTTGTAACTCATATTTCCTTTATTTCCTGAGACCGTTCACCGAACTCTTCAGACGCGCCCTGGAGAAGCATTTATGTAGAAACTTAGAAGCGATTATATTGAGTAGACCAACGAGTATGCCAGAGCCCTGCTCAGACGACAAATGATTGGCACGTCGATGTGGGTGTACAGATTGCGTTGATTTTAAATCAGATATGATTGACAGTACCAACATGCACACAGTAATGATCAATTAAAGAATAATCTATCCTTCAAAACAACTTGCCGTCACAAGTTTCCCCCTACGATCTATGAATGGCGGGCTATCACGATATGGTGAGTTTGGAGGGTGGACTATGCGTGAAGGTGGAATACAGTGATGTCAGTCTCACATTCACACGGAGATACTCATCACATGTCATCTTGTTTGTCCGTGTTCGAGTGTAACATGCAGGGTACATGCATGTCCCCTTGTGATCGAAACGCGAGAAGCACACACATCAGCAGCCCTACTAGTCGGTCATAACGACTACTGGTGCCAGAAAGACCTAAAATTTTAAGCGAATGCTTGTGGTTAACTACTCCAATACGTACCACTGATTGCGTGCCACTAACTGAGAGCATGTAACTTGCTGCACCCAATTAAACGTTCGCCGACAGCTTTTTAACCTCACTGTTGAGTGGTTCCACCATCATCCTAAATTGGCTACTTACATCAACGGGCGGCTCCTGGAGAGTGCCCTAATCATTCCGTCTGGGTCGAAGGACGCGGAAACATAATGCTTAAGGTTGTGGAACCGACAGGGAAGCTGGGACACCGGCGTCAGTCTGTCGAGAAATTCAGTCTTATTCTACCAAATGGCTCGCATTGGTGCGTTACCCTGAAACTTTCAGCCTGTTGCATTTAGGCCACTGTCTAAAAATTACTGTCAGTGTCAGGCTCGCCGCAGAGCTAAAACCCCTGGCGTCATAGTTATGACCCGCTTCCTCGGGCTAGTGTTGCTACTTAAAGGAACCTGCTGCGGAGGTTTCTTTCAGACGCTAATCTTGTCTCCCGGATGACCAGAAGCTCTCAACTCTTTCTCAGGCCTTGCAGTGTGGCTGGATTCCACAGAGAACGCTGACCCTATCCAACGGAGATAGAGTGGCTCATCATGGCGACCACTCAAGTAACTCCCAAAGCGCCACTGTCATTGCCACTACGACACTACGTAAATCACAGAAATACATTAGACTGTGTCCTTCTGAAATGTCGCATTAGAAACATTTATAGTTACCTATAAGCTATCTGTCATTCAATTTTGAAAACAAGTTGTTGTCTACTCCTTCTCAGCATGGTAACTGGTGATCTCACAATTACTTTATCTCTGTAACTAATCTCTTCGCCTCGTAACAATATAATCATTATGAAAACGTTCTTTTACCACTATCGTTGCCTTTCGTTTTTACTTCGCCCTACTTAAATCTCTTGATCAGCGTAGTGCCTTTCCCGCTCGGGGCCGAAATTTTAAATCAGGCTTTTCTTCACACTCTTCTCGAGACTGCCATTTTCGATACTCGTTTCGCTTTTGAATAAACGCTATTTGATAGCTATAGACATTAAGAGCGGTGGTTGAGTTTCTCTGTTACATGCCCTTTTTTATACCTTGTGTCATATCTAATGGAAAAGCACACACTTCCCCAGGTATTTGAAATAGATGACTTGTGTAGACCAGTCTTTCCTCCTTGACATGCCGGTTCAATTTTTGTCTCCCACTGTAAATGGTTTTCATGAATTTTCTGTCATATCTATTATCCTCACATAGCTCTTTCCTTTGGACTCTCACTCAGCCGACAAGTTCGTTCACAAATAACCATTAATGTGTGTGTGTGTGTGTGTGTGTGTGTGTGTGTGTGTGTGTGTGTGTGTGTGTGCCATTTTACATTTTCCTTCCGAATTTCACCCACCCGATATGTTCATTCACAAATAATTTGGTGTGTGTGTGTGTTTGTGTGTGTGTGTGTGTGTGTGTGTGTGTGTGAGAGAGAGAGAGAGAGAGAGAGAGAGAGAGAGAGAGAGAGAAGAGAGAGAGAGTCATCAAAATGGGAAGTATCAGAAAACCGAGGAACAAAAGAAATGCGGGTTAAACGGTCCACCATACAACAATGCACAATTTGTTATTAAACGTCGCATACTGCTAGAACAATCACATCTTCAACTACCAAAGTGAAAATAGTTTTAGAATTTTAAAGTTGTTCTCCATGTTTTGTAATCGCGTTGACTGTTCAGTAAGCTGAAGGAAACGCCAAACTTTTAAAAGTTTTGAAATCTGAGAATTAGTCAACCTCGAAAGTTAGTAGTCGATATTAAAGTTTCCGTCCATTTCTGTTAATTAGAAATGCAATAAGACGAAAGAGACAAGAACGTTTATTCGGGACGAACAACTTTATGAGATCTCTTTTGTATTCATCCCGGTTTTGAAGGAAGGCTTTTTGTCGTCTCTTGTCCAGATGAAATAGTAACAGCACAACGAATCGCTAAACTCAGATAGGCCGAAAGAAGGAATTCGAACTTCGGAAAGAGCTGCCTTTTCTCATGGAAGGATATTGCTTTTATTCTCATTGTTAAGGGCGATATCTGGCGCGAGGAATTGTAATTTCCTGCAGCGCTACTCCGTCTCTCTCATTTGTTCCACAAGACGTTCCTTGCTTTCGATAAGAGAAGGAAAAGGAAAGTTCTTGCTCAAATGAGAGTTATATACCGCTAATAACTCAAGAAGACATAAAATTTTATTTCAAGCTAAAGTGATGTTTACAACGGTACTGGCCAGTACGCACTGTAGGTTTAACAGTTAGCTAGAGCCCCCAAGTGCTATGGCACGAAAATATACATATTTGTTACACTCAATACTCAGCTTGAGCGGCCCAGAGATGTGGCTGGTCTCAATGTTTGGCTACGTTTAGTCATAGGGTGCCACCTCACATGCCGTAAACTCAATTTGTAAGCTGAAATAAAATACACACATCAAAAAAAGTTTTGCATCACCTCGGTTCCTAGAGTTCCGGAACCTGTACAGAAAATTGAAATAGAAATCAAACTAAACATCATTTATTCCGTTTTTATTGCTCACGAAAAACACACATTGCATGTTGCACCACCATACAGTGAGACCTTCAGAGGTGGTGGTCCAGATTTCTGTACTTACCAGTACTTCTAATACGCAGTAGCACGTCCTCTTGCATTGATGCGTGCCAGTATTCGTCGTGGCATACTATCCACAAGTTCATCAAAGCACTGTTGGTCCACATTGTCCCACTCCTCGACAGCGACTCGGCGTAGATCCCTCAGAGTGGTTGGTGGGTCACGTCGTCCATAAACAACCCTTTTCAATCTATCCCAGGCATGTTCGATAGGGAACATGCTGGTCACTCTAGTCGAGCGATGTCGTTACCCCGAAGAAAGTGACTCACAAGACGTGTACGATGGGGGCGCGAACTGTCGTCCATGAAGACGAATGCCTCGCCAATATGCTGCCAATATGGTTGCACTATCGGTCGGAGGATGGCATTCAAGTATCATACAGCCGTTACGGCGCCTTCCATGACAACCAGCGGCGTACCTCGGTCCTACAAAAATGCCACCCCAAAACAGCAGGGAACCTCCACCTTGCTGCACTCGCTGGACAGTGTGTCTAAGGCGTTCAGCCTGACCAAGTTTCATCCAAACACGTCTCTGGTATTGCCAGAACTATATACTTATATGGATATCCGTATAAGTACATATGGCGATACCGGACATGACTTTCTTCTTCTGTGCGGATGCACACATATTCCCCGAACTCTTACGGGATCTGGTAAGAATGTCTTCCAAGAGTAATAAGTGTGTTGGGGTGGGACACTACGAATGTAGAGTGTGGACATACAAGGTGAGAATGTGCGTCTCACGGAAGGCGTGCGCGAGATAGTCCCTGCAGACGCGCTATCCTCTGCCCTCGGTGGCTCAGATGGATAGAGCGTCTGCCATGTAAGCAGGAGATCCTGGGTTCTAGTCCCAGTCGGGCCACACATTTTCACCTGTCCCCGTTGATATATATCAATGCCCGTCGGCAGCTGACGGTATTAATATAATTCTAAGTTCGTTCTAGGCGGCTGCAAGTCATCAATGGTGTCTGTTCTTTTGGACATGTCCGAAAGAACAGACACCATATCCATATAAGTATATAGCTCTATATGTGTTCAAAATAACGGAAGTAAAATCATAGTTTCAGCAGTACGAGGCAATGGAAAGTCGGCAGGAAGAGGTAGTCCTGCTTGATGATTAGCTCGTTCATGTGATCAGACTTGATTTCTTCTCGTAGGTATTTTCGGAATGTCACCTGTCGAGATTCTAGATTACGGTATACCTGCCAGGAAGTATCGTAGCATGTGACATTATTCGAACAACAAGGAACGGCTTGAACGAGTACGCCAAAACTGTGTGGCAATGTCATACCTGCATATCAGGGTGACGCCAATTCGCTTAACTGGCGTAAAAAAATGAAAACAACTGCAGTCGACACTCTGATTATATTTTATTAGATTGCAACGCGGAGGGGGGTTAACACCAGTCGTATACAGACCTCACCAGTGGCCAACATCTATGAACCGGCTTAGGTAGAATATTGTAAAAGCGATGTTGTGTCTGCAACTATGAGACACAATATAGATTTTACAGAATTCTGCGGAAGCCAGTTCATAAACGTTGGTCACTAATGGGATTGTGTAGCCGATTGGAGTTCACACCCTCAACGTCAGTTAAGGCCGGAAGTTATAATTGACGGAAAGCCATTGAGTAAAAAGGGAGTAATATTTGGCGTTCCCCAAGGAAGTGTTACGGGTCATCTGATGTTCCGATCTACATAAACGATTTAGGAAACAATCTGAGTAGCACTCTTAGGTCTTTTTCAGATGATGCTCTCATTTACTGTCAAAGTCATCACATGATCAAAACAAATTGTAAAACGATTTAGAAAAAATACCTAAATGGTGCGGTAAGTGGCAATGGATTCTAAATAACGAAAAGTGTGAATTCATCCATATATCAAAAGGAATCCACTAAATTTCAATTACAGGATAAATCACACACATCTAAAGGCTGTCAATTCAACTGAATACTTAGGGATTATAATTACGAATAACTTAAGCTCGAACGATTACTAAAGAGACTGCCTACACTACGTTTGTTTGTCCTCTGCTAGAACTGAGCGAGGTGGCACAGTGGTTAGACACTGGACTCGCATTCGGGAGGACGACGGTTCAATCCCGCGTCCGGCCATCCTGATTTAGGTTTTCCGTGATTTCCCTAAATCGCTCCAGGCAAATGCCGGGATGGTTCCTTTCAAAGGGCACGGCCGACTTCATTCCCCGTCTTTCCATAATCCGATGAGACCGATGACCTCGCTGTCTGGTCTCCTTCCCCAAAACAACCAACCACCCAATCCTCTGCTAGAGTACTGCTGTGCAGTACAGGATCCTTACGAGATTGAACTGACGAGGACATCTAAAATATTCAGAGAAGGGCAGCTCGTTTTGAACGATAGCGAAATAGGAGAGAAAGTGGCACGGATATGATACGTGAACCGGAATGGCTACCCTTAAAACAAAAAGATTTTTGTTGCTACAGGATTTTCTCATGAAATTTCAGTCACCAACTTTCTTCTCAGTTTGCGAATGCTCATCACAATAAAATAAGAGAAATCAGACCTCGCACAGAAAAAATTAAGTGTTCGATTATCCTGCTCCCTTTTAGAGAGTGGAGCGGTAGAGAAATAGCTCGAAGGTAGTTAGATTAACCCTATGCTAGGCACTTAGTTGTGAAATGCAGAGTAATCTTGTACATGTAGATGTAGAAGATGGTGTACTGAGTCACCGAAACTAGTTGCAATACAGTAAAGTAAAATCAAAATGATAGCTGCAGGTGTTTTCACTTTTTAAGGAAGTGAACGGCCGAAGTCCGGCAGGCTATCAGTCACAAGTGCAGACATATAAAAACTCGCTTAACTGTTGCGATGGATTACATTTTGCAAGTAGAGAAGATAAATAAAATTATTTCTAAACTCTGTCGGGAGACCAACAGGGTAAATTACAAATTTCTTCATTTTCCGGTAAATTTGCTTTTCGCTACCAACCTTAGAAGTTTATATCGTCACGGAAACACACTGCATCCACGAATTTTGATTTCGAGATAATTCTCACCTCGCATCTGAGCACAGCAGGAAATACAATTGAACGGCGAACATTCGTGGATTGGCTCAAATAATTCTCATTACGGCTTTCGCCGGAACGTGCATGTTGTACGCTCAGCTCCTATTGTGGCTGGCGATCGCCGCAGAACAAAGCGTTTGCCTCGCACAGGGGGAGTCGGGCCGCGCGCTGGCTGCCGCTATTATCAGAGGGCGGGGGTGGAGGGTGGGGGATGGTCGCGGCGCCGGTCGATACCAACCCCCTCCCCCTCACGCTGTAACCCCCTCCCCCACCGGCAGCAGAGCAGCAGGCGCGCCGGCAGATGATATCGCGGGCCTGGAACCCCACCACTACCACCACACACATCTCCCATCACGCCACCCACCCTCGTGTAATTACACACTGATTTTTATTCATGGGCGGCCATCGCCGCTGTCCGGTTGTCGCGTAATTAAACAGGCACCTCTGTGCGAGGCAAACCTATCGACTGATAGCCACTGCATAGCCATAGCCGGACGCGGTGAAACTAACCGCAAATGCATACAGTGAGTCACATTTTTATTGCCATGTAGACGAACGCGTAGCCGACAAAGTGCACGAACTCTAAGTGTGGTTGGTTGGTTGATTTGGGGGAGGGGACCAAACAGAGAGGCCATCGGTCCCATCGGATTAGGGAATGACAGAGAAGGGAGTCGCCCGTGCACTTTCAAAGCAACCATCCTGGCATTTGCCAGAAGCAATTAGGGGAAATCACGGAAATTCTAAATCTGGGTGGCCGGACGCGGGATTGAACAGTCGTCCTCCCAAATGCAAGTCCAGTGTCTAACCACTGCGCCACCTCGCTCGGTTTGCAAATATGACAAGTATGTAGAGTCCAGACTTTGGATTCTGTTAATGTGGAGTTGGTTCAAAATTAAAGAGTTTACTTTAAACGACAAATTTTCACATCACACGTAAGTCAGAGTGACTCGAGCGATGTGTAACGCACGTATTCCAGTGCTTTGTAAAATTCTAGTCACTTCTTTATGTAAAGCAGTCATTTAGGTTGAAACCATATACAAACGGTATTTATAATGTGGCACTTGCTTTTTTTAATAGGAGAAGGTATGAAACACGTCGTGTATTTTGAAGCAAAGGTACTGTTATTGAATACGTATACTGACGGGGGGAAAAATCGCAACACCAAAAGAGAGTTAATGTAGGGTAATGAAATTTCGGAAATGTATTTGTCTAGGTAACATATTTAAGTAACTGACATTAAAAGATCACGTGTTAATGTAAATGCGAGATAATGCACTGTAAAAGAGAAATGCTGGTACACTAATAACCGTCGTAAGCGCCGGAATGTTGAATGCAAGCATACACTACTGGCCATTAAAATTGCTACGCCACGAACATGACGTGCTACAGATGCGAAATTTAACCGACAAGAAGAAGATGCTGTGATATGCAAATGATTAGCTTTCCAGAGCATTCACACAAGGTTGGCGCCGGTGGCGACACCTACATTGTGCTGACATGAGGAAAGTTTCCAACCGATTACTCATACAAAAACAGCAGTTGACCGGCGTTGCCTTGTGAAACGTTGTTGTGATGCCTCGTGTAAGGACGAGAAATGCGTACCATCACGTTTACGACTTTGATAAAGGTCGGATTGTAGCCTATCGCGATTGCGGTTTATCGTATCGCGACATTGCTGCTCGCGTTGGTCGAGATCCAATGACTGTTAGCAGAATATGGAATAGGTGGGTTCAGGAGGGTAATAAGGGACGCCGTGTTGGATCCCAACGACCTCGTTTCACTAGCAGTCAAGATGACCGGCATCTTATCCGCATGGCTGTAACGGATCGTGCAGCCACGTTTCGATCCCTGAGTCAACAGATGGGGACGTTTGCAAGACAACAACCATCTGCACGAACAGTACGACGACGTTTGCAGCAGCATGGACTATCAGCTAGGAGACCATGTTTGCGGTTACCCTTGACGCTGCATCACAGACAGGAGCGCCTGCGATGGTGTACTCAACGACGAACATGGGTGCACGAATGGCAAAACGTCATTTTTTCGGATAAATCCTGCTTCTGTTTACAGCATCATGATGGTCGCATCTGTGTTTCGCGACATCGCAGTGAACGCACATTGCGAACGTGTATTCGTCATCGCTATGCTGGCGTATCACCCGGCGTGTTGGTATGGGGTGCCATTGGTTACACGTCTCGGTCACCTCTCGTTCGCACTGACGACACTTTGAACAGTGGACGTTACATTTCAGATGTGTTACGACCCGTGGCCCTACCCTTCATTCGATCACTGCTAAACCCTACATTTCAGCAAGATAATGCACGACCGCATGTTGTAGTTCCTGTACGGGCGTTTCTGGTTACAGAAAATATTTGAGTGCTGCCCTGGGCAGCACATTCTCCAGATCTCTCTCCAATTGGAAACGACTGGTGAGTGGAGGTCGAGCAACTGGCTCGTCACAATACGTCAGTCACTACTCTTGATGAACTGTGGTATCGTGTTGAAGCCGCATGGGCAGATGTACCTGTACACACCATCTAAGCTCTGTTTGTCTCAATGCCCAGGCGTATCAAGGCCGTTATTACGGCCAGAGGTGGTTGTTCTGGGTACTTATTTCTCAGGATCTGTTCACCCAAATTGCGTGAAAATGTAATCGCATGGCCGGCCGGAGTGGCCGAGCGGTTCTAGGCGCTTCAGTCTGGAACCGCGTGACCGCTACGGTCTCAGGTTCGAATCCTGCCTCGGACATGGATGTGTGTGATGTCCTGAGGTTAGTTAGGTTTAATTAGTTCTAAGTTCTAGGGGACTGATGACCTCAGATGTTAAGTCCCATAGTGCTCAGAGCCATTTGAACCATTTTGTAATCACATGTCAGTTCTAGTGTAATATATTTGTCCATTGAATACCCCTTTATCGTCTGCATTTCTTTTTGGTGTAGCAATTTTAATGGCCAGTAGTGTAGAAACATGCATGCACTGTGTTGTGCTAGTACCGTATGTCAGTTTGTGGGATGGAGCTCCATGACTGTTGCACTCGGTCAGTCAATACACGAATGGTTAGTGCTGTTTGTGGATGACGCTGGAGTTGTCGTCCTATGATTCCCATATGTACTCTATTGGAGATCTGGTGATACAAGAGGCCAAGCCAACATGTGGGCACATTGCAGAGCATATTAGTTTACAACTGCGGTTTGTGGGCTCTCGTTATCCTGTTGGGAAACACACCTTGGAATGCTGTTCATGAATGGCGCACAACAGATCGAATCAGCAGACTGACGTTCAATTTTGCACTCTGGATGCGTGAGATAATCTCGTGAGTGATTATGGTGTCATACGAAATCGCACCACAGATCATACTTCCAGGTCTTACGTCCAGTGTGTCTGGCATGAAGACACATTGGTTGCAGCCACTTAACTGGCCTCTTCCTAACCAACACACGATCATAACTGGCACTAAGGCAGAAACAGGTTTCATCAGAAAACACAACAGCCTCCACCCTGCCATCCAATGAGCTCTCGCTTGACACCACTGAAGTCGTAAATGGCGGTAGTTAGGAATCAGTGAGGGCGTCTGGCGTGAATGCCGTTGCCAGCAATCATGTACTCTGGCTATCTTCCTGCCCAGTCTCTTTAAAATACGGCAAAAGGAACATCCAACTTGTCGTAGCCCTATTACGCAACCTCGCTCAAATTCAGTGACGTGCAGTGCATGTCGCCTTAAAGACATTATTGACTGACAACTCACCAGTCCAGTCTCAAAGGTAACCAAAGCCCACGACAGTGTGTATTTAAAGGAAACCTAATTTGAATCCTTACGCTACTGCCACGAAATTTGAATAGCCAGACATAATGTTTCGGATGTAGAAACTCGACTACCAACTTTTGTTTATGTCCCACAACTCCTCCTTGGTGTTGCGGTTTTTTTTCCGTGGCCCCATTTGATCGTTGCTTGGTATAGAATGTTACTGTTGTGTTATGCAGTCTGAAGACTGGTCTGTTGCAACTTTCCAACCTCTTCTGTGCATGTCCTTGGAGCACTGTACCTTTACACAATGACTTCTCACTCCGGCTAGAAAACCTAATCCATTCTGTGATGTCTGTGACGTGCGAATCACTGTACGCCATATTTTAACTGATTGCACTCTCTGTCGTTATGAGAGGGGGGAATTGAATATTGATGGGCACCTGCCCTCCATTTTAGTTGATAATGGGGCGAGGTGTAGTTGAAGTTTCATGATTTTGTGATAAGTCTGGACTCCAGGCTAAGCTTTTAGGGAGCAGGTTTTAATATGTTGCAGAGTGTCTGGCTCATTCTTTCTTCCTGTAATGGGACGGCCACAGCCATGTACTACATTGCTTAAAATGCCTTCTATCATTTTCTCCTTTTAATGTTGACATTACTTCTTTTCGTGCTTAAATGTAGGTGTCCACATAGTTGCTGTTTTCCGTTCCTGTTTAGTGTATTTTGCTGCCACCCGTCTCTTACTATTATCGACCGGACGCTAAAGACCTTGCTGCAGTGGGCCCAAATAACGCTGTCCACTACCAACACAATCTTAATATCTGCATAACTAATGGAAATGAAGTCCATTCGGCACTGTCTACGAACACTATTGTGATCAAGACAATAAATGCAAGAGAAACAATTAATAAAAACAGGCTCCTAATCGATAGCACGGTGAAACAAGTCACTGCCAATTCACTGTACAATAAGAATACCACGGAGACAGGTAATAGCTCAGTCGAAACGTATAGTAGTATGACCGAACCATTAAAGACACAATAATAATGCTCAACGAATAACAGTTTCTAGGACGACACTGCTGATTTCGAGTATGGACATCGGGAAACTGCAGATACATGCTGTTAACTCACTGCTGGCGGCGAGTTTGTGCTGCTTTATTGACGATTAATTCTTCCAAAATTAGCATGTTTCACGCCTGAGTAGTGTGATAAATTTTCCTATTAATGACTGAATGTCAAATTTTATGGGCTTTGCAGATGAATTATGGTACTTGTACATCTGCTTTGACAATGTTAGAATCCGTTAAGTCCTACGCCCAACTTCCGCAATAGCTATAAATGAAAAGTGCAAAATTGGGGATCTATACAGCAGAAAATCCACAATTTTGTGCTTTTCATTTATAATAATGAAGTTGGTCTACCATGAAGCGAAGAAAAAATCAATAGTTCGTCAGTAGAGGAATGGTTAACTTCGCCACTTAATAAACTTTTTCGACTCTTCATACATGATACGAAATAACATGCTTCCCTGGGTGCTGAAGTTTGTCGTAGGTAGCTAGAGAAATGGAGTGTCTCAAGAGATTCGAAAAAGGTGCAGGTCGCCTCTGTTATCAAGAAAAGTCGTTGCACAGATATGTGTAACTAGAAAACTCCATAGCAGATGTCAATACGTTGTCGAATAAATGAATACGTTTTATGAGTTGTCGCAGCTAAAGTCCACACTAATTCAGAAACGGTTACAGACTACGATGTCTTACACCAAGTAATCATAACGGTCAAATGAAAACGATACATGTGGAGCAAAAGTAAGTAAACTGATGATTATTTCAAAAATAATCACCAACACTGTTAATACATTTATCCCACTGTGAGAAAATATGGTCAATGTCTACGTGGAAAAATGTTCGTGGTTGCCTACGGAACCGTTATTATACTCAGTCCTGCACTTAATCCGAAGCAAACCGACCGCTACGAATGTCTGTGTTCGGCGCCCCAAAAATATGGATATCGTATGAGGATCGATCAGGACTATATGGACCTTGAGTAGGGGCTTCCCAGCGTAACTTCTGCAGCGTATTCGAAACTACCTGCTAGCAAAATGGCCGCCCATATGCTGTCAATGTACGCTGCAGACGTTTCGTTGGAAAGCACTTACACATGCATCATACAGTCTCTCTCTCTCCCACCATGCGATTTCCATACCCTAAAGAAAGATACCAGTGCCCGTCCATTTGCTTCGGACGAAGAGGAGCACGCCTCGGAACAATAATGGCTCCGTCGGCAACCGCAAACATTTTTCTATGAAGTCACTGAACGTCTTCTGAGTTGGATAAATGTGTTATGGCGATTACTTTCGAAATGGATCAATTTAGTTACTTTCCCATTTGTCCGGTTTTCATTTATAATTTCAGTCTCCAGACAAAGTGATTGAAAAATAGTTTGAACTCAGGTTGAAAATAAGTTAGGTATCATAGACCGAAATTAATTAACTGGAGAAAATTATTGTGGTGTATAATTGGAATAAAAATAAATAACAAAAAAGATTTTATGCTCACTTGCAATGAGCTTCATGAAGGTCGCACATCTCCTCTGCAGGAATCAACATGGATTCTGCAAGAAACGGACGTGTGAAACGTGCTCGCTGTGTTCGTGCAGGAGATCCAAAATGCAGTAGATAACGACGCCCATACTGGCGCTGTGATCCTCGTCTTCCAAAAGTTATTAGTCATGATCTCGAGAGCATTATACAAGGTACGTTCCGAAAGTAATGCAATTGAATTTCCCGCGCCGCTCCTAGTAGTCGGAGTGGGAGCGGGCCACATGGAGTAGGTGGGGGGGACGCTAAGCTTTGCCGCGAAACCGGTTTCAGTGCTCTCCGAGCTGTGGAAGCGGCAGGATGTCTGTTATTGTAAACCTCTGCGCGCCGACCGTGTCACGGAAAAAATGGAATCGACGATCGAGCAACGTTACGCGATTAAGTTTTGTGCTAAACTGAACAAATCTTTTGAGGAGACTAACGAAATGATTCGTGAGGCTTACGGGGACTCTGCTCTGTCCTACTCACAAATTTCGAGGTGGTTAAAGGCCTTTAAGGAATGCCGGGAAGAGGTTCACGACGAACAACGCTCTGGGCGGCCGTCAACCAGCAAAACCGACAACAATGTGGCTCGTGTGCGACAACTGTTGGACTCTGACCGTCGATTGAGTATCAGGATGGTTGCCAATGAACTGAGCTTGTCGTCTACTGTTGTTTTTCGCATTGTTACTGAAGATTTAGCGATGAGGAAAGTGTGCGCCAAGCTCGTGCCCAAGGTGTTGTCAGACGACGAAAAGACCAACCGAGCGGAAATTTCAAGTGAACTTTTGCAACGTGTTGAAAATGAACCTGATTATTTGGACAACGTCATCACTGGTGATGAAACCTGGGTTTTTGAATACGACCCAGAAACAAAACGCCAAAGCTCTGAGTGGCACACTGATCAGTCCCCCAAGCCCAAAAAGGCAAGAATGAGCAAATCAAAAGTGAAAACAATGCTCATTGTCTTTTTCGACAGCAAAGGAGTGGTCCATAAGGAGTTTGTTCCTCAAGGACAGACAGTTAACGCTGCCTACTACGTGAATGTGCTGGAAAGACTCCGCAAAAGGGTCGTCAGGACGAGAAAGGACATCTCCGCTACCTGGCAACTCCATCACGACAACGCGCCTTGCCACAACGCGCTACGAGTCCGCGAGTTCCTGGCCAAACACCAGGTGCCAACGCTGCCCCCCCCCCCCCCCTATAGTCCTGACCTCGCCCCAGCTGACTTCTTTTTGTTTCCTAGGATTAAGTCAGCCCTGAAAGGAACCCGTTTTTCGTCCATAGACGAGATCCAATCCGCCGTGACGAAGACCTTGCGAGAGGTCCCAGAAGACGCCTTCCAGGGCGCGTACCGGTCATGGCAGGGTCGCTGGAAAAAATGTGTAGAGGCCCAAGGACAGTACTTTGAAGAATTTTAAGTGTTTGTGCAAATCTGTTCAATAAATTACTTTTAAAAAAAATAATTGCATTACTTTCGGAACGCACCCTGTATTTTCCAAGCGACATATTACTCTCTGCCACACACATCTCGCGAGTTGACCCTGTCGATTAGTTACCGACAGTCGTCTTTCTTTCGTACCATTCACGACTGGAGCTGGACGGGGAGCGGGTGGGAGGGAGATGGGAGGGCAGTCGAAAACGATGGAGTGTGGAAAATAGGCACTGATGTTAGAGCACGGATGCCAAGTGACTTATAGAATACGTCTCTTTCGTACAGTCAGTTCTGATGAAAGCATTCGTATGATTAGATCGGTATTGTCTTCACAACTATACTAACGACCGGTTGTCAAGGACGTTAGCTCCGCGATGCTGTAAGTTATTTGAATATTCTATATGTCGGGAGAAGCTCAATTTTACATCTGCTCTGTCGTCGACAGTGCTTGTGTATTGATTCGGGGACCTAGAAACGACGGAGAGGCTTCGTCCCTGCCGTAGCCCTCAGTGGTTCACAACCCCACAACAGGCTGCAGCAATCCACTCACCCCTCCGCCGCCCCACTCCGAAGCCAGGGTTATGGTGCTGTTCTGTCCCCAGTCGATCCCTCCGGGAACGTCTCATATCAGACGAGTGTGAACACAAATATTTGCGTGGTAGAGTAAAATGGAAATGTCGTGTGACTAGGGCCTCCCGTCGGATAGACCGTTCGCCGGGTGCAAGTCTTTCGATTTGACGCCACTTCGGCGACTTGCGCGTCGATGGGGATGAAATGATGATGATTAAGGCAACACAACACCCAGTATCTGAGAGGAGAAAATCTCCGATCCAGCCAGGAATCGATCCTGGGCCCTTAGGATTGACATTATGTGGCGCTGACCTCTCTTTTATACACTCCTAGAAATTGAAATAAGAACACCGTGAATTCATTGTCCCAGGAAGGGGAAACTTTATTGACACATTCCTGGGGTCAGATACATCACATGATCACACTGACAGAACTACAGGCACATAGACACAGGCAACAGAGCATGCACAATGTCGGCACTAGTACAGTGTATATCCACCTTTCGCAGCAATGCAGGCTGCTACTCTCCCATGGAGACGATCGTAGAGATTCTGGATGTAGTCCTGTGGAACGGCTTGCCATGCCATTTCCACCTGGCACCTCAGTTGGACCAGCGTTCGTGCTGAACGTGCAGACCGCGTGAGACGACGCTTCATCCAGTCCCAAACATGCTCAATGGGGGACAGATCCGGAGATCTTACTGGCCAGGGTAGTTGACTTACACCTTCTAGAGCACGTTGGGTGGCACGGGATACATGCGGACGTGCATTGTCCTGTTGGAACAGCAAGTTACCTTGCCGGTCTAGGAATGGTAGAACGATGGGTTCGATGACGGTTTGGACGTACGGTGCACTATTCAGTGTCCCCTCGACGATCACCAGAGGTGTACGGCCAGTGTAGGAGATCGCTTCCCACACCATGATGCCGGGTGTTGGCCCTGTGTGCCTCGGTCGTATGCAGTCCTGATTGTGGCGCTCACCTGCACGGCGTCAAACACGCATACGACCATCATTGGCACCAAGGCAGAAGCGACTCTCATCGCTGAAGACGACACGTCTCCATTCGTCCCTCCATTCACGCCTCTCGCGACACCATTGGAGGCGGGCTGCACGATGTTGGGGCGTGAGCGGAAGCCGGCCTAACGGTGTGCGGGACCGTAGCCCAGCTTCATGGAGACGGTTGCGAATGGTCCTCGCCGATACCGCAGGAGCAACAGTGTCCCTAATTTGCTGGGAAGTGGCGGTTCGGTCCCCTACGGCACTGCGTAGGATACTACGGTCTTGGCGTACATCCGTGCGTCGCTGCGGTCCGGTCCCAGGTCGACGGGCACGTGCACCTTCCGCCGACCACTGGCGACAACATCGATGTACTGTGGAGACCTCACGCCCCACGTGTTGAGCAATTCGGCGGTACGTCCACCCGGCCTCCCGCATGCCCACTATACGCCCTGCCTCAAAGTCCGTCAACTGCACATACGTTTCACGTCCACGCTGTCGCGGCATACTACCAGTGTTAAAGACTGCGATGGAGCTCCGTATGCCACGGCAAACTGGCTGACACTGACGGCGGCGGTGCACAAATGCTGCGCAGCTAGCGCCATTCGACGGCCAACACCGCGGTTCCTGGTGTGTCCGCTGTGCCGTGCGTGTGATCATTGCTTGTACAGCCCTCTCGCAGTGTCCGGAGCAAATATGGTGGGTCTGACACACCGGTGTCAATGTGTTCTTTTTTCCATTTCCAGGAGTGTATATATAATTGCATTTTGTTCGTTTTCGTTCGTTGCATCTGATCGGGGCGGACGTCGCAAGACACCCTTTTAAGTTCGTTGTTGATCTATTAACCCAGCTTTCTTGTTACAGAGGGTAGCTATCCCTCTGACCGGACACACTGAGTTACTGTGCCGGCGTCACTCAGCTACCGTGGGCGGACGCGTGGTAGAGCAATTACGGTGTACGCGTACGTGTTTGCGCAGCAATCGCCGACATAGTGTAACTGAGGCTGAATAAGGGAAACCAGCACGCATTCGCCGAGGTAGATGGAAAATCGTCTTAAAAACCATCCACAGGCTGGCTGTTGCACCGGACCCCAGGGCGGATTCGTGCCGGTCTTGCTCGGGAAGCAGTGCGTTAGACCACGCGTCTAGCCAGGAGGGCTGACGACAATGCTTCCTTATCGCTGTCTTTTTGTGGTGTTATTGTAGGGTGCATTAGGCGCGGTAGCAAAAATTATGCCCTCTTAAACGACGGGAACACGTGCTGGAAATGCACGCATGTATCATATGTTTCAATTTCTTGCTGAATTGCATTTCAAAAAGTAATAAATTTAAATTGTTCTATGCAGACGGACATCAAATCCATTTGACAACATGTTTGTTGAGAGGACGTTTAATGTGATTGCACGAAAAGACACTAGCTGTACAAAAGTTATCATCTCAAGAATCCGTCTTCTTCATCTCTTGTTCATCTTCTGTGGATGAATGGGAAATAGCTACTAAACGCAAAAAACTTCGAAAGAACTGAATAAATTTTAACTTCTGATTTAGACGCCTGAAGCCAAAACTTCAGTAACTGAAGGCTGAAACTTAATGCAGGTTGCATGTTTGCATCTATCCAATGCACTTGTTGTCTCTTTTGAGGGAGACAAACTTCGTCTCACATGCCCAAAAGTACTTCAGGAGCATCTTAGACAGGATAATTTCCTGTAAGGTGCATTTTACCCGAGCATATACTAAGCTCAAAAGAAAAAGAAAATTCTTCATAAACGCTGTGGCAGTAGTTGGGGACCGTCAGCAGATATTTTTCGAGTATCTGCTCCCACACGCTGGTCCAGCTTCTGATTTTGGACGGAAGAGTGCGATACTACTTGAATGTCGGAAGATTCATGATAATCCTCACCTTCCAGTATTTAATTATGTATTATCTGTGATTCTTACTGAAAATGAATTCACTACCATTGATGAATGGGAACGCTGCTGGCAACAAAACTATCCTCCACAATGCCTGAAACTTCCCTGGATCCAGCAGGATAAACCCGTGGATTTGACTAGCCTCGGACAGTTTGGACTACTCTGAATTGCATCCGAACGGACCACGTGAGATGTGCGGATACTCTCCACCAATTGGGGGAGGGGAGGGGGGAGAGGGGGAACCTCCCATCACCATTTTGTAACTGTGATGCTACACGACAGACAGAAGCTCATGTTGTACCAGCATGTTCTGCACATGCCCACACTGGGGCCTTTTGAACATTTCCTGACAGTGACGAGTGGACTGATACTACATAGAAGACCTTGATGTTCGCCTGCAGCTACTGGCATTTGTATTGTATTATGCTGAAGAACTGTGATGAATTGTTGATGTGTTGTAGTTTTGTAATATTTATGTATATCTACAGCTATTCTTGTGATTCAAAAACTCTTAATGTACGCCATACGATTAATAAATAAAAAGGTAGTCATCCTGTTCAAAATAAAAAGATATACAATAGATCTCCTCTTCATGGCCATACGAACTGCAAATACTTTGCACCATTTCAGCTTCCTGCATCATAATTCCATCAGTTGTCCGTTCTTCAGATAATTGATCTTTTTGCAGATTTCCAGAACTGGCTTTTTGAAAAGTAATCGCAATTTGAAAACTTTCATACCAGTGCATCATTCACTGCTGTCGTTTGTATAAGGGGATAATTATCGGAGCTGCAAAAACGGCACTATTAACTTTCGGGCCGTGTGTGCCTGGCATAGCTGAATTAAAGCGTTTGTGGCCTGTTTGTTGCGTCTGATATGTTAAAAGTACCTCAAACGTACAAATGGCAGCACTGTGGTTGCACCAGCCATTCTAGCGCTTTTCAACGGTAATTACTCCAGAAGTGACGCAGTGTGATCGCGTGTGCAAATGACCAGCTGCTGTTATGCCTTGCTTCAATTCCCATCACGTTCTAATTTTGAAGTGCGTAGTCAAGCGAGTTCCGAGTTTCCTAAGTTATACTTGTTAGAAACAAAGTCTGAACCGATTACTGCTCCAGGCTGGAACTTAGCTGCAGCTGTGTGAACTTAGCCGAAACTTCCGGGAAGCGCCAGAGAACAACCCACGAACTCTCCCCATCGGCCAGAGCACGGGCGTTTATAACTTCCGTGACCTAATAATAACGATGAAAATTTCGAAAACTATGCAGAAGGGGCGCATCGAAACTACGCAAAAAACGTAGCAATCCAACGAATGCTTAAAGACTAACACAGGCAAAACTTTCCAAGGTACTGACAAAGTTGAAGCACCATTTCAAGGAAGAGTTCTCGTATTCACCTGCAAAACCAGAGGAAAAGTGAAGATGGACTCGGATTGAAATAGGAATTATCTAAGTTACTAGACTACTATTGCAAAAACTCTTTGGGAGTCAACTGCCGCCAGTACGAAAATACTTGTAAGATTTGAAAGGGAAAACGTGGGCCGCATTCAATACGTAATTATCTTAATTTTTTTTTAAATTTATTATTCATTTTGAGCGTCACCCTTAAACCTGCCTCAGAACCACAAAAAAACATCAGTTGCATTCATTTAAACTGCTCTAACCAAATTAACATTTTTTACTATAATATAATGTAAAAAAATCTATTTTCCTATAGTCTTATTTGAGCATCTGTTATAAATTCGTACAAGAGCTTATACTTATACACTTTTAACTTTTCTGTTGCTAAGAAAGCTGTAATGCTTGTTTTTAAAGCATTTCCTGAGGTGCTCTATAATTGATGGATGCGAAGTTCACCTCCTATTATTGTCTGTTGCATGTGCCCACGTTTTCCATTTTAAATCATACAAATATTTTTGTAGTTATAAAAAATTCACAATCACGAGTTTCAAGACTACCTGTATGGAACTAAGAGAAGTTTTTATCCTTTTTAGTCCGATTTAAAAACGTCTTATATTAAAAATTAATTTTTATTAAAATAATTATTTTGTGCGAGATCCTCTATATGACAGTCGGGCGCAAGAAGCCGACTGTAGGAAATTGATCGCCCACTGCCATTTAGCTTTTCCACAATGTGTGACGTGCCACAGCGTGTGGACACCATTCAAAGTCAGAATCAGTACTGCACAGATACGTACGGCAAGTAGATCGTTAGTAATGTGAGGAACTTCTTTTCTGTCACACATAGTGTATTACATAGAACTTTATGTTGTTAGGATCGATGTAGCCTCCTCTCAGAAAGTTGGCGCAGGGCCTGCCTGCCCAATCGTCTGTTTAGAAATTTATGAGCAATCCAGTTTTCGTTGAAAACTAGTGGTAAACTTACCACTATGGACATTTGTCGTGGAACGTTGGGGGAGATTAGGTTTCCACAATGGTATTTCACACGATTTTAGTTCCTACGATACTTTCAGGGAGCTTTTCCTAAATCAGAACTGGAGAAGAAAGAGTCCTCGAAGTTTGTGAAGTGACAAAGTTTCGTTAATAATGTTATGCGGGGGCAATACTATAGTGTCGGTTGGAACCTTCACACCATAAACATCAATATACGAGTTCTTTTCAGGGCTGCAAATCACAATTTATTGACGTAAGTATGTCATTTGACAAAGAGGACGTACGTCTTCATCAAAAGAGAAAGGGTTGGAAAACATACGCAGCCAACCTGTTACGAGTAGACTTGTACTGCCACGGCGTAGAGACAACGCGTTGATAACACGGAGTGCTGTGTACCCGTAGCTCAGTGGAGAAGAGCTGTTCGTGCCCCTGGGACAGGTGTCCGCCACGGTGTGCGGGCAGCAGGTGCAGCGGCAGCCGCTATCTCCCCGTCTCCAGCAGAGTGGCTGGTCTCACAAATGGAGTTCCCGTGTTCTCTTCCAGCGTCCGCAAAACCTCCCGAGGACAGCAGGGAACTACACTATCGGCACCGTGGGTCGAGCTATGTTGATGACGAATCTTTCTACCAAATTGAAACTGTGTGGCAGACCGGGACTCTGATCTGTGACCTTTACCTTTCTTGGGTAAAACCTCTACCGACTAAGATATCCGGCCATGAACCGCTTTCACAGCTTTACTTCCACCAGTAACTGTTTCCTACCTTCCAAACTTCAGAGTTCTCCTGCAAACCTTAAGGTCATATCTCTATAGGAAGAAAGGACGTTGCAGGGTAACGACTCAGCCACAGCCTAGGGAATGTCATTCTAAAGTGTTAAGGACTCTTATATTCACTTCCAGACAATTCCATTCCGAATTTCTGCAACATATTCTAACACAGAACACAAGAGATTTTGGTAAGCAAAGGAGATATTACTTCAGAAATTCCCGCAGGTTAATAGAATACCACTTCTGTTTATGGTCCTCCCTTATTATTCCGAGGAAAACGAGTGCAGTATGTAATTTAATATATGGGTTGTTAATTCTAAATCCTACGAAAGTGCCTACAATATTTCTGCGTGTTCATGATCCGCGCGAGAGACTGCAATTATCCAGTTTCTCTGATGCGAAGTGTTACCATTAAAAACGTGCTATCGTGAGATGTAGGCCCCATTAGATGCACGGTTTTAGTGGCGACTGAGGATACTGTACTGAACAGCATCACATCAGTATTTACTTCATTTGTTGACTAATAATCATAGCTATTAGAAGTAGTATGTTTTTAGGTTGGTTAGTATCTCCAAGTACATGTGGCAAAATCAAGCCATTAAGGCTTATATTCCCCTGGGCAGCAGGACAGCGTTGAAGTGTGGACGCATAGACGAAAACGGTGAAACGGTTAGTTGACGCTTACAGGTGCAGTCCGCATAGTGGTGCAGTTACCACTGTACAGAAAACATCCGGCAGTAAATGAAGTGACGTATTTGTGAGAAAACTGTTACATTCAGACAGAGGAAAAAACTAACATACGGAAGTGGATACGTATTAAGGTACCAATGATCACAATATGTGCATTTATACCCTTAACGCCTTGTATGGGGATACCAATGAAAGACAGTTAAGTTAAACACACGACTACAGCTGTATCAACATGTTGGATGCCGCTCGTTATATCTTTTATTTTATTTTTTAGTATTATCAATTGTCTACGTAAAGTCTGGTCAACATTCCATCTTATTGCCTTGCAGAACCCCGAAGCTATTTGTGGGTCCCAGCAAGAGCACTCACTTTCACTCTGTTGATTTCCCTTCGCGTCTGACACAAGCCACGCGCAAGAGATCTCCAGGTAGACATCAACTTGGCTAATATCTATTCAGGAGCCTTACACATTCAATAGAGAAGTAAAGGAGAGTAAGTAGCCCTTCAGCTAAGATTTTACAGTGGCCAATATACCAGGCTGCGATTAAACATTTCGTTAACTATGGGAATAGGAGAACGCACATCCGAATAATTGCCTATCACTCACGCTACTAGGCAAGATCTGCCGGTCGCTGCCATTCCCGAACTCTTCTCTCTCTCTCTCTCTCTCTCTCTCTCTCTCCCTCTCTCTCTCTTTCTCTGCTCATTTCCCTATTTATTCTGTGTTGAAAAAAATCTTGTTGATAGATACTTCGGCGTAGCCAGGCGTCATGTGATAATGATTCGGTTGACAGGGCCGCCCTTTGATGGAACTATGAAACGTTACGACCTTTTTTTCTGTCTTCAATAACGCTAACATTCTTCTATGCACTCTTATTCGCAACTTCAGAACTACATATTATATAGGACGATTGGTGGTGATTTTAGCAGCTTCCTAGGATGACGCAGAAAGGTAAATGTACCGGTCTGCGCTAACGGAACTTGATACGGAAACGGACGAGACGAAAGCTATAAGCTACAATCGTTTTGATACGATGAAGATTGCTTACCAAAGACTGAATGTTCAATGGTCGTAATTGCCACACTTGGGCGTATGAGAATTCACTCGCTGCACTTGTGAAGAGCCAGCAACACAGATCATCAGTGAACGTGTGAGCAGGCATAGTCGTTGATTACGTAATAGGCCTGACTCCTTTTCCTACCCGCTTATACGCGCTAGAATATACAATGTTTATCACAGACGTGCTAACCAGGTTCCTGGAAAATATCCAACTGTTTATCCGTCATCGAACTTGGTTCCAACATGATGGAGCACCACCTCACTTTGGACTGAGGTTTCGTGAACATATGGATCAGACATCACCTGAAAAGTGGACAGGCAGAGGAGGCCCCGATTGGTAGACAGCACGTTCACGTGCTCTCACCACATTTCAGTTCTCCTTGTGAATCCATGTGAAGACTGAACTTTATGTCGTTAGGTTCTGTAAAGACTGAAGAGGATCTCCTGGCAAGAACTCTCACCGTCTGCCACACTGTTCAAACAACTTCGGGCATATTCGAAGGGGGCCGACAGAACTTCGTGCGACGTTGCCATGCCAGCACTGACGCGTGGGAATGCCATTTTGAACAACCGTTGTAAACGTTGAAACTTGAAAAACTTGTGCAGATAAATGGAATGCATTATTTCTGTACTGTATTAGGATTTTTGGTCTCTTCGACGTCAGGTTACGTGCTCTGTTACTAGTCAATCGACAGGGGAAATTGTCTAAGCGTATTGAGGAGTACTCAGCGGGAATTCTGCACGCCACGACAGGGTTCGGAAGTTGGGGCCCTTAGATTGTGTGCCGCGTGAGGCTAAAGCTGCAAATGAGTGGATTCTCGCTCATACTTTACGACTCAAGCGTTTCCGGACTAGTGTCCCTATTCAAGTTCATACATTTACTCTTTTTCATTATTTCTGAAAGTTTGTAACATCACAGAATCCTCCTATATAACGTACCTTCTGTACTTCGACTGTAATTATCTGGTTCGTGTAAGTCACATTTGTAAATGGAGTCATTAGTGGACTCGTGCATTATGTTATTTGTGATCGCCAAGCCTTACCGCTGATGAGCATCAGTATCAGAAATATTACGTATGCACAAAACAGTACAAAGACCTGTCAGCATCACACTTTCTAGCATCTATTTTCCCCTTTGGAACTCGCTTATTTTAACACAGCCGTAAACAGTTGAAGATATACGTGGAAGGTCAGTAAGACGAGCTGCCCTTTTCACCACCCTATACCACACACTTTATACTTACGTCTTTTTCCTCAAGCATTATATTTAAGTGATTATTTTTGTTTCAGTGAAACTCTGTATTTGAAACACATTCGGTAGTTACTGAGAATATTACGGCGACTAAACGATTCTTGATATCTAAAGTAAAACTTATAAATTGCCGTAAATCAGCTAAATGTTGCCGATGATGCAGTTTACAGTGAGATGTAGTTCTGCTGTCTGGTCTCCTTCCCCAAAAACAACCAACCAACCTGATATTGCTAGTTGTTATTGAAACAGATGTGCTGATTGATCAGTTTTCTAAATTAATTACCTCAATCCACAGGTTATCTTTTTAGATATGTGAGATTGCCACCAGACTGAACCTATAGGAGATTTCGATCGCAGTATATCATTATATGAGTCATTTATTTTAATAGGTGGCTTTACTTTTACGAGATGTTGTTATTAGATTTCGAGAAACTGTGATGGAGATCGAGCAAATACAGTACTCCACCGTCTTTTGTAACTGTCATGAAATACTTACAAAAATTACGCGGGAGGACTAAAACAGTTTCACTAACGAGCGAACATGAATTTTTTTTGTAATTTTATTTTTGTGGAGGTCCACATCGTCAAGTGTTTTGAGAATGAAAACATGGCCGAAGTAGGCTGTATTCTGTTTATTATCCGTATACTTGGCCAGGTTGAACCGTGGGTCATTTTCAAGCACATATTTTAAACTCATGCTTCATTTCACATTCCAGTACATCACTGGGAAGTGTGGACAGGCATAAATCGTATTTCTGTGCGTATGTTGCATAAAAACTACACAATAGTGCACATAATTACATCTATTAGCCGACATATACGAATGCATATAAGTGAAAAGAAGCGTGAAGCGTAAAATACGTACTCGAAAGTGATTTACGGTTGAAAATTGCTGATTGCACGGATAATAAACAGAATGCAGCCTATTTGGACTATGCTTTCATTTTTAGAACATAAAATGGTTATACTATAAGCCTCCTGGTGAATAGTGCGATCTATACGCCAATTTAGAAAGCAAACAAGAGTTTTTCGTAAGAGCCGTCTGAAATATACGTGTATTCGTACCATATGCTGTAACCTTAGGTCAGAGAATCACCTCTGAGGCAACCGTGGGCCGCAGCGGCGTTAGTGTCTCTGGGCGGGAGGCGGACAGTGAACAGAAGGAGAACTGCATGTAGCCGAGCGTGCATAATGCGCGCGCCTGTCGAGAGATCGATAACTAATGCGCCGGGATCGACAGCGCCTGCGGCTGCCTGTGATTCAGTCTCGCCTACCTCTCTTCCCCCCTGCCCCTCTCTTTCCACCACGCTTCATGGGATGACGAACGCGCACCAGCTGGGCCTGATTTCGGAAACATGAGGCAGTCTGCGCGCGCCGCTATAAGCGGATTAGGCCAAAAGCAGGAATGGGTGTTTCATCTTAGCTGCTAAGGAGCAGCCACGCGCAGTCGCTTGCCTATGTTTGCAGCCTGCGCAAATATACATTGCACACGAGGAAGCTTGCTGAGATTGGCAGCAGTCCAGCCGGTACAAAGTTGCTTCATTCCTTGATACAACTGAACGGACTTTCAGTTCAGCTTCCTGAAAATATATCATGCGGCATTATTTAGGCTTGGAAATTTTTCATTGAGAATACTACAATTAACAGGTATTTTTATAAGTTTAGGTGGTTTCCACGAGCTGTTTGTATCGTGTTTTTAATAACAAAATAGTTCAAATGGCTCTGAGCACTATGGGACTTAACATCTAAGGTCATCAGTCCCCTAGAACTTAGAACTAATCAAACCTAACTAACCTAAGAACACCACACACATCCATGCCTGAGGTAGGATTCGAACCTGCGACAGTAGCGGTCGCGCGGTTCCAGACTGAAGCGCCTAGAACCTCTCGGCCACAACGGCCGGCTTTTAATAACATGAATATTGCTGCTCACCATAATAAAAACTAAAATACACAGTATCAGTGTTCCACAATAATACTTATTTTATCTTACGTTGTGAACGGGCTTTCTGCTTTCTAGACAGTTCGGCCTCAATTTGCTATAACCGCTCACAGATGGCAAATGGCCAATGAGGGTATATAGACCGTGTCGGAGGGACGAGGAAAAAAGTGCAGTAGTTGCCGAAATGCGGATACAGAAAGATTCATTTGACGTTCAAAAGGCATGATTGTTGGCTTTCGGGCCAAGGGTGGAAGCTTCTCCGAAACGACTAAGTTTCTAAACCGTTCATGTGATGCCGTGGTTAAAGTATGCCGTGCAAGGCAAAATGGCGCTATCCGAAATCGGCGCTGAGGCAGCTGTGATGAAGCAACGGGTCTTAGATGGCAAGGGTGAACGGCGGCTGCGGAGATGTGAACGATGAAATTGCGAGGTGCCAGGGTGCACAAGAGTTTGAACCTCTTTAATTCTGACGAATTTTGCATGAGAACGAGACATGCACACGACCCCCTCCTTATCTACCACCTAATTAATTATGCGCACAACGGTAACGGAAGGAAATGGTGGTGGACCCTGCTAGTTGGTAAAATAAGGAGTGCACGCTCAGAATAATTTAATAAAAATCGTAATCTACACAGATTAAGAAAAGATATCATAATAAACAACAGGAACTGGGATTCTGCCTATATCTACGAAATGATATGCGGATTAAATATTACAATGAGATTTACTATACATCAGAACATAAAGGCACATGATTGTCGACGCAAACAGTGGGTCAGAGGATACGGTGTACTGAACTGAGAATAAGAGTTGGCTCGAGAACAAGGGGCTCCTATCCTCTGTGATGCAACAGCTTGACGATAATGACTGGAGGTCCTGATCAATCAGATATTACTCTCCCGACTATATTGCAGATTTGCGATTAGTAGAGAGAGCTAAAATGGGATCTCATGGAGAAAAATCAAGGTGAAGTTGTAGCAAAGCGAGCGCGCGTGCTGCTGAGGGCTTCAATGTGCAAATCATAGGTCTTACAGTGCCGGAGCCGCAAAATACTTTACCAACCCTGAAATCTCTCGCAGGTCGTCGGTAGGCAGCGTTCTCACGATACAGGCGCCAGCTTCTTCTGTGTGGCAACTCTGTGTCAATCCCTGGCCTTGAAGGCTGGCGAGAATTCTAAGCTCTGCCAAAAAAGTGCGACTAAGTCGCAAGACCGTCCGACACCCACGAAGATCAGATCCCAAATCCCCTGCGCCCGCGCAACACAAGAGCGAAGCCACCATTGCTCAAATCCCTACTCTCCTCGAAAAACCGCGAATCAGCATTCAGTGCTGATTCCAAAATTCCCCTACACTGTCTCAGAACTTCATTCGCGCCAATAGCGACCGTTCCCTCCAATTTCATGCTGGGCTTTGTGACGTCAATTAGCCTGAGTTTAATTTGACCAATCGTGCCTCTACTATTCAGCTGAGGGCACTGAACTTGCCGTTTGACCGACTATTATCAGAATCAAGAGGGCAATGCAGTCAGTCAGCGCCAGGAATCTTCGTTCCGGACGCACCGGAACGGTAAACACATAAACTGCGGCGACACTCAGACGTCTCGCAGGTCGTTTCACCCTGCATACAAAGGCGAAACTCGCCAGGCGTTTAAGGCCATTGTACGAACCCCTCAGAATTCGGAGAAGTGGAGCCCCCAACCGTAAATGCACTGTGCCGTGTCCTCAGATGCTCGCCTCACACAGGCCACCCAGGGAAGTAACCCAACATGCATAGGAATCAAGTGAAAAGTATTCTGAGCTCTCAATACAAATGCTCTCATTACAATAACCTTATTCGGTCTGTTACCGCCGTGCAGTGACATAGAACCATAATATAATTGATGAAAATGAGAGGCAATATGCAAAGGGGAGCATGGAACCTCTCAAAATAGAAGTGCAACTCTTGCGCAACTGACCACACAGATGGCGCAAGGGGCTGCAAACAGTTTCTCCTCAACGACTGTATAGCGATCACTGCTTGGTCCACGTAACCATACTGACTGCTGTTTATCAGCGACGAACGCTGGAATTTGCGGGCCAGTACTGCAACTGGACGTCCACTGAATGGCTAAATGCGTTCTTTCCAGAGGTATCACGCTTTATGACCATCGGACCGGGTCGTGGCGTGTACAGTACTGCAACAACCGTCGAAAGGATCCAGGCCTGATGCGGAAACGTTAAGGTAGAGGAATGTTTTCGTGGCATTCCTTTCGTGGTCTGCTCATTCTGTAAGACACGATGCATTAGCACAAGTATACATCTATTCTTGGGACCATGTCCACCTCTCCATGCAGTGTGTTTTTCCTCGGTTCGATGGCATCTACCAGCAGGACAATGGAATGTCTCACTGCTTGTAGTGTATGTGCGAGGTTCGAATAACTCCCAATGAGTTTACCGTGTGCCGCTAGCCGTCAAACTCCCCGGATTTAAACCCGGTCGAGAATCTGTCCGACCACCACGGTCGGGATTTCGCACCGTGTATCCTCAACCGAGAAACCTAACGCAGCCGGCCATGCAATGCAGTCGGCATGCGTCTTCATCGCTGTCGGGGCCTTCCAGAACCTGTAAAGGTGGCTATTCAGGCTTTCAACTGGTTTTCACATTAATGTTGGTAGATCATGTACAGCTTCGTTGCTGGCCTGAAGGCTGAATACCCAATCACAAGAAGATATTAAAAAAATATATCATTGTGCAAAATTAATACCGTGTGCTTCAGTTTTTGACTGCGTATGCCGTAAATGCTAATCACCATAAATAGTAATTCTGTTAATTTCATCATTGATCTAAAATTTGCAGGGTCGTTCTCAGCATGTTTGAACTAAAATGTGGATCACGTCCATCTATTCTAGGAATCGCTGAAGTCCTGGTCCTCCATAGCCGAGGGTAAGCGTGTCAGACTGCCAAGTGTAGGACCGCGCCTACTTTTCCTATGTGGACCATCTGACACAGGGCGCCCTCAGCGCCTCGAGGACAATTTAAGAGCTACTTAAAGTTAGAGGAGAAGCAGAGGATCCGATTTCGGGAAGAGACATTAACGCAGACAACACAGGCGTGTCAACTGCAAGTTTAGTCAGTGTATCACGCGGTCCGAGTCATTTAAGAAAGATTTACCGGCTGCAGAACCACGCTATTTCGTAAAATAATTTAACTATCACGCAGTGATTTGAACCAACGTTTGAGCCACAGTTACAGTTAACTTCCTGAGGGTATACTAGTGGAAAAACTGCTTCTGTAGTAAGTCCGTGAGAGGAAGTAACCTGTATTCTCTGGCTCCAGTTCCGGTTTCATGCATTTGGAGACACTCTTTTACTTTTACAACTTTGTACCGTTCTATGTAAATACGCCTTACTTATCGTACTAACGCTGAGACTGGGGAGATAGTGTCATATCACACGTTTGTATTAATTACAGATAACGAATTTAGAATATTTTACCTGTTTTATGCAGCTGTGTGTAAAGTGTTTCAAAGCGTCTAAAGAAAAAATTTGTAGATGTATCTTATTTATAACTTTGCTAAAATTATGTTTAAAATCTGTTGCATTGGATATAGGTCGCAGTGGAAGAGCGGTAATAATTTAATAGAACATTCATTCCTGTCAAAAATCTTTCTACAGTGAACATAAAATTAGGTTTGTCTTCACAAATAACAGTTCTCTCTTGGTTTTGTCTTCTGTCATTGTGATATTATTTTCATCAAGCGCGATAATGTATTAAGTCTTTGGGATGGAAGGCTGTTAGCTTTATTTTCTTAACTCGAATACTGATGGGTACAACAATAATCTATAAGGAAGACTGGAGATAAGTCATTCCTTCAGCCACGTGGTGCAAGTTCTGCTGTTTATTTCGTAAGCTGTTGGTAACAAAATAGTAAGGTCTCTCTGTTCATATTTTGCACACGAAGTTTTTGCTCTGAGATGGTATGGCTGACGCTGATTTCTTTGGAAGTGTGTCGTTTCTATTTATATCAGGAAATGTCTATAGACACGAGTAACAGCTGCGTTGCTGTCTGTAACTGCCACGCAGGAGAACTCATGATTCATCTCCCCCCCACCACCACCACCACCCGGACTGTGGCGCCTCGTGCTGCAAGGTCCAGCATTAGGTCTCTGGCCCAGCGACCAACTGTCGCATATGTACAAGTACCTAGACACGTGGATGTTTGAGTGCCTGGACAATCTTATTCGCTTACGGTAGGGGTGACGTGACCTTTGATAATACACGAACAGACGCTACTAGACAAAACCAATTACTGTAGTTCCACGTGCCGCATAATCTTATCTGCCCATGTGTAATTGCGAAAAACGAATGTCTTTTTGAACGCAGTTCGCAGTTTTGCGTTTTAAGCTCAGGAAGTATTGGTGGCAAATGGCTTTGCACCTAGAGGTGACCGTGGGACCATGATTCATTAGCAACGTTTCCGGTTCTTTGGAACTGTTGACAAGTAACCGAATGTTTGCTCTTGTTGGTTATTACTAGTGAACTCCAATTGCACCTCCAGACTCCAGACAACAGCCTCAAGTTCTGTGGTAAGCAATCTTCTTGATTATTCTAAAAAAAAACCGCACATTATGAGAGAAATGGATTAAACGGATTATAATTACGTGATGTGTTAATGCATCGCTTCGGTCTGGAACCACGCTACGCTGCGGTCGCAGGTTCGAATCCAGCCTCGAGCATGGGTATGTGTAATGTCCTTAGGTTAGTTAGGTTTAAGTAGTTCTAAGTTCTAGGGGACTGATGACCTCAGAAGTTATGTCCCACTCGTTAATGCATCCTTTTTTTCTTGGGAACAGAGCGAGGCTTCGGGGTCACCCTTTATTTTACTGGAAATGGGAACAGACAGATTGACTTTAAGTTTTTGCATCATTGCTCTGCATTAAATCAGTATCTCATGCAGTGAGACACCGTTGATGGCTAGCCGTAAGTCGATTTGGGACTTAACGCTCTCTCTCTTACTCTCTCTCCCTCCCTCCTCTCTCTCTCTCTCTCTCTCTCTCTCTCTCTCTCTCTCTCTCTCTCTCCCTTCCTCTCTCTCTCCCTTCCTCTCTCTCTCCCTTCCTCTCTCTCTCTCTCTCTCTCTCTCTCACACACACACACAGACACACACACACTTCTTGGAAAAGAAAGACAACCTTTCCAATTAGGTGTTTGAACGTAAGCCTTGGGTTTTCCCAGTAACCATATAACGTATCACACCGGTCCGCTAACAAAAAAAAAAAAAAAAAAAAAAAAAAAAAAAAAAAAAAACCGAAGTGTACGAGCATTTTACAAAAGTATCCGACTTCTATTTATGAAATCAGACTTCATTCAGATATAGAACGGTTTCACAGTTGTCAACTTTAACATACTTCTACACACCTCTCCCAACGCTGCTGTCTCTGCTGGAAGCATCGCTGGAAAATATCTTTCAGTATGCATAACGTCTTCCCTATTCTGAAATCTGGTCCCTTTCAGACTCTCTTTCAGTTTAGGGAAAAGCCAGAGGTCACTCAGTGCTATGTCAGAGGGACGCTGACAAACATCAACCAAATTGTATTTGAGCAAAAAGCTCTGAATTTACTGACTACGATGAGCGGGTGCGTTATCGTTGTGGAGGTGTCAGCTGCCTGTTGCACAGAAGTCCGGCCGTTTGCGTCTCACTGCTTCACGAAACCGACGCAGAACCTCTTGGCAGTACTCCTTGTTGACATTAGTACCTTCTGTGGCGCACTCGTAATGGACCACGCCATTGGAGTCAAAAAGACTGTCAGCATGGCTTTCACATAGCTGTGGACCTGGATAATGGATGCTTCCATTGCGATGACTATAACTTTGTTTCTGGGTCGGACTCATAAACCAAGCATTGATCACCAGTAATAACTGTGTTAAGAAAGTTTGGATTACTGATCACAGTATCCAGTATGTCCTGTGCGTTTTTCGAACAAAGTTGTTTCTGCTCAGTTGTTCGCAACTTCGGCATAATTGTTGCGAAATCCTCCTAAGGTCCCAATGTTCCGTTAAAATGGAATGAATGGATCCAATACTAATTTCAACATTGTCTGCAAGTTCTATGATTGTGATTCGTCTATCCCGCACCACAAGGGTCCTTCCGCGTTTCACAACCACATCACTCTCGATGTTAAGGGTCTACCTGAAAGTGCTTCACTCTTCACTGAAGAGCGACCATCTTTGAAGCTATTGTACCATGCCTTTACCTGTTTGGTAACCATTGACGAATCATGCGGATTGTTTCAACTTGGGAATCGCTAAACTTAAGCAAAATTTGATGCAATAATGTTGTTTCATTTTTTCTATCATTCTGCCCAAGACACAAAATCTGACGATTACCACTTACACGTGTTCACTTGTTCAAAAAATGGTTCAAATGGCTCTGAGCACTATGGGACTTATCTGAAGTCATTAGTCCCCTCGAACTTAGAACTACCTAAACCTTACTAACCTAACGACAGCACACACATCCATGCCTGAGGCAGGATTCGAACATGCAATCGTAGCCGTCGCACGGTTCCAGACTGAAGCGCCTAGAACCGCTCGGCCACTGCGGCCGGCTGTTCACTTGTCAACTGACAGCCAGAAACTGGTTGTTTCTGCAGTCGTGAAAAAACATCATGCTTGCGCACTACGTGTGTCTGCAAACAAAAGGGTGGTATAAATTACTATAACGCAGCGCAAACCAGTTCTGCGAATTTTGCAGCCTAACGGCAAAATTTAGCCCTACGCTGAGGTCAACGCTCCACCACTATCCTCGTGCATGGCCATAAAAGTGCTTTCCCGCTACATCCTCCATACTTTTGCAGTTGTCGTGTGGACGTTTCGTGCTAATGCAGTGAATGTAATAAAGTAAAGTGTTGTGTGACTACAGTTATCGACTTTAGGAAAGGTAAATTTCTGAAACTCTATACCGACACAATACAGCTATCAACGAGTGAAACGCTGCAGTGAGGCTTGGAAACTTCTTAAATTAAGACACTGAGGTAAGTTCTAGCGAGCGTTAACTACCTCCAAACGAACTCACAATAACTAAGCGGATTCATAAATTTTCATTTAATTTAACGTGTTCGTCAGTTAGTCGAGAGAGAATTTCCTGCTCCTGCTCTCCTTTTCAATATTTACGAAACACTAGACGTGATTTTGAGCTCAGCTCTAGAGTGTTGGGTACAGTAGTGGAAATCAGTATAAAGATTTTTGTAGGAAAATGAACATTGTCGGTTGGAATAGTTTTGCACAAAGTATATGCAACAGTATCAGATTCAATGTACGACAAATGCAGTCAAATAGTATCGCATTTGATGTCAGCAGTACAGTATATAACAAGACATCAACGATGCAGGTGGTATAGTGTGCAGCTCGGTATAAAGGCAATCGGCTTTGTGTGGTGTTAGTGCGTGCGTATGTGCATTAGCGGTGAATACCATTAGTGGCAGGGCGTGTTGTGTACATAAACGACGAGTGTGACAATGCCACGCGTAAAACAGTTACCGTGATGAAAAAGCAAAACCGGTGCGTACATGTAAATGGGACAATCTAATCGTCAAATCGCCAAGAAGTTGAACCGTTCAAGCACAGTAATTGATAATTTCGTTACAGTGGCCGCACTATATGGACACAACGGAAAATGTGGACAAAGTAGAAAATTATCTGAGGCATCGAAATACTTACTTTTGCGTAACGCAAGGGTTACCAACCGTCGTTCTTCTCAACGTATTGCTGACTGACAGTTGCTAGTAGCTGTCAGACGTGTACGACAAACATGCATTCGAAAAACGACTGGAGAAACTTGCTTTAAAAACCAGCCATAAAGATGCTGCTCTGGAGTTTGTTGAAAAACATATGGCATTGACTTCAGAATGGGGTAAACTGAATTTCATTTGTGAGAAGTTTAATTCAGATGGGCCGGATAGTTTTCAGTATTGTACTGTATTGTACTGTATGTCAACCGGGTCCTAGAAACGACGGAGAGGTTCCGTCGCCGCCGCAGCCGCAGTGGTCCACAAGCCCACGACGACTACCACAATCCACTTCACCCCTCCGCCGCCCCACACCGAACCACTCTTGCATGGTTATTGTGCGGTTCGGCCCCCGGTGCAACCTCCCAGGGAACGTCTCACGCCAGACGAGTGTGACCACTATGTTTGCGTGGTAGAATAATGGTGGCGTACGCGTACGTGGGGAACTTGTTTGCGCAGCAATCTCCGACATAGTGTATCTGAGGCGCAATAAGGGGAACCAGCCCGCATTCGCCGAGTCAGATGGAAAACAGCCTAAAAACCATCCACAGACTGGCCGGCTCACCAGACCTCGACTCAAGTCCGCCGGCTGGATTTGTGCAGGGGACCAGGCGCTCCTTCTCGCCCGGAAAGCAGTGCGTTAGATCGCACGGCTAACCGGGCAGGCGATTTCAATATTACTGACATGATATGAAAACAGAGCGGCAGGTAAGAATGAACAGAATTTTTGGTGAGGAAGAATCACTATTTGGGCAGCCTTGTGCGCTAAAGGTCAGTCTCGCATCGCTTGGCTGAACACTAGAATGAACTCTAACATGTACAGTGAGATGCTAGAGGATAAATTGATTAGAATGTATGAGGACCTAGGGGACGAAAGTCTAATCTTTCAACAAGATGATGCATCTGTCCATGGTTCTGCTGCAACCAGAAAGTGCTTTTAAATAAAGATATCGATGTCTTGCTGTGGACTGTAAGCGTCCAGAATTTGAAACACGAATAAATTCAATACACATGTGCTTCAGACATTTCGTAGGAACCCTGCCTGTATATTGATTTTCATTACTGCACACTATTTGACAAAAAGGAAACATATAAATTTTTTGGGTTATTGCTTACGTAAAGTTAGCGTAAGTGACCCACAAATTAAGATCCATTCGAGTCAACACACTTCTCCATCTGTTTCGCATTCTGGCAGAGCACAGGAACTTCTATGGTAAGCAACTAGTCCAACGCCATCGACGTGATCAATTTTGATGAAACAGTTCAGTGTCAAAAAGCATTTCTTCACTAATACGTCACCACTAACAGTTCGCTAGTTGCTTTATTCTCCTGCAGTAAAGTACTCCCTATTAGCGGTAATTGTATGTACTCTCCCGAGACAAAATAATTTCACAATTCACTGAGGCTGCCGATTCGGACTCCAGCAGAATTAAATTTTTTGTTCCCAGACTACGTTTCATTCTTTCTGCTCTGTTATAGAACTTGAATAACAGGGATTAAACTTTAAATACTTAAAACGAACAACGTGAAAAACTAGTAATGGTACTTCATTCCCAGAACGCCAAGGTTTTTAACAAGAAAGTTTTATGAATTGTCAGTTTAACCTCATCTGGGTGTATTTCAAAAGACTTGCACACTGAAACATCGTTATATATTCAACTCGCTCAGCAGCATATTCTCTGGCGAATACCCGCCGTTGTAGCGAAGCAGTAGCATCATAACAAGAAATCCCAGCTGTGGGACGTACATTTGTTTGGCTTACTTCCACTTCAGAGACAGAAAATGCGGCCGTTATGCAGTCCTAGCGCAGAGTGAAGAATCTCAGAATACTGCACTTGAAAAACTCATAAGAACAGCTCTCTCTCTCTCTCTCTCTCTCTCTCTCTCTCTCTCTCTCTCTCTCTCTCTGTGTGTGTGTGTGTGTGTGTGTGTGTGTGTGTGTGTGTGTGTCACTAGAAACCCGCTCAAATCTGCGGCTAAACAATGGAAACAACGTTCAGATAACACTACTTGCTTTGTGATTGTCTAAGACTTCTATTGAACTTCAGTAAAGGTTTGTTTAGAGTGAGTATACGACATTTGGCTATGTTTCGTAGGTGAACTCATTTTTCTATCCATGTTTTACCTTTAAGTTCCAAAAGCGATAAGTGAAACAAAGAACTGAAGTTGTTAGATTAATTTAACAACATATACTGTCATAAAATCTTCATATATAACTATTAATTTGTTTATAAATGAACAACTAACGTCACAACCAGAAAACCAGTGTACTCTTGCAAAACTTCAATGGTAAGGCGTGGTGTGTTTAGAATAGGCATCTCATGTGCACAAGATTATCCTTGATTACTAAAGCAAGTGCATGCATGTAGGTAGCCACATGGTGACGAAACATGCAAATAATATTTGTTCATTGTTTAGAGAGTTCCCGCTTAATTTCTCGATAGGAAACCGTAGCGCAAACTGCAAAATTGCGTTTCAAAGTGCGTATCAGCTGAAATGAGACCTGAATGACTACGGTTTCAAAGGTTCTGTTCTTATTATTACATTGCACATTCCGAAAACTCTACAAGCATTTCCACGCGACCATGTACTAGTCGTAGCAAAGGCTTTCTGGGTGTGAGTTACTACGTCATTTTCACTTACTTTCAAAAGTAAATTCACGAAGAGACTCATCTGATTACCCCTGACGCTATTCACACAAAATATTCACAATAATGTGTGTTCTGTTTTTCTAGATTTCTTATCCATATCTGTATCAAATCCCACATCACCATTTTAATCAGAAGTAGGAATCGAATGTGTCAATCTGTCTGCCTATACGCACGTATTCGTACTGAAACTGTATGCACTGTCGTGTATCTGAAGGGGACCATTGCTGAAACAACTGAGAAGAAGCAAAAAGAAAATTCACACTCGGAATAATCAGAACAGCTTTCGTTAATTCGGACTGCAGCTTCCTGTCTTAGGTGATACTAATGTACCTGTTAGCCTGTACAAGGACTTGGAAAATTACGAAGTGTCCGTCAAGACTCCATGTTGAACTCGCGCAAGGGACTCCAGTAAAGCTAAAAAAACTGAAAATGTTAGACATGATGGTGTTTTGATTTGTATAGACTAATGTACAGGTTGAAAATCAACACACTGTGATAGGAAGCACGGTAGAATATTAGAAAAGTACATAAGCCATTGAAAACTGAATCACAGTAACAGAAGAGGGAAAATGTCCACTCTGTTGCATGCAGATGGTCCCGGTCACCATTCTTGTCATTTAGTGGATTAGAACGATGAAAAGGGGAGAGGAGCGGGCCTGGTGTAATACATTATATTATCAGTTCGGACCTTGTTAGCTAAAACCTGGTTCACAAGATAACCTCTGTAAATGAGGTGCAATTTGTAGATGCAATCACAGACGATAGGAAAAACCGATTAACCACTTACGACTGTTATGAAGGATGAAATTTCGCAGAAGGCAAACTGAAGGATGTCGGCCGAAACTTGTACAAACATACATACATTAATCCTTGTTCCATACAACATGAATACGACATTTCGTAATGATGTGGAACGCGTTACTTTAAAATGTTTTCTTTACACAAAATAATTATTTTTTTCAGTTACTACTTCATATCTAAGAATTCATCTATTGAGTAGGAGTTGTCATTCCTAATTTGCTTTTAAGTGTTGGTTGGCTATCTGTCAGACTTGTAATACTATTTGGCAAATGAACAAAGATTTTTGTAGCATTATAATTCTCTCTTTTTCTGTGCCAAAGTGAGCTTTAATCCAGAATAGTGAAGATCATCCTTTCTTCTAGTGTTGTAGCCATGCACTTCACCGTTACTTCTGAATTGGGATGGGGTATTAATGACAAATTTCATAAGTAAATATATGTATTGCGAAGGTACTGTGAATATCCCGAATTCCTTAAATAAATGTCTGCAAGGTGATCTTGAGTGAGCTCCAGCTATTATTCTGATTACACGCTTTTGTGCAATGAATACTTTCTCTCTTAATGATAGATTGCCCCAAAATATGATGCCTTATGAAAGCAGTGAATGAAAATAGGCATAGTAGGCTAATTTACTGATATGTTTATCACCAAAATTTGCAATAACCCTAATAGCATAAGTAGCTGAATCTAACCATTTCAGCAGATCATCAATGTGTTTCTTTCAATTCAATTTCTCATCAATGCATACAACCAGAAATTTTATTTTGCCTTAGCAACAGACTTCTGTTCATAGTCTGTATCTATCAATGGTGTTATGCTACTTACTGTACAGTATTCTATAAACTGTGTTTTCTCAAAATTTAGTGAGAGTCTATTTGCAGAGAACCACCCAATAATTTTCTGAAAGACATTATTTTATTTCCTCAATAGATTCTTGCTTGTTGGGTGTGATTATTACACTTGTATTATCAGCAAAAAGAACTAGCTTTACATCTTCATGAATATAGAGTGGCAAGTCATTAACATATATTAAGAACAATAAAGGACTCAAGACTGAACCCTGTGGAACACCGTTCTTGATACCTCTGCAATTAGAGGACTCTGCTGGTTTTTGCAGACTATCTGTACTGTTAATTTCAATCTTTTCCATTCATCCAGTTAAATATGAATTAAATCATTTGTGCACTGTCCCACTCACGCCACAATACTTAAACTTATCTAGAAGCATTTCATAATTCACACAGTCAAAAGCCTTTGAGATATCACAAAATATTGCAGTGGATGATGTTCGGTTATACACAAAAGATCGTAAGAACCTTTTACAGAAGCAGTAAAGTTTAAAGACATGGGCTTTATTTTTATTGTGGGGGATATAGTAATACACTATTAGCAGAGAGAGAGAGAGAGAGAGAGAGAGAGATTTGTTTTTTCAACTTCGAAGGACAAGAACAGCATCTTCACTTCTTACTGAACTTGGATCATTAGACTGAATTTAACCTGATTGATTTCGATGAGATATGTCTCGTATCTAATGCAAGGAAATCAAAGATGCGCAAGATGCCGACCACTGATATTCCTTAATCCACTTTTTTGGAGGAAGTAAATCAGAACGTTTCTGCATTTCTTTTTGGGTTTGGGTAAGTTCCATCGAACTCTTTGACCATGTAACACACGGCTTCGTACTCTGTGTTCACACTGTATTCCGTGCATGCATGGGTAGAGGGGGTGATCACTGTGGATGAGCTCCTATAGCCACCGAGGATTAAAAATCTAATTATGCTTATCATGTAGATAAGAATCAATATTAATCATCTTTTTCAACCGAATGTTTAAGGTTGTTTTCAACCAAAGATGTTTCACCTCTTTAAGTTTTACAATTAAGCATCATGAGTGGTCTATAAGATTTAAGGGATACTTATTTAACTATAAAAATTCTGTTAGGAAACATATGTTTCCTCGCAGCACATTTAGGTTATATCACCGTTTTTAATTATACGCCTACTGAGGTGGGACAGTGGTTGGCATATTGTACTCGCATTCGCGAAGACAACGGTTCAAATCCCTGTCCGCCCATCCAGATATAAGTTTCGCTTGATTTCCCTAATTCACTCCACGCAAATTCCGGAACGGTTACTTTGAAAAGGGCACGACCTATTTTCTTCACCATCCTTCCACAGTCAAAGCTTGTGTTCCGTCCTTACTGACCTCGTCGTCGACGGGACGTTACACCCTAATCTTCTTTCCGTCCCTCGTCCTTTCGTTAGTTCCTTCCTTCCTTCGTTCGTTCCTACCTTCCTTCTTGTAATCATATAATGATAATGATGGGCGAAAGTAGTTACCGCAAAGAAACGATATTCTCACTACAACAGAATAATAAATATTAGTTTTAATAAAAAGAGTACCGTTAAGCAAATATAATTTTTATTTTTGAGGTATTCTGATGATCCTAATAGAAATAGGTAAACATGTTTAATCGAAAACAAAAACAAACAATCACTTGCAAAGCGACATATAATATTTATTCGTATCTAAAAGATAAATACAACTGACGTGACAACTGAGGAGTCATGACTGCTAATATTAGCAATAAACAGTTTACTTTCTGCGGTGGACACAGACTTGCATGGTAGGGCATGCAACGTTAAGTACCAAAAACGACCGAGGAACAAAGTAGGATTGCGCCACAGAACCATAATAATAATAATAATAATAATAATAATAATAATAAAAGGGGCCGCTTGTTTATAATAACAATAATGTAACAAAGAAAATATCGCTTATAAAATTCTAGGTGAGTACCCATGGTTGCCCGGGTACGTATTCATTCGGATTCTGTTAGTCTGTCTCCTCCTCTCCCCTTCTCTGTACACGATATCACTCACAGCTTAATAGAAGTTTGTTTTTTCTTTCCCTCAGAGTATTTATTTCGAGAATTTAAGAAATATGTATTCCAAGTTTGGTTGAAATCGATCCAGGGATTTAGAAGGAGTTCTTTTACTACGGCTTTGCCCGCATACGAAAATGTCACATGTATTTCAGATACGTTTAATTTATGTAACACTCATTTGTTAACATATTTCACCTGCATCCCTAGGTAATTTCGCTCTACCGTTTCGTTTTCAAGCAGCTCAATGTTTATGACATCATATCTTCTGAATAGTGTATCGTACTATGATAGGCTTTTGTAGGTACATTCAGTTGTATATGTGACTACTATCTGAAAAATGTGTTCCGAATTGACTTATTAGTAAAGAAGTAACAATTTAAAAGGTCACGCCTGATGCGGCAGTTTTAATACATGAACAGCTAAAACGTAATGAACGACTGACTTTTTTCTTATTTCATCTTCTTTTGGGGAATGTGGGCGGGAAAAATTTCTATTGAATATAGTGTAGCTGTTTGTGTGCCTTTACCTGCGCTATTCCTTCAGCCCCCTCTAAACAGCCATTCCTTTGAGAGGCAGGTGATTCTTACCACAGGAGTGGTGTTTTCCCCACATAGTAAGTAATATGTGTACCAAGTGAGAGTGAAACCAATCCAGTGGTTTAGGAGTAGATGGGAACCATTGTAGTATAACATTTTATTAAGGAAATAATTGCCTCAGATACTATGCTATGTGTAGGAACGAAAGACGTTATTCCTGCATAAGAACAGAAAACATTCTCATTGCAATCTCTCTAAATTTTATTATCTGTGTTGCTGAATGTAATATTAATGACTCTTTGTTCTTGCTCCGATAAGGACAAAAGGAACTTATTAATGTGAATATTATGGATTACAAGTCAATAGTAAAAGTTGTATTCAAGGAAGAAACAAACGAGTGCTCATCTTTGATAAATAATTAGGTGAGACTCGAACGTAAATATTGCTCTGCTTATTCTAGCATTAATGCTCGAAATGTCTTCCTCTTATTTCTAAACACGCCTGTACTCGTCGGATCATGGACTGTCGTATCCCTTCAAATGCACCCTGATGGATTCGAATGGTTTCACTGACTTCCATGACACGCCAGTGAAGAATATCTACATCAAGGTGGTCTGCTGCATAGTTGTTTAACGTGCCGCCAGAGATAATAAACCAAAGGTCTTTCAGACCATGCAACTGTCCTTCTGTACCTATCTGTCATTGTGGATACATAATGACGAAGTAAATGGTAGGGTTACCGGTAGTACTGGTAGCACTAATAGAGAAAGACACACAAATGAATGTGTAAGTGACAAACTGGAAGACGACGACTTCTCTTCGTTTTTTTGTTTGTTTTGTATATAGTTAAAACTACACACATTGTTCAGTGTTAGTCTACTAAATATTTTATATTTCTGCAACATGTGAACTGAATTTTATAAGTAATAAAAATTAGTTGATCGTGTAACTTCTGTGATGTTAAGTAACCAAAGCTACTACTTTTGATGTAAGTACAGCTTACGCGCACAAGCATAAAAATGTACATAATTACTGTTTTTACTTTACACTCAGTAGAACATTCATCATGATCAGAAGCAAGAGTTTCCTGTTATTACTGATAAATAAGAAAGTTGTTTATGAATAACAGAAACATGTTTTATAGAAGTTCGATGAAGCATTAAAGCAACGTTTTATACATTTTTTGTGGTTGTTTATTTATTTTAGCTTCTCGTTATGGAATTTGAGTTTTAGAGCACTATATGTTATATCTGTTTTGTTTTCTATATTTTAGCTTCAAAATCCCTCTGTCTCACGTTACAAATCGACATTTTACGAATAAAACCAGAATTAAACATTGACAATTTCGATTTTACTGTTTGCAGGAGGATAACTAGGTAGAATAAAAACGTTCCGTAAGCTACGGGCTCATTAAATATCTTCACTCAGTTTCTAGACGGTTCACTGCATCGAGTTTCTTGTGGGATCTAGTAAGACACTGATCGCATTCGTAAAGAAAGCGATCGTTATGAATTACATCCGATGGTATACAACAATTTAACGTATACGTAATGCGGGTACAACCTCAACTGTCGAAGCTCTTATGAAAACCACCGTAGTCTACGCTTACGCGAAAGCGTTACGGAGACTCCAGTGGGAGACTCGCAGGAGAGACGCTCAGTAGCTCGGTATGGGCTTTTGTTGAAGTTTTAAGAACATACCTTCACCGAGGACTGAACCAGTATATTGCTCCGTCCTACGTATATCTTGCGAAGAGACCATGAGGATAAAATCACAGAGGCATACCGACAATCTTTCTTTCCTCGAACAATACGAGACTGGAATAGAAGGGAGAACCGATTGAGGTACTTAAAGTACCCTCCGCCACACACACCTTCAGGTGGCTTGCGGAGTATGGATGTAAATGTAGATGTAGATGGCCTACGGTATTTTTAGAACTCTAAGCATATGCTATTTAAAATTAAAGTCTTCTGGATAATGACGTACTGTCGAAAGTTACTGTAGAAGAATAAAAAAGTTTAGCAGCATTATGGTGGATATAACTCAAAATATCTTTTACAAAATCCGTACAATACAAATTACAGAAGAATTCCGCTGCAGACTATCTACATCTACATCATATTCCGCAAGTCAGCTAATGGTGTGTGGCAGAGGGTACTTTCGGTACCACTATCTGATCCTTCCAACCCTGTTCCATGAAGCACAACGCCTCTCTTGTAACGTCTGCCAGTGGAGTTTGTTAGCATCTCCGTACCTCTCTCGTGAACTAAACGATCCCGTGACGAAACGCGCCGCTCTTCGTTGGATCTTCTCTATCTCTTCTATCAGTCCTATCTGATAGGAATCCCAGATAAATGAACAATATTCAAGAACCGGGCGAACAAGCACCTTATAAGTCACTTCTTTCGTGGATGAGTTACATATCCCTAATATTCTTCCGATGAATCTGAGTCTGGTGTCTGCTTTTTCCACTATACATTTTATGTGGTCATTCCACTTAAGGTCGCTCTGGATTGTTAAGCCTAGGTATTTTACGGCAGACGCTGTCTCCAGCTGTTTGTCATCAATAGCGTAGCTGTACAGTAGTAGATTTCTTTTCTTGTTATGCACAATATGTTGCATTCAGGGTCAATTGCCAGAGCCTGCACCATTCATCAATTCTCTGCAGGTCGTTCTGCAAATAATTACTATCTTCTGGCGTTGCTACTTTGGTATAGACAACTGCGTCATCTGCGAATAGTGTGAAAGAGCATCCGACGCTTTCTACTATATCATTTATACATATTCTAAACAGCAACGGTCCTATCACACTTCCCTGTGGTACTCCGGATATTACCTTCACTTCTGTCGCTTTTGTTCCGTTAAGAACGACGTGTTGAGTTCTATGTGCACAAAAGTCTTGAATCCAATCGCAAGTCTGCTCCAATGCTCCGTAAGCTCGTATTTTTTCCATTAAACGGCAATACCATTATGATGAAGACACGCTTTACGTAAAAACTGAACAACTTATGTCTCGCTCTCGGTACTCGTGTATAGTTTAGTTTGTGGAAGTTGCTGATGGGATTTCGACGTGCGCGACGTACAACAAGGAGCTCCTTATTGAAGCTCCTCCCCGTCACGGCGGCTACGCTGAACGTGCGCGCGGCGTTGCGGTCTACGCAGCTTGCACCACGTCCGCGTATAAACTGCTCCTTCTGCTCCCCCTTCCTCCCTTTTTTGTTGCTGCAAGCACTTGTTCCGAGGAGCACTTTAATCCGACATTGGCCGCAAGAGGAATGTTTACTGACTGCGGCACACATTATCTCGCTGAAGGTACGAGAGAGCCAGCCGGTCCGTCTAGCAATGTCAGAAGCAAGGCCGCTGGAGAGCTATCTCTTCAACTGCGGGTACGTTTGTTTCCGGCACACTGCGCTAGTGTTTGACAGTCGTACCTTCAACTGCCTGCCGCTTCTTAGCTTTTTAGTCGTGCAGCTGTACTCACAACTACTCGCAACATCCAAGTTTATGTATGTATGTTATATTGTAATTTTAATTGTATTTTATGGTTTTATAGAAAGGATTAGCATTTATTCTTGGTTTTCAAATGATGTATTGAAATATCTGTTTCAACTCCCTTTGTTTGTGTTTTGTCGCGTGGTAGTATGTTGGTAAAGAGCTGTGGCAGATTTCTTGTTGGTGTCCTTGAGTCCGTTGAAAGTCGCCGTGTTTATTTGCAGATTCGTTCGCCAATCTCCCTAGCATGTCTCCAACTCCACGTCGACGTAGTGTAGCTGATATTACTTAATCATAGTTTTTGCTGAGCCTAGCTCTACGTATGCTGCAGACATGATATGTTCATCATTTTAAAAATATTTAAGTCTGAAATGGTAAAAGGTATAACGACTTTGTCAGAGTTCTTTCCGCAAACTCCGCTAAAACCAATGTGCCACCTTTTACTGTACGAGAACTGGCCGCAGCACATGTGCCGGTCGGAATCAGCCTCCCTAGTATCGGTCGGGCGTGAGACACCCTGTATATTCCTGTCTGTAAATTCTGAGCCAGTAATGAAGGAAAATACTTAACTGCTGCGGTTCTTGTGTATACAGTATACGGCGCAGTGATAAAATTCCAAATCCCTTCCGAAATACTGACAGAACCAAATCTACCTCTTTACCTTCTTCCATGACAAAAAAAAACCTAAAAAGCTTGTCTGAGGCAATACGTGTTCACACGTGTCAGACGTCGCAAATACATTCAGATTTTTATTACTTTCGACAGTAGGTTATGTTCTGGAATCTTGCCACCGTCTGACATTAAAGATTTTAGTCTGTGATTTTACAATTCTCGTTTCATTCTGTCTCAAAAATTTGTCATCATTTCCTTATTTTAGGGACGTCTCAAGGACCATTTTCATTTGAAAGGAGAAATTTGCTGTATCATATTTCTGAGACAATTATGAAATATCTGTCTTCCGAATTTACTTGTTGCTAAGGACATGGTAGTCGTCTCCTTAGTCATCGTTTCTGTGAAACTCACGATCACGTATCTGGCTCTTAATACAATCACACGAAAAAATAGTGTATACCTGTGTTCACTTTCTGTTGCATATAATTTTACACTCATTACTTTGGTTGATTGATTAGTTGGAAAGTATTTAATATAATACTGTTAATTTAAAGTGTTTTAACGTTACTAGCACTGTTCTCGACCCACATACCCGTCTTCAACATCTAAGGCTATGACATTCGATAAATATTGTAAATTTAAGATCTTAAAAAGACCTATTGTGAGCAATTTGTAATAAATTTCGTTCAGAAAATATGCAAATTTCATAATTCAGCTCCTCCTTTCTGTTTGCAGTTTCATGGAGAACCTTCAATATTCCATTGATTATAAAGTAGTTCTGTGTGCTTTATAAAGTACCATACGTCAATTTTATGCCTCACTAGCTGTGTTGACAGGGATTTTTAGCATGTGCCACACAACGTTTGGCACGATACACTTCGTTTGTTAGGCATTTAGTTTTTCATTAATTTTCTTAGTTGCTACATTTGAATGCAGAAATTTGAAATAAATCTACAAAGAAATTTCATAGTTTCTTGGTAACAACCTATCCCCTTTATATATTACATACATATATGTTTCAAGTCACATTATGAAATATTATGTAGACAGTGGTCTTCCTCTTGTCTCCAAGGTAAAATGTGCAAAAGTTCAACAAAATCAGAATAAAACTGTAGATTTGTTTACATTTCAAACAAACAAACGAATATTCTTACTGATATACTAGATAGATATCAAATCGATAAAACACTGAACGCGCGATTCTCTTGCGACGTGAGGTCTTCAACAAGACGCAGACGTATACAGATTGCATTGGTCGAAAATTGCGCTGTAACCTTTTTACAGCCGTGCACTTGCAATGCATCGACAGCCTTCGCTTTTATCGTCTTCACGTGCATCGTCTGTTACACTGCTTACCCTGCGTCCCGAATAAGTTTTGCTTCCAGAAAGTCTACCCTTACACGTCCTTTGATGCATAAAATTCTGCGCTTCCATGGCAGTGGCGACGTGCGAAGTAAAAGTCATGGGTCGGGTCGACATTCAGCGATTCCGTGCAGAACCAGTGAAGGAGACCTGGTGTGGAGAGACGTCGATTGTCAAGCAGCGTTAGTGTAACGCCTCACGTTCTCAGCTGCGCACTGACGGAAAAGGGGAGTAATATTCCAACATCCTATGTCAAAAAAATGGGGAATGCCTCGCTCTTGTGTGTTCACGGTGACGTCTGTCTAAAAGAGTCTATTTTAAGACAGATAATAGCCATAGTGCACCTATAGCTGACGAACTAAGACTATTGACACTGCGATCCACATAATGTGCAGTAGTGAATGTAAATATAAACCGAAAGCTTTCGTGGATACATTAATCTTTTAAACATCTGGGTTCTCTAGGTGGTCGACGGCTACTCTCAAGGGTTTGAGCATTTTTCGTTGTTGACAATGAATAAATTTAATGAATTTTTTGTCTATTATTTATCTATCCTTTGCAGACCAAAAACATACCATTACAGACAATGGCAGAAAATCAGAATCCACCGAAACCTTTGTGTCTACCATAAAATTACGTTTACATAAGTAACAAGTATTTCACACATTCTCTATCAATTACACTCGCTGCCCACCATCAGCTGAAGCAGCGTAACGTAGTGGCCCGTGAAGTCGATATTAGAGCGCAAAATTTGTTACTCGTAATTATGATAAAATAGTTCTTGAGTCCCTTTCTATTATAAAGCGTGTTTCGAAAATACCTTTACAAATTTCAAGGATAGCATCTTTACACCAAAACAAAAAATAAGTTCATATAAAAACAACTACTTACTAAAGAAATTTTACAGTTTACGTGATTGGAGCACATCAACACATGAACTCATAATAAATGCTCGAAATATCTTCCTCTTATTTCTAAAGATGCATGTACTCGTCGAATCATGGACTTTCGTACCCTTCCAAATACTCCCCGATGGTTTTGAATGTTTTCACTGGCTTCCACGTGAATGAAAAATTTCTGCATCCAGGTGGTCTGCTGCACAGGCCAAATTGTTTAACGCGCCACCAGAGATAATAATCCAAAGGACTAAGGTCGGGGGAACGTACAGATCATGGAACTGGTCCTTCTCTACCTATCTGTCATTGTAGATACCAGCCAGTGCATCTCAAGCACTGAGACTGAAATGTGCTATAGCTCCATCGTGCACGTGTTTGTTCTTATTTGCTGGGGCACACCTTCCACCAGATCTTGTAGGTGTTCTGAATAAAATCCCTGTAGACAACACCCATAATACGTGCTGGGAGAACGTGTGGCCCTACCAGACAGTCACTTACAATTCCAGTCCACACATTAATATTAAAGTGATGCTGATGTCTAACCCGTACTATAGCAGGAGCATTGCTGTCGGTCCGTATGCGTTGGTTGTTGAAATCTGTTGTTCCATTATTTCCAAAGATTGCGTCGTCTGTAAACAAAACTAAAGAGACACCAGACGGATTGGCGGTTTGTTCCACAAACGATCGCCAAAGTTCTCCAGTGGTGGGTGATCGGCAGGCGTAAGGCCCTGCACACATTGAGGATGATACGTGAGTTGGTCGTGAAGTATCCTCTATGTTGAACTTGGAGATGTACCACAAGCCAGGGCCACATGTCTTGCGCTGAACCTGGCTCTTCTTGGACAGCCCGTAGACCGTGGCTTTCTCGGTCAGGCGTACGAGCAACACGTGGCCTTCCCCGGTCAATAGTCTGTAGTGCTGTGGATCCTGTGCGGCAACGTGACCATACACAGCATCAAAGGTTGGATGACTCGGCTTTCTTCGGTCTGAAAACGCCGTATGATACAGCAGTACAGCCCCTCGTCTCCATTACTATTTGCTCGGCCGTATATTAAAAAAAAAAAAAAATGCCTGCCCATGAACTAATTTTTCTGCCATATTCAAACAGAGAACTTTGTTACCTTGCTACCTGTAGTACTCAACAGAAGACGTCGAAGACAAACGAATGACGAATATAAGTGTCTCCCTGAGAACACAACGCAATCTAAGATACAATGGCTAAAACGGGTGCATAGATAAGTGATGTTGTTGGGTTGTACCTGGAAAGCCGTTGAATGTAAACTATCGTTAATAGCTTGAATTATTTTCGGACAGATGTTTATATGAACTTTTTTGGTTTGGTGTAGTGAACAGGTCCCCAAAATTTTGTAAACGTATTTTTGAAACACCATGCATATAGTGCTAATCCAGATCGAAGTTTAATTTTCTCTGTAAGTTAATGGTTCATAATACAAGGAGTCTCTTACTGTCTATCCGTTCCGTACACATGCAGATCATGTTAATAATATACTGACTCAATCGTATTGATACAAATGTGATAGAATAAAAACATTTTAAAAATATTCACAATATTATAAAAATAGAAATAAAATATCATATATATATATATACAACGATAAAATTTGATCTGAGGAATACGAATTTGGTATCAGATGTTGTCTAGGTTAATTGATATTAATTAAAATGTTATGTTTGACAAACTGACTGTACTGAGATTTTTGACGCTCCAGTGCTTTATTCACGTCAAATTTGATGGGATTTCTCATGGAAGCTTTGAACTACGTAACCTACTGCTTCACTGGCTATAAAAAGTTGTTGTGACTGTAAATACATCTTAGCAGCGTTAGGCATAATTTCTAGAAACGGGAACTAAAAACCAAAACTTGAATCACGTAACTAACTGAGTAGATATGTATAAGGTGGGGTATGTGAAAAGAGGCAGGAAATATCAAATTATTATATGTTGTAGTCAAAAGGGAATGCTACATAGGAACAGTTTAGGTTAAATAATTAGAAGCTTTGTCATAATTAATCTGTCAGATAACGTATTCGTAACGATCTTTGAATATCGAGAGCGACGAATTCATGAGAATTATATCACAGTCACATTTTTGTTCTGAAATATGTTAATGCTAGTGCAATAACGAAATCCTGTAGAACTGCAATAAAAATTTAATGGAAGTGAATTTGCTTCCTCAGACTTAACTGTTCAAAAATGGTTCAAATGGCTCTGAGCAATATGGGACTCAACTGCTGTGGTCATTAGTCCCCTAGAACTTAGAACTACTTAAACCTAACTAACCTAAGGACATCACACACATCAATGCCCGAGGCAGGATTCGAACCTGCGACCGTAGCAGTCCCACAGTTCTGGACTGCGCGCCTAGAACCGCGAGACCGCCGCGGCCGGCAGACGTAACTGTAGCAAGCTGTGCTGTTATACAGGTTGTTACAAAAAGGTACGGCCAAACCTTCAGGAAACATTCCTCACACACAAAGAAAGAAAATATGTTATGTGGACATGTGTCAGGAAACGCTTACTTTCCATGTTAGAGCTCATTTTATTACTTCTCTTCAAATCACATTAATCAAGGAATGGAAACACACAGCAACAGAACGTACCAGCGTGACTTGAAACACTTTGTTACAGGAAATATTCAAAATGTCCTCCGTTAGCGAGGATATATGCATCCACCCTCCGTCGCATGGAATCCCTGATGCGCTGATGTAGCTTTCAAATGCCCCCATAAATGAAAGTCAAGAGGGTTGAGGTCAGGAGAGCGTGGAGGCCATGGAATTGGTCCGCCTCTACCAATCCATCGGCCACCGAATCTGTTGTTGAGAAGCGTACGAACACGTCGACTGAAATGTGCAGGAGCTCCATCGTGCGTGAACCAATGTTGTGTCGTACTTGTAAAGGCACATGTTCTAGCACCACAGGTAGAGTATCCCGTATGAAATCATGATAACGTGCTCCATTGAGCCTAGGTGGAAGAACACGGGGCCCAATCAAGACATCACCAACCATGCCTGCCCAAACTTTCACAGAAAATCTGTGATGATGATGTGATTGCACAATTGCGTGTGGATTCTCGTCAGCCCACACATGATGATTGTGAACATTTACAACTTGATCACGTTGGAATGAAGCCTCATCCGTGAAGAGAACATTTGCACTGAAATGAGGATTGACACATCGTTGGATGAACCATTCGCAGAAGTGTACCCGTGGAGGCCAATCAGCTGCTGATAGTGCCTGCACATGCTGCACATGGTACGGAAACAACTAGTTCTTCCGTAGCTCTCTCCATACAGTTACGTGGTCAACGTTACCTTGTACAGCAGCAACTTCTCTGACGCTTACATTAGTGTTATCGTCAACTGCACCTGTCGGAACACCTTCGTTCTGGAAATCTGTCTCCATACAAACGTACCGCGCCACGGCTATTGCCCCGTGCAAATCCATACATGAAATGGGCATCTGCCAACTCCGCATTTGCAAACATTGCACTGAGTGCAAAACCACGTTCGTGATGAACACTAACCTGTTGATGCTAAGTACTGATGTGCAGGTTCGAATCCTGCCTCGGGCATGGATGTGTGTGGCGTCCTTAGGTTAGTTAGGTTTAAGTAGTTCTAAGTTCTAGGGGACTGATGACCTCAGATGTTAAGTCCCATAGCCATAGTGCTCAGAGCCATTTGAACCATTTTTGAAATTCCGCCACTTGACATCACGAAAAGGGAACATCACTTTGACGCGAATTTTAGTCGTTAAAACATCTCCGTTCAGTTGTTGTTGCTGTTGTTCCGTCCAGCCAACATGGAACATAACCTGGCGTCTTTCTTCCTTCAACTGTTCCAGTCCGTGATATCTCTCTTCCACTACATAAATACGACGGGCATTCAATAAGTGATGAAACACTTTTTTTCTGAAGGCAGGTTGGTCTTACTGAGGATTCCAATACACTATATTATTCCCAAGCTTGTGGCTAGAAAAACCTATTCTTAACGTAATCTCCGTTCTCTGCGACAGCTTTACCGAGCGAGGTGGCACAGTGGTTAGCACACTGGATTCGCATTCGGGAGGACGACGGTTCAATCCCGCGTCCAGCCATCCTGATTTAGGTTTTCCGTGATTTCCCCAAATCGTTTCGGGCAAATGCCGGGATGGTTCATTTGAAAGGGCACGGTCGATTTCCTTCCCAATCCTTCCCTAATCCGAGCTTGAGCTCCGTCTCTAATGACCTCGTTGTCGACGGGACGTTAAACACTAACCACCACCACCACCACCACCATTTGCGACAGCTTTATGCCACCTTACTGGAAGGCCTGTATCCCTGTATGGTACCACTCTATTGCTCGACGTCGGAGCCAACTTCTTGCTGCATCATTCACTTCCCTATCATCACGTACAGCTTCCCGCGGAGTGCCTATTTCATTGGGCTAAACAGATGGGAATCAGAACGTGCGAGATCTAGCCTTTAGGATGGATGAGGAAGATATGTGTGAGCACCACCAACGGAGACGTCTAATTGTGCAGCGAGGTGTTCGATTGTGATCCAGCGACCTCCTCTGATGAGTGCTTCCGCACGTACCAACATTTCAGGAGTCACAGCTGTGTACTGCCGGTGGGCACGCGGAAGATCAGACAGTTTTGCGCGACCTTATAGCGATGATGACAGACGCTTCGCCCAACGACTCGCCGTGCTTTTGTTCACTGCCAGGTCTCCGCAGACATTCGGCAAGCTCTGGTTTCCGCCAAAAGAAACTCAATGACAGCACTCTGCTCCGTTACAGATGCCACTTGAAGGCTACGTACAGCGCCGCCACCTGTCGAATCTTCATGAAACGTTAGGGACGAAAGTCCCACGATGTCCCACAGCAAATTCCACATATTCTCAACCGAAATTTCCCGAGAAAAAATGAGTTGCAGTACTTATGGAACGGCCAGTTATCCTGATTTAGGGTTTTCGTGATTCCCCTAATTCGCTTCGGGCAAATACCGGGATGGTTCCTTTGAAAGGACACATCCGACTTTCTTCCCCATCCTTCCCTTATCCGACGGAACCGAAGACCTTGTTGTTTGGTCCCTCCCCCAAAACAATCAACCAACGAACCAGCATATTGAACGCTCATCGTATATTTCCTCTAGGAGAAGCATTTTACAAGAAATTTAACAAACACTATTTCATATACCATGGTACATTTATGTTAAACAGAAATATTTACAAAATTTTGCGTGACATTGGGTTACATGTACAAACGAAGCAAAGACAGATCACACTAACCAAAAATTCACTACAGCATGAGAAACAATGCCGTGATTAGGTTTCGAGGATAACGCGCTGCTGACCGACCGCTCAGTCATCCCTTGCCAAAGATGTTACTGTATCGATTGTGGCAGGTCTGTTGTCTGTTAGTCTCCACTGTCCCAAATCGGAGGCGCTGATCGCCTTTAGAGTGGCTCCTGAGCGAGACGCTCTCTGCTCCAGTCCTCCCACAAACTTCCGCAAACCTATGCTCTTCTACGCGGCAATCTGACACACTGACGGCTCTGCTAACGTTCACATTGAGGTCAGCAGGATACATCGTTATTAGATCGTCGAAGACTCTGCAATCTTCCTCAGCAGATACTGAGATATACCGTGTTGTGATGACGACGAAGGTGACATGGTAGTATTTGTACCGCAACACATTCACAGGATAAATATCAATACTTCTGCGTAAACGTACCTGAAGCAATAATCATGGTAGAAGTGGGAGGGAGGAGGCGGGAGAAGAATGGGACGGATGCTCCGTCAGTCTTTCTCCTTATTCTTTCCCTTTCTTCTTTCCTTTCTTTTATTTTTATACTGCTCGTTCTATCTCTTCATTTCCACATCTTGTATGTTTCATCTTATTCGTGTTACTTCTTCTATTTCTTCTCCATTACTTACGGTGTAATGATCTGACTGAATCATACTACTAAAGTGAGTGACATCTGCAGCTTGATCCCTTGGTTGCTGCGGAGAACGGCTGCATGTAATAGCTCGTTCACATTTTGCACTCACGTACACCATGCCATCACGACCAAACAGATGTTTAATAACCGTGATAACCGTGATGTAAAGTAATGAGTGATACTACGGTATAAAAATATATCAATAACTTTTGACTTTAAGGGTTGTTTGATGCATCTGAAAACAAAAGTAAGTAAAATACTAGATACAGATATATAGGTCTTGAGTTCGATGCTTGGTCGGTGGTAGGATTTTTTATCTGCTATCGCTTATTTTAGCCCTGGTAATATTAAAGCAGAAAATGCCCGGTGGATGTCAATCTGTAGGTACCCCTGTCCGATGGGTAAATCAGTTCAGAGGTCGGAGGATGACAACGGCACACTAATGTCTAGTAAGGCATTTTTCGAAATATATTTGCTGAATTGCGAATTCTCCCGGCATCCGCTATATTGGGTATAGCTATACTACCCGCCGATGACATGTGAAAATTTCATATATGAAATCTTCACGGGTTGTCAGCCGAGTAGCGTCGTCAACTCGTAGCAACGTTTCGATGGAATGTGTCTCCATCATCTTCAGGCGATGAAATTCGCCTAGAAAGCCTGCACTCACATGTGAAAATTTGTGCCTGACCGGAAATTTAACTGTGATTTTACGCTTATCGCGGGCGGTCGCCTTGCCATTAGGCTAACCAAACACGCTTGCCGGACTCATCCAAACTTCCATATGTCACGTTGCCTACACCCTCACGGCATAGTTTATGCGTCACCGATGGGCAATAGATGCAAATACAGCGGATGCTGGAAGAATTCGAAAATCAGCGAATATATTTCGAAAAATATTTAGACAGCTGCAGAACTGTCAAATAAAAATATGTATCACAAGCCTTAGACAGGGCATGCGGTGGTGGTGGTGGTGATGATGATGATGATGGTGATGATCATACTCTTGATTCCTCATAATTTCATTCTTCCTGATGCGGGAATAAAACTAAAAGTTGCTAGCACTAAGGGATGAACAGATTAGAAAACGTCATAAGGATGTAGGCGGCGTGACTTGAAAGTTTTGGTCGTTCCGGTGAGCATGCTCAGATAGCCTAATGATAAAGCGAGCTCTCTCGATAAGCGGGGAATCCGGATTCGTGTTCCAGTCTGGTCCAAATTTTCCTATATCACCGATGGGTAGTGTAGATATACTCAGTGCAGCGGATACCCGAAGAATTCGCCACTCAGCGAATATCTTTCGAAAAATATTTGGATAGCTGTAGGGTAGTTAAATTAAAAAAAATGTAGTAAAGCATTGTTCTAACCAAACATCTCTAGCGGTTCTGTGCGCTCAGTCCGGAACCGCGCGACTGCTACGGTCGCAGGTTCGAATCCTGCCTCGGGCATGGATGTGTGTGATGTCCTTAGGTTAGTTAGGTTTAAGTAGTTCTAAGTTCTAGGGGACTGATGACCACAGATGTTAAGTCCCATAGTACTCGGAGCCATTTTTTTAAACCAAACATCGGGCTTATTACAGCTTGATCTCGGCAATATAGTTCGTCCATTAGAGATCTTGCTTCTGCAATTTTGAATCGCTCTCCTAAGAACTGAAATTTCTAATTACGGTTGGATGGCATCATAGACAATTCCGGGAACGCAGGGCCAACCCACACAGCGTGTGCTGTGCGTCAGAAGTAACGATAGGTAACCAATAAGGAACTGAACACCACCGACATCCCGGACCCTTTTCACAATTAGGTAAACCTCACTGTCCTTCTTTACCAATTTTAAGATACTTAATGAAAAAATAATGGGCAGTATTAATTTTTGAACATAGTCTGTCGCCTTCATAGCTTATATGGTCTTTCTCTAACCATTCTTAAGCAAATTATCTTTCATTAGTCTTGAAAGAGCTTTTGCCGTTTCAGCTGTGGTGCCTTATAGAGAACGGAGGAACATCATATTGACACGAGATGTTAAGAAAGCTTATTTGGGAACTGCAGTCTTGACTCTCGTAATATAACATTCGCCATAGGCCAACTTTTATGATTTATTTATGCCAAAATGCGTTTAGGGCTTTCGCTCATCTTCAGTTGGCGTAATGACGTTATATCTTCAGTACAAGGTTTTTATCGGCTGTATTTTGAATTTCGCCCTGTGGAAAATAATAATTCGTTCAATTGCCGTGTTTTCCGAGTTGTATATTTAAGTTTAATTATTGGTGGGTTCTGTTCTCTAACTTGTGGATCCTCACAACTCGGGAAACACTGTAGTTATTATAATTAATATTTTCAACTGGACAGCTGTAGAGTTCAAAGTTCAGAAGATAAAAACGTTGCATTGACGAAGACATGAATGTATTACAGACATCGAAGATTGATGAAAAGAATAAACGCGTGATGGCATAAATAATGCTGTACAAAAAAATGTTTCACACAGTCTTGGATGATGGACAACAGCAGCCATCTTGAATAATAGCCGCTAGGTTGCTCTTGTAAATAATTTATTTAATGACACCCGATGACGTGGCTAATAGGCTACGAAACCGGTTGTTAAATAAATTATTTACAAGAGCAACCAAACGTTATTAATCAAGATGTACACAAAATGTCTGGTTACTGTATTTCTTGAGGTAATCCAATTTAGAGCTCAGCTACCATTAATTAAGAGTATTTATCATTCGAAAAATATCTTTATATCTTTATAATGTTGCCTAGTATGGCTAAGCGAACAGGAGGAACTACACTAAGACAGTATTTCTTGACTGATGAAGATTAAATTTTAAGCTTCCAATTAGAAACAAACATTTTATAAGGAAGAAATCGAAGTAGAACTTAGCTAATTTATTTCACAGTGAAATTATACAACTGAGTTTCTCTCTTTCGCGATTAATAATCAGAACTATGCTGTTAGCATGAAACATATTAGTGTTTCTAACAGCGTACAAAGTCATTCTAAGACATTCATCCCTAATGGTAGAAATACTCGATTTTCTCATAAGAGCTTTGATAGCCTCTCTGTAACGTGTTCCTACTATCTTCCTTACATAACGATACCTTCGAGGCAATAGTCCGCAGGTAAAGCTGTATTTTAAACAGCCAAAGCAACAAAAGCATTCCAAAAACTAATCACAAAAGTTATTATCCCTCTTCATATATTTCATGATACTTTCTTTTGGCAACGAGTAGGGCTGTGTACGACATCAGCCTGCTATTTAATTAGAAGTAAACATAATTTCAGTTCAGCGTTGTCTATGAATTCGTTGCACGCGGAACGCAACAGTTGCACGACCGACGGCAGGCGGGTGGTATTGGTAATATAGTCCCCCTAGCGTGTGTACTCCGCGCTAGATAAACATCGAAACAAATTAAATTTTAGTGTGAGTACTGGTACAATATTGGCGGACATTATTTATTAAAACGGCCAATGTACTTCAGCAGATACATACCACAAGAATAAAAAATAGTAGTTGCCGATTTGACAAATATGTGAGCATCGAAGTTGATTATATTTTAAAATGAATTACTACAGCAATAAACGTTTATGACCGATGTTGCAGTTGTTTCCGTTTTATGCCCAACAGGAACGCAATTTGTTGTATGTATTTATTTAGCAGTACGGGATCGCAAAATTTATTCAGATATCATCGGTGTCGGATTATAAACAATCCCTTCTCAGATTTACTCTTGTTCCATTCCAGATCATCATTTCCTTTGACGTTTAAAGACCGACCGTTTCCTAAACGAACAAGTTTCATTATAACGAGGGCGGGTGAATAGATGACTGGTTTGTAATCCAAAACAGGTAATAATTGTATAAACTTTGTGATGCTATATTTCTAGATAGAAAATTGTTACTGACATTGTAGTAGCGGTTCTCCTTAAGTCATGAAAAGATTAACTTTCGTAATTTATTGATGTTAAAGACATGGACGAAAGGAATGTTTGTCTCAGCGTTGGCCTATAACATCTCTTCGACGTTAAGCTCTTTAGAAACAGATCACAGACTCAGCCGAGGAAATACAGATAAAGCAATGGCCATATTCTCGTTTGAGCAATCATGGCGGTACTCGACATGGGCGATTTAGGAAACCGTCACAAATAGATTGGGTCCGAGTACGGTGCAGCTCATTTATCTGTGGATAACATTAAACCATAGAACGAAATCAAAAATCTGAGTAATGTTAAATGAGTGACTTCGAAAAATTAGTGTTTCCAAATACGTCACGCTACCTCGTTGTTGTCGTTCGGCTTATGGAAGCCATAAATATTGACACCACAAATTGCAAGGCGGCTTGTAGCTATATCTCTTTCAAATGAATTGCAGTTATGGTCGATCGTATTTCTGCAGTGTCGATGGGCAATGGATGTTGCAATCAATCGCTCAGCAGTTGCGCGTATTGAAAGCCCTCGTGGTGACAACGTCCGTGTGAAAGCCGGTGTACGCTGACATACGGCAAATATTTGTCCCAATGTGGAAGCCTGCTTCCCAAGCACGCTGAAGTTTGATAAACAAAGCAATGACAGCGTTCTCAATATTTGTCTGTGAATTCCATCTCTTCTAGCACACTGTCACGAAAACAATCTTTGGTACAGTGGGAATATTCACACAGGGTGAACATTAATAAAACTGGCAAACTGCAGGGAGGGCTCCTCACTGAAAACGGAGGAAAAGAGATCCTAAGAACATGTACCCGGAAATGCACGGTAGACGGCACTGACGGATGAAAGTTCCTCTGACCACTTGCCGAGTGTTCCTTATGTGTTATAGGCTGCGTGATTGAAGCAGCGTACTATAAGCAGAAGAATGGTCCGGTTTTCATATGGTGAACAAGCCGAGATGGTGTTTGTGTACGGGCAAGCAGACGGAAACGGTCGATAAACAGCACGGCTATACCGAAAAAGTACCCTCACGGACACCAGGCACATCACACAACATTTCAAGCCCTTTTTGGGAGTTTGTGTGATAATGATAATGATCATGATCATGTCTTCCAGACAGACAGACGTGCGGGTGAAGGAAGGCGGACTGTACGTTCACCAGATTTAGAGAAGCAGGTTCTGTCTCTCCGCTGTTTCCATCTGCTTGGCCATAGACGAACACCATCTCGGCTTCTTCCCGACGTGAATACCGAGCCATTCTGCTGCTTACAGTACCCTACGTCAATCACACAGCCTGCAGCACACGAGGAACACTCGACAAGTGGTTAGAGGAACTTTCATCCATCACCGACATCTACCGTGGCAGCGATGCATTTCCGGACACATGTTCATAGGACCTTTTTCCTCCAATTTTGTTTCTGATATCAGTCAGTAATAATCAATGTTAACTTTAGGTATGCACAAATACTATCAAAATCATCTGTTTGCCAGTTATTGCTGTCAGACGTAAATAGTTATACCTTTGTCTCTTAATTTCAACAAATGGTGAATAACATTGACTAAACTGCATCAAGTAAGAGCCAGCCACTTAGAGACTGAGTCCTCTTCGGTTTTCTTCACACTTCAGGATATGAAGGTTAGCGCCCGTTTATAAACTTCCTGAAAACGTACGATGCAATTCGAACAACTACTCAGCAAAATTGAGTTCGAAAATTTGAAGATTCCGAGAGCTGTTAAGTAGAAAATATGTCGAGCAACCTAACAACATTGCACGCAGTCGAGTACGTAGCTTTTTAGTCTCATAATCACGAGGACCCTAGTTTAATTCCCTCTAGACACAAATTTTATTTATTAGACTGCATAAGTCTTGTCAAACTGGAATCTTAGTTAAGAAATATCGACATAAATCACAATTTTAAGAGGAAAGTAACACGAAAAAACGATTGATGAAAAATAAATATTTGAAGTAATACCATATTTGCGTTCTTAATATTGGTATTTTAGCTGTCACTATAATTAAAAAGCTGTTTTAAATGCTATCTGATGTTTACCAATTTTGTACGAAATTTTAATCCGTTAGGAATCCTCGCGTTTCCAGACGATTACGAATTAAAACCAAATATGTTACTTTGATTGCAAAGTTATGATTCACTTCAATATTTATTAACTGATATGTTTATTTATTAATGAATATTTAATTCGGATATAAGTTAGAAAAAGACGTCGCTGTTACAATCCCGTCTACACGATGTCGCTGTTTAAAGTCATGTGAGATGCAGACTTTTTTTTTTAGATTGGACGAATAACACTTTCACATAATCACGTCACTTAACAGAAAAAACTCATTTGACAAACAATTATATACTTTTTCACATTACGTCACATTCACATTTCAGTCTTCAGTGTGGAATTCTGTAATAAATTGTACATAGGGTAATTTCTTAGGTGGCAGTTGTGTAGAATACACATTACAATTAGTTTGAAGAATAACGCGTATTCTCATAAATCTAAAGAAGTCATTTCCGAAGATTGTTTTGAACACCAAAGTCATGCCCTAGGCATGGTCCTGCTGGAGATGTTACGCTGTTGCCTGCATCAGACCTTTGAACTGACTCACACAGCCAGAGTGAATTCCGAACCACGGTGCAACTCGGCATTTTTCACTTCAACAAACACTGCCAGAAGCGAAAGAAGTAATAAGTGATAGATAAAAATCTTGGGATAGACCAGGAATCGGACACGAGACCTTTGTATTTGTAGCCGGCACTTTCCACTTTACCACAGTTCAGGTTCTCTTAAATCTGTTTCCATGCCGTTCTTTCTGAGTGGATGTCGCATGACATCTCTTTTATTCCATCGACGAGAACTTGACACAGCCCATTTTTTATTTCAAAAGGCTGACAGTCCCCTGACCTAATACACCGAGCTACCTTGCCCACTTGCCAACGAGCCACTGTACATAACTACGTAACACAACAAACTGCGACAAATTAATAATTATTATATTTCTCAAAATAAATGCTAATTTTTTTGGTTTTGGTGTTGCGTATCCGTGTGCAGCCAGAAATCTTCTTCGCTCCTGTGCCTTTTTGAGAATATTTAAAAATTCCCTCTAACCATTTCACGGCATTTTTCTTCTTGTACGGGAGAGGTTCCTCATCTGGGTGTCGAACGTTCGTCTGTGTTATCGCGTTGGGCGAAGTTCTTTGGACACTTGCTAAATTTTTTTCTAACGGAGACCCATACGTTGTCTGCATTAATGCATACAAACTGATGATCTTCGTTGCCAGTGAGATTGCATCTGCCATATGAATGGAGTGTAGTCTTGAGTCCGTAGGAATTTTTCTGTAGACAGCTTAATATTACTCTGCTCTTACGTTGGAGGGTAATAGCGAGTCGTGGATATTCTTCTAGATTTTGTGCTACTTAAAGTATTGATACTCTTGTTCTACGACATTCCTAATTTTATTCCTCGTAGGGGTTGTTGTACACATTTTTTTTACTTTAGCCATGTGTATGTCAGGAGTTCTCATTTTAATACGTGAGGGGCGATCGAAAAGTTTCCGTTCGAGGGTGTTACTGTAGCGTATATGCAAGTATATAATCACTGACATGTAGGGATTGTGTGGTAAATGCGGAAACGTGAACTTTGGCAATGTTTTTACCACATGCGCCCAAACAGAAAGAGCGTGCTGCTATTATTTTTTAGGCTGTCGAAGGACAAACACCGATAGACATGCGTCGGAGAAGCTAAAATATGTATGGGACAGCATGTCTGTCCAAAACCACCTCGCGACAAGGAGTTCTGCCGCTTCATGATAACCCACGTCCCCATATCGCAATTGTCGTAAGCCGAAGTCAACGCCAACTGAAGTGGGACAGCACCCGCAATATACAGTCCCGATCTTTCACCATACGCGTTCTCTCCTTCAAAGAGAAGCCTTAAAGGGTCGATGTTTCCTCTCGGACAAGTGCATCAGGCTGTTGCGGACTTCACGCAGCAGCACACGGTGTTTTACCAAACTGGTATATTCAACCTGGTGCGTCGGTGGGATAATTGCCTCAATGCTCACGGCGATTTCGCTGATCGGCGTAATGATTCTGCTCTGTATTGCCTTCGAACGGAAACTTTTTGATCTCTCCTTTTACTATAGTCGACGAGGAATTGTTTCAGATGTCAAAATTCATTTGGTAACTACGGTGAACATCTAATGGAGAGTCCACGGTTGCCGTCACTATTTCTAATAGAAATGGCGCTAAGTTAGGGGCCTTCTCCCACTGCCTGTACGTTTTATAGATATACAGCACTTGCGCTTTATTGTGCAAATCTATGAGGATTAAACCGCCATTGTCTGCCCCATTAACCTACAGCTTAATAGTACACGGAAAAGTAGAGAATTGCATCGCAATGTTTTAGGAATTTGATTCGCACGCACCTCACTTCAACCCTTATACCTTTCAAGAAAATCGAGAAGAGCCAGTCTGTGAGATCCCCTTGTTAGATCTGAATGCAAGGAAGACACATTGGGATCTAGCGTCTCACACAGCGCACTGTCGTTAGAGACGTTGCATGATCCCTGTCGAGGAAAGGGAAGGCAGTTGGCCTCGTCCTTTCTTAAGGTACTACTGTAGCGACCATGAGCAAACAGGGAACATTTACGGCAGGATGGCCGAGAGGGGATTCGAAGCTGCTCCTCACTAACATGTTTTAGTCAGTCTTCTAATTGGTTTGATGCTGTCCAATCTGACTTTCTCAACAGTTTCTTCCCTCTCGTAGTACCACGGAAGTTATTCCCTGACGTCTTAAAGGATACCTTCTTCTTGTCAGTGTTTTTCCATATATTTCTTTCCTCGCCGATTCTCCGGAGAACCTCCTCATTCCTTACCAAACTTTCGGCATTCGTCTGTAGCATTACATCTAAAATGCTTGGATTCTCTTCTTTTTCGGTTTTCCTACATTTCATGTTTCAATCGATACAATGCTGTGCTCTATAAGTACATTCTCAGGAACTTTTTCCTCAAATTAGGGCCTATGGTTGATACCAGTAGACTTCTGTTGACCAGGAATACCCTCTTTGCTAGTGCTGCTCTGCTTTAGATGTCCTCCTTGTTCCGCCCGTGAAGTGTTATTTTGCTGCCTAGGTAGCAGAATTCCTCTGCTTCATCTACTTCGTGATCACCAATCCTGATGTTATGTTTCTTGCTGTTCTCATTTCTGCTACTTCTTGTTACTTCTTGCTACTTTCGTCTTTCCTCGATTTACTCTCAACCCATATATTTACCCATTACACACTTCATTCCATTCAGCAGATCATGTAATTCTTCTTCACTTCCACTAAGACAGCAATGTCATCAACGATCTTATCACTAACATCCATTCACCTTGAATTTTAATTCCACTCTTGAACCTTTCTTTTATTTCTGTCATTGCGTCTTCGATGTACAGATTAAACAGTAGGGGCGAATGACTACATCCCTGTCTCACATCCTTTTTAATCCGGGCACTAGTTCATTGTCTTCCACTCTTATTATTCCCTTTTGGCTCTTTTTCATATTGTATGTTAGCCGACTTTCCCTATAGCTTACACCTACTTTTCTCAGATTTTCAGTCATCTCGCACCATGTTACATTGTCGAACGCTTTTTCCAGGTCGGCAGATCCTATGGACGCGTTTTGATTTTTCTTTAGCATTGCTTCAATTATCAGTCGCAAGGTCAGAATTGCCTCTCTGTAGCCTTTAACTTTCCTAAAGCCAAACTGATCGTCATCTAATACATTCCCAATTTTATTTTCCATTCTTCTGCATGTATTCTCGTCAGCAACTGGGATTCATGAGCTGTTGGATTGATTGTACGATAATTCTCGCACTTGTCGGCTCTTGCTATCTTCGGAAATGTATGGATAATATGTTCCGACAGCTTGATGATATATCTCCAGTGTCATACATTCTACATACCAACGCGGATAGTCTCTCTTTTTGCCATTCTTCCCAGTAGTTGTAGACATTCCAGTGGAATGGTATCCATCCCGTCTGCCTTATTTGATCTTAAGTCTTCTAAAACTATGTTAAATTATGATTCTAATACTGGATCCCATATCTGTTCTATATTGACCCCTGTTTCTTCTTTTATCACGTCAACAGATACGTCTTCACCATTATAAAGCCCTCAATGAACTCATTCCACCCATCCGCTCTCTCCTCTGCATGTAACAGTGGAATTCCTATTGCACTCTTAATGGTACCACGCTTGCTTTTACTTTTACCAAAGGTTGTTTTGATTTTCCTATAAGCTTATTCTGTCTTTCCGACGATTATTTCTTTTTGAATTTCTTCACATTTTTCATGCACCTGTTTCGCCTTAGCTTCTCTGCACTTCCTATTTGTTTCATTAATCAGCGACTTGTATTTCCGTATTCCTGAATTTCCCTAAAAAATTTTGTTCCTCCTTCTTTCATCGATCAACTGAAGCATTTCTTCTGTTACCCAGGGTTTCTTCGCAGTTACCTTCTTTGTACTTATGTTTTTCTTTCCAACTTCTGTGATCGTCTTTTCTACAGATGCTCACTCCTCTTCAACTGATCTGCTTACTGAGCTATTCGTTATCGTAGTATATATAGCATCAGGGAAGTTAAAGAGTAACTCGTCATTCCTTCTAGTTCCGTATCCCACTCCTTTGCGTATTGATTCTTCCTGATTTCGCTGGCTCTCTTTGCTTTGTTATTGCTCGCGTAACAACTAATATATGAGATAAAATATGTTGCTACGAAAAGAGCCCCGAAATACTTTTTAAGGATACTGTGCTGTGACTTTCTTTGGATCATTAATTTTCAACAAAACAAATTATATTATGTTCTTATTATTCTGGATCTGGCTTTCTATTAAGGGAACTTTTTTTTTCGTTACTATAACTCGCCATATAGTTCAACATATCTTCCTCCTTTACAGTTATTGAAAAAGTTACTGAAAATTATTTCGTTATCAATACTAATGTTACAGTACGCAATGTTTGTTCAACATAAAAATTTTGCAATGGATTGTTGTTAACAGTAAAACACCAATAAGTACCACGACTAACACGAGAACATGAGACTATTATCAGAGAAAATTGTTTGCCAGATCAGAACTATGCACAGCAAGATTTCTTTTATGTTATGAAGGTAAATTATCTTTTTGCACTGTTAATAATATATAATCGGCAGCCCGCGTCCACCTGTAAAACAAATCATAAAATCTGCTGCTCTGCCCTGCAATTCCGAAAGCTGAAAGAAATAATTTTACTTCACTATTACCTGCCCGCTTCTTTGCCGTATGATTGGTTTCATTTAATGCAGTTTGAATGCGCCATGGCAGCGGCTCGTTCGATCGTAGCGCAGCTCTGCACCACGAATAATATTTAAATAGCTGAAAATGTCTTAAAAGGACTGGATAAAATACCAGGCAAGCTTATTACAAATCATAGTGCAAGTTTTCACTAAGTAACTCTATTCAAAACATTTAAACAGATTAAATTATTACACACCTTTACAAACCAGTACTTAATGGCGTACGTCTCTCAGTCTTGACAAAAGAATGCTACGCAAGCGTACAATATAACGTCACAGGCTCTTCCTACTCACGTAACTCCAAGAAGACGACAGAGAAATTAATGTTCGATCACTACTATTTATACCTGTTGTGACATATTCTCATCTTTGTTTGACATTTAATAAGTATCGTCTGTGGCGGTTTCAGTACTCGCCGACACAGATATTAACTTTAAAAAAATCGGTACATAAATCTATGTAAGAACAAAACATGACACATAATGCATTCTCTTTATTACATCAAGTTCACACAATCGTTGTACACGTAATCACAGCCGGCCGCGGTGGTCTGCTACGGTCGCAGGTTCGAATCCTGCCTCGGGCATGGATGTGTGTCCTGACCTTAGGTTAGTCTAGAGGACTGATGACCACAGATGTTAAGTCCCATATTGCTCACAGCCATTTGAACCATTTTTGAACGCAATTACAATCATCCAGTTCAATTATTGTTTTCTCCTTTTTTATCACATATAATATGTGTTTTGCTAAGAGACGTTACACTGACTAGTCTCTTAAACTTCAGCCTACTCTTCATCACTACTAAATTGTGATCCGAGTCTATATCTGTTCCTGGGTAAGCCTTACAATGCAGTATCTGATTTCTGAATCTCTGCCTGACCAAGATTAAAGAATGTAACTGCTTTTCGTATCGCCCGGCCTTTTCCAACGATACCTCCTCCTCTTGTGAATCTTGTACACAGTATTCGCTATTACTAGCTGAAATTTATTGCAGAATTCAAATAGTCTTTCTCCTCTCTCATTCCTACTACCAAACCCATATTCTCCAGTAACCCTTTCTTCTACTCCTTCCCCTACAACCGCATTCCAATCTCCCAAGTCTATTAGATTTTCATCGCCCTTTCCGTACTGCATTACCTGTTCAATACCATCATACACTTTCTCATACTTCCACTATCAGTCTTCATCCTCCACTTGCGACTTCGGCATATATACCTGAACTATCGTTGTCGGTGTTGGTTTGCCGTCGATTCTGATGAGAACAACCCTATCACAAAACTGTTCCCTCACTCACTCTGTACACTATCTTCCCATTCACAACGAATCCTACTCCCGTTATACCATTTCCTGCTGCTGTTGATATTTCCCTACACTCATCTGCCCAGAAATCCTTGTCTTCTATACATTTCACTTCACTGACCTCCACTCTATCTAGATTTCACTTTTCAGATTTTCTAGCTTCCCTACCACTTTCAAAGTTCTAACATTCCACCCCCCGACACAGAGAACGTTACCCTTTCGTTGGTTATTCAACCTCTTTCCCGGTCACATCCCCCTTTGCAGTCCCTTTCCGGAGATCCGAGTGGAGGACTCAACCTGAACCTTTTCCAAATGGAGAGATCATCATGACACTTTTTCAATTATAGGTCACAAGTCCTGTGAATACAGTACATGCCTTCTGCATCCTCATACCGTGGATGATTACTGATTCTTGTGCCTTCCAGGGGCACTTTACCTCTCCCCTCCCCCTCACTGAACGCCTGTCTCCACTCCTTCGCCCCTTTTTAAAAGACTATTGGTAGAAAAAGGGTGACTTCTTTTGCCGAAAGTCTTCAAACACCATTGGTGATGATTTTTATTCAAAATATAAGCTGCGGCGTAGGTCGAACAGCGACTGAGGACATATTGATTAGCAATCAATCTTTCCTTGGGTATACGAATGCATAGATCTCTGAAATTATTAATCTGTTCTCATCGAATTACCCAGTTTACTACACCACATCTTTTTAATAATTTTACTTTTATTATTACTATCTTTCCTTGGGTATATGAAAGCATAGATCTCTGCAATCGTTAATCTGTTCTCAGTCTGCGTTATAGCTCCGCAAACTTTCCCGTCTTATGTTCACAGACTGTCAAACCATCAAGAACAGTACAATTTGTAAAAAAAAGCGAATACATGCGCATGTGGATAGGCCGACATCTTTTACTGTATGGCACCTTGTTCTGTAGATATTTATCTTGACGTAAAGCTACGTTCACCAAAGTGGATCCCCGTTTCGTGACGGTAATACAGTGTGCTTTTTATAGAGCTGAACACTCGAAACTAGGTAGTAGTCCAAGTGAATAAAGCCAAGTGGTAAAATACCGCCTTCCTGTGTCAACATTGTGATGAATCCATCTCTGAAGCTGTCCCAAGATAATTTGGAATAATTACTCTATTGAAATGTTCGCGATCTCTACCCTCCTGAAATTTGCCGTGTTAACCGTCGGTAATCGAAACCTAATTTTAGCCCTTTTGAGTATGATCTTACATGTGCACGAGACGCTGGACCTCGGTAGACAAGTCTGCACTTTTATTTAATTCCAGAGCATGACTCGGCGTCTCACCCAAAACGAGTATCACTCACGAACTGCTGATTATTTACACACGCATAAACCCTACTCCTTGGTGTAGATTACAGCGTAAGAAATATTTTGGCAAAGATATTCTTTGTTTTTCAACCGCAAAGATTTATAGACTATTGCAGTGGTACTCAAAAATCCGTACGAGGTCAAGGCAGCAAAAAATAAAAAAGCGAAAATTTGTATTTCCTTTCTCAGAGTACTTTCGCCAGAGGACGGGGCACTATTGTAGTTCCTATAGCCTCCCGTAATGCCGGCACTGAGAAGGAAGTCGTTCAAATGTCTCATAGTCTGGAAAGCGATTCTAATCTGAAGATGACACAATTACTAGAGGATAGGGATTTATACGTTACGTTCTGCATCGAAAACTGGCCTCACTCTGGCTGCTACGTACCACAGAGGATGAAGTAGCAGTGCGTTACACGTTACTGGAGAAGAGCCAAAGCTACTCCCGCGGAAGAGCGGAAGATCGACTCTCAATCAATCGTGCTGAAATGTGCACTTTGGTGTTGAAGTTAATAAAGAAGTGGCTGTCGCGTTAAATTCATGGCTCCCTTTCATCTAAGGGATCCATAACAATACACACAAAATTAGATGCAGGTATCGTATTTCTTGACACAATGACGCCTTTGTATATATCTCTTCACTTACCTTAAATGGTATTATATACTGTTTCAAATATTTCTCAACAGACAAAGAGCGGTATATCGTTCTATTTAGATCCCCTCATAGAAACGATTATGATATAGCCTTACCCCAGGGTATGCACAGTCTATCTATATGTCTTCTGTGCTAAACAAAAAAAAAAAAAAAAACTGTAAAACCGTCCTATCTATTTTTATTTTTGAACACGTTAATCTCCAAGACTATTACACTAATCTTAATCGGATTTTCACAGTTTCTTTGGGTGTAGCTTGGGGCAACATAGGTTATAGGCTTCACTTCATCAAAATCAGGAAACGAAAAGAAAGAAGTTTTAATTTAAAGATTCATACAAAACCATTTGGTCTGCTTAGTAGTTCAGATGTTTCATCACCACTGGATAGTACACCAAAAAATCAATAGATGACGTTAACTTAGTAACAGATGAATTTTTGGAAGTTTACGTCACTGACAGATTTAACCGCCACAATCTTACCTTTACGAATACAAACCAACATTGAATTTACTTGTCTAGGATACATGGCCTCGCTGGTTAGCCTCGCGGTCTAGGGCACCTTGTCATGGTCCGTGCGGCTGCCCCCGTCGGAGGTTCGAGTTCTCCCTCGGGTATGGGTGTGTGTGTTGTCCACAGAGTACGTTAGTTTAAGTTAGATTAAGTGGTGTGTAGGCTTGAGATCGATGACCTCAGCAGTTTTGTCCCATAAGACCTTATCACAAATTTCCAATTTGACTAGGATACTTGGATTTACTGATTTAAATTTGTGTATTAAGAACTTAACGATATTACTTTTCTTCTTTCAATACGTTTTATTTATATTCTTTGCTAGTAAAAACGAATTTATTAAGTTTGTTTTGTGATTTTTGTGCCTATCATTACATTTTGTTTTGTTTTCTTTAAGAGTGAAATTCCTAGAAAACGGTCGAGTCTTTCTGAATACATCATAACAGTTATGTAGTCTCCAGAACCCAATGAAAATCGTGAGGCGCGACTCCTGCGACTCATGAACATTAGGCATTAACACGCTCCTTCGAAACTCCTATCGAAATCGAAGTGCGACATAACACTGACAGAGAGCACCATACATTATCTTGCTCTTCAGAACCCTTCACTCACATAGGTTTAAAGTTACTTCTGTCCAAAGTAACATCATAGAAGTGAAAATTTTGATGGGAAGTGGCGCAAGCGAACGAGTTTTTATACCCTGAAGACTGCTTATTGCTAAAATTTTATCATTTCGCTTTAAACATATAAAATTTTCAGAAAGCTTATGTTATGCCATGACCAAACCCAAAGCACACGACAATATGCTGCGTGTTGCGCGCATGAGCCTTGGTGTCAGCTGCTTTTTGCATGGCAGGATCTACGTGGCTCTCTCCCGTGTTAGTGAAGCAAACAGGCTCTTAGTTTATGTCTTCTATCAAACCACTTCAAACGTTGTATACAAAGAAGCTCTGAGTCAAAAATAAATTCCACATGTACGAAGTCTAGGGCACAGTTATAAATAATTACCTGGGCAACGCCTGGTTTCTCACTAGTCAGCAATACGTGACTTAGTAAATGTCAGCACACCTAAACTGTCATGAGTAACAGTGTGCTCTCCACGCTAGCGAGACGATAACACGAATGAGGTGACAGACTCTGTGAAACCTCAGTAACACCAACGCTTGGTGCAGCAAATAGCTGTAAAAATAGTAATAAGCCAGTCAACCACTATAATTAGTGGTATTGCTCACGTACATAAGCCAGCGTAAATCTTGTAGATTAAATGAAAATTGGTGAAATCCGAGACAGTGCAACCCCATATTGAAAAAGATATCTTACAAAACCAATAAAAGATATAGATAAAAAAATATTTAATACTCGTGGGTAACTGTAATAAATTGAATGCTCCCGACAATTCGTGAAAAAAGTGATCTGTAGGGAACTATTTACGAGTCGTGAGTTCAAGAGATCAATGGCTTCTTTCGGTACGGAAGGAGAGATTTTTGGAATAGTAAATAAGACCAACACTATCTTTTGGCCTAAAGTCACCCAGACAGCAACCTGAATGTAACGAAAACGGAACCACCGCTGCAAGCGAGTTGATATCACGAGAAGTTTCTTTTGCAAAAAGCGTCCATAATGACAGGGACGGGCAACCCAACGAGACTGTGGAATAAATTCTTTGCTAGATCGTTATCGAGTCCCAGTCCATAAGGAACAGTCTCCACACCAGCTTCCCAAAATAGCTTGGTATGCCATTAAGCGAGTCTTTTATGCCCTTCCGTGTTCAAATCGCTTGCTTTGGATATCGAGTAGGCCGTTTTTATATTGGTACATTTTGGCACATTTGTGGGGCCTTTAATGAGTAATGGACTTATCTGCTTGTAGTTAACACAAACTCACATTTCGCCGAAGAGCAGCCTCCAGCTATCATTTTCCTTTCATTTCCTTTCCTTACAAGGGAACCTCCCCATCGCACCCCCCTCAGATTTAGTTATAAGGTGGCACAGTGGATAGGCCTTGAAAAACTGAACACAGATCAATCGAGGAAACAGGAAGAAGTTGTATGGAACTATGAAAAAAATATGCAAAATATACAAACTGAGTAGTCCATGCGCAAGATATGCAACATAATTGTGACTCTGGGTACAGGAACGCAGTGGTACCGTGGTTAGCGTGAGCAGCTGCGGAACGAAGGGTCCTTGGTTCAAGTCTTCCGTGGAGTGAAAATTTTTGTTTTCAAACAATTATTAAAGTTCAGGCACTCACACAAAATCAACTTAGCTCTCCACAATACCAGGACATGTTCACATTTGCTTGGACATATGCAGGATTTGACGGTCTACACACGGAAAAATTTGAAAACGTTAAAAACATATGTTTTGACAGAGCACAAGGAAAACTGTGCGACTGTGAAACTGTTGCATTCATTTCTTGCAGTTTATGTGACAAACTCTTATGTTTTCATCACTTTTTTGGAAGTGATTATCACATCCACAAGAAAACCTAAATCGGGCAAGGTAGAAGAATCTTTTTACCCATTCGCCAAGTGTACAATTTAGGTGGGTCGATAACATATTCCTGTCATGTGACGCACATTCCATCACCAGTCTCGTATAGAATGTATCAGTCATGTTTTCCTGTGGAGGAATCGGTTGACCTATGACCTTGCGATCAAATGTTTTCGGTTCCCATTGGAGAGGCACGTCCTTTCGTCTACTCATCGCACGCTTTTCAGGTGCTGTCGCAAAACACAGACACTAAACTTATTACAGTGAACAGAGACGTCAATGAACGAACGGACAGATCATAACTTTGCGAAAATAAAGTAAGTAAACTTTTCACTCGAGGAAGACTTGAACCAAGGACCTATCGTTCCGCAGCTGCTCACGCTAACCACGGGACCACGGCGCTCCTGAGCTCATATTATCCTTGATGTTGCCTATCGTCCGCATGGACTACTCAGTTTGTATATTTTGCTTATTTTTTTCATAGTTCCACACAACTTCTTCTCGATTGATCTGTGTTCAGTTTTTCAAGGCCTATCCACTGTGCCAGCTTATATCTAAATCTGAGGGGGGTGCGATGGGAAGGTTCCCTTGTTAGATCCATTTATCTTTTTATCAGCGGTTAACGAAACAGAGAAGATAGTAATGTTGTTGCCACTAAACTTCTAGTGACTCTGTAATATACAGTGGAGTGAGTTGTCTGATAACTAATCTATAAAACAGTTTCATAATTCAAAATGAGAATGCGACTTGTGAATATTCTACTGTATTTTTAAGACAAATTGAAGCCAGCTGAAGGTACTTTTTCTTTTGTTTCCATGTACATGTGCGGGTATAACAATGCCTCCTTCAGTAGTCGCTAATCCTGCACTAACGTCCGCTCTCCTCGTTAACGCTCACCATATGCAATAGGTACTCATAGCAAAAAGATAAACACATATAGTCTATATGTCAGCTTTTCCAACTAATAATTCCAAAAATGTAACATTTTCCAAAAAAGGAATTTTTTGTTAATCACTTCAGGCAATAGAATCACACAAGGTGCCTCAGACTAAGTAATAAGAATGCAAACTGTAAAACTTCCTGTTTTGGTACTTAATTTTTAACCCAAAAACTTTCACGTGCGGCAAAACATCTTCCTCTCATCACATAGGTAGATGAAAGACGCAAGCAAGCTCTGCACAGTTGACTCAGATTACAGTCAACAATTGTTAAGACGAACGCTGTGAATCAGATGTCTTTAAAATCTGAAGACATCGTCAAGTGAATAACAGTATGATGTGTTCAGTGAAAAAGTGACTGATGACGTCCTAGTTTGGTTCCATAATCGCCATACAAGCAATTAACAGACAGTAAGACGTCTTGCCCATGAAATACGTGCGATCGTCAACGTGTGAAGCACTCGCTATTTGTTGAAGATGAGCAATATTGGGCAACCGCAACCTACGCTTGCCACTGTACGGACTTCTGAAGGCGTAAAGCTGTATTTGCCCACTGCTAGAACGAAGCCAGCCAATTCTGTGCGTGCTGCGCAGCTGCTAGTGTGTTGCTGCCTGGCAACATTTCTTACCCTGCCGGAATGAGTTGTTCACCAACGGATATTGCAGACCCGTTCGTCCTTGCTTCTGTGCGGATGTGTCCTTGCAGCGAAGGTTCGTTATTCTGCGACATGCGGCAAAGTCTTCTTCCCAGTTTTCTCGCTGAAACGAACGAGCTGGAGGGCGAAGCCGGCGGAAACTTTTACAGTGTGACAGAGTTAAATTCCTTGTTAGTTTTAACAGGGCGCTATATTTTCTGCGACCGCTGTTCTTACGTCACAAAATCATGATCCTGGGAGATTGTCGGAAGTTACACTGTAGTTATCACGAGTCTTCTGATTGGACACAGTTTACGTGTCTTATTTCAGTTGTAGAATTGAGTTGCGTGGACTTTGCTGGAAAGCTTGGCGGGAACTCTCGCCTTGTTCTTCAGACACACCGACCCGCTGCATGCCGCTTCAGAATGTTGCCAGTGTCCAGAAGCTGTCTGGGATATGCTTTTATCCTCTTGGCCTCTGGTGCTAATCTCTTCTAAACAGAACGAAATTGTCTTTGTTCCACAACAATAGATTTATACTCTGCGTACTTCTCCTGAAAATAACACCATTTCCACTTGGTCGGACAAATTGGGCAGCAATTTTAGGTCCTTCTGCACCCAACGAACAAATCAGATCTGAAACCAAGTAAGATTTACTATTTTAAACCGCTTCAAAAATATGTTATTTCAGTCTATACTGCATAGAATGAACCGTTACTTGCAACCTAACGTGGAAACAACTGTTTGAGAATAGATTTCCCATGTCCGTTGAGAAAAGGAAATATGTTCCATCAATTCTGAAGGAAATACAAAATAGTTGCAGCAAAAGAAAAAACTTAATCGAAAGGTACAGTTTACATCTGTTTAAGGTTTCAACACATCCGCAGCTACTGTAAAGGTTGATATTATTTAATTTCTCCGACAGATACCAAATAACAATTGTTGAACACTGAAATAAGTAACAGAGAGAAACTTTCAATCAGCACATTAGCAGTGTAAAGCATTTCATGGTCTATATTGTTCCACAACTTTCGCAAACTCACATACTGTGCACTGAATTTAAGTGTCGCATATTCGTTAGATCTACCAATATTCAAGAAAGGTGGTAGAAGTAATCCATTAAATTACAGGCCCACATCATGAACATCGATATAAAGCAGGATTTTGGAACATATATTGTGTTCCAACAGTATGAATTACCTCACACATAGTCAACACGGATTTCGAAAACATCATTCTTGTGAAACACAACTAGGTCTTTACTTACACGAAGAGCTGAGTGTTACTAGCAAGGAATTTCAAATTGATTCCGTATTTCTAGACTTCCAAATGGCTGAACCACACGAGCGGCTTGTAGGGAAATTGCGTGCTTATGGAATATTGTCTCAGTTATGTGTCTGGATTCGTGATTTCGTGCCAGGGAGGTCACAGTTCGTAGAAATTGACGGAAACTCATCGAGTAAACCAGAACTGATTTCTGACCCTTTTCTGTTTCTTATCTATAGCATTTAGGAGACAATCTATGATTGTTTGGACATAATGCTTTCATTTACTGTCTTATAAACGCCTCATACGATCAGAAACAAATTGGAAAACGATTTATGCAAGATATAGTGCGTAAAGGGACAATTGACTGTAAACAACGGGAATTGTGAAGTCATCCACATGAGTATCAAAAGGAATCCACTGAATTTCGGTTACACAACAAATCACACAAACATTTGGAGATTACAATTACAAATAACTTAAGTTGGAACGATCCCATAGATAATGATGTGGACAAAGCAAGCTACGATTTATTGCCTGAACACTGAGAAAATGTAACAGGTCTACTAAAGAGATTACTTACACTACCCTTGTCCGTCCTCTTTTGAATTACTGCTGCGCGATCTGGGATCCCTACCACATAGGTTTAACGGACAACATCGAGAAAGTTCAAAAAAGAGCAGCAGGTTTTGTGTCATTGCGAAATAGGGCAGAAAGTGTCACTGATATGATTCAGGATTTGAGGTGGACATCATTAAAACAAAGACGTTTCTCGTTGCGTCGGAATCTTCTCACGAAACTTCAGATCAGCAACTTTCTCCGCCGACCGCGGTGGTCTCGCGGTTAAGGCGCTCAGTCCGGAACCGTGTGACTGCTACGGTCGCAGGTTCGAATCCTGCCTCGGGCATGGATGTGTGTGATGTCCTTAGGTTAGGTGCTAGGAAACGCAACAACCGTGAAAGCCTGGAAGTATGCGTGCGAGGCGGCCACGTCAAACAAGTTTTAGAAACATACGGTAGCAGGCAGAGATTCATAGAAAGAATGCAAAGAAATGTAACTAACCCGCAATCGTATCTTACAAAATCCTCATTGGATCGGTTATTTCTCGTCAGTTTGAGACTATTATCGAGTTGAATTAACAGAGGAGAGAGAATTGGATTAATGGAGGAGTGTGAGAGAGAATCCTAAAATGAGGCTCCGCAATGAAAGCAGTTTGGCTTGAATATATCATTCACCTGTTTTCAGCAGCTGGTCATAATTTGTACTAATGGTGTGAAATTCTCTATCAGTACCACATCGCTACACTTGGACAGCCAGTGAGACAACGGAACACGAGGCTGATGAAGGTTTTAGGAAAATAAACATTTGCTCATATGCACTACAACCTTTTTTTCACTAATGAAAACGTCCCAATTAGCTATAGTTTGGGAAGCCAGTCAACTACTTGATATGTACTATGTTTCCGTAATATAGACTAAATGCCTTCAAATTCCAGACGTAGAGCTATTTTCACTCCGACTTAATATCTGCTCTTTGCTCTGTAATTTATTCAACATTCTACATAGGTCTTCTTCATTTAAAATAATACTTTGATGTTCTTTCGTGACTTCTTTTTTAGGAAAAACTCTCATAACTTTAATGTGTTTGTCATGCAAGATGTTAAATTAACTTACCGAACTTCCATTTAATTGGTATGTAAATACATTTTGAGGATTCTGACTTGAACAAAACAAATCTTCTTGTTTTCCTCTCTTTAGCCGTATAATACACGTTTCGATAAATACTGAACAGACGAATGTATCGCAAAAACGAAACAGTGTTTCTTGCGAATGTTGTTTATAGTGTTGTGACATCGTGAAAATCACTACGACTCACATAAAAAGGCGAACGGCAAATAGTGTTAAAATACCATCTGCAGTCACAAGGCCGTTAGCACGTGATCATCGTGATGTCTAGTTAAGTAGAATAAAGAGAAACTCACTAGTGATGGTATAAAACCACCGAAACATACTTCGGTAAAGAACGTGAAACAAGAAGTACTGTTTTTCAAGGCGGAATACTCAAAATTAAAAACGGAAGAAAATAGTGAAGTTTCTCCAACGAAAATCACGGCAGGTGTTAATAGTATCCTGTTTGATCAACATTTCTTGTGAACATACTATCTTAAAGGTGCTAGCTAGTCACTGCAATATCTCATATAGCACGTACTTATGTGACAAAGGCGTGTACTATCTGACGGTCTCAGTTACGTTGCTCTGAATGAGCTATAATGTAAACGGAGTAAAAAGCAATGCGAAGTCCACAGTGATTTTAATTGCACTGTAAAACGCTTGCTAATACGCTTTTATCGCAGTTATTGGTTGCTGTGGTACTGGTTAGATGGAAGGAGGGAGGGAGGGAAGTACACCATTTTGTATTGGAAAAAACTCGAGCGGTCGAGACGGCCTCTAGAAGCAGTATAATTTCGTGCAGCACTTCACGTCCTTTTGATCTCCCAAAAGCCAATAAAAGCGCCACATTGGCTACGTCAAAAACAAAATGGCAGAGGCAGATTTATGAAGAATACACACAGAGTTCTTAGCGACGTTCACCAAATGCGCGATGAAGAGATCCGGAAAATTCCTTACCAGTGCGTGATTAAAAGCAATGTGTTGAACGCTGATCAAAATAGGGTACACATTGTTTTATCGCAACGGTCAGTACACAGTAGCTGTAAAATTGTAACAGACATTCACTATTTTTTGAAAAAGGTGACAAGTAGTTTGCATGAATTTCAATTCCATCCTTCGGGGCACATACTTCGTACACGATGACTCTCATTTCAATACAAAGTCTGCAGCTCGAGGTCGTGCGGTAGCGTTCTCGCTTCCCGCGCCCGGGTTCCCGGGTTCGATTCCCGGCGGGGTCAGGGATTTTCTCTGCCTCCTGATGGCTGGTTGTTGTGTATGTCCTTAGGTTAGTTAGGTTTAAGTAGTTCTAAGTTCTAGGGGACTAATGACCTTAGATGTTAAGTCTCCTAGTGCTCAGAGCCATTTGAACCATTTTTTTGCAATACAAAGTGCACACAGCTTAATGCGCTTTGTGTGATTAGTGCTTAAGCAGGGATGGCCCAGTTTCTTAACTTCCACTCTCACCTTATGTTAAGTCGAAGATATCTCGTAATGATGAGGCGTCTCTTCATAAAGGTATGTTGCTTTTGAGGTAATGAGAAACAACCATGATATGCTAGGTGTATTCGAGTGTTCAAGAGAAATTTGGCAAAATTTAACAATTCTTATTAAGCGGTACTGGCAAGGAACGCAAGAAATAAATGCAATGCATTCCAGAAACTGGGAGAAATATGAGCTAAAATGCCAGAATTCACAGGACCTGCTCTTCCACTCAGAAAGTTTCCGATAATACAACATAAAACTCTTATATTGTCGTTTAGCGATACGTGACAAACCAGTATCGTTAAATACATTGTAGAGGGATTTCTGTTCCATTTTACTTTTCTTGTCTCTTACAGGGGATAGTGCAGATCGATTGCAATCGAAGATCTCGACTACAATCCAAGCTCTTAACTTGGTGATAACATCAATTACAATCGTCGAGGATTAGTCTCGGACTCGATTCTTTCAATATGCGTGTATTCACAGCGGCATAAGTAATTTTGGAACTGGTAAAAAGGGAAAACTGACATTTACGGTGACGGTACAGTAACATGATTCCACGAAAAATATTAAAGCTACTGAAATAAGTGAGATGCGAACACTCCCTGTGGTGTTGGCAGATAAGTCCTAATCTTTTTCACATCACAACAAACTGTAACTGACTGTCTGTTACGCTTCAAGTTTGCCTGTAACCGTTACCGATTACGGTCACTCGGTAATAAGTAGAAGAGAATTAAAGAAAAGTATAATTTATGTCCTTCCGTTCTATAGTTTTAAACTCTATGTTATAAGGTAAGCGACACGTCAACCGTTTCGCTTTACACCTGACGAATCGTGTAACTCCTTGACACCCGAGAACTATGTCAAAATCTTATTTGCGACCGCGTCCGGACACGATCTAGCAGCCCTATTGTTACCTCTATGGTTTTTTCCGTGATTTGTTGTGGAACGCTATTCCACAGTGAAGGCGTTTTCACTGCTGCGGTTAAAAAGATGGTCCGCTCTATTGGATATTTTTTTACTGTCTATGCTTTAGTTAGCTTTGGAGCTTTGATACGCTGACAAGTGGCTAATTAGAAAGAGCATCAAGCAAATAGTTTCGACCGTTATTAACCAGATCAATTTGTGTCGCGCGATATCTCATTAGCGAAATAATCGTCTGTTTATTTTGTCCATTCGGAACGCTGGACACTGTAACTGTTGTATAAATAGCGGTCGATTGAAGTGGGACCTGCAACCAATTGCTTTAAAACGTCTCAGAAGTTTATATTGTCCCGTTAGACAGCTTTAGAGCCGTTGTAGGCTTTTCGCCAGCTCCTGGGCTTTCAGTAAAGTTTACTTTGTAGATCACTTGGGCTGTGAGAGGCTCTCTGTGATAGCATCCATTTTATGCACAAATAGATCGTTCGACCAGAAAAACCGACATGTAAAAATACCGCTGTGTGACGAAGTGTCTCTCATTGTTTGTTTATTTTCTTTCTTTTCTTCTTCTTCTCTCTCTCTCTCTCTCTCTCTCTCTCTCTCTCTCTCTCTCTTTAATATATTGGCTTTCGGTAAACGTCCATAAAGTCATCTCAACGCTGGAAAAGTTACTACAATTTGTTTCCACTATTCAGCGTATAGCTACATTATTTTAAGTCGTACCCGGGTGCGAAATTACATAGGCACAACAAAGGATAGATTCCGATACAAAACAAATCTTAAATTTACAATATGCTGAAAACAATAAAGAAACCGTTAACGCAACACTGGATACACAGAGGTAATGTGATATAAAAATACTACTGATAGCACAATAAGAAAAGGTAACTCGCTGTAGGTGCACATTTGGGATATTCCCAAGTCAATCCATGTTAAAATAGCATTTAATATGAACTTTTGGCACTGTAAGAAAGGAAGGAACATGAGGGCATGTCGTTACACTGGGTACAAATACTTTTGCAAAATGGATATGTCAAACTGTATTTTCCCAATCTAATTGACCCTATGACACGCAAGTAACCTAAATAATAACCATGTTTGTTTCTGTACATACTTTCGGTAGAGTATTTTTGAAATTCAACAACACAACAATCCCAGTGGCTACACTTTGACTACAAAATAAAGGTTCTGTAAATGCCCACCGTTATACTGCAGTAACTCGAACGCAGAATAATGTGACACTGTAACATTGCGAAATATTTGTGCAATGTGTTTCAGTTTATACCCAATTTAATCGCTAACTGCTGATTCGGTCGAAAGAGTCGACATGCGTTTTAAATAATTTCAGACTGAATTATCAACGTAATACACTCGTATACTTCCCGATATAAATTATGACGGGAAGTTTTATTTAAGTCTCAAACTGAGAAGGGCCACAGATTTAAGTGTTGAATCATCTAACGAGTCTTACACAGGCTCGCGATTACTAATGTCTGAAAGACCGTCAGGAAACGAGAAGCGTGATTCATGAACGTAAGGAAGATTAAGCTACAGTATAACGGAAGTGACAAATCTTTACATATGAATCAGAAATTCGGATTGTGAAAGCATGGACTAGGAATGCCCAGTGTGATTCACTAAATCACAGAAAAGCCGAATATAGGCGAGTGGGTAGCTAGTTGAAGCCGCTCATGGATCATTATGCTTCTCCAGACCGTAACTCCTGTACCACCAAAATAATAATGTTCGACAATGTCATTAGGTGCACCACGTATTCCCACCTCTCCCCACGTGAGGGTACGGCCGACATTGTCGAACATGATGGTTTTGGTGGTCCAGATGTTATGTTGTGTGCGTGAGTGTACTGACCTCCAAATATTTGAAAATGGTACACTCACTGGTCAACGTTATTATGACACTGTACTCCTCCCCTATGTGCGTCTTTTCAAGAGTGAATTCACCCTCGATTTCATTTTTATTAGTGAAAACTGCACGACTGCGTGGAACAGCAGAGATGGAGGGGCTCTCGTAACGAGAGAATATTCCCGCTGTTACTGGCATACCCATTCCCGCGACTTAAATCACAACGGACAAGCGTGGGATGCGTTGGGCAGAAGTTTTAGACCACTTCTGCATGCACCAACACCATCCAATACTTGTCCACCGAGCTGGTGGAGTAATGCAACGCCGGACGGTGTGGCCAAGCGGTTCTAGGCGCTTCAGTCTGGAACCGCGCGACCGGTACGGTCGCAGGTTCGAATCCTGCTTCGGGCATGGATGTGTGTGATGTCCTTAGGTTAGTTAGGTTTAAGTAGTTCTAAGTTCTAGGGGACTGATGACCTCAGATGTTAAGTCCCATAATGCTCAGAGCCATAGTGCTCCTTGCGAGCGCACTGCTGAGCATGTGTGTGTGAAATCTTATGGAACTTAACTGCTAAACGTACACACTGCTTAACCTAAATTACCCTAAGGACAAACACACACACCCATGCCCGAGGGAGGACTCGAACATCCGCCGGGACCAGCAGCACAGTTCACGACTGCAGCGCCTTAAGACCGCTCGGCTAATCCCTCGCTGCTGCAGATCATGCATTGCCGTCCGTACTCACACACCCTATTAGCAACAATTCCCTCCGGTCGTAATTTCCAGGATACGATTATTAATCGCGGTGACTTCAATGTAATTATTGTCTTTGCATAAAAGGTCAAAAAATGGTACAAATGGCTCTGAGCACTATGCGACTTAACTTCTGAGGTCATCAGTCGCCTAGAACTTAGAACTAATTAATCCTAACTAACCCAAGGACATCACACACATCCATGCCCGAGGCAGGATTCGAACCTGCGATCGTAGCGGTCGCTCGGCTCCAGACTGTAGCACCTAGAAGCGCACGGACACTCCGGCCGGGATAAAGGGTCATTTCCTTTCGTCTGATGGCGCATTTCTTTCAGTTACCTTCTGTACTAAACTGCAAAAGTTCTTTCTATGTATGGTCCAAGTTTGGTCGAGCTATATTCCTTTATAATGACCTTATGCGAAAGTTACTTTCGTACTTAAGTTTTAGACACCATTATGCAAAAAAGCATCAGACGGTTGTGTGATTCACTATTTGTGGTAGTTTTGTTTCGGTTTTTTGTAAGTCAAATTAGATTACTCGTAATGCAGTCGATTTCCAGGCCCGTTTCCAGACGTGCAGTACTAGGTTTTTCCATTTGTTGTTGGAGTACATCTAGGGGGGAAAAAGTAGAATGTCAACAATTCCGAGATGATTCAGATTATGGGGGTGGTGACAGCGCTGACGCTGCAAACCATCGGCGTCCTCGTGGCGTGTGGGCGGTGGTAGCAGTTGCAGCATCTGGAGACGCTGCCAGCGGCCGTGGATGAAGGGGCTGGCGGCGCTCCAGGCCGCCGCTGCACCTGTCCCTCCGTCTTGCCCTCCCCCGACTCCCCGCCCTCTCTCCCTCTCCCTCCACCACCCGCCTCCACTCTCTCGTCCACCCTTATCTTATCGCGCGCCTGCCAACAGCGCTGTAGCGGCTGCAGCATCAGTAAAGTGACTCGCTAGACATCATATAAGTGGCAACACAGAGTAGTTCGCCTTTTCTCGTTTTTCCGGTTCCTCAGCAGTTTTTCAGATAACTTGATACTAATATTTATTTGTTTTTCATAAACTTATTGACACACATTCTTCGGTTTAGTTGAAGAGTGAGTCTGGTCTGGACAGCCAAGATGTTGGCGTCTTTAGGCGATGTTAAATCACAAGACGTACTTCTTCGTGAACTCTTATCAGTTGCAATTGGGAGGTTTGCTAGACCACCAACCAGCCCTACCAGTGCCGAGACGAGACGCGCTAGAAAAAACGTGAGTTAATTATTTCCGAAGTGAAGCCCACAGAGAAGTTAGGAATGAAATACTCCCTAGCTAGCTGAATGCCGATGTTTGTGTCTTGGAACCGGCGGTCTTCGGAGGCGGTCAGAAGTCAACACGTGACTGAGCTTCTATGATTCTTAAGCTGCGACATGCTCGTGAATAGAAAAGTCATTCAGAAAGTCCAGAATTGTTAGGTTCTTAACTACCGGTTCCGGTCAGCAAAGACCATATTCAGATATGTTTCAATGAATGTTTTTGCATGTCCTAATATAACGAAGCCAAGTCACATCGTCGAAAGATAAACACACTCACCTTAGCACTGTCTTACTTATTTATATATATGGTATATACTAGGCTACTAGGCCACAGTGTTGGCGGAGTCAACTTTTTAACACTGACTGCTGTTCGTAACAAGCTGACTATTGCGAACAGTAGCGCTGTTAACAAGCTGACGCCATCGACACTGTGGCCTAGTATATACTGTATTTTAAATGTGTACAACAATGCTAAGCTTATGTGTTTATCTCCCAACGACGCCACTATCTCTTCCTTGTATTAGGATATGTTTTAAAACAGATCTGAAGAAGGCCATTCCTGAACGAAACCTGTAGTTAAGGTCCTAACAATTTTGTTATCATAGATGGCTACATACACCAATAGTGCCACTTTGACATTTTAACGGGAACAGACAACTTCTACCGAGGCTATGAACTTACTTGGTGCGTAGACAGCGATCATTTATAATCTAACTACGGACCCGCCCCGGTTTCGCACGGATAAACAGTAACAACCGGGTCGTCATAATTACAGCTACTCACAAGAGTAATGTGTGGGCTGAAATTATCCTACGCCAGCGACTCTTGGTAGGGATTATAAAGCGTTAATGCGAAACCGGTTTACGCTGGCAAAAAAATTAGCTCCAATTTTGGCTACCGGATGCAAATCTGGCGTAGTGAGTACAAGGAAGTCGTTTAGATATGCTTCCATATGTAATGGATTAGGAACGGGACGCGTGCAGATAAGTTAAGACAAGTGAGAAAGACATAATGTTGATTTTTATTATTTCCACCGCTTGCACAATTTGTTAATTATGTGCACCCGAGATCTCGTCGAGAGCTTTCATCCGTAAAACGACGTGATCAACAGTTGCTCGCAGCAGTCCCGGTGTAACCTGAACAACATGTTTCTTATACTGGCCAACAGGTCAGGTAGAGATCTAATGTGTCCCTGGCGAACGTATTCTTTTAGATGTCCCCAAATGTCAGATCAGGTGATCGGGTGATCTTGTAGGTGATACACCTGGAAAACCTCTGGAGATAACACGTTTGTGGAAGGTTCCATTAAGCAGATCCATCATGAGGTGTTGCCCATCTTGCATGAAAACAGTGGTTGCCACACAGCCGCGCCCTTCCAAAGCAGGAATCACATGCTGTGCTAGGAGGTCTAGGTAACGCTTAGATGTCACAGTACATCTGAGAGGCTCCCTGGGTGTATTCCCTTCAAAGAATAAAGGTACTTGTGAATCCCTAGCACACAGTCACATACGGCGAATGCAATGGCTCATCATGCACAACACGTGGTTTAACAGCACCCCAAACCGTCCAGTTTATTTGCTGCATCCTGTAGAGTAAAATGTGCCATCTCACTCCATAGAACATTGCCCGACCAAAGTCATCAGCTTTTATCCGTGCCAGACACGGAAGAGCAAATTCAGATATCTGTGGATGAGGATCCAGTTGCAGCTCCGTCTGGATCTTTCTTCACTGTTGACCATGAGATGGACAATTCTCGTGGCACTGCACGAGCACCTAGCACAAGCCGAGGCATCTGGTGCATGGACAGTTACGGCAATGGAAGCTTCATCAATATCGTCCATCGGGGTAGGAAGCCTTTCTGTTCCAGGTGCTACATCAGCCGCCTCTTGCTTTCGAATTTTATTGCCATCTTCTTTAAGCCATTTAATGACATCGGGCCTCTCCTCAGACCTTTCAGAAGGCGATACTCTCTCAGAGCAGCACTGTAATGACTGCCGTTAACATAAAACAGTTTCACTATCAACTCGCGGTCTCTCTTCTCGATAGCCATACCGTTCACTCACGTTCTGACTTGTCAAAAAGTTTGGATGTCATGCCGTAATACAAATAGTGTACAGCGCCAGATTTGCCCCTAGTGGCCAAAATTGGAACCCATTCCTTCCAGCGTAAATAAGTTCCGCATTAACGTATTATCATATCTACCAAGTTCCGCCGCCATAAGATAGCTGCAGCACACAGTGGAGTTTCGTGAGTAGCTGTACCTTAGTTATAACTACCCGTTCTCTACAGCCGGACGACCTGTCGGAATCAGTCTGTTACAGAAAACTTTATCAAAATCCCTACTGCAGTTCTGAGATTAGTCTTCATAAACATATAGCAAAGCGCAGCGGTGATTGTAATCTTTAATATGTACAGAAGATACAAAGCTCATGCTAAACAAACCCAGATAAATCTGCGTATATCTTTGTATACGGCATGAAAGCGAGTGCATCAGTATATGAAGCACCCCGTGCTGTGTGCGTTTCATGTTACATTATGTGATCAAAAGAATCCGGACACACCCAAAACCATATTTTTTCATGTTAGATGCATTGTGCTGCCATCTATTGCCAGGTACTCCATGCCAGCGACCTCAGTAGTCATTAGACATCGTCAGAGAGCGGAATGGGGCGTTTCGCGGTACTCACGGACTTCGAGCGTGGTCAGGTGATTGGGTGTCACTTGTGTCATACGTCCCTATGTTCACTGTTTCCGATGTGATAGTGATGTGGAAACGTGTAGGCACACGTACAGCACAAAAGCGTACAGGCCGACCTCGTCTGTTGACAGAGATCGCCGACAGTCGAAGAGGGTCGTGACGTCTGATAAGCAGACATCTATCCAGACCATCACACAGGAATTCCAAACTGCATCAGGATCCACTGCAAGTACTATCACAGTTATGCGGGAAGTGAAGAATCTTGGATTTCGTGGTCGAGCGGCTGCTCATAAGCCACACATCAGACCGGTAAATGCCAAACGACGCCTCACTTGGTATAACGAGCGTAAACATTGGACGACTGAACAGTTGAAAAAATTTGTGTGGAGTAACGAATCTCGGTACACAATGTGTCGATCCGATGGCAGTGTGTGGCTATCGCGAAGCCCGGTGAACGTCATCTGCCAGCGTGTATAGTACCGTTAAATTCGGTGGCGTTGCTGTTATGGTGTGGTCGTGTTTTTCATGGAGGGGGCTTGCACCCGTTGTTGCACTATAACAGCACAGGCCTACATTGATGTTTTAAACACCTTCTTGCTTCCCACTGTTGAAGGCAATTCGGGGATGGCAATTGCATCGTTCAACACTATCGAGCAGCTGTTTATAATGCACGGCCTATGGCGGAGTGGTTACTCCTCAACATCCTTGTAATGGACTGGCCTGCACAGAGTCCTGGCCTGAACAGCTTTGGGATGTTTTGGAATGCCGACTTCGTGCCAGGCCTCACCAACCGACGTCGATACCTCTCCTCAGTGCAGCACTCCGTGACGAATGGCCTACCATTCCCCAAGAAACCTTCCAGCACCTCATTCAACGTATGCCTTGGAGAGTGCAAGCTGTCATCATGGCTAATGGTCGGCCAACACCATATTGAATTCCAGCACTACCGATGGAGGGCGCCACTAACTTGTAAGTCATTTTCAGCCAGATGTCCGGATACTTTTGATCACATCGTGTAGCTGACATTTTGAACAGCTTCCTTGGAGAAAGCATACACTGAACTCTTGATAATAAGTCAATTGGAAGTTGGTCGTAACGATTTCCGTTTTCTCTGTTTCTTAACGTTCTTCCGCTATTGTCCGGCTTCTTTCGTCTCACATCAGCGTTCTGAATGCTTGCCGCAAGGCTCGCTTCTCCCCTACACATTGGCAGCAATACTGTTATGACAAATAGACAGAAGTGCGACACGGATTCTTGTACATATCCCTGATATGAGGAAGCACAGCAAATCGTTTGCAGTTTTCTGATGTTCAAACTAAAAATAGGTCACGGGGCGTCTGTAATTCAGTGCGTGTTATATGCACTGCAATCTTGTGGAGTTGGAATTGCTGCTCTCTGAGACGAATACGGAGTCTCAGAAACGCAATCTCTTTACAAGTCGGTAGGCGACGGAATCTATGGGGACGCTATTGCAGTCGCTGCGTCCCCAGCAATGCGTAACATACGACAGGGCTACTGGCGGCCTTATTTGTGTTTCACTTGTAGCACGAGTCTATTGCGTAGCCCTGAGGAGTAGCAGCGGTAGGGTATCTTGGTGAATCATTACCCATAACGTTCGCTAACTTTGTACCACCAAAATAAAAGCCAACTTTACCCACGTTGTATAATGGTCCACCACACTTAGTTAACGAACACATTAACACTGCTAGACTCAAGAAGGGTCAAAGATTTGTAGCTACTGAGAATGCGATTTACTCCGCCTCTGCCTCTTTCTTGACGTAGATGACATTCGCGATTCCATTAACCAAAATGCTCACTAATCATAAAACGATGTAGTTGGATGACGAAGAGTTTATTACTTTTCTTGATACAATTACAAAATCATCTAAGCGCTTCAACAGAATGAGTATTTATGTGATACGTCGACATCGTGTTTCATAGAGTGAAAAAGCATCGTTGCTACCACAAAGAGTAAAATTTAGCTTCAGAGCACTACAGATACCAAGTAGTGCTCTCCACATTTGCTAGCAACAACACTACCGTTAAAAAGATCTGGTGCTAGATCTGGACGACACGGCACACCCATACATTTTAACATCCATGGAAACAAATCAGTTTAATAGCATAGGTATCTTGAAACAGCTGACAGCTGAAAACTTCTCTCAACGCATTGGGTGTTTTTCTTGATGTCAAGGGTTCATCGCCGACCACTGTGGCCTAGCGGTTCTAGGCACTTCAGTCCGGAACCGCGCTGCTACTACGGTCGCAGGTTCGAATCCTGCCTCGGGCATGGCTGTGTGTGAAGTCCTTACGTTAGTTGGGTTTCAGTAGTTCTAAGTCTAGGGGACTGATGACCTCAGATGTTAAGTCCCATAGTGTTTAGAGCCATTTGAGCCATTTGAAGGGTTCATCAATACCAATTAAATAAGTTCGAGGGCTGTTCGTTTATTGAAGACCGATCGGTCGCGAAATGGAAACCACAGTGGAATCAAAAATGTTTTCGTTTGCATCAGTTACCTACACCCTCCAGCTACTTCTCTTCACAGTCGCCGCTGAAATTTTAATGGGGATGAAATGATGATGAAGACAACACAACACCCAGTTTCTGAGCGGATAAAATCTCCAACCTAGCCGAGAATCGAACCCGGGCCAATAGGACGGCAGTTCGTCACGCTGGTCACTCAGCTATCGGGGCGGACTGAGCAGAGATAAAAATCAGCGAGAGCGAGGGAGTGAAGTCCCGCCTGTACGATGGGTGATCAAATATCTGTCATAGAAAATGCTGCGGGAGCGTCTTCATTGCCCCTGCAGTGTGTTACCGAGAATTTCATGAAGAAGGAAATGCATAACAATTCCGTTATGGGCTGCATGAAATTAGACGAAATCTCTCAGCAGGCATTCATTCTTGGCGGGAGACACTATTTTCTAGGCATCTTTACGTGCTCACAGTGCACACAGAACTGAAAAGAGCGACATGACGCGATCAACGGGAGACACTGTCTAACAAATCTGTGTAAAACTTCATCGGATTTTCACTGTTGTTCCATTTCCCGACCGATCGGATCTTAATGATGAACAGTCCTTGTACAATATCATATTACCAGCTGTGGGAGCTACACTATGGCAGCAACATCTCCATCAATATGGAGAGCAAAAGTGCTTGTGATATGCGGTGATTAAAAAGTTTCTGTTGTATGAGAAAGTAACAGTTAAGAGAGGTTCCAGGCGAATATTCACTATTAAAGAGTATCATTTGTATATTAACGTGATTATTGAAATTGGAAAAGCATTTGCAAGATAATGTGGAAGTATTCAAAGGGTCCTCTAACGTAACAACCGTCTAGAAGTAAAGCTGCTGTGGGTGAAACTTAACTTCACCTAGCGTGACTATCCGCTACCACCCCAACAAATATTCACTTAGCCCTATTGACAACAGGTGTAGTGACAATTTTCCTCTTGTTTCTGATAATTCTAATAATTGTCACTCTGCATACAAGCTTATGTCTGAATGGAGCTTTCTTCTTATTACAATTGTTATTGAAGATGTTGTGAAAGTTCATTGCTTATACATTCTTGGCTCAATAACTAATTAAATACATAATTTGTGTAATCTATCTATGCATCAGCTAAATCGTCTTGTTCTGCTCTCGAAGTTGGTGTACCGTGCTCGGCTTATAGTTGTAAAACTTCCGTAGGCTACCGTAAACTATCATAAGTAAATGTAGACTGCGGTAATTCTCCTAGTAGTCTTGGTCAGTTTAAGATCGTACCCGCGTTACGTGCACGTTAGACGTGTTGTATACATACCGGGCTTTCCCTCACGACGATCGCTTTGTTTACGTATGCAATCAAAGTTTTACTAGATTCCAATAAACAATCAGAGAAGCAAAAAAATGAATGAAACCAAACTCATCGACTCGAAGTTCTTGTCTTCCACATTAATTTGTTTCTTTTCCTTCCAATGCTACAAATGTTACCGGTAATCCTATCATTTACTACACCATTTATTTACGGTACCAAAACTACAGAACCGTAGATTTGGTAGAGCGCAACTTTTAAGTTTTATGGTTTATGCTACGCGTATGCAAACACGTACAAAGCTGTCAAGTCCATTGTCCGACCTGCACTGGCGGACGTGACGTCACGTACAGACACTTGTGAATGTGACAGAAACAAGTGCGCTAGCCAGCTCCCGCCTGTCAAGTGCCTGAGTGGCGCGAAAGCCAGCTGCCGCTCTCAACCAAAAACCACCTTCCATCTCGTAACTCATTACAGCCCGTCGTGTTCCACTGCGGGTATGCGCTACAGAATGACTGGTAGATACTTGTGTATTCTGCGTACAAGCCATTTCATTTGTAAATAAATTTAGAGAACATTTTACTCTTTAAAGCTGAAATTACCATACAGTCGCTTGGAAACGATTTCAAAGCAAAATTAAATGCAGTTCAACTATATGAATTACAAATAAACAAGAGAAAACCTTTTAGAGCTTCTCTGAAATGTATTACAATTTTCTGACCATGTGCAAAATCTGCGCCGCACGATAGAGAAGGCGACATGCCGTTTAATGTCTTACTGTAACGGGTCAGGGACCATTCTTGAGTTCAAATTTCTTACTTAATATTATAAAATATAGTGGGCTTCAGTACAACTGCTACCGTCTCCTCTAAGCGTTATTACTATCAGCTTACATTTGTAGATTGTATGGAATTGTAACCACATCTTGGCGAAACTTATGTCCTCTCAGAACTAGAAAGTTATTTTCCTAGACATTTTTGTAAGGTCGGAACTGGTTTGCGAGACTTGATTTCGGGAGGTACTGTTTCAGATCCCTACTTGCTCACCCAGACTTACGTTGGCTGTTGTTTCTCTAAATCCAATTAGGCAAATACTGGGATGGTTCGGTCTGCAAAAAGGATGAGGACAAACTGCATCCACATCAGCGTTAATCTCATCTTGTGTTCCGTCTCTGAGATCGTTATCGTTGACAGTACGCTAAATCCTAAGCACTCGCTGTGGCCGAGCGCTTCGAGGCGCTTCAGTCCGGAACCGCGCGACCGCTACGACCGCAGGTTCGAATCCTGCTTCGGGCATAGATGTTTGTTCGGTTTAAGTAGTTCTAAGTTCTAAGAGACTGATGACCTCAGATGTTAAGTCCCATAGTGCTTAGAGCCATTTGAACCATCCTAAGCACCTCCCTATTTTCCTTGCTCGTGAAGTAATTATTCTGATAGATACACTTGCTTCCCCGTGGTCTCGTCATAAACCCCCGAGTTAACGGACTTGGTTAAAGTTAAAATTACTTTTAACCACTGCTCCCTGCAGATGTCTGGCAAAAAAATGGAAACAATAAGTGTGGTTACCACGGCTGTGGAACAGGTTTATACCACCGTAGATTCGAAATCTATAAATGAGACACACATCTCATCAACATGCCAGCCAATGAAATGCTTAGGTCTAATAGTAGTGATATTGAGGAAAAATCAGCTGGTTCTACTGTTATAAAATTCATCTTAAATATTAGGTAACTTTGAAGACGGGTGGCTAAAAATATGCTAAAGCCGTCCGAAAATTCGACACATGACGTCTCAACAACACTGCCATCTCAACAACACTACCAATGTGACTGGAGCATTGTCGTTCTGTAAGATAGGACTTTTAGGGAGCGACTTGTGTACTGTGGGATGCACTTCATTTCCTAAAGCATCATCATAATCACTGGCTGTTGGCAATCAGAATAAGAGAACAACATGGAGGTGCAGGGTACACCTCCGCAGCTCAGTGATCTGGCTGCTATGAGGAGGTGCCGGGTTTGATTTCTGGTACTGCAAGGGATTCTTCCGTGGTGGGAGTACGACCGGGGTGCACACAGCCTCTTGATGCCAGTTGAGAAGCTACTTGAACGAGAAGAAGCGGCTCCACG